>NW_020874439.1:14391213-15599963 GCF_003935025.1 Abrus precatorius
AGGATCAATGATGCAAGGAATTGTCCTTTGATTAATCTAGTGAAATTGATCATCAATCAATTAAGGAACTTAGAGTTCAGATCTACTTTAGTTTTGCAATTGATAAAGAGGTGAAATCAGTCCTAACTTCATTTATATATCATTTCATTTCTAAATTCGTAGCTTTATTTTGCTGTATTTTCAAATTTCTGCACTTTATGTTTTTTTGTTCTCAAATGATTCAAAACATCTCCAATATTCGTTTGGCTCAACTATTATTGATTTGTGAAGTGGTAATTGATAGACCTAATCTCTGAGGACGATACTTGACTCATATTGATTTCCATTAATGATTTACCTAGCAATATTATTATGTTAGAGATGGATCTATTTTATGGTATTCCCTTAATTTTCATGTAAGTTAGAATACTCTATACCCTATGCATCTATATCTATAGAGATGGTTAGGATCCCAGCAGACTTCACATATCTATTTACATATCGGTTAGGACCTGAGTTATCGATGAACGAGTTAGAGGTGTTGAAGTTACGACTGACTCAAGAGATTTATATCTCGGATCAGATGATGACCATGATTTCGATAGAGAAATGACATAGGGATGACTATACTAGGTCCTCAATGTTGGGATGTATTTTGAAGCTGTTCTGAGACTCTATCTATTCTTATTAATTATATTTGAGTCCTATGTATTTTGACAAAAAGTATGTGAAATTATTATTGTGTGTGTGTGTATATAATATATTATATATATTATTATATAATATATATATAAATGCAGACTTGTACCCATATTGTAAAATTATTTCGTGTTGATTATGATTTTATTTCACTGTTACTTAATTAATATTGTATGATTAGTAAATTTTATAACTAATTTTATTCACAAACAGATGTTTTATTTGTCCGTTATTACAATGCTTGTCATATATGAAAAAGTTCATATTTTATACCAAGTTTGTACAAATCGAACAAGCAATTTATGACTAAAAATTTAGGATGTTACAGAAACTCATTTAATATTATTACATTTCTAATACAACATGCATAAAATAGAAATATTTTCATTTTTAAATAGACAAAAATTATCTATACACATCATTTGTCATTTAATCAAACATATTCCATTTTCTCTTAATCAAACACAAATTATTTTCTGAATTCATGGCACTTTATTCATTTCAATTTGAATATTCACCAAATAATAGTACTCTAGGTACTCACAAGCCCCTAAATCGCTGCCAACATACTCTTCTTTGTTAGGAAGGACTTATGCCAACATTAATAGTTGCCAGTTAGTCAAACCACACACGGATACAATGTGTTTGTTCGTGGCCCTCATAGCAAAGGTATAGTTAGGAGTTCAGTCAAGAAATGAACGAGGCCTGTAAATGCATCCCACTTTTAATCGTGTACTGATGAACAAAGATTTGTCGCTAATTCTCATAAAAATATAAACACAAATTAATGTAATATTAGGGTGCTAACCTAGGTCGTCCTCTTGTGAATCATTGGGTGTGTGACCAAATATCAAATATATAGTGTGTAATATATTTAGAAAACAAGCAAAAAAGGGTATTTTATAGTTTCAAGTCAAATTACTCAATCAGAAAATCAAATTGTAAAGTTCAATCATTAAAATATAGTAACCTCTAGTTTATCCATATAGACTCTATCCCATTCCTCTTAAGATTTAATACTCTACCCTTTCCCCTAAATTAGATTAATTTTACAAGCAAAAAATCAACCTTAAATTCTCATACGAAATTAAGCAAATCAATGGGTTCCAATCTTTTATCCTTAGGATTAAGCAACCTTAGAATTAAACCCGGAATTAAGCAAACCAAGTTTAGAACCTTTGTTAAAAATGAATTTAAAGTTGATTAAGCAACACCTTCTCATTCAACTCTTAACTTAGTTCAAGAGATTGGGAAAGAAGAAATTCATGAGAAAAGGTTTATATTAACATTAAAAGCCCAGAAATTCAAGAATCTATATGAATTCACTAGGAATTACAAGAAAATTAGTCCTCCATAAGGATGGGTCTCACTATTACAAGATGAAAATAAAGGAAATGAATAACATTAAGATGAAAAATCAAAGAAAAGTGAAAAAGAAATGGAATTCAAACCCTAGGTTGGACCCTTGGCAACCCAAGGCCGACCTAGGCTCTCCAAAAGTATCCTAAAACCCTAAAATAACTAAAAGTAAAAGGTTCTGAAAAAGTTCCCAACCCTAAATGGTAAAAATCTATTTATAATAAACTTGACGTCCTTCATAGTAACTACTATCGTTCATGATAGTAATTACTATCAATGCTATCCTAACTGGAGTAACAAATATCATTCATGATATTAGCCATGCGCAGCTTCCAGAATTTTATCTTCCTCTCTAGATTAACTACTATTACAAACGAAAGTAGCTACGCACAGCGCGCGTACTATGGTAATGATAGTAACCACACGCAAGTATGTTGCTTTCTGGGTTTATAGTGATCATTATTGCTTCTGAAAGTAATTACTTTGGCATGTCCCTTGTAATTGGCTTGCTGTAGTGATTACTATGGTGTCTGAAAGTAGTTACTTTCACCTCACATTTTTTTAGATGGCCAAAAAATCCATAAAATGTCTGGAATTTACCACCCTCATTTCTTCTAGATTTCCACAATCAACTCTAAACCCTATACCTCTAGTGTATCTCTGAACTATCCATACGGTAATTCAACAATGACACACCAAAATCATATTGTTTACATTAATCATTATTGTCTTAATGCATGTGTTATAATCATACTAATTAATATATTAGAACACACATTATAATCACAACAATCAGTGTTTATGACACACTATTAGTTACTCCATTTCTTCTTATATTTTCTCAGTAATTCACAAATATTCAAATTAATTTCATTCAAGCACATATTGGTGAAACAAAGAAATATATCATCACACAACTCAATACATTGTGTCAAAGGTTGATATCTTTGGATTTAGACCAATTGTGTAGTTCATAAGTATATTGTTGGAGATCATACCTCTTGGTCTTCATAAAGTCTTTTATCCTAAAGTTTAACATTTTATACTTTTTCATCACCTAATATATATATTTATTCAAAAATATTAATTGACAATATCAACAGTATATATATATAATATATATATATATATATAATGAGTAACCATCCTATGAAAATTTCTTATAACATTGTTCATTTATAATTGTTATTATTCAATTTTTTTTAGGGGATTCATAATTCCAACCATGAACTTTCATGCCAAAAATTCATTTTAACATTATAATTTCAAGAAAATACTTCAAGTATATATTCAAAATAGGGTATTTTGAGTTTTTCAGGCTAAACATACAAATAGAACTTAGGGTTTAAGAGTAACTCTCCTTACCTAGAAATAAGTTATACTACTAAGTTCTTCATGATATCTAGAGGAAAGTTCAATGTTCTATCGGATATACTACCCAGAGACTAGAGTTCTTCTTAGACTCAAGTGGAATAGACGTTTAAGTTCATATCTACAAGAGATAGGTTTTCCCTTGAGAAAGGACAGGGAGAGAATGAAGAGAAAAGAGAAGGAGAAGTGGTTTTTGAATAATGGAATTTCTCAATGCAAACTCCCTTAAATACCCTTCAAAATTTGCGTGTTCTCACTTCAAAGAGCGGACTCTCACTTGACCGAGCTCCTTCTTGCTTGAGCGAGAAAATCATATAATGGTTTTCCAGCCTTTTTCTGATATTTTAACCTAGGAGAGAGGTATTCTCGCCCAAGCAAGTATAGTTCCAAAGAGTTACCAAATTTTTCCTGCGAGGCCGCCTGGACGATGGATAATTGGGCGATAATCCCTTTTTGCTTGAGCGAGACTCACCTCACTTGAGTAAGAATGCTCTAGAAAGCCCAACTCAGAAAAACTCTATCTCACTTAAGTGAGAAACCTTGCACCAAAATTCCTACTTTTTCCAAAATCAAGAAAAAAAAAATAAGGATGTTACACGCCACAGTAAATCTCTATTTTATAAATAATCAAAATGACATAAAAAATATTATCTAATATAATATGCACCAAGATAGGAACAATTCATTTATAGAATTTAAACCAAACAGAAATCATCAATATTGTCATAATACATGCTTTATACTCACAACAATTAACAACATATGTATTATAATTACTCTTGTCGATGTATTATAATACATATATATAACACTAATTATTTACGACACATGTATTAATCACCCTTTCTCTTTACTCATCTTTTTTCTGCAATTCTTGTAACATCCTAATTTTACTGCCTCCATATTTATGTGTCTTGGCACATTTATCTTTTCAAAATTTAATTTAATGGATTTTATAAAATTTTATGATTTTAGTTAAAGAAGTTTTGAGATAAAAGTATTATTTTATTTCGTTAAAATAATTCCTTTCTAAATATATGTTTGATTTTTTAAAAGATGTATATTCTCAATGCTTTGGATTAATTAGAAATCTCTTAATTATATTTGATTTGCAAATGAATACACACCAATGAAAGTGGTATATTGGTGGAAAAGTTGGTCCCTGTTTGTTCTTTGAGGACTCAAGTTTAAGTCCTGCGACATGCAAACATCCCTAATAGCAGCTTCTGGTCAAAATCTAGGTATAGCCATACTCAAAGTCCATTTCAGACACACCTTCTGTAACACCCTTAATTTTATTGCCATTGTATGGAAATATAGAGATTTTGGTGCAGGGTATCTCACTATAGCGAGAAAAAGTGTCTAGAATCAGCAAGTTGTATCTGATATACTCCAAAGTTTCGACTTCTCCTCTGTTCTCTCTGATCTCTCACCCTCTCTTCTCAGAAATCCTCCTCTAAACTTCAATCTCCCTTTGAAACTAGCATGGAAGTTCAACCATTCAAATTCAAGTAAGTTTCTTAGAGCTTGGTTCCCCAACTTCATTCTTATTTCTCAGTTTTATCTGATTTAAAGTTGTATGCTTTGTAATACTCAAGGAACCTTAACCCTCAAGCCGATATCCTCTCTCAAAAAGTTGCGCCTCTCCCTTGGATCTTTAGAAAAACTCGATCTGAAGAGACCTATTTCTAAGTAAAGTGAGTTGATTCTAAACCTTAACTCCTCTTTAGTATTTTGATTGAAAACACTAAGTTTTTCTATTAGAACCCTAATATTTTTCTTAAAATCTAAAGTGTAGAAATATAGACCTGGACGTGAAAAACCTTTGCTTACTTTCAAAACTATCTAAATGTAACTTGTAGTAAAAGCTCTAGATAAAACTATTCTTGAGGAATATTATGATTTTTCTAAAAACATTGTTCAAGAGTAGTCAAGATTTGCTATTTGATGTTTTTTGAATAATAGACATATTATGAATATTGGATTATGCCAAACATTAGGATAGGTAACTCTATTAATACTGAGAAAGTATATATATTGGATTGTACGATTGGGCTAAGTCTGGAGATGTCCAACCTTCGGCATATTGTGTTAGTTTCTGTGGTGTGAAATTGATTGAAATCCTTCTGTGATTGATATAATATGATAACTATGAATGTTTGTCTGATGACTAATGTATGTTGAAATTAGTGGATTTGAGTTATTGAACAAAAAATAAGTAATATGACATGATTGTAGAATTATGAGATGTGTTATTGTAATATGTGAGTGTTAACTGACTATAAAGTTGATATGATACAGGTATTGTAATACATCTAAGGCTGTACCTATAGTGCATGTATTGTAATATATAGATTTACATAAATCATAATTCACGCATTACAACTTGCTAATCGATGAAAAGGATGTGAAAATGAAATGAGAAATGCCTAGAATAAATGTAGATAGTCACAGAGACACACTGGGGTATGTCTGGAGAAGATTTGAGAAATCTTGAGGAAATGTAGGTGATGAATGCTGTTTGTAAATGAGTGCACAACAATTTGCTGAAAAATGTATCCGTTTCAACACACGTGTATTCGTGTTGTTGTGACTAATCAATAGTTATCTATGCTATGAAGTACTTAAGGGAGGAGCAATGAATATGAAAGTGTGATGAATATGATGTAGTATAGATATTATATGATTATAATATAAGCATTGTAACATATCGATTATGTTGTTATGATACATGTGTTGTAATACATCGACGGGTGTGATTAGGATGCATGTATTATGACATATTGATTGATGTGATAGAATACATATATTATAACATGCAGATTAGTGTAGAAAAGTGCGTTATAAATATTTCAAAGGTGATTGAATTATTGTATGTGCTTAGTTAAAATAATGACTTGTCTGATTTAAGTGTTATTGTTAACCAATGTATATTAGAAATACGTTAGCCAAATTTTTTGTATTAGATAAATTTTATGTCAAATAAGAGTTTTAGTGGGGCGAAAAATACTCACCCTTACAAATATTTTTTAGGTAATCAAAGTGAAAAGCTAAAAGTGGTTGGTAAGTTCTAAGTTCATAATACAGTGACCTTGTGAAAGAAGACTACTCTGTAAGGTTTAGAATAATTTGAAGAATTGTAATATTTTATTAGATTTACATTTTAAGTTAACAAAGTTTTGTAAATACTTTCAATGTCTATTTTAGAATTTTAAAATACTTGATAAATTTTGTTGTAATAATAATTTTTGAAGAGTCATTGATTATATCTCATAATTATACGCATGCATTCTGAACCAAATAATTTGCTAGATGTAAATTTAAGTTTTATTTATCACTTTAAAGTTTCAAAATTATTCCTTTGACCGTTTTAAATACTTTTAAATTCTATAATATTTTATAAAAAAATGTAAGTTTTGCTTTTATTCAATTCTTATATCTATAAAATAGAACAAAATTTTCCTATTTTCCCTTTTTGCTATAAAAAATTATTTATTTTTAAATAAAAAAATGAGGATGTTACACCTTCAGATATAACACCTTAAATTTAATTTCAGAATAATAAATTTTACAAAATGGAAATAATAAAATTTTTATTTTAAATAGACTTTCTCAATGCATAGTTTTGACAAAGTATTTCAAAATAATAAGGGTTTACAAATTTTGATCAAGTAACTGCTACAGGACAAATCCAAATACATCAAATGTTCAAAATAAAATCTAAGCCCTATAGCAGTATCATTCATTCATTTACTGAGCCTGGTGTTGATCATCTTGGTCACCTAAAAACCAAATGTAAAGGTGAATAAATACTCTACACTATCTAATACATGCAAACATAAAGACTCACCTCACACACTTCACATAATTTCTAACATATTCTACACAAGTATAATCAATCACAAACAACACTTTCCACGCATTTCATTTCAGTTCGCAACCGATGCACTCACTGCACCAACAACATTTTACACATACGTGCACTCACTGCATGTAGTTATGCTCACTATGGTACTGTGATCACACTCTCACACTATGGATGGTCACCGGTTACCCCGCCTCATGGATACAACGTGTGCGGTCACAAGTCGCTTGGAAAACAATATCACTAGAATCAATCAATTTGTTGTTTGCAATCTAACACTAGCAAGTGCACTAGGATTGCAGCAAGTGATGAGTAAATTTAAGATCAGAATATCGTCTCCACAGGGAATTTAGGTTTCAAGTACCACTTCACAGAATTATAACCATTTGAGCCATACGAATTTTTGAAGGAGATTTGTAACATATAACAGCAATAAACCAAAGCAATTAAAGCAAAGAACTTGCAGAGAAACAGAGTATAAGATTTGTGATGAAATGAAATAGCAATGAAGGATAGTTAGGAATTTACTTCACAAGAATATCAATATCAATCCAATTAAATCCTCTGAACATTCAAGCAATTGAATAATTGACAATCAGTTTCACATATATCTAGCCAAAGGTTAATTCCTTAACTCATTGACCCTAACAATCCACTAAACCTCCCTAATCCCTTAGGTGAGATTCAATTTCAGGTTGCATTAAGAATTAGAACTATAAGATTGCAGATATAGGTCTCCTTATCCCTAAGAAATCCCTAAACTCTGGTTGCCAATTCAGATCGGAGCAAACAATCCAATTCCCATTGGTAAAGATTCCTCTTGATTAATCAAATGAATTTCCATTCAGAGATTGCATGAAAAGCAGAATTAACAACTCAATTAATCCAAGAACTTAAAGTTCAGAAGATAAAGTCGAATCAATACATCAATTCGAGTTCCATAAACCCCTAACTATGGGAAATTAAGCACACATTGCAACAAAAACAGAGAAAGAAGAAGAAGAAGATGAAGAAGAATGCAAAGCAGCCATGGCCACGAGCTCCAATCCGATCCCTCTTCTTGGAGCTTCAAGCTTCGACCCCAGTCTTCTCTCCACTCTCTCTCAACGAGACTCTAACTAACAAAACAGAAAATGAGCAACCGATCCCGGTTTTCGCGCTTCAATCATGTATATATAGAAACCCAGTTCTGCGCGTTGTCACTTTTCTTCACAAGAGTAACCACGCAGAAGCTTTATGTAGTGTGCGTGTTCACTTTCAAGAGCAAGAGTAACCACGCGCAACTTGCCAGAGTTGAAGGCTTCTCTGGAACATTCACTTTTGTTCATAATAGTGGCAACGCAGGAGGTCAAGGGCTGCGCGTGATCACTTTCGTGAGTAATAGTAACCACGCGCAAGCTGTCCTGATACAAATGCCTCTGGAACGCTCACTTTCGTTGGCGAAAGTGACAACGCGCAGCTCATCAGGAATGAAGTCTCTCTGGAACGTTCACTTTCGTTGGCGAAAGTGATAACGGCACCACCTGGCAACGCTCACTTTCACTAACAATAGTGATCACGCCCAGCTGCAACCCATAATTCTTGTATTTTGGAGTCTAGCATTGCCATTCTTCCTCTTCCTTCCATTGATTCTCCATTTCCATGACTTTTGCTCAGCTTATTCCTTCAAAACAAGATAAATTCCTTAAGAACTAAGTATAAATTCTACAAATGCGAAAATAACTACAAATTGAATTAAAACTTTCAATCATTCTCTTTTTCTGAGTTTTTCTGCTTTCTTCATATATTTTTCTTATTAAATGAGCTAGAATTATGCTAAAATATCAGTAAAAATATGGATTCATCACCACCCCAAACTTGAATTTTTGCTTGTCCTCAAGCAAATCAAACTAAACCAAGGGTAAGTTCCTCCATTTTCAAATCCAGTTCATAAACTGCTTATTTCAAATTTTTCTAATTTCTAATTCTGTGTTTTCTGCAAAATTTTCAATCAGGTTGTTTATCCAAATACTCATCATGATATTCTACTGCATAATCATCATTGAGTAAGAATTGCTACCTAAGTTTATATATTTCATCAAAATTCATGTGAGTACAATTAATCAACATGATCACAGCTTACTTGGAAGTGTTTCTCTCATCACTCAACAGTGTTTAGGTGCTGTTTTCACTCTAAATCATCAATTTCACTGCACTCTACCATATGCTTGCCCAATTTCTCCATCTCCTCTGCTTAGTACAATTAATCACACATCTAGAGGACTTTTTCAGGTTATAACAAGGCTAAGGTTGAGGTAGGTATCAAAGAAAATGGAAAACAATACATGCAGTTTCAAAAGATCAGAGGCATTTTGAGTGATTTGTTTTAAAACTAGCTTGGATCTACATTATTCCTCCTTAATTCTCTCACTTATGCAGCAAACAGAATTTTTCTTGCAGCAGAATTTTCATCTCTTTTCTTCTTTTCTTGCTTTCAGTCACTATCTTCTTTTCTGCAGCACTTTGCTGCACTTCTTTTCTTTGAAATCACATTTTTGTTCTTTTCACAGCTTTGCTTCATAATTTATTTTTTTTCATTTTGCTGCAGCACTTTTGTTCTTTCTTTCTGGCTTGTTGAACTCCAACTTAGATAGCATGCTATTTCCCACCCCAAACTTAGAACATTGCTTGTCCTCAAGCAATTAAAATCTGGATGTCACCCCAAACTTAGTTTTAAAACTCATTCTTGATTAAACTCATTATGCCTTTGATCTTTTGAATGGTAAAAATTGGTTTTTCAGGCAAGGCTTTATAATGAGGTAATTTCAAGAAAAGGGATATTAAGCTCAAAAGGGTGAACTAAGACATTCAATCATAAAGGAAGGCCTTTAGGCTGACTAGGTATAATCAAACATGGCCTCTATCATATGGGTGAAAACTGTAGCATGCATATTCAATTAAGAACAAGGGCAAGTTCTAGAGAATACAGCCAAATATGATTAATCACACAAGAAAAGAATTAGACAGCTCAAATCTCACTAGTTATTATAAGTGATCATGTGGATTAATGAAAACACAATGCACTTTTCAGAAATTTATGCACCGAGTGGCAACTGCCTCAATTTTGAAAATACAAGTGTGATCTCATTTTGAGAATGGGAAAAACAACTTAAAAAGAAATTACACAGAATTCACAAAATTGTCAATCATTTTTATTTGATTAACAGCCAGCAATTTATTATCTATTCTAGTATTTTGGTGTTTTTCAGGAATAATTCAGTGTAATTGTGAAGCTAACTCATGAATAAGAGTAGAGAATGAAACCCCCCTTTCATGGCAGCTTGTGCAAGTGTCAGCTTCCAAGGTGTGTGAGTGTTGTGTGGTTGTGACATTTTCTGCACAAAACACCAAAAATTCCATCAATTATCAAGTGAAAAGGGATTGAATTCTGCAGAATTAATGTGTGTTCAAAACATAATTGTTCAGAATTAGCATGAAACCAAAATATACCAAGTGTCAAATTACAAACCCAAATTCTAAAATGAAACCAAAAAGTTTGAAACTTAATTACAAACCATCAAGAGAAAATTCGAATTAACAGAAAAGAAAACAAAAATCCTAACTAGTCATCTTGAGCATCCTCCTCATCAGAAATTTCATCTTCATCTTCTTCCTCATCCTCCTCATCTTCTTCTTCCTCCACCACTTCTTCAGTTGGCTGTGGAAAATGAGTCTTGTATATTGGCAAGTCTTTAAAAACTGATGAGCGTAGACATTGAGCATTCTCAGCCAAGTCTGGTGTGTGATAAAGTTCATCTTTGGTCATTCCCATCTTCTGACCAAGATTCATCAACACACATTCCACTAGCATAGTTCCTGCCTTCAAACTGTTGTGGAGCTCAGTTTGTCGTTCAGCCAATTGATTTTGCCTTTCAACCAAAAGATGTAGGATGTCCTTCATCTTCATTGGTTTCTCCTTTCTGAACTGGGTGGGATAGGTGCAGCTGAAGTGCAGGAGGTGGTGGCATAGATTTCCTTTACCATTGAGACAGAGATAGGGGGAGCAGATATGATTTTCTCTTGGTAGTCTCCAACTTCAACCCCTGCATCCTCACAAAGTAAAGTGATTAATGAGGGAAAGGCTAGTGAATCTCTTTTTGTTTTCAGAATATTTAAGATACATTCACTAATTACTTCCCTGCATCAATGTACATATCATTAACAATAGCAAACAATAATTCAGCCCTCTTTACTGCCAGGGTTGAACTATGCTTGACTGGCATGAAAGAGTTCAATAGAAAGGTACTCCAACTTTAGCAAATGGTAGTAGGTTCTTGGTGGTGATGCACTTGGGTTTCTGGGCGAGGTTCAGCTGCCAAGTTGTGCCTGGCCTTCCAATTCTGTGCAGGATTTCAATATAATCCTTGTCTTGACTATTCTTAAAGTCAGTGAAGTCCATCTGCCCAGGTTGTCTTTCAGTGTAAATTTCCAACACTCGATTGATGTTGGCAGCAGTGAAATCCACCCTCATACCCTTGACCATTGTGTGAAATTTGGGAATTTGGTCTCCCTTGAACCGCATTGCATTTGCATAAAACTCCTGTGTAATTTCTCTCCAACCATTATCAGCCAAGGAGCAGAAGTTGTCCCATCCCCTTTTCTGAATTTCTTCTGAGTACTCAGGGTAGTTTCCTTCAGCAATTTCAAAGGCTCTATCTGGGACAATCTTCCTCCTCAGAATATTTGCCTTGAAATAGTTTTCGTGAGCAATACTCCTGAACCTTGGATCATGATCAGTAGGGTAGAGGTAGAAGGAGCATTTCTTCTGGTCGGCTGAGGTGGTGAAGAGGTTGCAGGTGTGGTTACACTTGGCTGAGGAGGGTCAGCAATTTCAATGGGTGAGGAAGGTGAGACACCATCAGTTCTTGCTCTTTTAGTGGTTGAATAATTCCTGGCTGTTCCAGCTTGCATATTCCTGATAGATCTCCTTCTTGGAGTGTTGCTGGCAGATCCAGCTTTGGTCTTCTTAGAAGGTCCAACTGGTGTATTCAAAGAAGTTCTGACCATTTTGAAGTGACTGCAAAAACAAGCAAGTAATTTGACAGTTTAAAATTCAAGACACAGAATTGTGACAATATACATCTCTTTACTAGATAATTTCAATCAATCCATGTGCAGAATTCCAACTTGCAGTATGTATCTATTTACAATCAGTTGCTGTCATGAGAATGTAATCATATCAACACACAAGCACTATTGCAAATTACTAAGCAATCACAGTCAAAATTGGTTAAACCTTTAAATTTGTAGTTTAGAGTGCACACTCTCAAAGCACATCAGGTTAACACAGAGATGCTATTATAGGTCATCAGCATATATTTTTTTTTTTTTACATGCTCTCTTAACTTTTCAGATACACCAGAACTTAGGTACAAAATTAATCAAACCATATTCAGGGGATTTTAAACTGGCCTTCATAATTTGTAAACTCAAAGTTCACAATTTCACCAAGAATGCAGAAAAAGAATCACAATTTTCAACCAAATTTCAACTACTAATGGTTCCTAAAAGAAATTTTCTTCTGTCAGTAAAATTCATCCAGAATATTGCCTATTGTTTCTTTGAATCACATACAATTAGGACAGTGCACTCATTCATTATCATCAAAGACTAAAGATCAGTTTAATGCAGGACTATCAGTATGGTATCTGTACAATCATGCAGTGCAATATACAACAGTAACTTATTCCATACAACTCAGTTCAGACATCAACATTCAAATATTGCATGCAAGGAGTATTTTTGCTGATGGCAACTGGAATATTTCTATTTCTTTCAAAGTCATTTTCAGATTTTTTCGCATAATGCAGATGTGCATATGTTAACAGAGGAGATTGAATGACTTTGAAACCCTATTCACAGTATTTAAAGTTACTTATATCAATTACGCTCAAGATATTTCCCCATTTGCCATTTTTGACATTTTTCCAGAGTTGCAGCAAAGAAAAACCCTAAATACAATTTCAGAGAATGCAGAGAGCGTACCTGGAGCTTCAAAAATGTGAATGACAATGAAAAAGAGGGAGAAATTGCTTGCTGGTTGCTTCACGAAAGATTGAAAGTCAGAGAAATTCAGAGGGAAATGGGATTTAGGTTTAAATGGATGTGAGCGTGGTTCCTTTATATGGAATTTGGGGTCACGCGTGTGCACGTGCCCACTTTTTAAGTGAGAAGTGAACGTTCCCTTTAAAAAAATTCTGCGTTGTCACTCTTGTCGAACAGAGTGAGTGTTCCTGAGAACTTGAAAATTTTGAATGCAATGCGCGTTATCACTATTGCTGGGCAAAGTGATAACGCGCAAGCTTATTGCTTGAGCGTAGGTACTTTTATCAGTAAAAGGAGTAACGCGCTATGAAATATTCTATACTTACCTGCGCGTGATCACTCTTGACAAGGAAAGGAAGTGATCCAGAGAGTGTGTTTTTCTCATCTGCTCTGCCTCTGCGTTATCACTCTCATCCATCAGCGAGAGTGATTGTTCCAGAGGGGAAATCTCAGAATTCCATCTCTGCTTGATTGCTTTCCTGCAAAAGAGTGATTCCTTTCATCAATCCAAGTTCTCCAAACTTTAATTGGCTCACTTAACAAATCATAATCATTCCAATACACACTCACCATATAAAATACCTATTTCTCTCATCATGTTCACCTTTAATTACATATGCAACATTCATCCAAGGCTGAATTCTGTAGAATTTCTGCTTAACATATTCACAATGCAATTCTGACTTTTCCATAACACATTATAGCATGAAGTCCAATTATATTTATCAGATTCACTACAAATGACAGATTTAACATGCTTCAAAATTTACCTTTTGCATCAAATTTACAGAATATGATGAGTATGATGCAGAACTTTGTATTTTTCAGAGAATTTGTAGAATTTGATAATTATTATTCAGACTGTACAAGAACTTTAAGCATTCTAATTAATTCCAATCTGCATTCTTGTTTCAGCCACCAGATTTATTCTAAACATCAAATTCAGCAAGGTAACCAAGATGAAAAGTTCAGATTTTGACTTTTATGAATACTGTTAATTCAAAATTAATGCAGAAAAGTTAAATTGGGTTAGAAATGTGAGTTGCCTCTCACAAAGCGCTTCTTTAATGTCACTAGCTTGACATTAAATGTTTCTCACTCAAGAGAAACCAGTTTCATGCATGACATGTTCCTTGTAAACTCCTCTCCATGATAGATCTTCAATCTTTGGCCATTGACCTTGAATTCTCTCCCTGTTTTCAGATCTTCTATAAGAATTGCTCCAAAGGGAGAAGTTTCCTTGATTAAAAATGGTCCAGACCATCTAGATTTCAGTTTCCCTGGAAACAATTTTAATCTTGAATTGAATAATAGTACTTGCTGGCCAGGTCTGAAATCTTTTTGCAGAATAAATTTGTCATGGATCCTCTTGGTTCTTTCTTTGTACAACTTTGCATTTTCATAAGCTTGTTGTCTGAATTCTTCCAATTCATGCAACTGTAAAACTCTCTTCTTTCCAGCACTTGATAAATCAAAGTTAAGCCACTTGGTAGTCCAATATGCTCTGTGCTCCAGCTCTAGAGGTAAGTGACAGGCCTTTCCAAATACTAGCTGATATGGAGACATACCAATTGGAGTTTTAAAAGCAGTTCTATATGCCCACAGTGAGTCATCCAGTTTCTTTGACCAATCCTTCCTTGAACTGTTCACTACTTTCTCTAGAATTTGCTTGATCTCTCTATTTGAAACCTCCACTTGTCCACTTGTTTGTGGATGGTATGGAGTAGCAACCTTATGCTTCACACCATATTTCATTAATACAGCTTCAAGATACTTATTGCAGAAGTGAGTACCTCCATCACTTATCAGCACTCTAGGCACACCAAATCTTGAAAAAATGTTCTTTCTTATAAAAGAAATCACTACCTTTGCATCATTTGATCTGGTGGGAATTGCTTCTACCCATTTAGACACATAATCCACTGCAACTAGAATGTATTCGTGTGAGAATGATGGGGGAAATGGTCCCATGAAATCAATCCCCCATACATCAAATGGTTCCACTTCTAGGATGTTGGTTAATGGCAGCTCATGTCTTCTTGAAATATTTCCAGTTCTTTGGCATTTATCACAGTTTTCCACATACTTCTTGGCATCTTTGAAGAGTGTAGGCCAAAAGAAACCTGCTTGCAAAACTTTTGCAGCAGTCCTTGAACTTGCATGGTGGCCTCCATATTCTGAATTGTGACAATGCCATAGTATCTCAGCTTGCTCACTTTGTGGAATGCATCTTCTAATTAACCCATCTATTCCAATTTTGAACAGGTATGGGTCTTCCCACACATAGAATTTGCTGTCATGTAAGAACTTCTTCTTTTGCTGCCAAGTAAACCTCTTTGGAATGAATTGAGTGGCTTTAAAATTTACAATGTCAGCAAACCAAGGCATGTTTTCCACTGCAAACAGCTTTTCATCTGGAAATTCTTCATTTATTTCCAATGATTCAGTGGTTAAACTCTCCAAAGGAAGTCTGGACAAGTGGTCAGCAACACTGTTTTCTTTCCCTTTCTTGTCTTTGATTTCTAGCTCAAATTCTTGGAGGAGTAGAATCCATCTTAATAATCTGGGCTTTGCATCCTGTTTTGTCAAAAGATATTTAAGAGCAGCATGATCAGTGTATACAATCACTTTTGAACCCATTAAATATGATCTGAACTTATCAAAAGCATGTACAACAGCTAAAAGTTCTTTTTCTGTTGTTGTGTAATTCACTTGTGCAGGATTTAACACTTTGCTTGAATAATAGATAGCATGTAATTTCCTATCTTTCCTCTGTCCTAAAACAGCACCCACTGCACTATCACTTGCATCACACATGAGTTCAAAAGGTAATTTCCAATCTGGTTTTGCAAGAATAGGTGCAGAAATCAGTTTCTCTTTTAAAACAGAAAATGCATGCAAACAATTATCATCAAATATGAAATCTGCATCTTTTGCAAGTAATTACTCAAGGGTTTAGCAATCTTGGAAAAATCTTTTATGAATCTTCTATAAAAACCAGCATGTCCTAAAAAACTTCTAACTCCCTTAACATTGACAGGTGGAGGCAATTTACTAATGACTTCTATTTTAGCTTGGTCCACCTCCATTCCTTTCTCTGAAATTTTATGACCAAGGACAATGCCTTCTTGTACCATGAAATGACACTTCTCCCAATTTAACACAAGGTTAGTATCTTGACATCTCTGCAAAACAGTGGATAGATTAGCTAAACAATCATAAAAAGAATCACCAAAAATAGAGAAATCGTCCATGAACACTTCTATGATGTTTTCTACCAAATCAGAAAAAATAGAAAGCATGCATCTTTGGAAAGTGGCAGGGGCATTACACAAACCAAATGGCATTCTCCTATATGCAAAGACTCCAAATGGACATGTAAATGCAGTTTTCTCTTGATCTAAAGGATCTACAGCTATTTGATTATATCCTGAATACCCATCAAGAAAACAATAAAATGAATGTCCAGCAAGTCTTTCTAACATTTGATCTGCAAATGGTAGTGGAAAATGGTCTTTTCTAGTTGCATCATTTAATTTTCTATAGTCTATGCACATTCTCCATCCAGTCACAGTCCTAGTAGGGATAAGTTCATTCTTTTCATTAGGTACCACTGTCATACCACCTTTCTTTGGAACAACTTGGACTGGACTTACCCAATTGCTGTCAGAAATTGGGTATATTATTCCTGCATCTAACAGCTTTATGACCTCTTTTTTAACTACCTCTTTCATGGCTGGGTTTAACCTCCTTTGTGGCTGCACAACAGGTTTGAAATTCTCTTCAAATAAAATTCTGTGCTTACAAAATGAAGGATTTATACCTTTCAGGTCTGCAATACTCCAGCCAATTGCAGATTTGTGTTCTCTCAAAATTCTGAGCAATTTTTCCTCTTGTTCTTCCTTAAGTTCATTATTGATGATGACTGGATTTTCATGATTCTCATCCAGAAATGCATACCGCAAATGTGAAGGTAGTTGTTTCAGTTCTAGCCTTTGCTTTTCTTCTTCTTTAGCATCCTTTTCCAGCTCTTCTTTCACTATATTTTCTGCAGGTTTTTGAATTGGCAGAGCTTCTAGTTGCTGCTGCACTTCCATGATATCTTCTTCATTCAGAGTTTCAGATTTGTCATTCCCTGCAGATATTATCTCTTCTAACACAGCAATTTCATCAAATTCTTTCATATAATGTTGTGTAATGAAAGTATCCAGTATATCTATCTTCATACATGTATTATCTTCAACTGGATATTTTAAAGCTTCAAACACATTAAATATTACCTTCTCATCTTGAACTCGAAGCATAAGTTCACCTTTTTGCACGTCTATTAAAGCTCTTCCAGTTGCAAGAAATGGCCTCCCTAGGATCAAAGGAATGTTGGAATCCACCTCCATGTCCAGAATTACAAAATCTGCAGGAAAAATGAACTTATCCACTTTAACTAATAAATCTTCAACAACTCCATATGGATAAGTGTATGATCTATCAGCTAGCTGCAGTGTAATGTTGGTAGGCTTCACTTTCTCTATTCCAAGTTTCTGCAGAACAGCTAATGGCATCAGATTTATGCTTGCTCCTAAGTCACACAATGCTCTTCCCACAGTGCAGTTTCCTATTTCACAAGGAATGCTAAATGATCCAGGATCTTTCAACTTTTGAGGAAGCTTTCTCTTGAGAATGGCACTGCACTCCTCTGTCAAAGGTACTGTTTTGTCATGCTCTAGCTTCCTTTTTCTGGAAAGTAGTTCTTTCATGAACTTTGCATATGAAGGCATTTGCTCCAAAGCTTCTGCAAAAGGAATGTTAATTTGTAATTTCTTAAAGACATTCATAAACCTTTCAAATTGTTCCTCTTGTTTAGGATTTTGGACTCTTTGAGGATAAGGCAGCCTCTTGTATTTTTCTGGGTCTATTGGCTTACAAGCTTCCTCAAAGAGTTGCTTTTTGGTTTTCCTTTCAGAATTCATGGGAACTTTTTCTTTTTCTTCTGAATGGTCTTTCTTCAATAGTTTAAAATTTCCTTGTTGCAGATCTTGTTCAATGTTTCTTTCTACTACATCATTCACTTTCTTTTCTGCTGGTTTAGGGCTTGCAACTACAGCTCCACTCCTTGTAGTTATGGCTTGACATTGCTCTTTAGGATTGACTACTGTATTGCTTGGAAATCTTCCTTCATCCCTGCTGGATAATTGTTCAGCTAATTGTCCGATCTGTGTTTCTAGTTTTTTCATGGAGGCTTCTTGGTTTTTGAAGCTTGTTTGAGTTACCTTCATGAATTGCAGCATAGTTTCTTCCATCTCAGTCAACCTCTCATTCATAGGTCTGGAAAATTTCTGATTTCCTTGAGGTTGAGTGGATGAATTCTTCTGAAAATAAGGCTGTTGTGTTGTTGGACCTGCATTAGAAAAAGGCAAATTTGAATTAGAATTCTTTGCAGCAGAATATTGATCATTCCAATTAGAATACTGCTGAGTTCTATTATTCGAAAATTGAAATCCAGGGGGATATGATGGTTGTTGTCTCTGAAAATTATTCATATAATTCACTTGTTCTTGTGGTTCACTTGTGGATGCCTCACATGCACCATTTGCATGGTTTCCTCCACAAAAATCACAACTTAGCTGACTGGTAGGCATACTCCCTGCTTGCAGATTGTTGAATTGTTGTGTTAAGGCAGCTAATTGTTCTGAAAACATTTGATTTTGTAGCTGATTTTGTGCAAGAAAAGTTTCCAGAACTTTAGCTTCATGACCAGAGTTTCTTCCTTGATTCCTTGAGTTTGAATTCTGATACATTGAAGATGCCATCATGTCAATAATCCTTTGAGCTTCTTCTAAGGACTTTGTATTTAATGAACCTCCAGCAGCAGCATCAACCATTGTTCTTGTTACTGCATTCATCCCATTATAAAAAGTTTCCAATTGCATCCAATCTGGAATACAATGATGTGGACACCTTCTTAGCAATTCTTTGTATCTTTCCCAAGCTTCATACAATGATTCTCCT
Organism: Abrus precatorius; assembly: GCF_003935025.1. NCBI lineage: Eukaryota > Viridiplantae > Streptophyta > Magnoliopsida > Fabales > Fabaceae > Abrus > Abrus precatorius. Next base: position 14,410,577 of record NW_020874439.1, read on the forward strand.
TCTTGCTGCACAAAGGATGTAATTTCTCCTCTCAACTTAGCAGCTTTGGATGGAGGGAAGTACTTGGTTAAAAACTTATTCACAAGTTCTGTCCAGGTTGTGATGCTTCCTTGTGGTTGAGCTTGTAACCAGCATTTTGCTCTATCTCTCAAGGAAAAAGGAAATAGTCTCAGTCTGATGGCTTCTTCACTAACCCCATTTATTCTTATGGTGTCACATAGCTGTAGAAAATTTGAAATATGTAAGTTAGGATCATCAGAATTTCCACCAGAAAACTGATCTTGTTGGACTAAGTGTAATAAAGCAGGTTTAATCTCAAAATGGTTGGCTTGAATAGTTGGCCTGATTATAGAAGAGTTAAAACCTTGCATGTTAGGAATAGCATAGTCCCCTAATGTTCTAAATCTGTTCTGTTCTGCCATTTCTATTTCTGAATTTAGTTGTCTCAAAGATGTAGGTGTTCTTTTCACTCTAGGATTACTCTGAGATTCTGGAGAATGGACAGCTTCTAACTCACTATCACTCCCTATGGCTTTTTCTGCTCTAGACTCTTTTCTCAATCTTCTTAAGGTTATGTCTATGTCAGGATCAAAGACTAGAGTTGATTTGTTTTTGTTTTTGCCACGCATATACAATTCAAAATAAAGCAAAAGTAAACTACAAGTTAGTACTCAGAACTGCACCACGAAAATTATGCAGTAATTATCAGTAAAAGTAATTGAAACACAAGTTAAAAAGTTGCAGAATTATGCAGAATGGACAAAATGTCTAACTACAGATTACTACTACAGAAATTCAGAGAACAAAATACTCAATCTAGCTATTCTTATGTTACTAATGATATTGAAACTCTAATTTCCCCGGCAACGGCGCCAAAAACTTGTTGTTTGCAATCTAACACTAGCAAGTGCACTAGGATTGCAGCAAGTGATGAGTAAATTTAAGATCAGAATATCGTCTCCACAGGGAATTTAGGTTTCAAGTACCACTTCACAGAATTATAACCATTTGAGCCATACGAATTTTTGAAGGAGATTTGTAACATATAACAGCAATAAACCAAAGCAATTAAAGCAAAGAACTTGCAGAGAAACAGAGTATAAGATTTGTGATGAAATGAAATAGCAATGAAGGATAGTTAGGAATTTACTTCACAAGAATATCAATATCAATCCAATTAAATCCTCTGAACATTCAAGCAATTGAATAATTGACAATCAGTTTCACATATATCTAGCCAAAGGTTAATTCCTTAACTCATTGACCCTAACAATCCACTAAACCTCCCTAATCCCTTAGGTGAGATTCAATTTCAGGTTGCATTAAGAATTAGAACTATAAGATTGCAGAATTAGGTCTCCTTATCCCTAAGAAATCCCTAAACTCTGGTTGCCAATACAGATCGGAGCAAACAATCCAATTCCCATTGGTAAAGATTCCTCTTGATTAATCAAATGAATTTCCATTCAGAGATTGCATGAAAAGCAGAATTAACAACTCAATTAATCCAAGAACTTAAAGTTCAGAAGATAAAGTCGAATCAATACATCAATTCGAGTTCCATAAACCCCTAACTATGGGAAATTAAGCACACATTGCAACAAAAACAGAGAAAGAAGAAGAAGAAGATGAAGAAGAATGCAAAGCAGTCATGGCCACGAGCTCCAATCCGATCCCTCTTCTTGGAGCTTCAAGCTTCGACCCCAGTCTTCTCTCCACTCTCTCTCAATGAGACTCTAACTAACAAAACAGAAAATGAGCAACCGATCCCGGTTTTCGCGCTTCAATCATGTATATATAGAAACCCAGTTCTACGCGTTGTCACTTTTCTTCACAAGAGTAACCACGCAGAAGCTTTATGTAGTGTGCGTGTTCACTTTCAAGAGCAAGAGTAACCACGCGCAACTTGCAGAGTTGAAGGCTTCTCTGGAACATTCACTTTTGTTCATAATAGTGGCAACGCAGGAGGTCAAGGGCTGCGCGTGATCACTTTCGTGAGTAATAGTAACCACGCGTAAGCTGTCCTGATACAAATGCCTCTGGAACGCTCACTTTCGTTGGCGAAAGTGACAACGCGCAGCTCATCAGGAATGAAGTCTCTCTGGAACGTTCACTTTCGTTGGCGAAAGTGATAACGCACACTGGCAACGCTCACTTTCACTAACAATAGTGATCACGCCCAGGCTGCAACCCATAATTCTTGTATTTTGGAGTCCAGCATTGCCATTCTTCCTCTTCCTTCCATTGATTTTCCATTTCCATGACTTTTGCTCAGCTTATTCCTTCAAAACAAGATAAATTCCTTAAGAACCAAGCATAAATTCTACAAATGCGAAAATAACTACAAATTGAATTAAAACTTTCAATCATTCTCTTTTTCTGAGTTTTTCCTGCTTTCTTCATATATTTTCCTTATTAAATGAGCTAGAATTATGCTAAAATATCAGTAAAAATATGGATTCATCACGACTGCTAGGACTAATAGGAAGATTTCCCTGTCTCTCTCTCGCCTCCTGGTACCTTTGGGCCTAAATTCTGATTTGGGTCTTGCCTGGGTCCTCTTTTGCTGAGTTGCTAAGGAACGCGTGCAAAACTCATCTCGAGCCACTAAAACACCTTGGAAGTGACTCCTAGGACTAATAGCAAGAGTTTCCTGTCTCTCTCTCACGTCCTGACGCCTTTGCGCCTAATTCCAATTTGGGTCTCGCCAGGTTTTCTTTTGCTTAGTCGCTAAGGAACGCGTGCAAAACTCATTTCGAGCCACTGAAACACCTTAGAAGTGACTGCTAGGCCTAATAAGAAGAGTTCCCTGTCTCTCTCTCGCCTCCTGGCGCATTTGGGCCCAAATTTGAATTTGAGACTTGCCTGGGTCTCTTTTGCTTAGTCCCTAAGGAAAGCGTGCAAAACTCATCTCGGCCACTGAAACACCTTGGAAGTGACTGCTAGGCTAATAGGAAGAGTTCCTGTCTCTCTCTCGCTCCTGCGCCTTTGGCCAATTCCAATTTGGGTCTCACAGGTTCTTTTTGCTTAGTAGCTAAGGAACGCGTGCAAAACTCATCTCGGGCCACTGAAACACCTTGGAAGTGACTGGTAGGACTAATAGGAATAACTTCCTTTCTCTCTCTCGCCTCCTGGCGCCTTTGGGCCCAAATTTCAATTTGGGTCTTGGTGGGTCTCTTTTGCTGAGCCGCTAAGGAACTCGTGCAAAACTCATCTCGGGCCACTGAAACACCTTGGAAGTGACTGCTAGGACTAATAGGAAGAGTTCCCTGTCTCTCTCTCGCCTCCTGGCGCATTTGGGCCCAAATTTGAATTTGGGTCTTGCTTGGGTGCTCTTTTGCTTAGTCGCTAAAGAATGCGTGCAAAACTCATCTCGGGCCACTGAAACACCTTGGAAGTGACTGCTAGGACTAATAGGAAGAGTTCCCTGTCTCTCTCTTGCCTCCTGGCGCCTTTGGGCCCAAATTCCAATTTGGGTCCCGCTTGGGTGCTCTTTTGCTTAGTCGCTAAGGAACGCGTGCAAAACTCATCTCGGGCCACTGAAACACCTTGGAAGTGACTGCTAGGACTAATAGGAAGAGTTCCCATCTCTTTCGCCTCCTGCCGCCATTGGGTCCAAATTCCAATTTGCGTCCCGCTTGGGTGCTTTTTTGCTTCGTCGCTAACGAACGCATGCAAAACTCATCTCGGGCCACTGAAACACCTTGCAAGTGACTGCTAGGATTAATAGGAAGAGTTCCCTGTCTCTCTCTTGCCTCCTGGTGCATTTGGGTCCAAATTTGAATTTGGGTCTTGCCTGGGTCTTCTTTTGCTTAGTCGCTATGGAAAGCGTGCAAAACTCATCTCGGGCTACTGAAACACCTTGGAAGTGACTGGTAGGACTAATAGGAAGAACTTCCTTTCTCTCTCTCGCCTCCTGGCGCCTTTGGGCCCAAATTTCAATTTGGGTCTTGGTGGGTCGTCTTTTGCTGAGCCGCTAAGGGACTCTTGCAAAACTCATCTCGGGCCACTGAAACACCTTGGAAGCGACTGCTAGGACTAATAGGAAGAGTTCCTTGTCTCTCTCTCGCCTCCTGGCGCATTTGGGCCCACATTTGAATTTGGGTCTTGCCTGGGTCTTCTTTTGCTTAGTCGCTAAGGAAAGCATGCAAAACTCATCTCGGGCCACTGAAACACCTTGGAAGTGACTGGTAGGACTAATAGGAAGAACTTCCTTTCTCTCTCTCGCCTCCTGGCGCCTTTGGGCCCAAATTTCAATTTGGGTCTTGGTGGGTCGTCTTTTGCTGAGCCGCTAAGGAACTCGTGCAAAACTCATCTCGGGCCACTGAAACACCTTGGAAGCGAATGCTAGGACTAATAGGAAGAGTTCCCTGTCTCTTTCTCGCCTCCTGGTACCTCTGGGCCTAAATTCTGATTTGGGTCTCGCCTGGGTCCTTTTTTGCTGAGTTGCTAAGGAACGCGTGCAAAACTCATCTCGAGCCACTAAAACACCTTGGAAGTGCCTGCTAGGACTAATAGCAAGAGTTCCCTGTCTCTCTCTCTCACCTCCTGGCGCCTTTGGACCCAAATTCCAATTTGGGTCTCTCCTGGGTCCTCTTTTGCTGAGTTGCTAAGGAACGCGTGCAAAACTCATCTCAAGCAACTGAAACACCTTCGAAGTGACTGCTTGGACTAATAGCAAGAGTTTCCTGTCTCTCTCTCGGGTCCTGACGCCTTTGCGCCTAATTCCAATTTGGGTCTCGCCAGGTTCTCTTTTGCTTAGTCGCTAAGGAACGCGTGCACAACTCATCTCGGGCTACTGAAACACCATGGAAGTGACTGCTAGGACTAATAGGAAGAGTTCCCTGTCTCTTTCACCTCCTGGCGCCTTTGGCCCAAATTCCATTTTGGGTCTCTCCTGGGTCCTCTTTTACTTAGTCGCTAAGGAACGCGTGCAAAACTCATCTCGGGCCACTGAAACACCTTGGAAGTGACTGCTAGGACTAATAGCAAGAGTTTCATGTATCTCTCTCGCTCCTTACGCCTTTGGGCCCAAATTCTAATTTAGGTCCCGCTTGGGTGCTCTTTTGCTTAGTCGCTAAGGAACGCGTGCAAAACTCATCTCGGGCCACTGAAACACCTTGGAAGTGACTGCTAGGACTAATAGGAAGAGTTCCCTGTCTCTCTCTGCCTCCTGGCGCCTTTGGGCCAAATTCCAATTTGGGTCCCGCTTGGGTGCTCTTTTGCTTAGTCGCTAAGGAACGCGTGCAAAACTCATCTCGGGCCACTGAAACACCTTGGAAGTGACTGCTAGGACTAATAGGAAGAGTTCCCTGTCTCTCTCGCCTCCTGCCGCCGTTGGGTCCAAATTCCAATTTGCGTCCCGCTTGGGTTCTTTTTTGCTTCGTCGCTAACGAACGCGTGCAAAACTCATCTCGGGCCACTGAAACACCTTGCAAGTGACTGCTAGGATTAATAGGAAGAGTTCCCTGTCTCTCTCTCGCCTCTTGGCGCATTTGGACCTAAATTCCAATTTGGGTCTCGCCTTGGTCCTCTTTCGCTGAGTTGCTAAGGAACGCGTGCAAAACTCATCTCGGGCCACTGAAAAACCTTGGAAGCGACTGCTAGGACTAATAGGAAGATTTCCCTGTCTCTCTCTCGCCTCCTGGTACCTTTGGGCCTAAATTCTGATTTGGGTCTCGCCTGGGTCCTCTTTTGCTGAGTTGCTAAGGAACGCGTGCAAAACTCATCTCAAGCCACTAAAACACCTTGGAAGTGACTGGTAGGACTAATAGCAAGAGTTTCCTGTCTCTCTCTCACGTCCTGACGCCTTTGCGCCTAATTCCAATTTGGGTCTCGCCAGGTTTTCTTTTGCTTAGTCGCTAAGGAACGCGTGCAAAACTCATTTCGGGCCACTGAAACACCTTAGAAGTGACTGCTAGGACTAATAGGAGGAGTTCCCTGTCTCTCTCTCGCCTCTTGACGCCTTTGGGCCCAAATTCCAATATGGATCTCGCCTGGGTCCTCTTTTGCTTAGTCGCTAAGGAACGCGTGCAAAACTCATCTCGAGCAACTGAAACACCTTCGAAGTGACTGCTTGGACTAATAGCAAGAGTTTCCTGTCTCTCTCTCGGGTCATGACGCCTTTGCGCCTAATTCCAATTTGTGTCTCGCCAGGTTCTCTTTTGCTTAATCGCTAAGGAACGCGTGCAAAACTCATCTCGGGCTACTGAAACACCTTGGAAGTGACTGCTAGGACTAATAGGAATAGTTCCCTGTCTCTCTCACGCCTCCTGCCGTGTTTGGACCTAAATTCCAATGTGGGTCTCGTCTGGGTCCTCTTTTTCTGAGTTGCTAAGGAACGCGTGCAAAACTTATCTCGAACCACTAAAATACCTTGGAAGTGACTGCTAAGACTAATAGCAAGAGCTTCCTATCTCTCTCTCGCGTCCTGACGCCTTTGCGCCTAATTCCAATATGGGTCTCGCGAGGTTTTCTTTTGCTTAGTCGCTAAGGAGCGCGTGCAAAACTCATCTTGGGCCACTGAAACACATTCGAAGTGACTGCTAGGACTAATAGGAGGAGTTCCCTGTCTCTCTCTCGCCTCTTGACGCCTTTGGGCCCAAATTCCAATATGGATCTCGCCTGGGTCCTCTTTTGCTGAGTTGCTAAGGAACGCGTGCAAAACTCATCTCAAGCCACTAAAACACCTTGGAAGTGACTGGTAGGACTAATAGCAAGAGTTTCCTGTCTCTCTCTCACGTCCTGGCGCCTTTGCGCCTAATTCCAATTTGGGTCTCGCCAGGTTTTCTTTTGCTTAGTCGCTAAGGAACTCGTGCAAAACTCATCTCGGGCCACTGAAACACCTTGGAAGCGACTGCTAGGACTAATAGGAAGAGTTCCCTGTCTCTCTCTCGCCTCCTGGCGCGTTTGGACCTAAATTCCAATTTGGGTCTCGCCTTGGTCCTCTTTCGCTGAGTTACTAAGGAACGCGTGCAAAACTAATCTCGAGCCACTGAAACACCTTGGAAGTGACTGGTAGGACTAATAGGAAGAACTTCCTTTCTCTCTCTCGCCTCTTAGCGCCTTTGGGCCCAAATTTCAATTTGGGTCTTGGTGGGTCGTCTTTTGCTGAGCCGCTAAGGAACGCATGCAAAACTCATCTCGAGCCACTAAAACACCTTGGAAGTGACTGCTAGGACTAATAGCAAGAGTTTCCTGTCTCTCTCTCGCGTCCTGACGCCTTTGCGCCTAATTCCAATTTGGGTCTCGCGAGGTTTTCTTTTGCTTAGTCTCTAAGGAACGCGTGCAAAACTCATCTTGGGCCACTGAAACACCTTCGAAGTGACTACTAGGACTAATAGGAGGAGTTCCCTGTCTCTCCCTCGCCTCTTGGCGCCTTTGGGCCCAAATTCCAATATGGGTCTCGCCTGGGTCCTCTTTTGCTTAGTCTCTAAGGAACGCGTGCAAAACTCATCTCGAGCAACTGAAACACCTTCGAAGTGACTGCTAGGACTAATAGCAAGAGTTTCCTGTCTCTCTCTCGGGTCCTGACGCCTTTGCGCCTAATTCCAATTTGGGTCTCGCCAGGTTCTCTTTTGCTAACTCGCTAAGGAACGCGTGCAAAACTCATCTTGGGCTACTGAAACACCTTGGAAGTGACTGCTAGGACTAGTAGGAAGAGTTCCCCGTCTCTCTCTCGCCTCCTGGCGCGTTTGGACCGAAATTCAAATTTGGGTCTCGCCTGGTTCCTCTTTTGCTGAGTTGCTAAGGAACGCGTGCAAAACTCATCTCGAGCCACTAAAACACCTTGGAAGTGACTGCTAGGACTAATTGCAAGAGTTTCCTGTCTCTCTCTCGCGTCCTGACGCCTTTGCGCCTAATTTCAATTTGGGTCTCGCCAGGTTCTCTTTTGATTACTCGCTAAGGAACGCGTGCAAAACTCATCTCGGGCTACTGAAACACCTTGGAAGTGACTGTTAGGACTAATAGAAAGAGTTCCCTGTCTCTCTCTCGCCTCCTGGCGCGTTTGGACCTAAATTCCAATGTGGGTCTCGCCTGGGTCCTCTTTTACTGTGTTGCTAAGGATCGCGTGCAAAACTCATCTCGGGCTACTGAAACACCTTAGAAGTGACTGCTAGGACTAATAGGAAGAGTTCCCTGTCTCTCTCTCGCCTCCTGGCGCGTTTGGACCTAAATTCCAATGTGGGTCTCGCCTGGGTCCTCTTTTGCTGAGTTGCTAAGGAACGCGTGCAAAACTCATCTCGAGCCATTAAAACACCTTGGAAGTGACTGCTAGGACTAATAGGAAGAGTTCCCTGTCTCTCTCTCGCCTCCTGCCGCGTTTGCACCTAAATTCCAATGTGGGTCTCGCCTAGGTCCTCTTTTGCTGAGTTGCTAAGGAACGCGTTCAAAACTCATCTCGAGCCACTAAAATACCTTGGAAGTGATTGCTAGGACTAATAGCAAGAGTTTCCTGTCTCTCTCTCGGGTCCTGACGCCTTTGCGCCTAATTCCAATGTGGGTCTCGCCAGGTTCTCTTTTGCTTACTCGCTAAGGAACGCGTGCAAAACTCATCTCGGGCTACTGAAACACCTTGGAAGTGACTGTTAGAAATAATAGAAAGAGTTCTCTGTCTCTCTCTCGCCTCCTGGCGCGTTTGGACCTAAATTCCAATGTGGGTCTCGCCTGGGTCCTCTTTTGCTGAGTTGCTAAGGAACGCTTGCAAAACTCATCTCGAGCCACTAAAACACCTTGGAAGTGACTGCTAGAACTAATAGGAAGAGTTCCCTGTCTCTCTCTCGCCTCCTGCCGCGTTTGCACCTAAATTCCAATGTGGGTCTCGCCTGGGTCCTCTTTTGCTTAGTTGCTAAGGAACGCGTGCAAAACTCATCTCGAGCCACTAAAATACCTTGGAAGTGACTGCTAGGACTAATAGCAAGAGCTTCCTTTCTCTCTCTCGCGTCCTGACGCCTTTGCGCCTATTTCCAATTTGGGTGTCGCGAGGTTTTCTTTTGCTTAGTCGCTAAGGAACGCGTGCAAAACTCATCTCGGGCCACTGAAACACCTTCGAAGTGACTGCTAGGACTAATAGGAGGAGTTCCCTGTCTCTCTCTCGCCTCTTGGCGCTTTTGGGCCCAAATTCCAATATGGGTCTCGCCTGGGTCCTCTTTTGCTTAGTCGCTAAGGAACGCGTGTAAAACTCATCTCGGACCACTGAAACACCTTGGAAGTGACTGCTAGGACTAATAGGAAGAACTTCCTTTCTCTCTCTCGCCTCCTGGCGCCATTGGGCCAAAATTTCTATTTGGGTCTTGGTGGGTCGTCTTTTGCTGAGCTGCTAAGGAACTCGTGCAAAACTCATCTCGGGCCACTGAAACACCTTAGAAGCGACTGCTAGGACTAAAAGGAGGAGTTCCCTGTCTCTCTCTCGCCTCTTGGCGCCTTTGGGCCCAAATTCCAATATGGGTCTCGCCTGGGTCCTCTTTTGCTTAGTCCCTAAGGAAAGCGTGCAAAACTCATCTCGGTCCACTGAAACACCTTGGAAGTGACTGGTAGGGCTAATAGGAAGAGTTTCCTGTCTCTCTCTCGCGTCTTGAAGCCTTTGCGCCTCATTCCAATTTGGGTCTCGCCAGGTTCTCTTTGGCTTAGTAGCTAAAAAAGCGTGCAAAACACATCTCGGGCCACTGAAACACCTTGGAACTGACTGCTAGGACTAATAGGAAGAACTTCCTTTCTCTCTCACGCCTCCTAGCGCCTTTGGGCCCAAATTTCAATTTGGGTCTTGGTGGGTCGTCTTTTGCTGAGCCGCTAAGGAACTCGTGCAAAACTCATCTCGGGCCACTGAAACACCTTGGAAGCGACTGCTAGGACTAATAGGAAGAGTTCCCTGTCTCTCTCTCGCCTCCTGGCGCATTTGGGCCTAAATTTGAATTTGGGTCTTGCCTGGGTCTTCTTTTGCTTAGTCGCTAAGGAAAGCGTGCAAAACTCATCTCGGGCCACTGAAAAACCTTGGAAGTGACTGGTAGGACTAATAGGAAGAACATCCTTTCTCTCTCTCGCCTCCTGGCGCCTTTGGGCCCAAATTTCTATTTGTGACTTGGTGGGTCGCCTTTTGCTGAGCTGCTAAGGAACTCGTGTAAAACTCATCTCGGGCCACTGAAACACCTTAGAAGCGACTGCTAGGACTAATAGGAGGAGTTCCCTGTCTCTCTCTCGCCTCTTGGCGCCTTTGGGCCTAAATTCCAATATGGGTCTCGCCTGGGTCCTCTTTTGCTTAGTCGCTAAGGAACGTGTGCAAAACTCATCTCGGGCTACTGAAACACCTTGGAAGTGACTGCTAGGACTAATAGGAAGAGTTCCCGGTCTCTCTCTCGCCTCCTGTCGCGTTTGGACCTAAATTCCAATGTGGGTCTCGCCTGGGTCCTCTTTTGCTGAGTTGCTAAGAAACGCGTGCCAAACTCATCTCGAGCCACTAAAACACCTTGGAAGTGCCTGCTAGGACTAATAGCAACAGTTTCCTGTCTCTCTCTCGCGTCCTGACGCCTTTGCGCCTAATTTCAATTTGGGTCTCGCCAGGTTCTCTTTTGCTTAGTAGCTAAGGAACGCGTGCAAAACTCATCTCGGGCTACTGAAACACCTTGGAAGTGACTGCTAGGACTAATAGGAAGAATTCCCTGTCTCTTTCTCGCCTCCTGGCGCGTTTGGACCTAAATTCCAATTTGGGTCTCGCCTGGGTCCTCTTTTGCTGAGTTGCTAAGGAACGCGTGCAAAACTCATGTCGAGCCACTAAAACACCTTGGAAGTGACTGCTAGGACTAATAGCAAGAGTTTTCTGTCTCTCCCTCGCGTCCTGACGCCTTTGCGCCTAATTTCAATTTGGGTACGCCAGGTTCTCTTTTGCTTAGTAGCTAAGGAACGCGCGCAAAACTATCTCGGCCCACTGAAACACCTTGGAACTGACTGCTAGGACTAATAGGAAGAACTTCCTTTCTCTCTCACGCCTCCTAGCGCCTTTGGGCCCAAAGTTGAATTTGAGACTTGCCTGGGTCTTCTTTTGCTTAGTCCCTAAGGAAAGCGTGCAAAACTCATCTCGGTCCACTGAAACACCTTGGAAGTGACTGGTAGGGCTAATAGGAAGAGTTTCCTGTCTCTCTCTCGCGTCCTGAAGCCTTTGCGCCTCATTCCAATTTGGGTCTCGCCAGGTTCTCTTTGGCTTAGTAGCTAAGGAAAGCGTGCAAAACTCATCTCAAGCCACTGAAACACCTTGGAACTGACTGCTAGGACTAATAGGAAGAACTTCCTTTCTCTCTCACGCCTCCTAGCGCCTTTCGGCCCAAATTTCAATTTGGGTCTTAGTGGGTCGTCTTTTGCTGAGCCGCTAAGGAACACGTGCAAAACTCATCTCGGGCCACTGAAACACCTTGGAAGCGACTGCTAGGACTAATAGGAAGAGTTCCCTGTCTCTCTCTCGCCTCCTGGCGCATTTGGGCCCAAATTTGAATTTGGGTCTTGCGTGGGTCTTCTTTTGCTTAGTCGCTAAGGAAAGCGTGCAAAACTCATCTCGGGCCACTGAAACACCTTGGAAGTGACTGGTAGGACTAATAGGAAGAACATCTTTTCTCTCTCTCACCTCCTGGCGCCTTTGGGCCCAAATTTCTATTTGGGACTTGGTGGGTCGTCTTTTACTGAGCTGCTAAGGAACTCGTGCAAAACTCATCTCGGGCCACTGAAACACCTTAGAAGCTAATGCTAGGACTAATAGGAAGAGTTCCCTGTCTCTCTCTCGCCTCCTGGTACCTCTGGGCCTAAATTCTGATTTGGGTCTCGCCTGGGTCCTCTTTTGCTGAGTTGCTAAGGAACGCGTGCAAAACTCATCTCGAGCCACTAAAACACCTTGAAGTGACTGCTAGGCCTAATAGCAACAGTTTCCTGTCTCTCTCTCGCGTCCTGACGCCTTTGCGCCTAATTCCAGTTTGGGTCTCGCCAGGTTCTCTTTTGCTTAGTAGCTAAGGAACGCGTGCAAAACTCATCTCGGGCCACTGAAACACCTTGGAAGTGACTGGTAGGACTAATAGGAAGAACTTCCTTTCTCTCTGTCGCCTCCTAGCGCCTTTGGGCCCAAATTTCAATTTGGGTCTTGGTGGCTCGTCTTTTGCTGAGCCGCTAAGGGACTCGTGCAAAACTTATCTTGGGCCACTGAAACACCTTGGAAGCGATTGCTAGGACTAATAGGAAGAGTTTCCTGTCTCTCTCTCGGGTTCTGACGCCTTTGCGCCTAATTCCAATTTGGGTCTCGCCAGGTTCTCTTGTGCTTAGTAGCTAAGGAACGCGTGTAAAACTCATCTCGGACCACTGAAACACCTTGGAAGTGACTGCTAGGACTAATAGGAAAAACTTCCTTTCTCTCTCTCGCCTCCTAGCGCCTTTGGGCCCAAATTTCAATTTGGGTCTTGGTGTGTCGTCTTTTGCTGAGCCGCTAAGGGACTCGTGCAAAACTCATCTCGGGCCACTGAAACACCTTGGAAGCGACTGCTAGGACTAATAGGAAGAGTTCCCTGTCTCTCTCTCGCCTCCTGGCGCATTTGGGCCCAAATTTGAATTTGAGACTTGCCTGGGTCTTCTTTTGCTTAGTCCCTAAGGAAAGCGTGCAAAACTCATCTCGGTCCACTGAAACACCTTGGAAGTGACTGGTAGGGCTAATAGGAAGAGTTTCCTGTCTCTCTCTCGCGTCCTGACGCCTTTGCGCCTCATTCCAATTTGGGTCTCGCCAGGTTCTCTTTGGCTTAGTAGCTAAGGAACGCGTGCAAAACTCATCTCGGGCCACTGAAACACCTTGGAAGTGACTGGTAGGACTAATAGGAAGAACTTCCTTTCTCTCTGTCGCCTCCTAGCGCCTTTGGTCCCAAATTTCAATTTCGGTCTTGGTTGGTCGTCTTTTGCTGAGCCGCTAAGGGACTCGTGCAAAACTCATCTCGGGCCACTGAAACACCTTGGAAGCGACTGCTAGGACTAATAGGAAAAGTTTCCTGTCTCTCGCTCGAATCCTGACGCCTTTGCGCCTAATTCCAATTTGGGTCTTGCCAGGTTCTCTTTTGCTTAGTACCTAAGGAACGGGTGCAAAACTCATCTCGGGCCACGGAAACACCTTGGAAGTGACTGCTAGGACTAATAGGAAGAACTTCCTTTCTCTCTGTCGCCTCCTAGCGCCTTTGGGCCCAAATTTCAATTTGCGTCTTGGTGTGTCGTCTTTTGCTGAGCCGCTAAGGGACTCGTGCAAAACTCATCTCGGGCCACTGAAACACCTTGGAAGCGACTGCTAGGACTAATAGGAAGAGTTCCATGTCTCTCTCTCGCCTCCTGGTGCATTTGGGCCCAAATTTGAATTTGGGTCTTGCCTGGGTCTTCTTTTCCTTAGTCGCTAAGGAAAGCGTGCAAAACTCATCTCGGGCCACTGAAACACCTTGGAAGTGACTGGTAGGACTAATAGGAAGAACTTCCTTTCTCTCTCTCGCCTCCTGGCGCCTTTGGGCCCAAATTTCAATTTGGGTCTTGGTGGGTCGTCTTTTGCTGAGCCGCTAAGGATCTCGAGCAAAACTCATCCCGGGCCACTGAAACACCTTGGAAGTGACTGGTAGGACTAATAGGAAGAACTTCCTTTCTCTCTGTCGCCTCCTAGCGCCTTTGGGCCCAAATTTCAATTTGGGTCTTGGTGGGTCGTCTTTTGCTGAGCCGCTAAGGGACTCGTGCAAAACTTATCTTGGGCCACTGAAACACCTTGGAAGCGATTGCTAGGACTAATAGGAAGAGTTTCCTGTCTCTCTCTCGGGTTCTGACGCCTTTGCGCCTAATTCCAATTTGGGTCTCGCCAGGTTCTCTTGTGCTTAGTAGCTAAGGAACGCGTGTAAAACTCATCTCGGACCACTGAAACACCTTGGAAGTGACTGCTAGGACTAATAGGAAAAACTTCCTTTCTCTCTCTCGCCTCCTAGCGCCTTTGGGCCCAAATTTCAATTTGGGTCTTGGTGTGTCGTCTTTTGCTGAGCCGCTAAGGGACTCGTGCAAAACTCATCTCGGGCCACTGAAACACCTTGGAAGCGACTGCTAGGACTAATAGGAAGAGTTCCCTGTCTCTCTCTCGCCTCCTGGCGCATTTGGGCCCAAATTTGAATTTGAGACTTGCCTGTGTCTTCTTTTGCTTAGTCCCTAAGGAAAGCGTGCAAAACTCATCTCGGTCCACTGAAACACCTTGGAAGTGACTGGTAGGGCTAATAGGAAGAGTTTCCTGTCTCTCTCTCGCGTCCTGACGCCTTTGCGCCTCATTCCAATTTGGGTCTCGCCAGGTTCTCTTTGGCTTAGTAGCTAAGGAACGCGTGCAAAACTCATCTCGGGCCACTGAAACACCTTGGAAGTGACTGGTAGGACTAATAGGAAGAACTTCCTTTCTCTCTGTCGCCTCCTAGCGCCTTTGGGCCCAAATTTCAATTTCGGTCTTGGTTGGTCGTCTTTTGCTGAGCCGCTAAGGGACTCGTGCAAAACTCATCTCGGGCCACTGAAACACCTTGGAAGCGACTGCTAGGACTAATAGGAAAAGTTTCCTGTCTCTCGCTCGAATCCTGACGCCTTTGCGCCTAATTCCAATTTGGGTCTTGCCAGGTTCTCTTTTGCTTAGTACCTAAGGAACGGGTGCAAAACTCATCTCGGGCCACGGAAACACCTTGGAAGTGACTGCTAGGACTAATAGGAAGAACTTCCTTTCTCTCTGTCGCCTCCTAGCGCCTTTGGGCCCAAATTTCAATTTGCGTCTTGGTGTGTCGTCTTTTGCTGAGCCGCTAAGGGACTCGTGCAAAACTCATCTCGGGCCACTGAAACACCTTGGAAGCGACTGCTAGGACTAATAGGAAGAGTTCCATGTCTCTCTCTCGCCTCCTGGTGCATTTGGGCCCAAATTTGAATTTGGGTCTTGCCTGGGTCTTCTTTTCCTTAGTCGCTAAGGAAAGCGTGCAAAACTCATCTCGGGCCACTGAAACACCTTGGAAGTGACTGGTAGGACTAATAGGAAGAACTTCCTTTCTCTCTCTCGCCTCCTGGCGCCTTTGGGCCCAAATTTCAATTTGGGTCTTGGTGGGTCGTCTTTTGCTGAGCCGCTAAGGATCTCGAGCAAAACTCATCCCGGGCCACTGAAACACCTTGGAAATGACTGCTAGGACTAATAGGAAGAGTTCCCTGTCTCTCTCTCGCTTCCTGGTACCTCTGGGCATAAATTCTAGTTTGGGTCTCGCCTGGGTCCTCTTTTGCTGAGTTGCTAAGGAACGCGTGCAAAACTCATCTCTAGCCACTAAAACACCTTGGAAGTGACTGCTAGGACTAATAGCAAGAGTTTCCTGTCTCTCTCTCGCGTCCTAACGCCTTTGCGCCTAGTTCCAATTTGGGTCTCGCCAGGTTTTCTTTTGCTTAGTCGCTAAGGAACGCGTGCAAAACTCATCTCGGGCTACTGAAACACCTTGGAAGTGACTGCTATGACTAATAGGAGGAGTTCCCTGTCTCTCTCTCGCCTCTTGGCGCCTTTGGGCCCAAATTCCAATATGGGTCTCGCCTGGGTCCTCTTTTGCTTTGTCGCTAAGGAACGCGTGCAAAACTCATCTCGAGCCACTAAAACACCTTGGAAGTGACTGCTAGGACTAATAGCAAGAGTTTCCTGTCTCTCTCTCGCGTCCTGACGCCTTCGCGCCAAGTTCCAATTTGGGTCTCGCCAGGTTTTCTTTTGCTTAGTCGCTAAGGAACGCGTGCAAAACTCATCTCGGGCCACTGAAACACCTTCGAAGTGACTGCTAGGACTAATAGGAGGAGATCCCTGTCTCTCTCTCGCCGCTTGGCGCCTTTGGGCCCAAATTCCAATATGGGTCTCGCCTGGGTCCTCTTTTGCTTAGTCGCTAAGGAACGCGTGCAAAACTCATCTCGAGCCACTGAAACACCTTCGAAGTGACTGCTAGGACTAATAGCAAGAGTTTCCTCTCTCTCTCTCACGTCCTGACGCCTATGCGCCTAATTCCAATTTGGGTCTCGCTAGGTTCTCTTTTGCTTACTCGCTAAGGAACGCGTGCAAAACTCATCTCAGGCTACTGAAACACCTTAAAAGTGACTGTTAGGACTAATAGGAAGAGTTCCCTGTCTCTCTCTCGCCTCCTGGCGCGTTTGGACCTAAATTCCAATTTGGGTCTCGCCTGGGTCCTCTTTTGCTGAGTTGCTAAGGAACGCGTGCAAAACTCATGTCGAGCCACTAAAACACCTTGGAAGTGACTGCTAGGACTAATAGCAAGAGTTTTCTGTCTCTCCCTCGCGTCCTGACGCCCTTGCGCCTAATTTCAATTTGGGTACGCCAGGTTCTCTTTTGCTTAGTAGCTAAGGAACGCGCGCAAAACTCATCTCGGGCTACTGAAACACCTTGGAAGTGACTGCTAGGGCTAGTAGGAAGAGTTCCCTGTCTCTCTCTCGCCTCTTGGCGCCTTTGAACCAAATTCCAATTTGGGTCTCGCCTTGGTCCTCTTTTGCTTAGTCGCTAAGGAACGCGTGCAAAACTCATCTCGGGCTACTAGAACACGTTCGAAGTGACTGCTAGGACTAATTCAAAGAGTTCCCTGTCCCTCTTACGCCTCTTGGCGCCTCTAGGGCCAAATTCCAATTTGGGTCTCGCCTCGGTCCTCTTTTGCCTAGTCGCTAAGGAACGCGTGCAAAACTCATCTCGAGCCACTCAAACACCTTGGAAGTGACTGCTAGGACTAATAGCAAGAGTTTCCTGTATCTCTCTCGCGTCCTGACGCCTTTGGGCCCAAATTCCAATTTAGGTCCAGCTTGGGTGCTCTTTTACTTAGTCGCTAAGGAACGCATGCAAAACTCATCTCGAGCTACTGAAACACCTTAGAAGTGACTGCTAGGACTAATAGGAAGAGTTCCCTGTCTCTCTCTGGCCTCTTGGCGCCTTTGTACCCAAATTCCAATTTGGGTATCTCCTGGGTCCTCTTTTACTTAGTCGCTAAGGAATGCGTGCAAAACTCATCTCGGGCCACTGAAACACCTTGGACGTGACTGCTAGGACTAATAGGAAGAGTTCCCTGTCTCTCTCTCGACTCCTGACGCCTTTGGGCCCAAATTCTAATTTGGGACTCGCCTAGGTCCTCTTTTGCGTAGTCGCTAAGGAACGCGTGCAAAACTCATCTCGGGCCACTAAAACACCTTGGAAGTGACTACAAGGACTTATAGGAAAAGCTCCTTGTCTCTCTCTCGCCTCCTGGCACCTTTTGGCCGAAATTCCAATTTGGGTCTCGCCTAGGTGCTCTTTTTCTTAGTCGCTACGTGTGTAAAACTCATCTCGAGCCACTAAAACACCTTGCAAGTGACTGGTAGGACTAATAGGAAGAGTTCCCTGTCTCTCTCTCGCCTCCGGGCACCTTTCGACCCCAATTCAAGTTTGGGTCTCGCCTGTGTCCTCTTTTTCTTATTCGCTAAGGAACGTGTGCAAAACTCATCTCAGACCACTGAAACACCTTCGAAGTGACTGCTAGGACTAATGGCAAGAGTTTCCTGTCTCTCTCTAGCGTCCTGACGCCTTTGCGCCTAATTCCAATTTGGGTCTCGCCAGGTTCCCTTTTGCTTAGTCGCTAAGGAACGCGTGCAAAACTCATCTCGGGCTACTGAAACACCTTGGAAGTGACTGCTAGGACTAATAGGAAGAGTTCCCTGTCTCTCTCTCGCCTCCTGGCGCCTTTGAACCAAATTCCAATTTCGGTCTCGCCTGGGTCATCTTTTGCTTAGTCGCTAAGGAACGCGTGCAAAACTCATCTCGAGCCACTGAAACACCTTCGAAGTGACTGCTAGGACTAATAGCAAGAGTTTCCTGTCTCTCTCTCAGGTCCTGATGCCTTTGCGCCTAATTCCAATTTGGGTCTCGCCAGGTTCTCTTTTACTTACTCGCTAAGGAACGCGTACAAAACTCATCTCAGGCTACTGAAACACCTTGGAAGTGACTGCTAGGACTAATAGGAAGAGTTCCCTGTCTCTCTCTCGCCTCCTGGCGCGTTTGGACCAAAATTCCAATTTGGGTCTCACCTGGGTCCTCTTTTGCTGAGTTGCTAAGGAACGCGTGCAAAACTCATCTCGAGCCACTAAAACCCCTTGGAAGTGACTGCTAGGACTAATAGCACGAGTTTTCTGTCTCTCTCTCGCGTCCTGACGCCTTTGCGCCTAATTTCAATTTGGGTACGCCAGGTTCTCTTTTCCTTAGTAGCTAAGGAACGCGTGCAAAACTCATCTCGGGCTACTGAAACACCTTGGAAGTGACTGCTAGGGCTAATAGGAAGAGTTCCCTGTCTCTCTCTCGCCTCTTGGCGCCTTTGAACCAAATTCCAATTTGGGTCTCGCCTGGGTCCTCTTTTTCTTAGTCGCTAAGGAACGCGTGCAAAACTCATCTCGGGCTACTAGAACACGTTCGAAGTGACTGCTAGGACTAATTCGAAGAGTTCCCTGTCTCTCTTACGCCTCCAGGCGCCTCTGGGGCAAAATTCCAATTTGGGTCTCGCCTGGGTCCTCTTTTGCCTAGTCGCTAAGGAACGCGTGCAAAACTCATCTCGAGCCACTGAAACATCTTGGAAGTGACTGCTAGGACTAAGAGCAAGAGTTTCTGTATCTCTCTCGCGTCCTGACGCCTTTGGGCCCAAATTCAAATTTAGGTCCCGCTTGAGTGCTCTTTTGCTTAGTCGCTAAGGAACGCGTGCAAAACTCATCTCGGGCCACTGAAAAACCTTGGACGTGACTGCTAGGACTAATAGGAAGAGTTCACTGTCTCTCTCTTGGCTCCTGACGCCTTTGGGCCCAAATTCTAATTTGGGACTCGCCTAGGTCCTCTTTTGCGTAGTCGCTAAGGAACGCGTGCAAAACTCATCTCGGGCCACTAAAACACCTTGGAAGTGACTACAAGGACTAATAGGAAAAGCTCCCTGTCTCTCTCTCGCCTCCTGGCACCTTTTGGCCGAAATTCCAATTTGGGTCTCGCCTAGGTGCTCTTTTTCATAGTCGCTACGTGTGTAAAACTCATCTCGAGCCACTAAAACACCTTGCAAGTGACTGGTAGGACTAATAGGAAGAGTTCCCTGTCTCTCTCTCGCCTCCGGGCACCTTTCGACCCAAATTCAAGTTTGGGTCTCGCCTGTGTCCTCTTTTTCTTAGTCGCTAAGGAACGTGTGCAAAACTCATCTCAGACCACTGAAACACCTTCGAAGTGACTGCTAGGACTAATGGCAAGAGTTTCCTGTCTCTCTCTCGCGTCCTGACGCCTTTGCGCCTAATTCCAATTTGGGTCTCACCAGGTTCTCTTTTGCTTAGTCGCTAAGGAACGCGTGCAAAACTCATCTCGGGCTACTGAAACACCTTGGAAGTGACTGCTAGGACTAATAGGAAGAGTTCCCTGTCTCTCTCTCGCCTCCTGGCGCCTTTGAACCAAATTCCAATTTCGGTCTCGCCTGGGTCCTCTTTTGCTTAGTCGCTAAGGAACGCGTGCAAAACTCATCTCGAGCCACTGAAACACCTTCGAAGTGACTGCTAGGACTAATAGCAAGAGTTTCCTGTCTCTCTCTCAGGTCCTGACGCCTTTGCGCCTAATTCCAATTTGGATCTCGCCAGGTTCTTTTTTGCTTACTCACTAAGGAACGCGTGCAAAACTCATCTCAGGCTACTGAAACACCTTGGAAGTGACTGCTAGGACTAATAGGAAGAGTTCCCTGTCTCTCTCTCGCCTCCTGGCGTGTTTGGACTTAAATTCCAATTTGGGTCTCGCCTGGGTCCTCTTTTGCTGAGTTGCTAAGGAACGCGTGCAAAACTCATCTCGGGCCACTGAAACATCTTGGAAGTGACTGGTAGGACAAATAGGAAGAGCTCCCTGCCTCTCTCTCACCTTTTGACGCCTTTGGGCCCAAATTCCAATTTTGGTCTCTCCTGGGTTCTCTTTTGTTTAGTCGCTAAGGAACGCGTGCAAAACTCATGTCGGGCCGCTGAAACACCTTGAAAGTGACTGCTAGGACTAATAGGAAGAGCTCCCTGTTTTTCTCTCGCCTTTTGACGCCTTTGGGCCCAAATTCCAATTTGGGTCTCTCCTGGGTCCTCTTTTGCTTAGTCGCTAAGGAACGCGTGCAAAACTCATCTCGGGCCACTAAAACATCTTGGAAGTGACTGCTAGGAATAGAAAGAGTTCCTTGTCTCTCTCTCGCCTCCTGGCACCTTTGGGCCTAATTTCCGATCTGCTTCTCGCCTGGGTCCTCTTTTTCTTAGGCGCTAAGGAACGCGTGCAAAACTCAAGTCGAGCCACTGAAACACCTTAGAGGTGAATGGTAGGACTAATAGGAGGAGTTCCCTGTCTCTCTCTCGCCTCTTGGCGCCCTTCGTCCCAAATTCCAATTTGGGTCTCGCCGGGGTACTCTTTTGCTTAGTCACTAAGGAACGCGTGCAAAACGCATCTCGGGCCGCTGAAACACCTTGGAAGTGACTGCTAGGCCTAATAGGAAGAGTTCCCTGTCTCTCTCTCGCCTCCTGGTGGCTTTGGGCCCAAATTTTAATTTGGGACTCGCCTGGCTCCTCTTTTGCTGAATCGCTAAGGAACGCGTGCAAAACACATCTCGAGCCACTGAAAAACCTTGGAAGTGACTGCTACCACTAGTAGGAAGAGTTCCCTGTCTCTCTCTCGCCTCGTGGCGCCTTTGCACCCAAATTCCAATTTGGGTCTCGCCTAGGTCCTTTTTTGCTTAGTCGCTAAGGAACGCGTGCAAAATCATCTCGGGCCATTGAAACACCTCGGAAGTGACTGCTACGACTAATAGGAGGAGTTCCCTGTCTCTCTCTCGCCTCTTGGCGCCCTTCGTCCCAAATTCCAATTTGGGTGTCGCCGGGGTACTCTTTTGCTTAGTCACTAAGGAACGCGTGCAAAACTCATCTCGGGCCGCTGAAACACCTTGGAAGTGACTGCTAGGCCTAAAAGGAAGAGTTCCCTGTCTCTCTCTCGCCTCCTGGTGCCTTTGGGCCCAAATTTCAATTTGGGACTCGCCTGGCGCCTCTTTTGCTGAATCGCTAAGGAATGTGTGTAAAACACATCTTTAGCCACTGAAAAACCTTGCAAGTGACTGCTAGGACTAATAGGAGGAGTTCCCTGTCTCTCTCTCGCCTCTTGGCGCCTTTGGGCCCAAATTCCAATTTGGGTCTCGCCTGGGTCCTCTTTTAATTAGCCGCTAAGGAACGCGTGCAAAACTTATCTCGGGCCACTGAAACACCTTGGAAGTGACTGCTAGGACTAATAGGAAGAGTTCCGTGTCTCTCTCTCGCCTCCTCGTGCCTTTGGAGCCATATTCCAATTTGGGTCTCGCCTGTCTCCTTTTTTGCTGAATCGGTGAGGAACGCTTGCAAAACACATCTCGAGCCACTGAAAAACCTTGGAAGTGACTGCTAGGACTAATAGGAGCAGTTCCCTATCTCTCTCTCGCCTCTTGGCGCCTTTGGGCCCAAATTCCAATTTGGGTCTCGCCTGGGTCCTCTTTTAATTAGCCGCTAACGAACGCGTGCAAAACTCATCTCGGGACACTAAAACACCTTGGAAGTGACTGCTAGGACTAATAGGAAGAGTTCCCTGTCTCTCTCGCGCCTCTTGGCGCCTTTGGGCCCAAATTCCAATTTGGGTATCATCGGGGTCCTCTTTTGCTTAGTTGTTAAGGAACGCGTGCAAAACTCATCTCGGGCCACTGAAACACCTTGCAAGTGTCTGCTAGGCCTAATAGGAGGAGTTCCCTGTCTCTCTCTCGCCTCTTGGCGCCTTTGGGCGCAAATTCCAATTTGGGTCTCGCCTGGGTCCTCTTTTAATTAGCCGCTAAGGAACACGTGCAAAACTAATCTCGAACCACTGAAACACCTTGGAAGTGACTGCTACGACTAATAGGAAGAGTTCCCTGTCTCTGTCTCGCCTCCTAGTGCCTTTGGGCCCAAATTTCAATTTGGGTCTCGCCTGGGTCCTCTTTCGCTCAGTCGCTAAGGAACGCGTGCAAAACTCATCTCGGGCCATTGGAACACCTCGGAAGTGACTGCTACGACTAATAGGAGGAGTTCCCTGTCTCTCTCTCGCCTCCTGGTGCCTTTGGGCCCAAATTTCAATTTGGGACTCGCCTGGCGCCTCTTTTGCTGAATCGCTAAGGAATGTGTGTAAAACACATCTTGAGCCACTGAAAAACCTTGCAAGTGACTGCTAGGACTAATAGGAGGAGTTCCCTGTGTCTCTCTTGCCTCGTGGCGCCTTTGCACCCAAATTCCAATTTGGGTCTCGCCTGGGTCCTCTTTTACTTAGTCGCTAAGAAACTCGTGCAAAACTCATCTCGGGCCATTGAAACACCTTGGAAGTGACTGCTACGACTAATAGGAAGAGTTCCTTGTCTCTCTCTCGCCTCCTGGTGCCTTTGGGCCAAAATTTTAATTTGGAACTCGCCTGGCTCCTCTTTTGCTGAATCGCTAAGGAACGCTTGCAAAACACATCTTGAGCCACTCAACAACCTTGGAAGTGACTGCTAGGACTAATAGGAGGAGTTCCCTGTCTCTCTCGCCTCTTGGCGCCTTTGGGCCCAAATTCCAATTTGGGTCTCGCCTGGGTCCTCTTTTAATTAGCCGCTAACGAACGCGTGCAAAACTCATCTCGGGACACTAAAACACCTTGGAAGTGACTGCTAGGACTAATAGGAAGAGTTCCCTGTCTCTCTCGCGCCTCTTGGCGCCTTTGGGCCCAAATTCCAATTTGGGTATCATCGGGGTCCTCTTTTGCTTGGTTGCTAAGGAACGCGTGCAAAACTCATCTCGGGGCACTGAAACACCTTGCAAGTGTCTGCTAGGCCTAATAGGAGGAGTTCCCTGTCTCTCTCTCGCCTCTTGGCGCCTTTGGGCGCAAATTCCAACTTGGGTCTCGCCTGGGTCCTCTTTTAATTAGCCGCTAAGGAACACGTGCAAAACTAATCTCGAACCACTGAAACACCTTGGAAGTGACTGCTACGACTAATAGGAGGAGTTCCCTGTCTCTCTCTCGCCTCTTGGCGCCCTTCGTCCAAAATTCCAATTTGGGTGTCGCCGGGGTACTCTTTTGCTTAGTCACTAAGGAACGCGTGCAAAACTCATCTCGGGCCGCTGAAACACCTTGGAAGTGACTGCTAGGCCTAAAAGGAAGAGTTCTCTGTCTCTCTCTCGCCTCCTGGTGCCTTTGGGCCCAAATTTCAATTTGGGACTCGCCTGGCGCCTCTTTTGCTGAATCGCTAAGGAATGTGTGTAAAACACATCTTGAGCCACTGAAAAACCTTGCAAGTGACTGCTAGGACTAATAGGAGGAGTTCCCTGTGTCTCTCTTGCCTCGTGGCGCCTTTGCACCCAAATTCCAATTTGGGTCTCGCCTGGGTCCTCTTTTACTTAGTCGCTAAGAAACTCGTGCAAAAGTCATCTCGGGCCATTGAAACACCTTAGAAGTGACTGCTACGACTAATAGGAAGAGTTCCTTGTCTCTCTCTCGCCTCCTGGTGCCTTTGGGCCAAAATTTCAATTTGGAACTCGCCTGGCTCCTCTTTTGCTGAATCGCTAAGGAACGCTTGCAAAACACATCTTGAGCCACTCAAAAACCTTGGAAGTGACTGCTAGGACTAATAGGAGGAGTTCCCTGTCTCTCTCTCGCCTCTTGGCTCCTTTGGGCCCAAATTCCAATTTGGGTGTCGCCTGGTTCCTCTTTTAATTAGTTACTAAGGAACGCGTGCAAAACTCATCTCGGGCCACTGAAACACCTTGGAAGTGACTGCTACGACTAATAGGAAGAGTTCCCTGTCTCTCTCTCGCCTCCTGGTGCCTTTGGACCCAAATTTCGATTTGGGTGTTGCTGGGGTCCTCTTTTGCTTAGTCGCTAAGGAACGCGGGCAAACCTCATCTCGGGCCACTGAAAAACCTTGGAAATGTTTGCTAGGACTAATATGAAGAGTTCCCTCTCTCTCTCTCTTGCCTCCCGGCGCCTTTGGGCCCAAATTCCAATTTAGGTCTCGCCGGGGTCCTCTTTTGCTTAGTCACTAAGGAACGCGTGCAAAACTCATATCGGGCTGTTGAAACACCTTGGAAGTGACTGCTACGACTAATAGAAAGAGTTCCCTGTCTCTCTCTCGCCTCCTGGCGCCTTTGGGCCCAAATTTCAATTTGGGTTTCGCCAGGTCCTCTTTTGCTTAGTTGCTAAGGAACGCGTACAAAACTCATCTCGGGCCAATGAAACACCTTAGAAGTGACTGCTACGACTAATAGGTGGAGTTCCCTGTCTCTCTCTCGCGTCCTGACGCCTTTGCGCCCTAATTCCAATTTGGGTCTCGCCAGGTTCTCTTTTGCTTAGTCGCTAAGGAACGCGTGCAAAAGTCATCTCAGGATATTGAAACAACTTGGAAGTGATTGCTACGACTAATAGGAAGAGTTCCCTATCTCTCTCTCGCCTCCTGGTGCCTTTGCGCCCAAATTTCAATTTGTGTCTCGCCTGGGTCCTCTTTTGCTTAGTTGCTAAGGAACGCGTGCAAAACTCATCTCAGGCCGCTGAAACACCTTGGAAGTGACTGCTAGGACTAATAGGAGGAGTTCCCTGTCTCTCTCTCGCCTCTTGGCGCCTTTGGGCGCAAATTCCAATTTGGGTCTCGCCTGGGTCCTCTTTTAATTAGCCGCTAAGGAACGCGTGCAAAACTTATCTCGGGCCACTGAAACACCTTGGAAGTGACTGCTACGACTAATAGGAAGAGTTCCCTGTCTCTCTCTCGCCTCCAGGTGCCTTTGGGCCCAAATTTCAATTTGAGTCTCGCATCGGTCCTCTTTTGCTTAGTTGCTAAGGAACGCGTGCAAAACTCATCTCAGGCCGCTGAAACACCTTAAAAGTGACTGCTAGGACTAATAGGAGGAGTTCCCTGTCTCTCTCTCGCCTCTTGGCGCCTTTGGGCGCAAATTCCAATTTGGGTCTCGCCTGGGTCCTCTTTTAATTAGCCGCTAAGTAACACGTGCAAAACTAATCTCGAACCACTGAAACACCTTGGAAGTGACTGCTACGACTAATAGGAAGAGTTCCCTGTCTCTGTCTCGCCTCCTAGTGCCTTTGGGCCCAAATTTCAATTTGGGTCTCGCCTGGGTCCTCTTTCGCTCAGTCGCTAAGGAACGCGTGCAAAACTCATCTCGGGCCACTGAAACACCTTGGAAATGACTGCTAGGACCAATAGCAAGAGTTCCCGGTCTCTCTCTCGCGTCCTGACGCCTTTGCGCCCTAATTCCAATTCGGGTCTCGCTAGGTTCTCTTTTGCTTAGTCGCTAAGGAATGCGTGCAAAACTCATCTTGGGCTAGTGAAACACCTTGGAAGTGACTGCTAGGCCTAATAGGAAGAGTTCCCTGTCTCCGTCTAGCCTCGTGGCGCCTTTGCACCCAAATTCCAATTTGGGTCTCGCCTGGGTCCTCTTTTACATAGTCGCTAAGGAACGCGTGCAAAACTCATCTCGGGCCATTGAAACAGCTTGGAAGTGACTGCTACGACTAATAGCAAGAGTTCGTTGTCTCTCTCTCGCGTCCTGACGCCATTGCGCCCTAATTCTAATTTGGGTCTCGCCAGGTTGTCTTTTGCTGAGTCGCTAAGGAACGCGTACAAAACACATCTTGGGCCACTAAAACATCTTGGAAGTGACTGCTAGGACTAATAGGAGGAGTTCCCAGTCTCTCGCTCGCCTCTTGGCGCCCTTCGGCCTAAATTCCAATTTGGGTCTCGCCGGGGTCCTCTTTTGCTTAGTCACCAAGGAACGTGTGCAAAACTCAACTCGGGCTGCTCAAACACCTTGGAAGTGACTGCTAGGCCTAATAGGAAGAGTTCCCTGTCTCTCTCTCGCCTCCTGGCGCCTTTCGGCCCAAATTTCAATTTGGGTCTCGCCAGGTCCTCTTTTGCTTAGTTGCTAAGGAACGCGTGCAAAACTCATCTCGGGCCAATGAAACACCTTAGAAGTGACTGCTACGACTAATAGGTGGAGTTCCCTGTCTCTCTCTCGCGTCCTAACGCCTTTGCGCCCTAATTCCAATTTGGGTCTCGCCAGGTTCTCTTTTGCTTAGTCGCTAAGGAACCCGTGCAAAACTCATGTCGGGCCTTTGAAACACCTTGGAAGTGACTGCTAGGACTAATAGGAGAAGTTCCTTGTCTCTCTCTCGCCTCTTGGGGCCCTTCGGCCAAAATTCCAATTTGGGTCTCGCCAGGGTCCTCTTTTGCTTAGTCACTAAGGAACGCGTGCAAAACTCATCTCGGGCCGCTGAAACACCTTGGAACTGACTGTTAGGCCTAATAGGAAGAGTTCCCTGTCTCTCTCTCGCCTCGTGTCGCCTTTGGGCCCAAATTCCAATTTGGGTCTCGCCTGGGTCCTCTTTTGCTGAGTCGCTAAGGAACGCATGCAAAACTCATCTCGGGCCACTGAAACACCTTGGAAGTGACTGCTAGGACCAATAGGAAGAGTTCCCTGTCCCTCTCGCGCCTTCTGGTGCCTTTGGACCCAAATTCCAATTTGGGTCTCGCCTGGGTCCTCTTTTGCTTAGTCGCTCAGGAACGCGTGCAAAACTTCTCTCGGGCCACTGAAACACCTTGGAAGTGACTGCTACAACTAATAGGAAGAGTTCTCTATCTCTCTCTCGCCTCCTGGTGCCTTTGCGCCCAAATTTCAATTTGAGTCTCACCTTGGTCCTCTTTCGCTCAGTCGTTAAGGAACGCGTGCAAAACTCATCTCGGGCAGCTGAAACACGTTGAAAGTGACTGCTAGGACTAATAGGAAGAGTTCCCTCTCTTTCTCTATCGCCTTCCGGCGCCTTTGGGCCCAAATTCTAATTTGGGTCTCGCCTGGATCCTCTTTTGCTTAGTCGCTAAGGAACGCGTGCAAAACACTTCTCGGGCCACTGAAACACTTTGGAAGTGACTTCTAGGACTAATAGGAAGAGTTCCCTCTCTCTCTCTCGCCTCTCGGTGCCTTTGGGCATTAATTCCAATTTGGGTCTCCCTTTGTCCTCTTTTGCTTAGTCGCTAAGGAACGTGTGCAAAACTCATCTCGGGCCACTGAAACACCTTTGAAGTTACTGCTAGGACAAATAGCAAGAGTTCGCTGTCTCTCTCTCGCTTCTTGACGCCTTTGCGCTCTAATTCCAATTTCGGTCTCGCCAGGTTCTCTTTTGCTTTGTAGCTAAGGAACGCGGGCATAACACATCTCAGGCCACTGAAACACCTTGGAAGTTACTGTTAGGACTAATAGGAAGAGTTCCCTGTCTCTCTCTCACCTCCTAGCGCTTGGGGCCCAAATTCCAATTTGGGTTTTTCCTAGGCCCTCTTTTGCTTTTTCTAAGGAACGCGTGCAAAACTCATCTTGGGCCACTGAAACACCTTGGAAGTGACTGCTAGGACTAATAGGAAGAGCTCCCTGTCTCACTCTCGCCTCCTAGCGCCTTTAGGCCCAAATTCCAATTTGGGTCTCGCCTTCCTCCTCTTTTCCTGAGTCGCTAAGGAAATGCATGCAAAACACATCTCGGGCCACTGAAACACCTTGGAAGTGAGTGCTAGGACTAATAGGAAGAGTTCCCTGTCTCTCTCTCGCCTCGTGTCGCCTTTGGGCCCAAATTCCAATTTGGGTCTCGCCTGGGTCCTCTTTTGCTGAGTCGCTAAAGAACGTATGCAAAACTCATCTCGGGCCACTGAAACACCTTGGAAGTGAGTGCTACGACTAATAGGAGGAGTTCCCTATCTCCCTCTCGCCTCTTGGCGCCCTTCGGACCAAATTCCAATTTGGGTCTCGCCGGGGTCCTCTTTTGCTTCGTCACTAAGGAACGCGTACAAAGCTCATCTCGGGCCGCTGAAACACCTTGGAAGTGACTGCTAGGCCTAATAGGAAGAGTTCCCTGTCTCTCTCTCGCCTCGTGGCGCCTTTGGACCCAAATTCCAATTTGGGTCTCGCCTTCCTCCTCTTTTGCTGAGTCGCTAAGGAAATGCATGCAAAACACATCTCGGGCCACTGAAACACCTTGGAAGTGAGTGCTAGGACTAATAGGAAGAGTTCCCTGTCTCTCTCTCGCCTCGTGTCGCCTTTGGGCCCAAATTCCAATTTGGGTCTCGCCTGGGTCCTCTTTTGCTGAGTCGCTAAGGAACGCATGCAAAACTCATCTCGGGCCACTGAAACACCTTGGAAGTGACTGCTAGGACCAATAGGAAGAGTTCCCTGTCTCCCTCTCGCCTCTTGGCGCCTTTGGGCCCAAATTCCATTTTGGGTCTCGCCTGGATCCTCTTTTACTTTGTCGCTAAGGAACGCGTACAAAGCTCATTTCGGGCCGCTGAAACACCTTGGAAGTGACTGCTAGGCCTAATAGGAAGAGTTCCCTGTCTCTCTCTCGCCTCGTGGCGCCTTTGGGCCCAAATTCCAATTTGGGTCTCGCCTTCCTCCTCTTTTGCTGAGTCGCTAAGGAAATGCATGCAAAACACATCTCGGGCCACTGAAACACCTTGGAAGTGAGTGCTAGGACTAATAGGAAGAGTTCCCTGTCTCTCTCTCGCCTCGTGTCGCCTTTGGGCCCAAATTCCAATTTGGGTCTCGCCTGGGTCCTCATTTGCTGAGTCGCTAAGGAACGCATGCAAAACTCATCTCGGGCCACTGAAACACCTTGGAAGTGACTGCTAGGACCAATAGGAAGAGTTCCCTGTCCCTCTCGCGCCTTCTGGTTCCTTTGGACCCAAATTCCAATTTGGGTCTCGCCTGGGTCCTCTTTTGCTTAGTCACTAAGGAACGTGTGCAAAACTTCTCTCGGGCCACTGAAACACCTTGGAAGTGACTGCTACAACTAATAGGAAGAGTTCTCTATCTCTCTCACGCCTCCTGGTGCCTTTGCGCCCAAATTTCAATTTGGGTCTCGCCTTGGTCCTCTTTCGCTCAGTTGTTAAGGAACGCGTGCAAAACTCATCTCGGGCAGCTGAAACACGTTGAAAGTGACTGCTAGGACTAATAGGAAGAGTTCCCTCTCTTTCTCTATCGCCTTCCGGCGCCTTTGGGCCCAAATTCTAATTTGGGTCTCGCCTGGATCCTCTTTTGCTTAGTCGCTAAGGAACGCGTGCAAAACACTTCTCGGGCCACTGAAACACTTTGGAAGTGACTTCTAGGACTAATAGGAAGAGTTCCCTCTCTCTCTCTCGCCTCCCGGTGCCTTTCGGCATTAATTCCAATTTGGGTCTCCCTTTGTCTTCTTTTGCTTAGTCGCTATGGAACGTATGCAAAACTCATCTCGGGCCACTGAAACACCTTGGAAGTTACTGCTAGGACAAATAGCAAGAGTTCCCTGTCTCTCTCTCGCGTCTTGACGCCTTTGCGCTCTAATTCCAATTTGGGTCTCGCCAGGTTCTCTTTTGCTTAGTCGCTAACGAACGCGTGCAAAACCCATCTCGGGCCGCTGAAACACCTTGGAAGTGACTGCTAGGACTAATAGGAGGAGTTCCCTCTCTCTCTCGCGCCTCCCGGCGCCTCTGGGCCCATGTTCCAATTTGGGTCTCGCCTGGGTCCTTTTTTGCTTAGTCGCTAAGGAACTCATGCAAAACTCATCCTGAGCTACTGAAACACCTGGGTCCTAGCAGTCACGCCTGGGTCACGCCTGGGTCACGCCTCTTTGCGCCTTTCGGCCCAAAATTCAAATTGGGTCACGCCTGGGTCCTCTTTTGCTTAGTCGCTAAGGAACGCTTGCAAAACTCATCTCGGGCCACTGAAACACCTTGTAAGTGACTGCTTCAACTAATAGGAAGAGTTTCGTGTCTCTTTCTCGCCTCCTGGTGCCCTTGGGCCCAAGTTTCAATTTGGGTCTCGCTTGGGTCCTCTTTCGCTCAGTCGCTAAGGAACGCGTGCAAAACTCATCTCGGGCCACTGAAACACCATGGAAGTGACTGCTATGACTAATAGCAAGAGTTCCCTTTCTCTCTCTCGCATCCTGACGCCTTTGCGCCGTAATTCCAATTTGGGTCTCGCCAGGTTCTCTATTGCTTAGTCGCTAACGAACGCGTGCAAACCTCATCGCGGGCAACTGAAACACGTTGGAAGTCACTGCTAGGACTAATAGGAGGAGTTCCCTGTCTCTCTCTCGTGTCCTGATGCCTTTACACCCTAATTCCAATTTGGGTCTCGCCAGGTTTTCTATTGCTTAGTCGCTAACAAACGCGTGCAAAACTCATCTCGGGCCACTGAAACACCTTGGAAGTGACTGCTAGGACTAATAGGAGGAGTTCCCTGTCTCTCTCTCGCGTCCTGACGCCTTTGCGCCCTAATTCCAATATGGGTCTCGCCAGGTTCTCTTTTGCATAGTCGTTAACGAACGCGTGCAAAAGTCATCTCGGGCCACTCAAACACCTTGCAAGTGACTTCTAGGTCTAATAGGAGGAGTTCCCTGTCTCTCTCTCGCGTCCTGACGCCTTTGCGCCCTAATTCCAATTTGGGTTTCGCCAGGTTCTCTTTTGCTTTGTCGCTAAGGAACGCGGGCAAAACACATCTCAGCCCACTAAAACACCTTGGAAGTTACTGCTAGGACTAATAGGAGGAGTTCCCTGTCTCTCTCTCGCGTCCTGACGCCTTTGCGCCCTAATTCCAATTTGGGTCTCGCCTGGGTCCTCTTTCGCTCAGTCGTTAAGGAACGCGTGCAAAACTCATCTCGGGCCACTGAAACACCTTGGAAGTGACTGCTAGGACTAATAGCAAGAGTTCTCAGTCTCTCTCTTGCGTCCTGACGCCTTTGCGCCCTAATTCCAATTTCGGTCTCGCCAGGTTCTTTTTTGCATAGTCGCTAACGAACGCGTGTAAAAGTCATCTCGGGCTACTGAAACACCTTGGAAGTGACTTCTAGGTCTAATAGGAGGAGTTCCTTGTCTCTCTCTCGCGTCCTGACGCCTTTGAGCCCTAATTCCAATTTGGGTCTCGCCTGGGTCCTCTTTCGCTCATTCGTTAAGGAACGTGTGCAAAACTCATCCCAAGCTACTAAAACACCTTGGAAGTGACTGCTAGCACTAATAGGAAGAGTTCCCTGTCTCTCTCTCGCCTCTTTGTGCCTTTGGGCCCATATTTCAAATTGGGTCACGCCTGGGTCCTCTTTTGCTTAGTCGCTAAGGAACGCGTGCAAAACTCATCTTGGGCCACTGAAACACCTTGGAAGTGACTGCTACAACTAATAGGATGAGTTTCGTGTCTTTCTCTCGCCTCATGGTGCCCTTGGGCCCAAATTTCAATTTGGGTCTCGCCTGGGTCCTCTTTCGCTCAGTCGTTAAGGAACGCGTGCAAAACTCATCTTGGGCAGCTGAAACACCTTGAAAGTGACTGCTAGGACTAATAGGAAGAGTTCCCTCTCTTTCTCTATCGCCTTCCGGCGCCTTTGGGCCCAAATTCTAATTTGGGTCTCGCCTGGATCCTCTTTTGCTTAGTCGCTAAGGAACGCGTGCAAAACACTTCTCGGGCCACTGAAACACTTTGGAAGTGACTTCTAGGACTAATAAGAAGAGTTCCCTCTCTCTCTCTCGCCTCCCGGTGCCTTTGGGCATTAATTCCAATTTGGGTCTCCCTTTGTCCTCTTTTGCTTAGTCGCTAAGGAACGTGTGCAAAACTCATCTCGGGCCACTGAAACACCTTGGAAGTTACTGCTAGGACAAATAGCAAGAGTTCCCTGTCTCTCTCTCGCGTCTTGACGCCTTTGCGCTCTAATTCCAATTTGGGTCTCGCCAGGTTCTCTTTTGCTTAGTTGCTAACGAACGCGTGCAAAACTCATCTCGGGCCGCTGAAACACCTTGGAAGTGACTGCCAGGACTAATAGGAGGAGTTCCCTCTCTCTCTCGCGCCTCCCAGCGCCTCTGGGCCCATGTTCAAATTTGGGTCTCGCCTGGGTCCTTTTTTGCTTAGTCGCTAAGGAACTCATGCAAAACTCATCCCGAGCTACTGAAACACCTGGGTCCTAGCAGTCACGCCTGGGTCACGCCTGGGTCACGCCTCTTTGCGCCTTTCGGCCCAAAATTCAAATTGGGTCACGCCTGGGTCCTCTTTTGCTTAGTCGCTAAGGAACGCTTGCAAAACTCATCTCGGGCCACTGAAACACCTTGTAAGTGACTGCTACAACTAATAGGAAGAGTTTCGTGTCTCTTTCTCGCCTCCTGGTGCCCTTGGGCCCAAGTTTCAATTTGGGTCTCGCTTGGGTCCTCTTTCGCTCAGTCGCTAAGGAACGCGTGCAAAACTCATCTCGGGCCACTGAAACACCATGGAAGTGACTGCTATGACTAATAGCAAGAGTTCCCTTTCTCTCTCTCGCATCCTGACGCCTTTGCGCCGTAATTCCAATTTGGGTCTCGCCAGGTTCTCTATTGCTTAGTCGCTAACGAACGCGTGCAAACCTCATCTCGGGCAACTGAAACACGTTGGAAGTCACTGCTAGGACTAATAGGAGGAGTTCCCTGTCTCTCTCTCGTGTCCTGATGCCTTTACGCCCTAATTCCAATTTGGGTCTCGCCAGGTTTTCTATTGCTTAGTCGCTAACGAACGCGTGCAAAACTCATCTCAGGCCACTGAAACACCTTGGAAGTGACTGCTAGGACTAATAGGAGGAGTTCCCTGTCTCTCTCTCGCGTCCTGACGCCTTTGCGCCCTAATTCCAATATGGGTCTCGCCAAGTTCTCTTTTGCATAGTCGTTAATGAACGCGTGCAAAAGTCATCTCGGGCCACTCAAACACCTTGCAAGTGACTTCTAGGTCTAATAGAAGGAGTTCCCTGTCTCTCTCTCGCGTCCTGACGCCTTTGCGCCCTAATTCCAATTTGGGTATCGCCAGGTTATCTTTTGCTTTGTCGCTAAGGAACGGGGGCAAAACACATCTCAGCCCACTGAAACACCTTGGAAGTTACTGCTAGGACTAATAGGAGGAGTTCCCTGTCTCTCTCTCGCGTCCTGACGCCTTTGCGCCCTAATTCCAATTTGGGTCTCGCCTGGGTCCTCTTTCGCTCAGTCGTTAAGGAACGCGTGCAAAACTCATCTCAGGCCACTGAAACACCTTGGAAGTGACTGCTAGGACTAATAGCAAGAGTTCTCAGTCTCTCTCTCACGTCCTGACGCCTTTGCGCCCTAATTCCAATTTCGGTCTCGCCAGGTTCTCTTTTGCATAGTCGCTAACGAACGCGTGCAAAAGTCATCTCGGGCCACTGAAACACCTTCGAAGTGACTTCTAGGTCTAATAGGAGGAGTTCCCTGTCTCTCTCTCGCGTCCTGACGCCTTTGAGCCCTAATTCCAATTTGGGTCTCGCCTGGGTCCTCTTTCGCTCATTCGTTAAGGAACGTGTGCAAAACTCATCCCGAGCTACTAAAACACCTTGGAAGTGACTGCTAGCACTAATAGGAAGAGTTCCCTGTCTCTCTCTCGCCTCTTTGCGCCTTTGGGCCCATATTTCAAATTGGGTCACGCCTGGGTCCTCTTTTGCTTAGTCACTAAGGAACGCGTGCAAAACTCATCTCGGCCCACTGAAACACCTTGGAAGTGACTGCTACAACTAATAGGAAGAGTTTCGTGTCTTTCTCTCGCCTCCTGGTGCCCTTGGGCCCAAATTTCAATTTGGGTCTCGCCTGGGTCCTCTTTCGCTCAGTCGCTAAGGAACGCGTGCAAAACTCATGTCGGACCACTGAAACACCTTGGAAGTGACTGCTAGGACTAATAGCAAGAGTTCTCAGTCTCTCTCTCGCGTCCTGACGCCTTTGCGCCCTAATTCCAATTTCGGTCTCGCCAGGTTCTCTTTTGCTTAGTGGCTAACGAACGCGTGCAAAACTCATCTCGGGCTACTGAAACACCTTGGAAGTGACTGCTAGGACTAATAGGAAGAGTTCCCTCTCTCTCTCGCACATCCCGGCGCCTCTGGGCCCATGTTCCAATTTGGGTCTCGCCTGGGTCCTCTTTTGCTTAGTCGCTAAGGAACGCGTGCTAAACTCATCCCGAACTACTAAAAAACCTTGGAAGTGACTGCTAGGACTAATAGGAAGAATTCCCTGTCTCTCTCTCGCGTCCTGACGCCTTTGCGCCCTAATTCCAATTGGGGTCTCCCCTGGGTCGTCTTTCGCTCAGTCGTTAAGGAACGTGTCCAAAACTCATCCCGAGCTTCTAAAACACCTTGGAAGTGATTGCTATGACTAATAGGAAAAGTTCCCTGTGTCTCTCTCGCCTCTTTGCGCCTTTGGGCCCAAAATTCAAATTGGGTCACGCCTGGGTCCTCTTTTGCTTAGTCGCTATGGAACGCGTGAAAAACTCATCTCGGGCCACTGAAACACCTTGTAAGTGACTGCTACAACTAATAGGAAGAGTTTCGTGTCTCTCTCTCGCCTCCTAGTGCCCTTGGGCCCAAATTTCAATTTGGGTCTCGCCTGGGTCCTCTTTCGCTCAGTCGCTAAGGAACGCGTGCAAAACTCATGTCGGACCACTGAAACACCTTGGAAGTGACTGCTAGGACTAATAGCAAGAGTTCTCAGTCTCTCTCTCGCGTCCTGACGCCTTTGCGCCCTAATTCCAATTTCGGTCTCGCCAGGTTCTCTTTTGCTTAGTGGCTAACGAACGCGTGCAAAACTCATCTCGGGCCACTGAAACACCTTGGAAGTGACTGCTAGGACTAATAGGAAGAGTTCCCTCTCTCTCTCGCACATCCCGGCGCCTCTGGGCCCATGTTCCAATTTGGGTCTCGCCTGGGTCCTCTTTTGCTTAGTCGCTAAGGAACGCGTGCTAAACTCATCCCGAACTACTAAAAAACCTTGGAAGTGACTGCTAGGACTAATAGGAAGAATTCCCTGTCTCTCTCTCGCGTCCTGACGCCTTTGCGCCCTAATTCCAATTGGGGTCTCCCCTGGGTCGTCTTTCGCTCAGTCGTTAAGGAACGTGTCCAAAACTCATCCCGAGCTTCTAAAACACCTTGGAAGTGATTGCTATGACTAATAGGAAAAGTTCCCTGTGTCTCTCTCGCCTCTTTGCGCCTTTGGGCCCAAAATTCAAATTGGGTCACGCCTGGGTCCTCTTTTGCTTAGTCGCTATGGAACGCGTGAAAAACTCATCTCGGGCCACTGAAACACCTTGTAAGTGACTGCTACAACTAATAGGAAGAGTTTCGTGTCTCTCTCTCGCCTCCTAGTGCCCTTGGGCCCAAATTTCAATTTGGGTCTCGCCTGGGTCCTCTTTCGGTCAGTCGCTAAGGAACGCGTGCAAAACTCATCTCGGGCTACTGAAACACCTTGGAAGTGACTGCTAGGACTAATAGCAAGAGTTCTCAGTCTCTCTCTCGCGTCCTGACGCCTTTGCGCCCTAATTCCAATTTTGGTCTCGCCATTCTCTTTTGCTTAGTGGCTAAGGAACGCGTGCAAAACTCATCTCGGGCCACTGAAACACCTTGGAAGTGACTGCTAGGACTAATAGGAAGAGTTCCCTCTCTCTCTCGCTCCTCCCGGCGCCTCTGGGCCCATGTTCCAATTTGGGTCTCGCCTGGGTCCTCTTTTGCTTAGTCGCTAAGGAACGCGTGCTAAACTCATCCCGAACTACTAAAAAACCTTGGAAGTGACTGCTAGGACTAATAGGAAGAGTTCCCTGTCTCTCTCTCACGTCCTGACGCCTTTGCGCCCTAATTCCAATTTGGGTCTCGCCTGGGTCCTCTTTCGCTCAGTCGCTAAGGAACGCGTGCAAAACTCATCTCGGGCCACTGAAATACCTTGGAAGTGACTGCTAGGACTAATAGCAAGAGTTCCCTTTCTCTCTCTCGCATCCTGACGCATTTGCGCCCTAATTCCAATTTGGGTCTCACCAGGTTCTCTATTGCTTAGTCGATAACGAACGCGTGCAAAACTCATCTCGGGCCACTGAAACACCTTGGAAGTGACTGCTAGGACTAATAGGAGGGGTTCCCTGTCTCTCTCTCGCGTCCGGACGCCTTTGCGCCCAAATTCCAATTTGGGTCTCGCCATTCTCTTTTGCTTAGTGGCTAAGGAACGCGTGCAAAACTCATCTCGGGCCACTGAAACACCTTGGAAGTGACTGCTAGGACTAATAGGAAGAGTTCCCTCTCTCTCTCGCTCCTCCCGGCGCCTCTGGGCCCATGTTCCAATTTGGGTCTCGCCTGGGTCCTCTTTTGCTTAGTCGCTAAGGAACGCGTGCTAAACTCATCCCGAACTACTAAAAAACCTTGGAAGTGACTGCTAGGACTAATAGGAAGAGTTCCCTGTCTCTCTCTCGCGTCCTGACACCTTTGCGCCCTAATTCCAATTTGGGTCTCGCCTGGGTCCTCTTTCGCTCAGTCGCTAAGGAACGCGTGCAAAACTCATCTCGGGCCACTGAAATACCTTGGAAGTGACTGCTAGGACTAATAGCAAGAGTTCCCTTTCTCTCTCTCGCATCCTGACGCATTTGCGCCCTAATTCCAATTTGGGTCTCACCAGGTTCTCTATTGCTTAGTCGCTAACGAACGCGTGCAAAACTCATCTCGGGCCACTGAAACACCTTGGAAGTGACTGCTAGGACTAATAGGAGGGGTTCCCTGTCTCTCTCTCGCGTCCGGACGCCTTTGCGCCCAAATTCCAATTTGGGTCTCGCCAGGTTCTCTTTTGCATAGTCGCTAACGAACGCGTGCAAAAGTCATCTCGGGCCATTGAAACACCTTGCAAGTGACTTCTAGGTCTAATAGGAGGAGTTCCCTGTCTCTCTCTCGCGTCCTGACGCCTATGCGCCCTAATTCCAATTTGGGTCTCGCCAGGTTCTCTTTTGCTTTGTCGCTAAGGAACGTGGGCAAAAGACATCTTAGGCCACTGAAACACCTTGGAAGTAACTGCTAGGACTAATAGGAAGAGTTCCCTGTCTCTCTCGCGCCTCCTGGTGCCTTTGGAGCCAAATTCCAATTTGGGTCTCCCTTGGGTTCTCTTTTACTTAGTCGCTCAGGAACAAGTGCAAAACTCATGTCGGGCCACTGAAACACCTTGGAAGTGACTGCTAGGACAAATAGCAAGAGTTCCCTGTCTCTCTCTCGCGTCCTGGTGCCTTTGGAGCCAAATTCCAATTTGGGTCTCGCTGGGTTCGGTTTTGCTGAGTCGCTAAAGAACACGTGCAAAAATCATCTCGGGCCAGTGAAACACCTTGGAAGTGACTGCTAGGACTAAAAGCAAGAGTTCCCTGTCTTTTTCTCACGTCCTGAGGCCTTGGCGCCCTAATTCCAAATTGGGTCTCGCCAGGTTCTCTTTTGCTTAGTCGCTAACGAACGCTTGAAAAACTCATCTCGGGCCACTGAAACACCTTGGAAATGACTGCTAGGACTAATAGGAGGAGTGCTCTATCTCTCTCTCGCGTCCTGACGCCTTTGCGCCCTAATTCCAATTTGGGTCTCGCTTGGGTCCTCTTTTGCTTACTCGCTAAGCAACGCATGCAAACTCTTCTCGGAACGCGTGCAAAACTCATCTCGGGCCACTGAAACACTTTGGAAGTGACTTCTAGGACTAATAGGAAAAGTTCCCTCTCTCTCTCTCGCCTCCTGGTGCCTTTGGGCATTAATTCCAATTTGGGTCTCCTTGGGTCCCCTTTTGCTTAGTCGGTAAGGAACGCGTGCAATACTCATCTCGGGCCACTGAAACACCTTGGAAGTGACTGCTAGGACTAATAGCAAAAGTTTCCTGTCTCTCTCTCGCATCCTGACGCCTTTGCGCCCTAACTCCAATTTCGGTCTCGCCATGTTCTCTTTGGCTTAGTCGCTAATGAACGCGTGTAAAACTCATCTCGGGCCACTAAAACACCTTGGAAGTGATTGCTACGACTACTAGGAGGAGTTCCCTGTCTCTGTCGCTCCTTATGGTGCCTTTGGACCCAAATTTTAATTTAGGTATCGCCGGGTCCTCTTTTGCTTAGTCGCTAAGGAACGCATGCAAAACGCATCTCAAAACGCGTGCAAAACTCATCTCGGGCCACTGAAACACCTTGGAAGTAACTGCTAGAACTAAAAGGAAGAGTTCCCTTTCTCTCTCTCGCCTCCTGGTGCCTTTGGACCCAAATTCCAATTTGGCTCTTGCCTAGGTCTTCTATTGCTTAGTCGCTAAGGAACGCGTGCAAAACTTATCTCGGAACGCGTGCAAAACTCATCTCGGGCCACTGAAACACCTTGGAACTGACTTCTAGGACTAATAGGAAGAGTTCCCTGTCTCTCTCGCGCCTCCTGGTGCCTTTTGAGCGAAATTCCAATTTGGGTCTCGCTTGGGTTCTCTTTTGCTTAGTCGCGAAGGAACGCGTGCAAAACTCATGTCGGGCCACTGAAACACCTAGGAAGTGACTGCCAGGACTAATAGCAAGAGTTCCCTGTCTCTCTCTCGCGTCCTGACGCCTTTGCGCCCTCATTCTAATTTGGGTCTCGCCAGGTTTTCTTTTACTTAGTCGCTAACGAACGCGTGCAAAACTCATCTCGGGCCACTGAAACACCTTGGAAGTGATTGCTAGGACTACTAGGAGGAGTTCCCTGTCTCTCTCGCGCCTTCTGGTGCCTCTGGGCCCATGTTCCAATTTGGGTCTTGCCTGGGTCCTCTTTTACTTAGTCGCTAAGGAACGCGTGCTAAACTCATCCCGAGCTACTAAAAAACCTTGGAAGTGACTGCTAGGACTAATAGGAAGAGTTCTCTGCCTCTCTCTCGCGTCCTCGTGCCTTTGGAGCCAAATTCCAATTTGGGTATCGCCTGGGTTCGGTTTTGCTGAGTTGCTAAGGAACGGATGCAAAACTCATCTCGAAACGCATGCAAAACTCATCTCGGGCCACTGAAACACCTTGGAAGTGATTGCTAGGACTAAAAGGAAGAGTTCCCTTTCTCTCTCTCGCCTCCTGGTTCCTTTGGACCCGAATTCCAATTTGGCTCTCGCCTAGGTCCTCTTTTGCTTAGTCGCTAAGGAACGCGTGCAAAACTTATCTCGGAACGCGTGCAAAACTCATCTCGGGCCACTGAAACACCTTGGAACTGACTTCTAGGACTAATAGGAAGAGTTCCCTGTCTCTCTCTCGCCCCCCAGCGTCTTTGGGTCCAAATTCTAATTTCAGTCTCGCCAGGTTCTCTTTGGCTTAGTCGCTAACGAACGCATGCAAAACTGATCTCGGGCCACTGAAACACCCTGGAAGTGACTGGTAGGACTAATAGGAAGAGTTCTCTGTCTCTCTCGCGCCTCCTGGTGCCTTTGGAGCCAAATTCCAATTTGGGTCTCGCCTGGGTTCGGTTTTGCTAAGTCGCTAAAGCACGCGTGCAAAACTCATCTCGAGCTACTGAAACAACTTGGAAGTGACTGCTAGGACTAATAGGAAGAGTTCCTTGACTCTCTCTCGCCTCCTAGCGCCTTTGGGCCAAAATTTCAAATTGGGTCTCGCTTGGGACCTCTTTTGCTTAGTCGCTAAGGAACGCATGCAAAACTCATCTCGAAACACGTGCAAAACACATCTCGGGCCACTGAAACACCTTGGAAGTGACTGCTAGGACTAAAAGGAAGAGTTCCCTTTCTCTCTCTCGCCTCCTGGTGCCTTTGGACCCAAATTCCAATTTGGTTCTTGCCTAGGTCCTATTTTGCTTAGTTGCTAAGGAACGTGTGCAAAACTCATCTCGGGCCACTGAAACACTTTGGAAGTGACTGCTAGGACTAATAGGAAGAGTTCCCTCTCTTTCTCTATCGCCTTCCAGCGCCTTTGGGCCCAAATTCTAATTTGGGTCTCGGCTGGGTCCTCTTTTGCTTAATAACTGAGGAACGCGTGCAAAACTAATCTCGGAACGCGTGCAAAACTCATCTTGGGCCACTAAAAGACCTTTGAAGTGACTTCTAGGACTAATAGGAAGAGTTCCCTCTCTCTCTCTCACCTCCCGGTGCCTTTGGGCCTAAATTCCAATTTGGGTCTCCCTGGGTCCGCTTTTGCTTAGTCGGTAAGGAACGCGTGCAAAACTCATCTCGGGCCACTGAAACACCTTGGAAGTGACTGCTAGGACTAATAGCAAGAGTTCCCTGTCTCTCTCTCGCATCCTGACGCCTTTGCGCCCTAACTCCAATTTCGGTCTCGCCATGTTCTCTTTGGCTTAGTCGCTAATGAACGCGTGCAAAACTCATCTCGGGCCACTAAAACACCTTGGAAGTGATTGCTAGGACTAATAGGAAGAGTTCTCTGTCTCTCTCTCGCCTCTTTGCGCCTTTGGGCCCATATTTCAAATTGGGTCACGCCTGGGTCCTCTTTTGCTTAGTCGCTAAGGAACGCGTGCAAAACTCATCTCGGGCCACTGAAACACCTTGGAAGTGACTGCTACAACTAATAGGAAGAGTTTCGTGTCTTTCTCTCGCCTCCTGGTGCCCTTGGGCCCAAATTGGAATTTGGGTCTCGCCTGGGTTCTCTTTTTCTTAGTCGCTAAGGAACGCGTGTAAAACTCATCTCGGGCCACTGAAACACTTTGGAAGTGACTTCTAGGACTAATAGGAAAAGTTCCCTCTCTCTCTCTCGCCTCCTGGTGCCTTTGGGCATTAATTCCAATTTGGGTCTCCCTGGGTCCCCTTTTGCTTAGTCGGTAAGGAACGCGTGCAATACTCATCTCGGGCCACTGAAACACCTTGGAAGTGACTGCTAGGACTAATAGCAAAAGTTTCCTGTCTCTCTCTCGCATCCTGACGCCTTTGCGCCCTAATTCCAATTTGGGTCTCGCTAGGTTCTGTTTTGCTTAGTCGCTAACGAATGCGTGTAAAACTCATCTTGGGCCACTGAAACACCTTGGAAGTGGTTGCTAGGGCTACTAGGAGGAGTTCCGTGTCTCTCTCGCGCCTTCTGGTGCCTTTGGACCCAAATTCCAATTTGGGTCTCGCCTGGGTCCTGTTTTGCTTAATAACTAAGGAACGCGTGTAAAACTTATCTTGGGACACTGAAACACCTTGGAAGTGACTGCTACAACTAATAGGAAGAGTTCCCTATCTCTCTCTCGCCTCCTGGTGCCTTTGCACCCAAATTTCAATTTGGGTCTCGCCTGGGTCCTCTTTCGCTCAGTCGTTAAGGAATGCGTGCAAAACTCATCTCGGGCCGCTGAAACACCTTGGAAGTGACTGCTAGGACTAATAGCAAGAGTTCCCTCTCTTTCTCTATCGCCTCCCGGTGCCTTTGGGCCCAAATTCTAATATGGGTCTCGCCTTAGTCCTCTTTTGCTTAGTCGCTAAGGAATGCGTGCAAAACTCATCCTGAGCTACTGAAACACCTTGGAAGTGACTGGTAGGACTAAGAGGAAGAGTTCCCTTTCTCTCTCTCGCCTCCTGG
Organism: Abrus precatorius; assembly: GCF_003935025.1. NCBI lineage: Eukaryota > Viridiplantae > Streptophyta > Magnoliopsida > Fabales > Fabaceae > Abrus > Abrus precatorius. The sequence continues at coordinate 14,451,939 of NW_020874439.1, forward strand.
TGCCTTTGGACCTAAATTCAAATTTGGTTCTCGCCTAGGTCCTCTTTTGCTTAGTCGCTAAGGACCGCGTGCAAAACTCATCTCGGGCCACTGAAACACCTTGGAAGTGACTGCTAGGACTAATAGGAAGAGTTCCTCTCTCTCTTGCGCCTCCTGGCGCCTTTGGGCCCAAGTTCCAATTTGGGTCTCGCCTGGGTTCTCTTTTTCTTAGTCGCTAAGGAACGCGTGTAAAACTCATCTCGGGCCACTGAAACACCTTGGAAGTGACTGCTAGGACTAATAGCAAGAGTTCCCTGTCTCTCTCTCGCGTCCTGACGCCTTTGCGCCCTAATTCGAATTTCGGTCTCGCCAGGTTCTCTTTTGCTTAGTCGCTAACAAAAGCATGCAAAACTCATCTCGGGCCACTGAAACACCTTCGAAGTGACTGCTAGGACTAATAAGAAGACTTCCCTCTCTTTCTCACGCCTCCCGGCGCCTTTGGGCCTAAGTTCCAATTTGGGTCTCGCCTGGGTCCTCTTTTGCATAGTCGCTAAGGAATGCATGCAAAACTCATCCCGAGCTACTAAAACACCTTGGAAGTGACTGCTAGGACTCATAGGAAGAGTTCCCTGTCTCTCTCTCGCTTGCTTGCGCCTTTGGGCGCAAATTTCAAATTGGGTCTCGCCTGGGTCCTCTTTTGCTTAGTCGCTAAGGAACGCATGCAAAACTCATCTCGAAACGCGTGCAAAACTCATCTCGGGCCACTGAAACACCTTGGAAGTGACTGCTAGGACTAAAAGGAAGAGTTCCCTTTCTCTCTCTCGCCTCCAGGTGCCTTTGGACCTAAATTCCAATTTGGTTCTCGCCTACGTCCTCTTTTGCTTAGTCGCTAAAGAACGCGTGCAAAACTCATCTCGGGCCACTAAAACACCTTAGAAGTGACTGCGAGGACTAATCCTTAATTGATTGAATTTCACTAGTTTACATTTTGCTCTTGATTAAAATCTAGAAATTGACAAACCTCCCCCCAATTTACTTACTTTAAATTCTATGTTTACACTTGTTCGATGTATGTTCCCAACAAAAAATTCCTTGGAGACGACCTTGGATAACACCCTAGTACTGCATTCATTTCTTTGTATATTTGATGAGGATTAACAACAATCTTTGTGCATAACGAGTAGCGAAATTCGTTCCATCAAATTGGCACCGTTGCCGGGGACTTTTTGGTGCTAAACTTATGTTGAACATGATTAGTGCTCTATTTTTGTGTTTTGCATGTTAGTGTGTTTGTTTCATTTTTGAGTTTTTGTATTGTGTTGATAGCCATACGAATTTTGTGGTCTGTTTTTGCATTGTTGTTGCAAGATTTTCTACATCATTTCCTTCATTCAAGTGCTGCAATTTTTCAATTACTCACTTTCAATTTTCTGCACTCATTTTGTTGCATTATACTATGTTTTTCTGCACTTTTGCTGCATAATTCTGCAGAAAGATTTGAAATTGTTCTTATTATTTCATTTACTCAATTTGCTTTCAATTTAGTTAGTTGATATCTAGTGCATGACCCGATCAAACCTTGGGGATTTGTATCCATTAGACCAGGAGATTGATAGGACTTTTCATAGGAACATTAGGACACATAGGGATCACTCTGATCAATCTGAACACTCTGAACTATCATCATCTCCTACTGCATCTTTGCAATCTGTGACACCAATTTCTATTTAATCTTCTGCATCTTAAGGAGCTAGCTGCACCGGATGTCACATACCAAACATTGTGCATCCAATATCCAAATGTGGATGCCCCTTTTGTTTTGAAAACAGGATTAATTCACCTTCTACCTAAATTCCATGGTTTTGCAGGTAAGACCCTCACAAACACTTGAAGGAGTTTCACATTGTATGTTCCACCATGAGACCTCAAGGTGTTCTGGAGGAGCATGTCAAATTGAAAGCTTTTCCTTTCTCATTAACGGACACCGTGAAGAATTAGCTCTACTACCTTCCTCCCGGATCTATTACAAGTTGGGACAACCTCAAAAGACTCTTTCTAGAGAAGTTCTTTCCAGCCTCTCGAGCTGCATCCATAAGAAAGGAAATTTGTGGAATTAGACAGCTAGAAAGAGAGACTCTCTATGAATACTAGGAGAGGTTCAAAAGATTATGTGCCAGCTGCCCCCACCACCAAATCAGCGATCAATTGCTGATCCAGTACTTCTATGAGGGATTACACCCAATGGATAAGAGTATGATCGATGCAGCGAGTGGAGGAGCCTTGGTAGACAAGACCCCTGTGGCAGCCAGGAACTTGATAGAAAACATGGCTGCCAACTCCCAGCAATTTGCAACTAGACAGAATTCTTGTGTTACTAGAGGTGTGCATGAAGTTCAAACTACAAAACCAAACAAATTTGAGCACAAGATTGATGAGCTTGCCTCCATACTAAAGCAATTAGCTACAATGCAAGAGAGTGTTGTCTCTGCAACACCTCCACCACCAGTTTCAGCTACGCTTTGCGGAATATGCTCAGCTGCGGATCATTACACAGACAGCTGCCCTACATTGCAGGAGTCAGATACTCCTGAAGGTAACCCCCAAGCCTATGCTGCAAATATTTACACTAACAAATTTCCTTTTCAGCAGCCGCAGCAACAACTAAACTAGGATCTTTCTTCAAACCGGTATAACCCGGGCTGGAGAAATCATCCAAACCTGAGGTGGGGAGGAAATTCCAACCAGCAAAATCAGCAAAGCAACAACTACCAAGCTGGTCAAGGCAGGCCACATCAGCCATGCCAATGGAATGATCAATAACATGGGCAACAATCTCACCAACAGCAGCAAGCATCCTCATCCCAAGCCTCTCCTTGTCAGAAGAATGAGCCTTCATTGGAAGAGCTTGTGAAGCAGATGGCCATGAGCAACATTAATTTTCAACAGCGAACAGAGGCCAGTATCAGAACAATTGAGAACCAAATGGGACAGTTAGCTTCCTCTATAAATCAAATTCAGTCCCAAGGTTCAGGCAACCTCCCAGCACAGACAGTCACAAACCTAAAGAATGTCAGTGCAATTACTCTGCGGTCTGGGAAGGTAATGCAAGAGCCTGAAATGCCTAGGGAGAAGGAGATCCCATGCCCCTTGGTTGATGAAAAGGAGGAAGAAAATGCACCCACCACTCAAGAAGTGATAGAAGAAGCTGAAAGGGCAATTCCACCACCTTTTCCTCAAAGGGTTATTGTCACCAAACCAAGTAAGAAAGCTGAGGAAAGTGACAAAGAAATCTTGGACACCTTCAAAAAGGTTGAGGTAAACATATCCTTGCTAGAGGCAATTAAACAAATACCCAAGTACGCCAAGTTCTTGAAAGATTTGTGTACAAATAAAAGGCGTCTGAAAGGTAATGAGAGGGTCAACATGGGTAGGAATGTTTCTGCACTTTTTGAGAAACAGAGAACCACAACGCCTGAGAAGTGTAAAGACCCAGAAACATTTACTATTCCATGCATCATTGGTAATAATAGGATAGACAATGCAATGTTAGATCTAGGAGCATCCATTAATGTTATGCCATTGTCTATTTTTTCCTCTCTATCTCTTGGTCCCTTGCAGCCCACAGGTGTAGTAATTCAGTTGGCCAATAGAAGCACAACACATCCAGCTGGACTTGTTGAAGATGTGTTAGTGAAGGTGAATGACCTCATATTCCCAGCTGACTTCTACATCCTTGACATGCAAGAAGAGGAGTCACTAAAAAATTCTGCACCGATCATTTTGGGAAGACCGTTCTTGAAGACTGCAAGAACGAAGATTGATGTACATGCCGGTTCACTCACCATGGAATTTGGGGAGAACATTGTGCGCTTCAACATATTGGATGCCATGAAACATCCGATTGAAGAACATTCTATATTTCATATTGATGTATTTGATGCATTAGTGGATGAGAGTTGGACCAAAATTTTGAGAAACTCTTTTCTTAATTTTTCCCATTGTGTGGATGCTTTTGTTTGTGAATCATATGAAAATTCTTTGTATGATACTTGTGCTGAAAATTCTGATTATTTGAATGAAAGTTCTGAAATTTTTAATGTTGATGAAGTTGATGATTCCATAGGGGTAGAATGTGAAGTATTGGATTTAGTAAATACAGTTGAATCTAACCCCTTTGATTTGAATGTTGCAGAAATTTTGTCAAATGAAAATGCTAAATCACTTCCCTCTATAGAGCAACCTCCCACATTGGAGTTAAAGCCTCTACCGGAGCATTTGAAATATGTCTATTTGGAACCAAATGAGAAGCTCCCAGTTATCATCTCCACCAAGCTTGATAGAGATCAAGAGGAGAAGTTGCTAGAAGTGATCAAGAAGCATAAAAGAGCCATTGGGTGGACACTTGCTGATATACCAGGAATTAGCCCCTCCATGTGCATGCATAGAATTTTGTTGGAAGAGGATGGTAAACCGGTGAGACAACCTCAAAGGAGGGTGAATCCCATCATCCTAGATGTGGTGAAGAAGGAAGTCACCAAGTTGCTTCAAGTTGGGATCATATACCCAATCTCTGATAGCACCTAGGTTAGCCCTATGCAAGTGGTCCCAAAGAAATCTGGACTTACTGTGGTCAGGAATGAGAAGAATGAAATGATACCTACCAGAGTCTAGAACAGCTGGAGAGTCTGCATAGACTACAGGCGGCTGAACCAGGCAACGAGGAAAGACCACTTCCCACTACCCTTCATTGATCAAATGCTTGAAAGATTGGCAGATAAATCCCACTATTACTTTTTAGATGGTTACTCTGGTTATTTTCAAATTTGTATTGCCCCTCAAGACCAGGAGAAAACCACATTTACATGTCCCTTTGGCACCTTCGCTTATCGAAGAATGCCTTTTGGCCTATGTAATGCTCCTGGCACATTCCAGAGATGCATGTTGAGTATTTTTTCTGATTTAGTGGAGCATTGCGTAGAGGTCTTCATGGACGATTTCACAGTTTATGGCACATCCTTTCATGCATGTTTAGTCAATTTAGAAAAAGTCTTGAAGAGGTGTATTGAAACTAACCTTGTACTTAACTTTGAGAAATGTCGTTCATGGTAGAGCAGGGTGTAGTTTTAGGCCATATAATCTCTGAAAAAGGCATTGAGGTTGATCCTGCAAAATTGGATGTTATTTCCCATCTTCCTTACCCCTCATGCGTGAGGGAGGTTCATTCTTTTTTGGGCCATGCAGGATTTTATAGGAGGTTCATCCAGAATTTCTCCAAGATTGCAATTCCTCTTTCGAAGCTGCTACAAAAAGATGTTGAATTCAACTTTGATGAGGACTGCAAGGAGGCTTTCAACTTCCTTAAAAAAGCCTTAACCACCACACCAATTATCCAACCTCCAGATTGGTCAATACCCTTTGAGCTGATGTGTGATGCCTCAAATTATGCAGTGGGAGTTGTCCTTGCGCAGCGGGTTGGTAAGGTCCCTCATGTCATTTATTATGCTTCTAGAACCTTAGACACTGCACAATCCAATTACACCACAACTGAAAAGGAATTGTTGGCCATAATGTTTGCATTAGATATATTCAGATTATATCTGTTAGGATCAAAAGTTGTGGTGTTCACTGATCATTCTGCTTTGAAGTTTTTGCTAAAAAAGACAGATTCTAAACCCAGGCTAATAAGGTGGATGCTCTTACTTCAAGAATTTGACTTGGAAATTAAAGACAGAAGTGGAGCACAAAACTTGGTAGCAGACCATTTAAGCAGAATAGAGGGAGTCCCTGAACTCATTCCCCTCAAGGATGATTTCCCTGATGAACAACTCTTAGAGTTGTGCACATCACATGTACCTTGGTATGCTGATTTGGTTAATTTTTTGGTTGCAGGAGTCTTCCCTACAAATGCATCAAAAATTCAAAGGGACAAGATCAAGAGCGATGCCAAGCACTATGTGTGGGACGACCCTTACTTATGGAAGTTCTGTAATGATCAAGTGATCAGAAGATGTGTCCCTGATGAAGAGATCTCATCCATATTGCAGTTTTGCCACAATTCGGCTGTGGGAGGACACCTTGGACCTCAAAGAACAGCAAGAAAGGTGTTGGACTCAGGATTGTACTGGCCCTCCATTTTCAAAGACTCTTGGCGAACATATTCTGTCTGTGAGAGCTGCCAAAAGTCAGAAGGAATGATCACCAAGAGACAGGAAATGCCTCAACAATGTATCGTATACTGTGACATCTTTGATGTCTGGGGTATTGACTTCATGGGCCCCTTTCCCTCTTCTTTTGGTTTCTTATACATTTTACTTGCTGTTGACTATGTTTCAAAATGGGTGGAAGCTAAAGCCACCAAGACTAATGATGCTCGAGTTGTTGCAGAATTTGTTCGCTCCAACTTATTTTGCAGGTTTGGCATCCCACGTGCCATCATTAGTGACAAAGGAAGTCATTTTTGCAACAAGACAATGGAAGTTCTGCTGAGAAAATATGGAGTTCTGCACAAAGTTTCCACAGCCTACCACCCGCAAACGAATGGCCAGGCCGAACTCTCCAACAAAGAAATAAAGAAAATACTTGAAAGAGTTGTACAACCCCACAAAAAAGATTGGAGCCGCAGGCTAAATGATGCCTTGTGGGCACACAGGACTGCATTCAAAGTACCTTTGGGCATGTCTCCTTATAGAATAATCTTTGGCAAAGCTTGCCATTTACCAGTGGAGATAGAGCACAAGGCATACTGGGCAGTGAAGGCTTGTAATCTGTACTATGACTCAGCTGGAGAGCAAAGAAAGCTTCAATTGCAAGAGCTGGAAGATTTACGTCAAGAGGCATATGAAAATTCCAGAATTTATAAGGAGAAAACCAAGAGGTACCATGACAAGTTGATAGCCAGGAAAGAATTTTATGTTGGTCAAAAGGTGCTCTTGTTCAATTCCCGCCTCAAATTTATGCCTGGAAAGCTTCGGTCAAGGTGGATTGGTCCATTTATAGTCACACAAGTGTTTCCTAATGGTGCAGTGGAAATCAAGAGTGACTCCACTAACAAATGTTTCACAGTGAATGGACATCGCCTGAAGCATTTTTTGGAGAACTCAGTTCCCTTGGAGGAGATTGAAGAGGTGGATGTGTACTCTCCCATCATTTCCTTCAACCAAGACCCCTGTCATGAGTAAATCACTTCGCACGTCAAGCTAATGACGTTAAAGAAGCGCTCTGTGAGAGGCAACTCACACGTGAATAAGGATTTTTTCTTTTTCCCTTTGCATTCTTTCAATTGAGTTTTTGTTTCTATTTATTTTCATTTGTAGATACAATTCAATTTTGTGTAAATAATTTTCTGTGGACTCAGAATTTTTGCAGGGATTGTGGCAGCAGCAAACACTTTGGGTACTCATTCATGCTTGGTACAAATTGTTTTTCGTGAGAGTGGTCACTTTCATAAGCCATAGTGGTCACTTTGGCTCAAGGTAAGCATATTTCTCTCTGTAGTTCCCACTTTTAAGAGTGAAAGTGGCTACTTTGACACCCAGCAGGTCAATAGTTTACGCCTGGACACTTTCAAGTCCAATAGTAGCCACGTGCAATTTACTTTGCATTTTGGGGCTTACTGTAGTTGCCACTTTCTTCAATGAAAGTAGCCACGCGCATATGCTCACAAAGAGGAACTCTCTGAAGTTCCCACTTTGAAGCCCCATAGTAGCCACGCGCAAATTCACTTTAAATTTTGGCTTACTATAGTTGCCACTTTCTCACTTGAAAGTGGCCACACACACTCATCCCACAAAATAACCCACTGTAGTTCCCACTTTCCAACCCCAAAGTAACCACGCGCATATGCCCACACACAAACTCACAGTAGTTGCCACTTTCTCACTTGAAAGTGGCCACGCGCACCACACTTTGGGCCAGCCCACTGCACGCAGCTCCTAAAATCCCTCAAAGCCACAACGTCCACTTCACGTCACTCACTACACACACCCACTCAAGCACCGCACTTCACGACACACCTCCTCCACCTCCCAAATTTAGTTTTTGCAACCCCAATCCTCACATTTTCACTTCCGCCGCCACACCCAAAGCTCCAAGCAAGGTAAATCTCTCACCCTCTCTTAATTCATGGGTTAGGGTTCTTGGATCCCCAATTTGGGGCTTTTCAATTGTGCCCTTATATGTTGAAATTGATGTGAATTTCTTGTTTAATTAAGCATTCTTATATGAATTAGAGTGGGTGAGGTCCTTTAATTGCACCCAATGACCATGTTTGGCTGCCACCATGTTCAATGTTCACACTTTTGTCCGCAAAAGTGGCCACGCCCATTTCCATATGCTATGAATTTCATTGGTGTTTTCGTTATGCCTATTTCCCTTATTTTTATGTTCTCAAACATGCCCATTATGCCATTCCTTTTCATATTCATGCATGTTGATGTCTAAATTCAGTTCATGTCCATTTACATTGAGTTCTAACCCTCCATTTCGCTGTTTTGCTTCTCAAATTACATGGTATTTTGCTGTTGCTGCACTTGATTCTCATGCCCCTTCTATAATTAGCTCTAATTGTTGGCCTTTCTGGGTGTTGAACATGCTTTTCGTGACTTTAATTTCACTATTGCTGTGTTATGGCCCTTAAACTTAGCAGCCACATTGTGTTCTATAGTCAATTGCTATACAAGATGAACGTTTGCCATACCATTTATTTTGTACTTAATTGCAATTGTATGTATCATTTGAGCCCTACGTTTTGCCCATAGAATGTATCTTTTATGGAATGCAATGTGTTTTTACTATGTACCATGATTAGCATTGAATGCTCTTTGAGTCATATGTGGCCCTATACACCCTTTGTGCGTACAAGTCATTTAGGACTACATCAAAATAATTTGCAACCCCCTTTCACTGGTTTGATTACTTGCTATTGTTTGTTACCATAGAGGGTTGACCCAAATTTTTCTTGCACTACCCATTCATATGCTCTTTCTTTTCTGGAACACACCCAGAACCAAGAGGAGTAGGCCAACTGAAGCCTCTTCATCTCAACCCCTCCTATCCATGACCCCAGGTTTAGGTCCCCAGAGCACGAACAGTATTTCAAAGAGAACATCCTGCGGCGTCAGATTGTCCAGGACAGGAATTTTGAAATCCAGCAGGGGACATTTCCACAGTTTCAGGAGGAAATAGACAGGTGTGGTTGGGGACTTTTCACTTCTTGTGTAGGCAATGGGTGGAAGGACATCACTCAGGAATTCTATGCTAATGCCCTGCGCCTGGAAGCTGACACTTACCCCCCAGGCACACCATGGTCAGGGGTAAGCAAGTTAGTTTCACTCCAGCCACCATCCAGAGGGTTTTAAACATCCCTCCTCTGCAGAAACAACCTGGCCAGCTGGATTTCACTGCATTCTGCAAACAGAAGGAAAAAGATTACCAGCCTATACTTCAAACAATCTGCATTGAAGGAAAAAATTGGGAATTTGATTGTAAAATGCAGCCCAAGAATCTGACCACCAAACACCATCTCCCTGCTGCCAAGGTGTGGAGTATCTTTTTTGTCAGCTCATTCATGCCAGTCATCCACACCTCCACCATTGCAGTGAAGAGGGCAGAACTCATTTATGCTATTCTCACTGGCATGCCCATCCATGTTGGGGAGGTCATCCGCAGCGCCATGCTGGAAGTCTTTAAAAGGAGCAGAGATTCTTTAACTTTTCCCTCTCTAATTACTATGTTGTGCCAGGATGTAGGTGTTAATTTTGGAGACTACCAGCAGAGAGTTAGAGCACTTCCTCCCATTTCCACTGCCTTGCTGAAGGACCTATTTAAGCCAAAGAAGTCTTCAGACCCAGGTCTCACCTTGCTAGCGGAATACAAGAAGGAGACCCCTGCAACAATCAGGGAGCAGCTGCAGCAAATAGCACAGAGGCAAACTGCCATCTACTCTGGTCATACTAGCATGCTCCTCCTCATGGAGACCATGATGTTAAACATTGGCAAAAAGATGGGGATGACCTCAGACCAGATCTATTATGCTCCCCGTTTCCCTGCCCCTTTCCTCCGAGCTGCTATTCAGAATGACCTGCCTCCATTTAATCCCAATGCACCCAGAGATGCCCCCAGCTCCAGTACCTCAGAGGAAGCAGAAGACGCAGAGGAAGATGAAGAAGCCACCTCATCCACCTCTGATGAAGATGCCACTTAGTCAACCTTTCGTGTTTTCTTTTTTTTCTCTGCTTAGATGCCCTCAGTCTTATCAAGAGGAGCATCATTATGTCCCTGAACTTTGAGTACATCATCTAAAAAAGGGGGTGAACTCTTTGTCTTGATTTTGCATTTATTTGTAGCTTACTTTTCCTGCACCGTACTAGATAAAAGACAAAAATATTTCCTCATTTCAAGTATTCTCTTTTCCTTTTAATCTAGTTCTCTTTTGTATTTTGCTTTTATGCTCTGATTGCATTTCCCATCCAACTCTTACTCATTCTCATTTTTGTACATATTTACTGTCCCTACTATTTTGAACATATTTTCTTGTCGGGTGAATTGTATTCTCATTTTGCAAGTTATTATCACTTTTACCATGGTAGTGAATTGGGCCTTTCTTCTTCTTTTCTGTGTGCATATTACATGTATTTTTGCATTCATCTTCTAGAACTTGCCTTGTTACTTAATTAAATATGCATTGGGCAATTTTCCATCTAGATGATTGAGGCCTTCTTTGCACATACCCTTCCCCCGACCCTTGCACTTCACTTCCTTGTTCCCCACTTCTTGCTTTTGCCAAACTTAGTCAACAAAAATAATTCCCTTTCCTTAATAGAGGTATTTCTTTTGAGTTGCCTCAAGATTGAGTGCAAGAAACTAAGTTTGGGGTGTTGATTATGCTTGTAGTTGCTTGAGGACAAGCAATGTCTTAAGTTTGGGGTGGTGGACAGCATACATGTTCATAATACATGTTAAAAAAAAAATGATTGTCAAGGTCCATGACATCACAAAAATATGAATGAATGAATGAAAAAGGAGAAAAGAAAGAAAGAAAAATATAGCAAGGCTTTTGAGTTGAAAAAGGATTTTCACATAAGGCAAATTAAAAAAAAATGTGGTGAAAGAATGCTTGAACCTCTTAAGCTACATCATTTAAGGCATTCCACTCTAGTTGTTGTACTAAATCACTCAAAAGAACTCCCTTCTCTTGAGTACCCACTTGATCTTGTGACCCTCCTTGATTAAATTTGAGCCTATCCTAACCCCATTTGTGACCAACAAAGCCCTTATGATAGGTGGTTCATTGTGTCTAGGCAAAGGAGATTGAGAATATGGGCAAGCCTATGGTAGGGTGAGGCTAAATGCATGGATTGAGGGAAAACACTTAGCCTGAAATGTTATTGAGTGATGAGTGAAACACCACCTTGTGAGATGGAAAGTTTCATTGCATTATGTGAGTCACATGAAACCTTGCTTGATTCTTTTGTTTCAATTTAGTGGGACTTTGCATGGAATATTTGACATGAATATGATTCCTCTGTTGAATGACTCTATGGTTGTGAAGATGTTGGAAGTGCTAATTAAAGCATGAAGTTGAAATGAAAATCTCTAAAAAAAAATTTTTTGGATAAATCCAACCCTCTTCATTTGATTTGCTTGAATTTTGATTTGCTTGAGGACAAGCAAAAGTTTAAGTTTGGGGTTGTGATGAATCCACTTTTTATTATATTTTTACTTGCCTTTTTGTTGCTCCTTGATAGAAAAAATGGACTTAGATAGTGCAAATAATATAGAAATCACATTTTGAGTAAATATCATAGATTTATTAATTTTTTGGTTAATTTGCATTTAATTACATAGATATAGATTGCAAGTTTAATTATCTTGATAATTTTGCAGAGTCCCCAAGTTAATTCTGAGATATCTTGGCCCTTGGATGAAAGTTGCCCCCAAAGTAGCCACTTTTAGGAGCAAAAGTGGCAACTACAGCAAGTCTGGGCATTAAAGGTTCCAAAGTAGCTACTTTCAACCTCCAAAGTAGCAACTCCATAGAGCTCCAGGGACGCCATTTGAGAAGCATTTTGCGCGTGGCCACTATTGCCTTTCATAGTGGCTATGCGCATCCAAAGTTCCCACTTTCAAGTCCAATAGTAGCAACTCCAGAAAGCTCCAGGATGCCACTTTTGGAAGCAATTTGCACGTAGCCACTATTGCCTTTCAAAGTGGCTAAGCGCATCCAAAGTAGCCACTTTCAAGTCCAAAAGTGGCAACTCCAGAGAATTGGCAAGCTTATGTAAATATGGGCGTGGGCACTTTCAAGGCCCAAAGTGGACACTTTCAAAGGCAAAAGTGGACACTTTGTTGACATGTCCCCCACTATAACATTTATTTTTCTTGGATTCTCTTTGCCAAATGAGGACATTTTTCTTTCCAGAGCTTTGGAACCTTGGGTGACAGCCATGGGTCCATTATAGGTTTTAATTTCCAATTTCCCTTTGATTCTCATTGATTTTACATTAATGTTGCTTACGTTTCTGCATTTCTTTCTTTCATTTGTGAAGCCCATCCATATGGAGGGCTAAATTCTCTTGTAATTCCTAGTCAACTCATATGGTTCTTGAATTCTTGGGTTTAATGGCAATATTACTCTTTCTTTCTTTGGATTTATTAACCCCAATCTCTGAATGAAATGAAATTTGCATGAAGGGAACATTGCTTAATGAACCCTAAATTACCTAAACGAAATTCTAATCCAAAATTGCTTAATTTTGATTAATCTTTGAGATTGCTTAATCTTAGGGATAGAGATTGGAGCCCATTAAGATGCTTAATTTTAATTGGGATGCTAAAGTTAATTTTTGCTTGTTAGATTAACTTAATTCAAGGGAAAAATAGGGGATTATTGAATCATTTGAAAGAATAGGGATAGAACTCATTGATTGACTAGGGATTACTCTCCTTAATTGATTGAATTTCACTAGTTTACATTTTGCTCTTGATTAAAATCTGGAAATTGACAAACCTCCCGCCAATTTACTTGCTTTAAATTCTATGTTTACACTTGTTCGATGTATGTTCTCAACAAAAAATTCCTTGGAGACGACCTAGGACAACACCCTAATACTGCATTCATTTCTTTGCATATTTGATGAGGATTAACGACAATCTTTGTGCATAACGAGTAGCGAAATTCGTTCCATCAGCAAAGAATTTAGACTAAGAAAATATGAAACAGAGGCAAAGAGATCACTCCCTTTCATATAAAGTAGATGCACAACTCGAGGGTCAAATTCATGCTCCTCTTGATAGGACTGAGGGCAATTTATGCACAAATATACACAGAATTTAGTATAGGGAGCAAAATGAAATCAGAATATGAAAAATATATATATAAGTGGGGATGTCCTAAATTGTTCAAAATAAAAGCGGTAATATGAAAGTAAAGCAGTAAAGGTAAAAGCGGTAATGTGCGATAATTACATGGAAATGGTGGCTAATAATATATACAGGGAAATGGAATAAAGTAAGTGAAAAGTGGGTGTGGTAAAAAAGAAACTAAAGCTAAATGGCATCCTCATCGGAGCTGGAAAAGGAAGAGTCATCATCATCATCAGCACCCTCTGCTGCTGTTGGTGGTTCTTCATCTGAGGAGCTGGAGCTGCTTTCATCTGCATCAGCTCTGGCAGGGGCAGTGGGATTAAATGGTGGAAGGTCACTCTGGACCACTGCTCTTAGGTAAGGGACACTGAACGTGGGGGCATCATAAAGCTGTGCGGTAGTCATCCCCAACTTCTTCCCTATGTTCTGAAGCATCGTGTCCATCAGTGTCATGGATGTCTTCTATCCAGCATGAATGGTATCCTGCCTCAAAGCAAGTTGTTTCATCTGCTCCCTCATCCTCATTGGAGTGTCCCTTCTGTAGTCAGCTAGTAGTGATAATCCTGGGTCAACAATCTTTTTAAGCTTAAACAACTTCTTCACCATGGCTGTGAAAATGGGAGGGGCTGCTCTGATTTTCTGTTGGTAGTCCCCAAAGTCTACCCCAGCATCTTGACATAGCATAGCAATGAGGGATGGAAAGCCCATGGAGTCTCTCTCCTGCTCAAGATGTCCATGATGGCACTGCTGATCACTTCACCAACATGGATGGGCATGCCTATGAGAATGGCAAAGATCAGCTCTGCCCTCTTCACTGCTAATGTGGAGGAGTGGATGACTGACATGAAGGTGCTGAGAATGAAGATACTCCAGACTTTTGCTGTAGGGACTAGGTGCATTGTTGTTAGATTCTTGGGTTGCATGTTGTAGTCAAACTCCCAATTCTCACCCTCCTTGCATATGGTTTCAAGGATAAGCTTGTAGTCCTTGTCCTCCAGAATGCTGAAAGTGGTGAAGTCCAATTGGCTAGCTAGTTTAGGTATGGCTAGAATGTTCAGAACTCTCTGAATGTTGGAGGGAGTGAAGTTGATCAGTTTTCCCCTCACCATGTTGTGTCTGGGAGGGAGAGTGTCGCCTTTGACCCTCATGGCATTGGCAAAGAATTCTTCGGTGATTTTCTTCCACTCGTTACCAAAGCCTTGAAATTTCCACCTCACTCCTTGTGAAAGCAGCTTGGCATTGCTCTATTGGATTCACAATGGTGTTGCTAGGAAATTTCTCATCATTCTTATTTAACAATTGTTTTGAAATTTGTCCTATTTGCATCTCCATCTTCTCCATGGATGCCTCTTGATTCTTGAAACTTGACTGAGTAAATTCCATGAATTGGAGCAAAGTTTCTTCAAGTTCATTATTTCTGTTTGGAATAGTCTTTGAAGGCTGCTGTCCTCTTTGAGATTGAGAATATGATACTTGAAAACAAGGCTGTGAAAATTGAGGACTAGAGAATGGTGTTGTTGCAGCGATCATTTGTTGATTCCAATCATAATATGGCTAACTCATGTTAGCTTGATATTGATATACATGAGGAAAAGTAGATTAAAGTCTTTGAAAATTTCCTCTTGAAATCTTGGTGCAGCCACATCATAGGTTTCATGCACATGGTTTTCACTGTAAAAATCACACACCAAGGGGTTAGTTTGGAAAATTCCAACTTGAAAATTATTAATCAAATTCTCAAAAGCATCTGCTTCATAAGCTCTTGTTCTTGCAACTTGGCTTTGATAGAAATTCTGATACATGCTGGTTGCCATCAAACAATAGAGCACTTTATATTTCTGGTTTTTCTTTGCATACAAAACAGAAGTAAACAAAATTCAAATGAAATCAGTAATTAAGAAAAATGAAATCTAAAATTATGCAGAAAATTACAAAACATAACATGCAGAAAACATAGAAATTATGCAAAATGAAATTTATAACTATGCAGAAAAATGCAAAACAAAATTATACAGAAAAGTTATGCAGCAAACAAAAAAAACTTAGAATCTATCCAAAAAAAATGAAGAAAAAAAATGAATTATGGAGAAAAATTAAACAGCTATGTAGAAAATGCAAAACAACTCATGCAAAAATCAACAACACAAAAAAAATTATGCAAAAAACTTCACAATATGCAAAAAAAAAAAAATTATGCAGAAAAATTAGAAAGCAAAACAATAAAAAGAAATGCTCAATCTAGCTATCTCTCTGCTACTAATGATATTGAAAGTAAATATTCCCTGGCAATGGTGCCAAAAACTTGTCACACAATTGGAGAACTAACTAGCAAGTATACTAGGTAGTTGTAACAAGTAATAAAATTTGAAAATTAATATGAGTCCTAAGTATCGTCCTCAGGGATTAGTTCTTTATCAATTACCACTTCACAAATCAATAACTAGTTGAGCCAAACGAATTTGGAGTGCTTTGAATCATTTAACAAACAAAAACAATAAAGTGCAAAAATCTGAAAAAATATAGCAAAACAGAATACGAATTTTGTATTAAAATGCTATATGGAAAATAGTTAGGAATCACTTCACCAGACTTTCAATTGCAATGTAATTATGTTATGGACTTTTAAGAATTCTAATTGATTGGTAATCAATTTCACTTCTTTAACCAAAGGACAATTTCTTACCTCATTGATCCTAATACGTAATTAAACCTCCCTAATTCCTTAGGTGAAATTCAATCAAATATTGCATTAAGTTCTGGAAATTATAGGATTACTAGATTATGATACTTATTCCTAAGATCTCAATAACCTAGGCATATGATTTAGATATGAGAAATAAACTCAATTTCCATTGATGAAGATTCCTCTAGGTTCAATTGAATGAAGGATTAGTTCACAACTGCATTAAGAACAGAATCACATACTCAATTCAATCAAAACCTCAAGTTCCAGATCCAAAATTACATCACAATATCAAATCTGGATCCATAGATCTCTAACAAAAAGAAATCAGAACATATTCCTAAAAGAAAAAGAGAGAGAAAGAGTAGAAGAAAGGAGCTGCAGAATTTCTTCATAAATTCAAAATCCAGCCTGATTTCTCAAGGTTCAGAGCTTAGACGTCACCCCCAATCTCCCTTTCTAACTCTCCTAAGGTGTGAAAATGAAAAGAAAACAAAAAATGGCCAGAAACTTCCAATTTTGAACTCTTAACTTCTATTTATAATGTTTTTCCTGCCTTTTCCATTTCCACAATTTAATCTCTGAGGATTATAGCATGAAAGGTCTTTTAGAAGCTTCTACAACTGAACTAGGAACTCAAGTCGTCCAAAGTTGACAATTAGAAGTGATTTTCAAAATTCTATCTCAGCACTTAGAGTGTCCACGCGCATGTATTCTGTGTAAATAAGCGTTATACGTGGCTACTTTAAGTGACCAGAGTGTCCACGGGCAGCTTTGGGTAGCTACTTTCAGCACTTAGAGTGGACACTCTCTTTTGCACGTGGCTACTCTCAGCACTTAGAGTAGACACTCTCTACGCATGGGCACTTAGATTAGACACTCTTTGATCTTCATGGATTTTCCTCTTCAAGGTGTTTACTCTATGCACCCAAAGTGGCTATGCCCAACACATAATACTTGATTTTTCATCTTTTAAGCTCACTTCCTCTACTTCCTTCAGTTCAATCTTTAACTCAAGCTTCAGCACAAAGTTAAATCTTTTTAAGCAAAATTGTCCAGAATTGGAATAAAATCTAAAATTCTAAACTATTTACACAATTATGAATATTAATACAATTTTTATGGTATTTTCAAGTTTATTTACTATTTAACTCCTTATTTACTAACAAAAACTAGGCTAAAAATATAGTAAAATATGGATTTATCACATTTTTAGGTGCAGTCTCGCTGTAGCGAGAAGGACCCGCTATAGCGAGAAGGACCCGCTATAGCGAGATTCTGTAGAAACTAAAGTGTAGATTTGTCTAAGATTTTTGCTGCAGCGAGGAGGGGTCTCACTGTAGCGAGAGATGTCTTGCTATAACAAGAGTGTCGTGAATCCTATGGTATTTGAGGGTTTAGGGCTCAGGAACTCATTTTCCACTTCTCCCTTCGAACACTCTTTCAATTCTCTCTACCATCAACTCTATTTCACCGATTAAATTGCCTTCAATGCCATTTGGAAGCAAGATTGAAGGTTTGAATCGTGTTTGGGCCGCTTAGAGGTGAGTTTCATAGGTTAGGGTTTTAGTTTTCGTCCCTTTCTTTCATTTTCTTGATTTCTCATGGAGTTCTCCATTTAGGGCAATAATCTGTGTAGGGAGCTATTCTACCTTTGATTTGTGTTGTCGGTCCTCAATCTAAGGTAAGGAGGGACTCTACCCTATCTTTGGGTTGAATTTCGTTTATAATGTTATATGATGAAATGTGGTTGAGATAGAATGTAGGAAAATGTGTGTTTTGATGGAAATTTCTTATGAATCTTTATATGGTAGTTGTTGGATGATGTGTGATGGAATGGTTTAATTATGATTTGATTGTAATGGAAATTTTGTGTAGAATGCAGTGTGATTGATATTGTGTATGATGTGTGGTGAAATGGTTGGTTATAATGTGGTTGAAATGTGTTGACATGCCATTTGATGGAAATGAATACCATGATGTAATTGGGAATGTGAATAAATGTGTGTGAAAATGGCATGAAAATGTGAGCGTGATCGTGATTATGAATATGTTGGGAAGTATGAATGGTTCAGCGATACACTGTAACAAGAGTGTCGCGACCAGACGGATATTTGAGGGGTTTAGGATTTGAAAAATTCATTTCCCATTCCTCTCTTCGAAATATCTTCGATTCTCTCAACTCTCAATCCTATTTCACTATTTGAATTGCCTCCAAAGTTGTTTGGGAGTAAGATTGATGGTTGGAATCATGTTTGGAGCGTTTAGAGGTAGAATGTAGGGATAGGCGTGTTTTGATAGAAGATTCTTGATTGAGCATAGTAAAATGAATATTGGACATGTGTGTGATGAAATGGCCTGATTATGGTAGAGTCTCTATGAATATTAGATGTTTGAGTGTGATGTAATTGAATTGGGGCCTACGTGCCATGAGTGAAAGTGAATACGGTGATGTGATTGAGAATGTGGGTGAAACTATGTGTTGACATGCCATTGATTGATGATAGATAATGTGAATGGTTAAAAATGTGTGTGAATGGCATGTTGGATGCAATTGTGATGATGTTTGAATATGTTGGAAACTATGAATGGTTCAGCGATACACTGGAGTGTGGAAGATAGGGGCGACAGAAATACCTTGGGGAAGAGAGGGTGGTGGTGACACCAACAATGAGTGTGGGTGCACCACAGGCCACACACTCTCCTCCTGACTCGGCCTCTAACTAACACCTTTGCTTGGGGGTCAATACCACACACGTTGTATCCGTGGAAAGGGAGCTATCCAGCGACCATCCATGGTGTAAACTCAGTAAGTCGCTAAGGTTAAGGGCATCAAAAAACTGTGATCATAGTGCCACAGTGAGCATAGTTACGTGCAGTGAGCGCACGTGTATGTGTATTGTTCGATGGTGCAGTGAGCGCACCTGTGTGTGGATTGGAACGAAATGTTGACATGTATTATTTTATGCCTATTGGATGTATGATTTCAATATTGTTGGAAAGGGTGTGTAATGTGTGAGGTGAGTCTCTGTGCTTGTGTGTAATAGTGTAGAGTTCTCGCCCTTACATTTATTTTTCAGGTGACCAAGACGATCAGGTCGCCCGAATAGCTCCTGCTCCACAGATACAACATGTGCGATATTGAGCCCCCCAGGCAAAGGTGTTAGTCAAAGGTCGAGTCAGGAGGAGAGTCTGTGGCCTGTGGTGCACCCACGCTCACTGTTGATGTCACCACCACCCTCTCTTCCCCAAGGTATTACTACCACCCCCATCTTCCACACCCCCAGTGTATCTCTGAACTATTCGTAGTTCCAACACCCAAACACATCATCATTCATTCAACATGCCATCCACACTCATTTTCAATCATTCACATTATTCAAATTGCAATCAAGGGCATGTCGACACAATTTCATTCATATTACAACTAACCATTTCATCACAATCGTCATACATCATGCTCAACTTATTCACAATCACATCTCTATCATACACACATCATTTCCTTGCATCCAATGGCAACCAACACCAGCACATCACTCAATTTCACACAATATGCCGGAGGTCGGACACCTCCGGACTCAACCCAATTCATACAATTCATCAATACACACAACCTCATCTCCTATTTCTATCACATTACTATATTCATTCAAATAAACTCATTCCTAACAAAGATAACTAGAGTAAAGTACTCCCCTTACCTCAAAAACGAAGACCCGACACGAAACGTTGATGGAATCGCCTCCCCACACTGAATTCGTCCCTAAAGCACACAGAAATCCCAAGGAAACTTAGGGGAAACCTCAGAAAATGAAGGAGAGGGACGAAAATCGAAACCCTAACCATAGAACTTACCTCCAAGAGCTCAAAACACTTCCCCAATCCTCAATCTAGCTTCCAATCGGTCTTGGAGGGGTCCCAAACGGTCGGAATAGGCTGGGTGGAGAGAATCGTGGAAGAAGGAAGGGAAAAATCATGAAAATGCCCCACTCTTCGAGCCCTATGACCTCGCTGCAGCGACACGCCCTCTCGCTACAGTGGAAAAACCAGAGAAAACTACACTTTGGCTTCTGCAGAATCTCGCTACAGCGAAACCCTCTCGCTACAGCGAGACTACACCCAGAAATGCACCATAAACTGTCGCTACAACGAGATATCTCTCGCTACAGCGAGAAGGCGACAGTCGCATGCTTTTCTCCCCGGGACCTCTCGCTACAGCGAGAATGCCCTGCACCAAGACTTAACTTACATCTTTCATTCCAAATTCCAATCACACACACGCGTCTACATACATTTACACATATCTGCATTTACACACACATTCCCATTAAACTAAGGCACATCCTTACATCCATATCACCATCAAATCAATCGACACACCACAAAATAAAAATATAAATATATATATAAATACACGATTAATTAATAATACAAAACTTGGGGCGTTACATTTTGTGGATTGATTGAAGGTGTAAATTGATGTGATTGGATGTGCATGTTGTTGTAAGAAATTGACTTATGGTTGTTCGATGAATGAATTAAATTATATCATGAAATGTTTGGGATGTGCAAGGTGTGTCTCTATGCTTGTGTGTGTGTGTGTGTGTGTGTGTGATAGTATAGAGTACTCACCCTTACATTTATTTTTCAGGTGACCAATACGATCAGCACCAAGCTTAGTAAAGGGATGGAAGAAACTGCTATAGGACTTAGGAAGTTTATTTTAGAAACTATGGTGTATTTGAGTTACTCTTGTAGCAATGATTTGATTCAAAAATTGTAATTCATCCTTATTTTGAAATACTTTATTGAACTAAGTATTGGGAACCCTTTTAATGAAAATTTTATTATTCTTATTTATTGCGAAATTAAATTATTTTAGAAATTAAATTAAGGTGTTACACAATTTGTGAGCACCCATTTTTGTTTGGGTCATGGATTTTATTAAATAATAAATAATGAATTTCAAAAAATAAAAAAGGTGGTTATTAAAAAGCCATATCATCAATGAAAATCATAAAAATATTCTGCAAATAATAATCTTTGTTTCCATTTTTAAGTTAATTTAGGAATATATAGAATAGAATCAAAATAATCAAAGTGTAAAAAATATACTTAATTTCCTTTTATTAGATATTAATTCTATTATAAATAGTGACTAACCTACACATAAGAGGGGATAGAAATTTTTTTCACGTGGTAATTTTTCAGAGAGAAATTTTCAAGAGAATTTTCACACAAAATGTGAAAAGAGATAGAGATACTATAAAAAAAATGGTACAATCTTTGAAACCTTTTCTATATTGTCTGTCTTTCATTGCCAATAGAAACATTGCACTAATATCTTATTATATTGTTTCTTTTCTTTCTCTTTTGTTATTTTGTTCTTTTTACTCTCTTTGTTTTTAGTGTTTTTATTCATTTGTGTTGTCCCCTCTTGCTTTTCTCTTCTTTCTTTGGTTCCTTTTCTTTTTTCTTCTTTGCGTTTCTTCTTCCTCGAGCGTCATTCCATTGCTCAAAAATATAAAAAATAAAAAAGAACATTTTTTTCAATTAAAACATTCTAATTATATTTTTTTCCCAAAATAAAATATACAAATTGGTCTCTTATTTAAATCCGTCAAAATAATAAAAAATATTTTTAGTAAAAATATAAAAATAGAAAATAAAATAAGTTTAATTTTTTAGGTTGTGAAATCTTTCAAAATGCAATATAAAAAATGTTAAATCATTTTCAAAATAAAGTCTTTTTTTTGTTTTTTGTGAAAGTCAGTTTTAGATGTTAAATCCTTTTTTAAAAAAAAAATAATATATGCAGAATAATAATGATAAATAAATAAATATTTTTAGTTTTAAAATAAAATATAATTTATTTCCAAGATAAAATATAAAAATATGTTTTAAGTTATTAAGTCCCTTTGTTAGCTTTCAAATAAAAATAAAATATTTTTTTTTTTACAAAGCTGTTGTTCTTTCACCCACAAAGCGACAGATGGCGACTCTCCTAGGGACTATTTAAGAGTTAAGCCTCTTTATGATAAATAGTATGATTTATTATGACCCATTTGTTTGTTTTGTTTGTCTTTATGTGCTTGTTGAGAGGAAGAGAGAATCTTAATTTCATTTCCCGTATCCTTAATACAAATAAGACACTTATTTATAGGCCTAAAACTATAACTGAAGAATTGTATCTCTTTGAATAAGAATTAAACAAAACAGTTACAAAATTGTAAGTTACAAAAAATTAAGAGGAGTTATGAATATGGACATTCACTCATATAATAATTCATAACACTCCCCCTTGAATGTCCATTATTTGAGAATATGTTTCATAACATCTAACTAAGAAAAACTCAATTGGATAAAAGCCTAAGAAAAATACATTATTATTTAATACGCTATTACATGTTGCCTCAATAAAAACCTTGTCAGGAAAACCCAATGGGAAAAAACCATAGCTAAGGAAAAAAGAGTCAGAGCGTATTTAATTCTCTCCCTTATGTGAACAAGGTTTGATAACTTAGTTGATGATTAAGGAGGCACAACAAAGACTGCATCTGATTTCTGGCCACTAAGTCTCTAACAAATGCCATTTTCTTTCCACTAATAAGTTTTAACTATAGAGTTGCATTGAAGAGTGGAAGATAACGTTTATCTGGTTTCCATCTCGAATGTACGTATCTTTATCAGGCCTCCCAAACATGATGCGATTTTGTGCGTCTATAATGAAATGGCATGTTTTGTTGCTATAGTAAGGTCCTTTAGGATAACGAATCCATCTCCTAGAAAAAATTTCACATTGTTTTGCTTTTGTGCTATTCAAAGTGCTGATAGTAGATATCTTTGGGTATGTTTCATGTGAGAATATCATAAGAGAAAGAGGAAGAATTATGAGAAATAGAGTGAATGGTAACAAGACAAAACTTTTGGGAGTGTTTAGTGTTGTGTAGTACTTCCCATTAAGAACCTCACTGGCCCAAAACTTCATTGTTGAGCTGAATTCTGAATCAAGGCTTTGCTGAATGCCTCATACAAATATAAACTTTATTTTTCTTTTGTTTGAAGAAATAAGAAGCCAATTCTTTTTATGCATGCTATCATGTTCAACTGATGTAAGCGGGTAGAAGTGTTTACTTTCAAAGCTTATGCAGTAAGGTTTGCACTCAAATGTATCCTAATATTTGTTTATGAAAGTGTTGTACAATCTCTAAATACTAGCAAGTGCACTAGGAATTGCAACAAGTAATGAGTAATTTTTAAGATCAGAATATCGTCTCCACAGGGAATTAGGAAATCAATTATCACTTCACAAAACTATAACCATTTGAGCCATATGAAATTGGAAGATTTGTAACACTCAGAAGTCAAGAACAGGAACAATCAAAAGGTAAAAAACTTACAGTAAAAACAGAGTATGAAAGTTGTGATTAGAAATGAATAAAGAATAGTTAGGAATTTATTTCACAAGAATGTCAATATTAATTCAATTATGCCTCTGAACATTCAAGCAATTGGTTAATTGACAATCAGTTTCTCTTATTAATAGTCAAAGTTTAATCCCTTAAATCATTGACTCTAACAAGCAACTAAACCACCCTAATCCCTTAGGTGAAGTTTAATTTCAAGTTGCATTAAGGCTTAGAACCTTAAGATTGCAGAATTAGGTTCCCTTATCCATAAGAAATCCCTAATTCTGGTTGCTAATTCAGATCAGAGAAGCAAACCCAACTTCCATTGACCATTGTTCCTCTTTAATTAATCATACAAATTTCCATTCAAAGATTGCAAACACAGCAGAATTAACAACTCAATTAATCCAAGAACTCAAATTTCAAAAGCAAAATTCGAATCAATACATCAATTCAAGATCCATAAACTCGTAACTACGAAGAATTAAGCAAGCATTGTAACAGAGAAAGAGAAAGAAGGAGAAGAAAGAAGAAAGAAGAAATGCAGAGAAGCCATCTCCACGAGCTCCAATCTAATGCCTCTTCTTGGAGCTTCGAAATTCAACCCAAATCCTCTCTCTCACTCTCTCTCAACGAGAATCTAACAGAAAAAATGGAAAATGAACAAAAGACCTCGAGTTCTGAGCTTAAAACAGGTATTTATAGAAATCCCGATTCTGTGCGTTATCACTCTTGCTGATAAGAGTGGCCACGCAGAAGCTCATGTAGTTTCTGAAAACTGAAACTATCATTTTCGCTAGTAGAAGTTGCAACGTAGGAGGTCGAGTGGTTGCGCGTGATCACTTTCGAGAGCAAGAGTGACCCCGCACAACTGGTAAAAGTGGTAACGCAAAGCTTGCTGAAATTTTGCCTTCTCTGGAACACTCACTTTCGCCAGCAAGTGTGATGAATCTATATTTTTACTAATATTTTAGCATAATTCTAACATAATTAATAAGAAAAATATATGAAGAAAGCAGAAAAACTTAGAAAAAAGAGAAGGAATTGAAGTTTGTTTACATATGTAGTTATTTTAGCAATTGTAGAAATTTTGCTTAGAAATTAAGTTTTTAATCTTGTTTTTGAAGGAATAAATTGAGCAAGGATCATGAAAATGGAGGCTTGATGACTAGGAAGAAGAAAGAAGCAAGTCTGGACTCCAAAAACACAAGACCAAGAAAGTGCAGACTGGGCGTGATCACTATTTTCAGTAAAAGTGATCACTCCAGAGTTCAAAGAAGAAGAAAGCCTGGGCGTTATCACTTCTGCTAGGAAAAGTGAGAGATCTTGTGAAGTCTCAGATTCAACATACTGGGCGTTATCACTTTTATCAGTAAAAGTGAGCGTTCCAGAGAGGCAAATATCAGGAAAAGCTCTGCGTAACCACTATTATCAGCGAAAGTGAACGTTCCGAAGAGCCTTCAACCTGGCGAGTTGCGCGTAATCACTTTTATTCATAAGAGTGATCACGCGTAACCACTTGAGCTCTGCGTAGTCACTTTTATCAGCAAGAGTGATAGTTGCAGAGAGCCCTCAATATAAGGAAAGTTGCGCTTGGTCACTTTTTCTCATAAAAGTGTTAACGCGCAACCATAAATCTTCTGCGTGGCTACTATTTCTCATAAAAGTGATAACGCGTAAATCTGGGAAATTCTATAAATAACAGAAACGTGCAGATTTTTCGGGAGTTCAGTTTTATTTTCAGTTTTTAGTTAGATTCTCGTTAGAGGAAGTGAGAGAGAGGAGTGGGGATTCGAATCTTGGAGCTTCACGAAGAGGAATTGGAGTGGAGCAAGCTTCCATGGCGTTTCTGAGTTTCTTCTTCTCTTCTTTTTTTTCTTTTTCTTTCTCTACTGTCATGGCTGTGTAATTTCTTCATAGTTAGGGATTGTAGATCTGAAACAAACATTTTGAATTGATTTGGATCTGAATTTCAAGCTTTGGAATAGATTGAGTGATTGATTCTGCACTTCACGTGGAAATTGAATGGAAATTTGATTAACTAAATTCAGAGGAACTCTTGTCAATGGAAATTGAATTTGTTTTTCAGATCTGAACCAATCACCGAGATTATAGTTTTGTTAGGGATAAGAGGCTTTGATCTTGCAATCTTCTAGTTTCTTACACTTAAAGCAATATTGAATTGAATCAGATCTAAGGAATTAGAATGGTTTAATTGAATGTTAGGTTCACTCAGTTAAGGAATTAACCTCTGAATAATATAATGTGAAACTGATTGTCATTCTTTCCAATTACTTGTTAATTCAAAACTTTATTGATTAAACATTGGAGTTTTGGTGAAGCAATTCCCTAACTATGGTTTCTCCCTCTGTTATCACATATCTGTTTGTTCATTGTTCTGTTTCTGCAAGTTTCTTTTACTCCTAATTGTTTTGGTTTGTTATTAATACATGTTACTACTTTCCTTCCAATTTTGAAAAAGCTCAAATGGTTATAATTCTATGAAGTGGTACTTGAAACCTAAATTCCCTGTGGAGACGATATTTGGATCTTAAATTTACTCATTACTTGCTGCAATCCTAGTGCACTTGCTAGTGTTAGATTGCGAACAACAAAGTGTCAGGCTAGTGATTTATTATTGAGTAATCTATAATATTTTATACTTGTTCAATGTTAATTGAAGGATTATTTGGTATTGGAATAGATTTAGATGGAGTTTGAAATTATTTTTTAAAAAAAAAGGGTGAACATTACCCTATGAACAGTGTCATATAAACAGTAAAATCACCTATGAATAGTGCAAACTGCGTATGTACAGTGATCGCTGACGTCATCAGTGACATCATCCTGACGTCATGGCTGATGTCACATACGCGTACAGTATGTCAGGCTAGTGATTTATTATTGAGTAATCTATAATATTTTATACTTATTTAATGTTAATTGAAGGATTATTTGGTATTGGAATAGATTTATATGGAGTTTGAAAATTATTTAAAAAAAAAAAGTGAACAGTACCATATGAACAGTGTCAGATGAATAGTAAAACTGCCTATAAACAGTACAAACCGCGTATGAATAGTGAAAACGTGTATGTACAGTGACCGCTGACGTCATCAGTGACATCATCCTGACGTCACATACACGTACAGTGCGTGTACAATACGTGTGCACAGTATTTCTGGCGTAAATAGTGTCCTGAACAGTGTTTCCGGCATGAACAGTAAGGCGGTGAACAGAAAATTTTGAAAAATTTCTATAAAAAGGGGGCTTCACACGAAATTTTCATTTCTTTACTTCTCTACAAGGTTCTCAAAGGTTCTAATGCCAAATACCACCATTTTCTCTCATACTAAACCCTCCTAAACTTAGATTTCTTGCCAGATCTGAGATTCTACGTCTATTCTGAAGGATTTGAAGTAAGTTTCTTTAAGTTTGAAGCTAGATTTACCGTTCATTTCTCTTCTCCTTCTCTTTCTCATAGAAGTTCATGGTGTTCTTAGGAGAAACTTCGTTTTAAAGCCGAATCTTCGGTGAATCTTGCATTAAAACAATTAATATTCGGTAGATCTAGTGTGAATCATCTTTCTGAGGTAAAGGGAGCTTACTTTAACCTATGAACTACATTTTGAACGGTTTAATATGCTATTTCAAGATGTTTTGATATGATTTTGTTAGATCTATTGAATAAAAGCTATTTTCTAAGCTGTAACTGCTGTTAATTGATTTAAAATGCTTAGATTTTGGCTGATCTATTATAAACTTGCTTTAGTTGAGCTGTTAAAATAATTTTGGCGATGTGCATCATGCTGACATATATGTTTTGCATCATTATAGAGCCGAGTTACATGTTTAGGTGGGTAGACGTGTAACGGTAAGTTCATGCTGAGCTGCTGTGCTGTGCTGCTGGATCCAGATACCAGAATGGGTCACTCCCAGACTGGCTTGGTTCCTTCTGGATTACTTAGGCTATGAAACCAGTTGGAAACCGTTTTCATGTTGTGCATTAGATGGGCTGGAAATGCATGAGGTTATTGCTGTAAAAAATATTTTGCTCTATATATATGATTTTATTTTATGTTTGGTAAGCTCACCCTTGCATTCCTTTCTATGTCGTTGTGTTCGTGTGTATTGTGATGATCGTACGGTGGTACGTGAGCAGATGTAGCAGGTGTTGCATCTACTTCACAGGCTGAGGGGCTAGTGGAGAAATGTTAGAAGCTGGAGTTGAGTAATCTTGCATCAAAGTCTCTTTTTCTTTATATTTTGAGACCTCATGTAGAGGAAGCTACGTAGTATAATTTTGGGTATTTTGAATATTATGAACTAAATGTAACATTATGTTGTTCTGTTGGTTATTTGTTGTAAGGAACTTTATTTTACTTTGAATGACAAGTGAATTTTATACTTATATTCTCTATTATTTACCTATTTTAAATAAGTATGTGGTGTAGAAACAATGTTCTCGGTTTCTTATAAAAGGGGTCGCGACAGCAAGAGTGTTAACGCAGAGCTTGTTCTTATGAGTAACTCTCTAGAACACTCACTTTCAATGATAAAAGTGGTTACACCCAGGCTTCACTTCTCTTTTGAGCTCTGGAATGATCACTTTCACTGACAATAGTGATCACGCCGAGCCTGCATTCCATTGTTCTTGTGTTTTGGATTCCAAAATTGCTATTCTTCCCCTTCCTTTCCATTGATCTTCCATTTCCATGAACCTTGCTCAGATTATTCCTACAAAAACAAGATTAAATTCTTAATTTCTAAGGATAAATTTCACAAATGTTAAACTAACTACATAATAAAAGAAAACCTTCAATCATTATATTTTTTCTAAGTTTTTGTGCTATTTCTAACATGTTTTTCTTATCAAATGGGATAGAATTACACTAAAATATTAGTCAAACTATGGATTCATCACTACCCCTAACTTGAATTTTTGCTTGTCCTCAAGCAAATCAAACTAAACCAAGGGTAATTCTTCCATTTTTCAAAATCACTTCACAAACTGCTTATCTTAGAATTTTCAATTTCCAATTCTGTGTTTTCTGCAAAATTTTTAATCAAGTTATTATTCATCCAATTACTCATCATGATAATCACACTGCATTAATCAAACTCTGAGTAAGAATTGTTGTCTAAGTTCATATATATCAGAAAAGTTCTTGTGAGCAACATTAAAAAGCATGATCACAGCTCACTAGAATTGTTTCCCTCATTACTCAATAGTGTTTAGGCTACTGTTTTCTCTCAACATCATAGATTTTTCTACACTCTACCATAGACTTGCATATATTCTCACTGTCCTCTATAAAAATGTAACAAATCACATATCAAGAGGACTTTTCAGGTGACTTTGAGGTTAAGGGACAGGTAGGTGTTCAATCACTTTGGGAAACAATGTAGGTTGTGCCAAACAGAAAAATGCAATTCAAGTAGATGAGATTTAGAATTAGCATGAGATTGCATTCTTTTATCTTCCATACAGCTTTTTTGAATTTAGCATGAGATGAGATTCAAGTAAATGAGTCAAACAGCTTTTTCTAAATTTTGTAATCAATTCATGCCTTTATGCACGAATTTCTTTTCTGTTTTTCACATTTTCTATTTCTTCTTTTTCATACTTTGCTTTTTCATTTTTCTTTTCAAATACTCAGAACTCAGAGCCTTTTGCTGTTACCCACCCCAAACTTAGAATTTTGCCTATCCTCAAGCAAATCATACATCAACACAACAAGCCACCCCAAACTTAATTCTGAAAATCATCTTTGGATAGGTTTCTTGGTTTTTTATTAGGGCTTATATTGAAGTTTACCAAAATAAAAGTTAAAGGCTCAAAAGGGTGAACTAAGATTAAGGGAGGTTTATTTAGGCTCTAAGCATGAACAAAGAAGACCTCCATCATATATATGAACTGTACAATTTACAAATTCCAGCAAGAAACAATGCAAGTTCTTAGAGGTGCAGCAAACTATGAATTGAATCAATACACAGCAAGAAATGCATGAGGTTCAAGTCTCACTAAGGTTTTTAGGTGAACATGTTAGTCAATGAACTCACAATTCACTTTTCAGAATTATATGCACCTAGTGGCAAGACTAACTTATGTTGAAAATACAAGTGTGATCTCAATTTGAGAATGGAAAGAACAACTTAAAAAGAAAATTCAAACATAATTCACAGAATTATCAATCAGACTTCATTTGATTCACGACCAATATTTTAATATCTATTCTAGTATTTTAGTGTTTTTCAGAAACAATTCAGTGTAATGTGAAGCTAACATATGAATAAGAGGCAAAGAATAACCCCCTTTCATGGCAGCTTGTGCAGATGTCAACATCCATTATGTGTGAGTGCTGTGATTGTGACATTTTCTGCACAAAACACCAAAATTCCATCAATGATCAGAAAATTTCAGTAATTAAATTTTTTAGAATACTAAACGAAAGAAATTGAACTTCATTTCATCTTAAAAGTATTAAAATTGTTCTGGCAACTAGCTGCATTTACAGAAATTAAACTGCTAATTGCTAAAATTTACAAAAGCTAAAATTAAAAACAACATAATTAAAATCCTAATTTATTCTTCTGCTCCATCCTCCTCCTCTAAGGTATCTTCTTCTTCTTCTGATTCTTCTTCTTCCTCCTCCACCACCTTTTCTTCTACCACTTCTTCCTCTACTGGCTGTGGAATGTGTGTTTTATAGATGGGTAAATCCTTAAACACAGAGGAGCGAAGGGATTGGGCATTTTCTGCCAGATTAGGTGTGTGGTACATCTCCTCTTTGGTCATTCCCAGCTTTTGACCAATGTTGAGCAGTACACACTCCAGTAGCATTGTTCCA
This sequence comes from Abrus precatorius, assembly GCF_003935025.1. Lineage (NCBI taxonomy): Eukaryota > Viridiplantae > Streptophyta > Magnoliopsida > Fabales > Fabaceae > Abrus > Abrus precatorius. The sequence goes on from NW_020874439.1 coordinate 14,482,226, forward strand.
GCCTTGAGACTGCTGTGCAGCTCAGTTTGCCTTTCAGCTAGCTGATTTTGTTTCTCAACCATCAGCTTCAATGCATCTTTCATCAACATTGGTTTCTCCTTTTTGTATTGGGAAGGGATAGGGGCTGCAGAGGTGGTGGCATATATCTCTTTCACCATAGAGACAGAGATGGGAGGCACAGACCTAATCCTTTCTTGATATTCTCCAAATTACACCCCTGCATCTTCACAGAGTAGCGTGATTACTGAGGGAAAGGCTAGTGAATCCCTCTTTGTCTTCAGGATGTTTAGGATGCACTCACTTATAATTTCCCCCACATCTATGTACATGTCTATGACTATTGCAAAAAGCAATGCAGCCCTCTTCATTGCCAATGTTGAGCTGTGCTTTACTGGCATGAAGGAGTTCAGAATGAACATGCTCTACATTTGGCGAAGGGCAGCAAGTTCTATGTGATTATGGATTTTGGCTTCTTGGCCTGGTTCAACGTCCAAGTTGTACCTGGCCTGCCAATCTTCTCCAAGATCTGCACATAGTCAATGTCAGGACGCTTTCTGAATGAGTTGAAATCCAACTGTGCAGGGTGCCTTGCAGAGTTGATGTTCAGCACCCTGTTTATGTTGGCAGGGGTGAAGTTTACTCTCATTCCCTTTACCATTGTATGAATTTAGAGAATTGATCTCCCTTGAACTTCATAGCATTGGCATAAAATTCCTGGGTTATTTCCCTCCAACCCATGCCAACTAGGGAGCAAAAGGATTCCCAGTCCCTCTTCTGAATTTCTTCTTTGTATTCAGGATAGTTGTCTCCAGCGATTTCAAAAGCTCTGTCTGGGACAATCTTTCTCCTCAGAATATTAGCCTTGAAGAAGTTTTCGTGAGCAATACTTCTGAACTTTGGATCACACAATTCAATTGGAGATGAAGCTGAGGCACCATCTGTTCTGGCCTTCTTTGATTTAGGAGTGTTTTTAGTGGATCCAGCTTGGATGTTCCTATTAGATCTCCTCCTTGGAGTGTTGCTGGAAAATCCAGCCTGAGTCTTCCTGGAGGAGCCAACTGGTGTGTTCAAAGAGGTTTTGGTTAACACCTTTCAATCAAAACATTTTTATTGAAGTCTTTTTAGGTCACTCCATTTCTGTAGAAATTTACCCAAAGAAATAACACAATGCAGATTCAAATTTTCTAACAAAAAAAATCATACATGACATGGAAAACTTATTTTTGAGTGTTATCCTCTCTATTTCTGAATCAAATAAACTCAAAACAATGTCTCATTACCTCTCTTTGACATTTTTCCCAAAATATTAACACAGAAAACCCTAATCCACTGTTTCAGAGATATGAGGGTAATGTATCTGGCAAGAGGATGCAGAAATGTTGGGGAAAAGCTTGCTGCTGCTAGGTTGAAACACAGGAAGATTGAAATCGCAAAGAATGCTCAGAGAGAAGGGGAATTTTTAGGTGCAAAGGTGTGTGCGTGTTCACTTTAGTTTATATTTATAGTCACGCGTGGGCACGTGACAACTTTAAAGAAGAAAAATGAATGTTGCATCATTAAATGTTCCCAGCATTATCACTATTTTTAATCAGAGTGAGTGTTTCAGAGAGTTAAGTTTTCTGGAGTGATGAGTGCGTTATCACTATTGCTGGGCAAAGTGATAACGCTCAAGCTATGTGACAAATTTTTTCAATAAAAGGGATAACGCATAGTGGTCCAAGTTATACTTACCTGTGCGTAGCCACTTTTTCCAGGGAAAGTGAACGTTCCAGAGAGGTTGTTTTCCCATCTGCCTCTGCGTGATCACTCTCATCAGTGAGAGTGATGGTTCCAAAAGAGTGTGTGAATTTCCTATCTCTGCGTGATCACTTTTATCAGTAAAAGTGATTGTTCCAGAGGGGAACCTCAAAATACACTCTCTGTGTAGCTCCTTTCCTACAAAATAGGGACTCCTTTCATTAATCAAACTTCTCTAAAACTTCAATTAGCTCACTTCTCACACTCTAATCCTTTCAATTCACTCTCACAACCTCAAATCTCTAATCAATTATCAGATTCACTTCAGAAAACCAAATGTAGCAGAATATTTGCAGAAATTGCAAAAATTTGTGAAACATGAATATGCAGAATTATAAAACAATACAAGAAGCTTAAAATGAGTTAGAAATGTGAGTTGCCTCTCACAAAGCACTCTTTTAACATCACTAGCTTGACGTTAAATATTCCTCACTCAAGAGGAACTAATTTCATGCATGAGATATTCCTTGTAAACTCCTCTCTATGATAGACCTTCAATCTTTGGTCATTAACCATGAATTCTCTCCCTATCTTTTGATCCTCAATCAGAATTGCTCCAAAGGGAGATGTTTCCTTGATCAAAAAAGGCCCAGACCATCTTGATCTATGTTTCCCTAGAAATAGTTTCAATATGGATTTAAACAACAACACTTGCTGTCCAGGTCTGAATTCTCTCTGCAGAATGAATTTGTCATGAATTCTCTTGGTCCTTTCTTTGTATAGCTTTGCACTCTAATAAGCTTGTTGTCTGAACTCCCCCAATTCATGTAATTGCAGAATTCTCTTCTTTCCAGCACTTGGTAAATCAAAGTTCAGCCACTTAGTAGTCCAATAAGCTCTGTGCTCCAACTCCAAAGGTAAGTGACATGCCTTTCCAAAGACTAATTGGTATGGTGACATCCTAATTGGAGTTTTAAAAGCAGTCCTATATGCCCATAGGGAGTCATCCAGTTTCTTTGACCAGTCTTTTCTTGAACTACTCACTACTTTCTCCAAAATCTGCTTGATTTCTCTATTTGACACTTCTACTTGTCCACTTGTTTGTGGATGGTATGGAGTAGCAACCTTGTGTTTCACACCATACTTCATTAATACTGTTTCAAGGTGTTTGTTGCAGAAATGAACACCTCCATCACTTATCAGAAATCTAGGTACTCCAAACCTTGCAAAAATATTCCTTCTTATAAAAGAGATCACTACCTTGGCATCATTTATTCTTGTGGGAATAGCTTCCACCCACTTAGAAACATAATCTACTACCACTAAGATGTATTCATGAGAGAATGATGGGGGAAAAGGTCCCATGAAGTCAATTCCCCATACATCAAATAATTCCACTTCTATAATATTTGTCAATGGTAGCTCATGCCTCCTAGAGATGTTGCCTGTCCTTTAACACTTATCACAGCTTGCAACATACTTCTTGGCATCTTTGAAAAGTATAGGCCAAAAGAAGCTTGCTTGCAGTACTTTTGCAGCAGTCCTTGAACTTGCATGGTGGCCTCCATATTCTGAGTTGTGGCAATGCCATAATACCTCAGATTGTTCATTTTGTGGAATGCACCTCCTAATTAGACCATCTACCCCAATCTTGAACAAATAAGGGTCTTCCCACACATAGAATTTGCTGTCATGTATGAACTTCTTCTTTTGCTACCAAGTGAACCTCTTTGGGATGAATTGAGTAGCCTTAAAGTTTGCAATGTCAACAAACCAAGGCATCTCTTCTACTGCAAGAAGCCTTTCATCTGGAAATTCTTCATTAATTTCTAAAGAGTTAGGGTTTAGACTTTCTAATGGAAGTCTAGATAGGTGATCAGCTACCATATTTTCCTTTCGCTTTTTGTCTCTAATTTCTAGCTTAAAAAATCTGCAGCAACAAAATCCATCTCAATAACCTTGGTTTGGCATCCTACTTTGACAACAAGTATTTAAGTGCAGAATGGTCAGTATATACAATAACTTTTAATCCCATCAAATATGATCTGAATTTGTCAAAGGCAAACACAATAGCAAAGAGTTCTTTTTCTGTGGTTGTGTAATTCACTTGTGTAGGATTTAAAACTTTGCTGGAATAGTAAATGACATGCAATTTCCTATCCTTTTTCTGTCCTAAAACAGCACCCACTGCACTATCACTTGCATCACACATTAATTCAAAAGGCAAATTCCAATCAGGTTTTACAAGAATAGGTACAAAAATCAGTTTTTCTTTCAAAAAAGAAAATGCATGCAAACAAGCATCATCAAATATGAAATCAGCATCTTTCACAAGTAGATCACTAAGAGGTTTTGCAATTTTAGAAAAGTCTTTGATAAACCTCCTATAAAAACCAGCATGTCCTAAAAAACTCCTAATTATTTTAACATTAATTGGTGGAGGCAGTTTACTAATGACTTTTATTTTTGCTTGGTCCACCTCCATTCCTTTTTCTGAAATTTTATGGCCAAGAACAATGCCCTCTTGGACCATGAAATGACATTTCTCCCAATTTAACACAAGGTTAGTATCTTGACATCTCTGCAAAACAGTGGATAGATTAGCTAAGCAATCATCAAATGAATCACCAAATACAGAGAAATCATCCATGAACACCTCTATAATTTTCTCTACCAAATCAGAAAATATGGAAAGCATGCACCTTTGAAAAGTGGCAGGAGCATTGCATAATCAAAAGGCATTCTTCTATATGCAAAAACTCCAAATGGACATGTAAAAGCAGTCTTTTCTTGGTCCAAAGGATCCATTGCTATTTGTTTTGAAAACATCTAATTTTGTAACTGGTTTTGTGTGTAAGAAAGGTTTCTAAAACCTTAGCTTCATAACCAAAGTTTCTTCCTTGATTTCTTGAGTTTGAATTTTGGTACATTGAAGATGCCATCATTTCAATGATTCTCTGAGCTTCTTCTAAAGACTTTGTATTTAAGGAACCTCCAGCAGCAGCATCAACCATTGTTCTTGTTGATGTATTCATCCCATTGTAGAAAGTCTCCAATTGCATCCAATTTGGAATACAATGATGTGGACACCTTCTTAGCAATTCTTTGTATCTTTCCCAAGCTTCATACAAAGATTGTCCTTCCTGCTGAACAAAGGATGTAATCTCTCCTCTCAGCTTAGCAGCTTTGGATGGAGGAAAATACTTGGTTAGAAATTTATTCACTAGCTCTGTCCAAGTTGTGATGCTTCCTTGTGGTTGAGCTTGCAACCAGCATTTGGCTTTATCTCTCAAGGAAAAAGGAAATAATCTCAGTCTGATGGCTTCTTCACTAACCCCATTCATTCTTATGGTATCACATAGCTGCAAAAAGTTTGAAATATGTAGGTTAGGGTCATCATAATTTCCACCAGAAAAATGATCATGTTGGACTGTGTAATAGGGCAGGTTTAATCTCAAAATGGTTGGCTTGGATAGTTGGCCTAATTATAGAAGAATTAAAACCTTGCATGTTAGGAATTGCATAGTCCCCTAATGTTCTAATCCTATTCTGTTCTGCCATCTCTATTTCTGGATTTGGTTGTCTCAAAGGTGTAGGTGTTCTTTTTACTCTAGGAGTGTTCAGAATTTCAGGAGAATAGACAACTTCTAATTCACTATCACTTCCTATGAATTTTTCTGCTCTAGCTTCTTTTCTTAATCTTCTTAAGGTTATGTCTATGTCAAGATCAAAGACCAGAATTGATTTATTTTTGTTTTTTCCACGCTTATATAAATCAAAATGAAACAAAATTAGACTACAAATTAGTATTCAGAAATGCACAACAAAGATTATGTAGAAAAATATCAGTAAAAGCATATAAAATTCAAGTCTAGCAATTGCAGAATTATGTAGAATTCAATAGAAAATGATGCAGAGAAATGGAAAATGAAATTATGCAGAAAACAGCAAAAAATACTGCAAAAAACTACACAAAATGTAGAAAAAAAATCATGCAGAAAAATTTGGAAGCAAAACAACAAAAACAAATGCTCAATCTAACTACCTTTCTGCTACTAATGATATTGAAACACAAATTCCCCAGCAACGGCGCCAAAAACTTGTTGTACAATCTCTAAACACTAGCAAGTGCACTGGGAATTGCAGCAAGTAATGAGTAATTTTTAAGATCAGAATGTCGTCTCCACAGGGAATTAGGAAATCAATTATCACTTCACAAAACTATAACCATTTGAGCCATATGAAATTGGAAGATTTGTAACCCTCAGAAGTCAAGAACAGGAACAATCGAAAGGTAAAAAACTTACAGTAAAAACAGAGTATGAAAGTTGTGATTAGAAATGAATGAAGAATAGTTAGGAATTTATTTCACAAGAATGTCAATATTAATTCAATCATGCCTCTGAACATTCAAGCAATTGGTTAATTGACAATCAGTTTCTCTTATTAATAGTCAAAGTTTAATCCCTTAAATCATTGACTCTAACAAGCAACTAAACCACCCTAATCCTTTAGGTGAAGTTTAATTTCAAGTTGCATTAAGGCTTAGAACCTTAAGATTGCAGAATTAGGTTCCCTTATCCCTAAGAAATCCCTAATTCTGGTTGCTAATTCAGATCAGAGAAGCAAACCCAACTTCCATTGACAATTATTCCTCTTTGATTAATCATATGAATTTCCATTCAAAGATTGCAAACACAATAGAATTAATAACTCAATTAATCCAAGAACTCAAATTTCAGAAGCAAAATTCAAATCAATACATCAATTCAAGATCCATAAACTCGTGACTACGAAGAATTAAGCAAGCATTGTAACAGAGAAAGAGAAAGAAGGAGAAGAACAGAAGAAATGCAGAGAAGTCATCTCCACGAGCTCCAATTCAATGCCTCCTCTTTGATTAATCATATGAATTTCCATTCAAAGATTGCAAACACAGCAGAATTAACAACTCAATTAATCCAAGAACTCAAATTTCAGAAGCAAAATTTGAATCAATACATCAACTCAAGATCCATAAACTCGTGACTACGAAGAATTAAGCAAGCATTGTAACAGAGAAAGAGAAAGAGGGAGAAGAAGAGATGAAATGCAGAGAAGCCATCTCCACGAGCTCCAATCCAATGCCTCTTCTTGGAGCTTCGAAATTCAACCCCAATCCTCTCTCTCACTCTCTCTCAACGAGAATCTAACCAAAAAAATGGAAAATGAACAAAAGACCTTGAGTTCTGAGCTTAAAACAGGTATTTATAGAAATCCCGATTCTATGCGTTATCATTCTTACTGATAAAAGTGGCCATGCAGAAGCTCATGTAGTTTCTGGAAACTGGAACTATCACTTTCGCTGGTAAAAGTTGCAACGCAGGAGGTTGAGTGGTTGCGCGTGATCACTTTTGAGAGCAAGAGTGACCACTCACAACTTGCCTTGATACACTCTTCTCTGGAACATCCACTTTCGCTGGTAAAAGTGGTAATGCAGAGCTTGCTGAAATTTTGCCTTCTCTGGAACACCCACTTTCGCCAGTAAGAGTGTTAACGCAGAGTTCGCTGAAAATTTGCCTTCTCTGGAACACTCACATTCGCCAGCAAGAGTGTTAACGCAGAGCTTGTTCTTCTAAATAACTCTCTGGATCACTCACTTTCAATGATAAAAGTGGTTATCCCCAGGCTTCACTTCTCTTTTGAGCTCTGGAGTGATCACTTTCACTGACAATAGTGATCACGCCCAGCCTGCATTCCATTGTTCTTGTGTTTTGGAGTCCAGAATTGTTATTCTTCCCCTTGTTTTCCATTGATCTTCCATTTTCATGAACCTTGCTCAGATTATTCCTACAAAAACAAGATTAAATTCTTAATTTCTAAGCATAAATTTCACAAATGTTAAACTAACTACATAATAAAAGAAAACCTTCAATCATTATATTTTTCTAAGTTTTTCTGTTGTTTCTAACATGTTTTCCTTATCAAATGGGTTAGAATTACACTAAAATATTAGTCAAACTATGGATTCATCAGAAAGAAAAAGCAAAGTGGTTTAAGCTCAAAAGAAAATAAAAGAGAGCTGAAACTGGTTCAACATTGAGCCAAAAAAGAAAAGCGGTCCAAAAATTTGCACTTTAATATCAGCTGTGTCTCCATTATTCCTTTTCAATGTACTGTTACTACACAACTATTTTACAATTTGGAACAGGATCCCCTGCAGTAGATTATTTTTCCTCGCAGGATATGCAATTCATAATAAAAATTCATAGATCCAAAAATTTTAAAACGTTTATAATTTATAACTTTAATAAAATAATGATTTTTTTAACATATGTCTAAAGATGTATAATAAAATATCAAATTGTAGTGTAAATGATAAAGCAAAATACTATTGGCTTGGGACCCTTGTCTGATTACATGTTATTCATCATAATGATTAATGCTAAATCCACAACAAGTAATTAATTGTGTAACATTGAGGGCAGATCCTTTTATATCCTAATCACTTTGAACATGGTTAGAACATGCCACTCAAGAAAAGCTATGGTATTTCAGTATTTTTCTTATCAAAACCAATGTCATGAAAAATAATTTGTGTTCACTTGCATATCCATTTCAATCGACTCTATCATTGTTTGCAGCTGAGGTATATGAGACCTTTATTTATAAAGTTTGGAAGATAGTGGTGGTTAGGGGGATAGAATATTGTTGACAGATTGAGAAAATGATTTCAGACGTTGGTAAACACTAAACTGACAAGAATAACAGGAAACACTTCATATAAAATAGCAGGCGTCTTTAGGTTACATTCAGTTTTAAATACTATTCAATGGACATAAGATTGCTGCAGAGTTGGCAAACAGAAACCACCACTTTCCTCTGTTAAACTTGTCAAATCAAATTGATATTGCATAAGAGAATTCTAGTGCAACATTATTCTTTTATCTCAAAATATATTTAAGCCAATAACATCTTCATAACCTAGACATTCCAAGATACTCACTTCTTCTCGCTCAATATATCCTATCATGTTTAGAACATGCCACTCAAGAAAAGCTAATAGGTATTTTTGTCTAAAACTATCGATGCACTAAAGAAAATAAAAAATAAAAATAGATAATTTCAAGACTTGTGAAGGCTCAATTAAGTTGAATTTCTTCTATAAAATATGAACATATGGCGAGATCGGACAATGTTACTTGGTTAAGTTGGCATTGTTTGAAGTTGTAGTGCATTGTTTGATTTTTGAGTTATTGGTGTTGTTGTAGTGTGAAGGAATGAATTTACAAGCATCACTGTTGTGTGAACTAGTTTACTTATGACAATACAATTTTTGCAGGCTTATTCATTGTCACTATACAATTTTGCAGGCTAATTTCCCTCCTTTGGTGGCATGACAATTAAAATTGTTTGTTGAGTTTCTATTTACAAGCAAGGACATTTCAAAGTTAGAAAATATTCCATCTTGGTAAGTGTACATTAGCTACATTTCAAAGTTAGCATTATTTGAAGATTTATTTTGAGGTTAACCTGTGATAATTGCTGATAGCTATAACTTGTGTATCATTACCACTTTAAGGAATACTATTTATATGCAATTTTTCAAGTAGTTAGGAATGTAACATGTTTTCAAGCGGCTTACATATATATATAGATAAAGGAGTAATTGATCTATTTAAGAATGTATTTTTATAAATTGATTCTCTCTTGTTTATGGGTGCTTATACTTAGTATTATTGAAACTTAATTTAGTCATTATATTTGCTTCTCAGTTATGGATTAACATGCCTCAAAATACACCAAAATATGTGGAAGGATTGAATAGCTTTTTAAATTTTGTATTTGCCAATGGGAGTGTTGAAGGTAGGATAATATGTCCATGTCCTAAATGCAAGTTTAATAGATGGAAACCTCGAGAAGAAGTATATGACCATTTGATTGTAAAACCTTTTCCGAAAGGGTATACAGTTTGGTTAAGACACGGAGAGATAAGTCATGTAGATACTATAGTTGAAACACATTCAATGTCTCGGGAGATTGAAGATAGAGTTATTGCTAGTGATCCTATATGTGATATGGTCAATGATGTATTTAGAAATCATATAAGTCACGATGATATGCAAGAAAATGATGATATGTGTCCACAATCAAACCAAGCCTTGCCTGATAACAATGCAGAATTTTTGGAGTTAATTAGGGATGGTCAACAAAGTTTGTACGAAGGATGTGATAAATATTCAAAACTTTCATTCTTGGTCAAGCTGTATCATATTAAATGTCTTTGTAAAGTAAGTGACAAAGCAATGTCAATGATCCTAGAGCTGTTGGATGATGCTTTTCAACATGCTAATATTTCATCTTCATTCTATGAAGTGAAGAAAACTGTTACAAAACTTGGCCTTAATTACACCAAAATTCATGCCTGTCCGAGGGATTGTTGATGAATCCACATTTTATTGGATTTTTACTTGTTATTTTAATGTTTCTTAATAGAAAAAAGTAAACTTAGGGTTGTAAATAACATAAAAATATCATTTTGGTCAATTTATAATAGATTTCTTAATTTTAGGTTAATTTACATTGATTTACATAGATATAGTTTGTAATTTTGATCATTTGAATAATTGTGCAGGAGTTTCTAGACTTTTTCCATGGATTTTTAGCATTTGAGAAAGTTTGAGGTGAAAGTGATCACTTTGGAGTCCATAGTGAACACTACAGCAAGCTTGTTCCAGAAAGGTAGACCAGAGTGATCACTATGAACTCATAATGACAACTCCAGAAAGGCCAAAAAGTACAAGATCCTGCGCGTAGCTACGATGGAACCATAGTAGACACTCTAGTGCAGCCAAAGTTATCACTATGATGCCAAAGTGACAACTCCAGAGAGGGCAAAAACACAGGACCTGTGCGTAAACACTATGTAGCGAGAGTAATCACTTTGGGACATTGCGCGTTATCACTATGAAGCCAAAGTGATAACTCCAGAGAGGCCAAAATCACAGACCTTGCGCGTTATCACTATGGAATGTGCGTAATCATTTTGGAATGCTGCGCGTTATCACTATGAAACCATAGTTGTCACTTTGGGCAAAAATTTCTGCACTATAAATAGAATTTGAGAAATTAAGGTAGGGGCTTTTACATTTCCTTAGATTCTTTTGCCACTTTTGGAGCATTTTGCAGAGCTTAGGATCTATGGGTGACAGCCAGGGGTCCATTATAGGTTTTTAATTTCCAATTTCCCTTTGATTCTCATTGATTTTACATTGATGTTGCTTACGTTTCTGCATTTCCTTCTTTCATTTGAGAAGCCCATCCATATGGAGGGCTAAATTCTCTTGTAATTCCTAGTCAACTCACATGGTTTTTGAATTCTTGGGTTTAATGGTAATATTACTCTTTATTTCCTTGGATTTATGAACCCCAATCTCTGAATGAAATGAAATTTGCATGAGGGGAACATTGCTTAATGAACCCTAAATTACCCAAACGAAGTTCTAATCCAAAATTGCTTAATTTTGATTAATCTTTGAGATTGCTTAATCTTAGGGATAGAGATTGGAGCCCATTAAGATGCTTAATTTTAATTGGGATGCTAAAGTTAATTTTCGCTTGTTAGATTAACTTAATTCAAGGGAAAAATAGGGGATTATTGAATCATTTGGAAGAATAGTGATAGAACTCATTGATTGACTAGGGATTACTCTTCTTAATTGATTGAATTTTACTAGTTTACATTTTGCTCTTGATTAAAATCTGGAAATTGACAAACCTCTCCCCAATTTACTTGCTTTAAAATATATGTTTACACTTGTTCAATGTATGTTCCCAACCAAAAATTCCTTGGAGACAACCTAGGACAACACCCTAGTATTGCATACATTTCTTTGCATATTTGATGAGGATTAACGACAATCTTTGTGCATAACGAGTAAAAAAAACTTGCATATCAAATTGGCGCCGTTGCCAGGGAATGTTTGGTGTTAATTTTGCATTGAACTTGTTAGTTGCTCTGTTTTAGTGCTCTGTTTTCTATTTTTCTGCATTATTACTGTGTTTTTGCTACACATTTCTGCAGAATTCTACAGAATTTGTTAGCTTGTGTTGCGTTTTCTTGCAATTAGTTGTAATTTCTTTTCTATTTTTGTTGCTTAACTTCTTTGCTTCATTTTACTACACATAGACATTAGTTTTCTGCATAATTGTCATATGATTTTCTCTGCATTTTTGCTGTTTCATCTAGCTTACTTCTTTTCATTCCTTATAATTAGTTTCTAGTGCATGACCAGATCGAATCCTAGAGACTTGTATCCACTTGACCCAGAGATTGATAGGACATTTCATAGTAGCATTAGAACACATAGGAATAGTTCTGAACATTTTGAGGAGTTTTCATCTCCTTTATCTATCTATTCATCACCCCATTCATTAGAATTTGAAATTGAAAAAATGGCTGACAATGAAAGAACATTAAAGGAACTGGCTGCACCGGATGTAACATATCAAACTTTATGCATACAGTATCCTGATATTGATGCTCCTTTTGTTCTAAAAACTGGACTAATACACTTGTTGCCAAGATTTCATGGCCTTGCAAGTGAAGATCCGCACAAGCACATCAAGGAATTCCACATTGTTCCACCATGAGGCCACAAGGTGTGCTTGAGGAGCATGTCAAATTAAAGGCTTTTCTGTTCTCTCTGATGGATGCAGCTAAGGATTGGCTTTACTATCTCCCTCCAGGATCCATTGCTAGTTGGGACAACTTGAAAAGGCTTTTCCTGGAGAAATTTTTCCAAGCGTCAAGAGCTGCGTCCAAAAGAAAGGAAATATGTGGGATAAGGCAACTTGAAAGAGAGACCCTCTATGAATATTGGGAAAGATTCAAGAGGTTGTGTGCTAGCTGCCCCCATCACTAGATTAGTGATCAATTGTTGATACAATACTTTTATGAGGGACTACACCCTATGGACCGAAGCATGATAGATGCCGCAAGTGGAGGGGCGTTGGTTGACAAAACTCCGGTTGCAGCTCGCAACCTGATTGAGAACATGGCCGCCAACTCCCAACAATTTGCAACAAGGCAAAATTCTTGTGTTACCAGAAATGTGAGTGAAGTACAAGTTGCTGAATCTAGTAAGCTGGAACACAAACTTGATGAATTAGCATCCATGGTAAAGCAATTGGCTTCCATGCCTCCATCATCTATTCCAGCCATGTTGTGTGGTATTTGCTCAGCTACAGATCACTACACTGATAGCTGCCCCACACTACAAGAGTCTGACACTCTAGAAGGTAATCCTCAGGCTTATGCTGCAAATATTTACACTAATAAATTTCCTTTTCCAAATTCGCAGCAACAACCCAATTGGGATCTATCTTCCAATAGATACAACCTAGGCTAGAGGAACCATCCAAATCTAAGATGGGGAAGCAATTCTCAACAACATAACCAACAGCAAGGCACTCAATATCAAGTACATCATGCTGGCCCAAATAGACCCCATCAATCCCAACATCAACCACAACAAGCCCAGCACCATCATCAACCATCTTCTTCACAACCAAATGCATCCCAGAAAAATGAACCATCATTAGAGGAGCTCATGAAGCAATTGACCATGAACAACATCACTTTCCAGCAGAGAACTGAGGCTAGTATCAAAACTTTGGAGAATCAAATGGGACAGTTAGCCTCTTCTCTAAACCAGATGCAATCTCAAGGCTCAGAGAACCTCCCTGCACAAACTGTTGTGAATCCCAAAAATGTGAGTGCAATCACCCTGAGGTCTGAGAAAGTGATGCAAGAGCCCACAATGCCCAAAGAGAAGGAAGACTCAAGCTGTACTCCAGCTACAGTTGGTCAAAATGGAGAGGAAATGACTCAAGAACAACCAAAACCTACTCCTACCCAACAAAAGGTAGCAAAAAATGTTGAAAGGCCAATTCCTCTACCATTCCCTCAGAGAGTTATTCAGCCAAGTAAAAAGATTGAAGAGGCTGAGAAAGAAATTTTTGAGACCTTCAGGAAGGTAGAGGTGAACATACCTCTACTAGATGCAATCAAGAAAATACCTAAGTATGCCAAGTTCTTGAAAGATTTATGCACCCATAGGAGGCGTCTTAACGGTAATGAGAAGGTAAATATGGGTAGGAATGTGTCTGCACTTTTTGAAAAACAAAGGTCCACAATGCCTGAGAAATGTAAGGACCCAGGAACGTTCACTATCCCATGCATTATTAGTAATAATAGGATTGAGAATGCTATGATAGATTTAGGAGCATCTATAAATGTCATGCCTTTGTCCATTTTTACTTCACTGTCTCTTGGCCCTCTACAGCCTACAGGTGTGGTTATTCAGTTAGCCAATAGAAGCATAACAAACCCAGCTGGGATTGTTGAAGATGTACTAGTCAGGGTGAATGATCTCATCTTCCCAATCGACTTTTACATTTTGGACATGCAAGAGGGAGAGTCAATGAAGAGTGCTGCACCAATCATATTGGGAAGACCGTTCTTGAAGACCGCAAGAACGAAAATTGATGTGCATGCCGGGACACTTACCATGGAGTTTGGGGACAGCATTGTGCGCTTCAACATACTTGATGCTATGAAGCATCCATCTGAGGAACATTCTGTCTTCCAAATTGATTTATTTGATGATTTGATAGATGAACAATTTTCTGAATTTTTAGAAACAGATTTTTCTTTTGATTTTACTGAATGTATTGATACTTCTATTTGTTAATATTGTAATAATTCTTCTATGTGACTCTTGTGTTTCTGACTTTTTGAATGTGAATTCTGCAAATTCTAATATTGAAAAGATTGACAAATTGATAGGGGAAGAATGTGATGTTTTGAAATCAGCAAGTACAATTGAATCTAACCCCTTTGATTTGAATGTTGCAGAGATTTCTTCTAGTGAGAGTGCTAAACCACTTCCCTCTGTGGAGCAACCTCCAGCACTGGAACTTAAACCTTTACCAGAACATCTGAAATATGCCTATCTAGAGGCAAATGAGAAGCTTCCAGTGATAATCTCCACCAAACTGAATGTAGAACAAGAGGAGAAACTCCTAGAAGTGATTAAGAGGCACAAGAAAGCTATAGGCTGGACCCTTGCTGATATCCCTGGAATCAGTCCCTCTCTTTGTATGCACAGAATATTATTGGAGGAGGGTGCTAAGCCAATGAGGCAGCCTCAGAGGAGAGTGAATCCCATTATTCTAGACGTGGTGAAGAAGGAAGTCACCAAGTTGCTGCAAGCTGGGATTATCTACCCTATATCAGACAACACTTGGGTCAGCCCGGTCCAAGTGGTACCAAAGAAATCTGGACTCACTGTGGTGAAGAATGAAAAAGATGAGTTGATACCCACCAGAGTCCAAAATAGTTGGAGAGTCTGCATAGACTACAGAAGGCTTAACCAAGCAACCCAGAAGGATCACTTCCCATTACCTTTCATTGATCAAATGTTGCAAAGGTTGGCTGGTAAGTCTCATTATTGTTTTCTTGATGATTTTTTCGGTTATTTCCAAATTTGCATTGCACCTGAAGACCAGGAAAAAACCACTTTTACATATCCTTTTGGCACTTTTGCCTATAGAAGAATGCCCTTTGGCTTATGCAACGCCCCAGGAACATTTCAAAGATGTATGTTAAGCATTTTTTCTGATTTAGTGGAGCATTGTATAGAAGTTTTTATGGATGATTTTACTGTGTATGGCCCATCTTTCTCTGCATGTTTGAATAATTTGGAAAAAGTATTGAAAAGATGCATTGATACTAACCTTGTGCTGAACTTTGAAAAATGCCATTTCATGGTAGAGCAAGGTGTAGTGTTAGGCCATATCATATCTGAAAAGGGAATTGAAGTAGATCCTGCAAAACTTGATGTTATTGCACAATTGCCTTACCCCTCTTGCATTCGAGAGGTTCGTGCTTTCCTTAGCCATGCAGGGTTCTACAGGAGACTCGTTAAGAACTTCTCCAAAATAGCCATTCCCCTGTCCAAGCTTTTGCAAAAGGAGGCTGAGTTCAACTTTGATGAAAAGTGCAAAGAAGCATTTAATATGCTTAAGGAAGCCCTGACCACCACACCCATCATCCAACCTCCAGATTGGACCACACCATTTGAATTAATGTGTGATGCATCCAATTTTGCAGTGGGGCCCGCATTGACACAGCGGGTTGGTAAGTTTCCTCATATCATTTATTATGCTTCTAGAACTTTGGATTCAGCACAATATAATTATACCACAACTGAAAAAGAATTATTGGCCATAGTTTTTGCACTGGACAAGTTTAGATCATATCTGTTAGGGTCAAAAGTTGTGGTTTTTACTGATCATTCTGCCTTGAAGTATTTGTTGAAAAAGACAGATTCTAAGTCCAGACTTATAAGATGGATGCTCTTACTTCAAGAATTTGATTTGGAGATCAAGGATAGAAGTGGAACTCAGAATTTGGTAGCCGACCACCTGAGCAGGATAGAGGGAGTTCTAAACCCTATTCCAATTTTAGATGATTTTCCTGATGAACAACTCTTGGAGTTGTATGCTTCACAGGCACCCTGGTATGCTGATATTGTTAACTTTCTTGCTGCAGGAGTTTTTCCAACAGGTGCACCAAAGGCTAAAAAGGATAGGATAAGGAGTGATGCCAAACATTACGTTTGGGATGACCCTTATTTATGGAAATTCTACAATGATCAAGTCATCAGAAGATGTGTGCCTGATGAAGAAATTCCATCCATACTGTAGTTCTGTCACGCCTCAGCTGTAGGAGGTCATCAAGGGCCTCAGAGGACAGCAAGAAAGGTGCTGGATGCAGGGATGTATTGGCCATCTATTTTTAAAGACTCATGGCAAGCATATTCTACCTGTGAGAGATGCCAAAGAGCGGGAGGAGTAATTACATGGAGACAAGAGATGCCCCAACAACCCATTCTCTATTATGACATCTTTGATGTCTGGGGTATTGATTTTATGGGGCCATTCCCCTCCTCTTTTGGTTTTCTTTATATACTCCTTGTTGTTGATTATGTCTCAAAATGGGTGGAAGCTAAAGCCACCAGAACTAATGATGCTAGAGTTGTTGCAAAGTTTGTTCGTAGCAACTTATTTTGCAGGTTTGGAATTCCTAGGGCCATCATTAGTGATCAAGGAAGTCATTTTTGCAATAGGACTATGGAAGTCTTATTGAAGAAATATGGAGTTGTACACAAAGTTTCCACTGCCTACCACCCACAGACAAATGGGCAGGCCGAGCTCTCTAATAGAGAAATCAATAAAATACTTGAGAGAGTAGTGCAGCCCCACAGAAAGGACTGGAGTCACAGGCTTGATGATGCCTTGTGGGCACATAGAACAGCATTCAAGACACCCTTGGGAATGTCACCATACAGGGTGGTCTATGGAAAAGCCTGCCATCTGCCAGTTGAGGTGGAATACAAAGCTTATTGGGCAGTAAAGGCTTGCAACATCCATTATGATTTAGCTGGAGAGCAGAGGAAATTACAGCTGCAAGAGTTGGAGGAGCTACGTCTTGAGGCCTATGAGAACTCCAGAATTTATAAGGAAAAGACCAAACAATACCATGATAAGAAGATTTCAAGCAAAGAGTTCAATGTTGGTCAAAAGGTTCTCTTGTTTAATTCTCGTCTTAAACTCATGCCTGGAAAGCTCAAATCAAGGTGGCTTGGACCTTTCACTGTTACAAAGGTATTTTCCCATGGTGCAGTGGAGATCATAAGTGACTCCACTAGCAAAAGTTTTATGGTGAATGGGCACCGCTTGAAGCCATTCTTGCAAAACTCAGCTACCTTGGAAGAAGTTGAAGAGATTAACTTGATATCACCATGCACCAACCCCCATTCCATCCCTTGGCTCCCATAAATAATTTCATACGTCAAGCTAGTGACGTTAAAGAAGCGCTGTGTGAGAGGCAACTCACAAGTTGATTAAGAATTTTTTGTATTTAGTTTTATTTTTATTTTTATTCTTTATGGTTCTTTTCATCCAATAAGCATTTTTTTTAAGCTATGAATTGAGATGCATTAAACATGATTTTATTACATATTCTTCATTTTTGTTACAGTGGACAGTTTTAAATTTTGAATCTGATTCATGCAGAGACCATAGGAAGTCCCTATGCACCAAGACCTATCCAAGGTGTCCACTTCCCTTTCATAGTAGTCACTTTCATGCTAAGGTAAGTGAATCCACTCTCTGTAGTTTTCACTTTCAGCCTATAGTGATCACTTTGAAGAGGTTTTTGGGTCATGGGTTTGTGTTTCAACACTCCCAGTTCATAGTGAACACGCGCCGATGACTGGAATATAGAAGGCTCTCTGTAGTTATCACTTTGGTTCCATGGTGATAACTACAGAGGCACCTCCTGGACTAACGTTGATGCGCGTAGTTACTCCCATCTCATAGTAACTACGCGCAAGCCACTTCACCAAAAGCCTTCTCTGTAGTTATCACTTTCCCACCATAGTGATTACGTGCGCCACTTCACTTGCTAAATACAAATGCGCGTGTTCACTATGGTTTGAAAGTGATAACGTCAGAAACCTATATAAACTGAAAGTGTTCACTCTCTCACCCACTCTCACTAAACCTCTGAGCACTCTCACCCCCGCTTCCAATCTTTTTGCAAATTCCCTCCCTTTTTTCATTGGTTTGTGCTAAGACTCACCCAGTCATATAATTTTGCACCTCTCTCAGGCTCTTATCCAGGTAATTCTTCAAATTTCCCTTCTTTCTACATTAGGGTTCTTCATTCAATAATTTAGGGTTTTTAAATTCTGGGTTTTTGAATTGAAATTGCTTGGGAAAACATGATATTCTAGGTTTGTTTGCATGATTCGAATGAATAGAGACTGTTAATTTGATTAAATTTTCTGCCTCTATCTGATTAACCCTTAAAGTGCCCACTATGTTTGGGATTTTAAACTGGAGCCTCATAAATTGTTATTTCTGCATAAATTCTGTTGGTTGAGGTGTCAATAGCTTGATTAAAATGGACAAGGGGTGTGTAGTGGGTGAATTTCTACAGTTTCTCTCATTGTCGAACCCCAAAGTGCTCACTGTTGTTTTGACAATTTTAATTTGGGGCTTCGAAAAAATTGAGGTTAATAAATCCCAACTACAATGTGGAATGTAATTGTCCATTTGGAAGTGATTACAGAAGTTAATTGGTTAATTTGTTGCATACTGCATTGTTCAACCCTAGGATAGTCACCCCAAGAGTGCTTACTTGGCATGTTTTAATTGGCAATTCCTGGACTGAAACTGATAATGCACAATTGTCATTATAGGATGCTTGTCTGTTTGTAGGATGCTGGAGCATTTAATTTGGTTATTTTGTCGAATTTAGAATTGTTGGACCTTAGGATAGCCACTCCTACCTGCAAAAATGCTTGAAGTGGAACATTCTACTATGTTGGTGCTTGTGTATAATGCTTAATGTGTGCTGCAACTGTTAAATTTATGGCTAAGTACACAACCCTCTTTTGTGGCTCTGGTTAATCTGGTCCTGAATATGTCCCCATAGTGTTTCCTAGAATCTACAAAAGTGACTATTTGATCTAAAAAATAGAATGGCATTTGGGGATATTATCATTGCTGCCCTTCCACTGCACACACTCCATTGGCCCTGTGCACCTCTTTAATGTGCTGGAAATCTGCATATAATGCATCATACATCACTTTCACCTTGCTGTCCAGTTGTATTCATAATGAAGAATTCCTTTGAACTTTAATCCAATTGCTTCGTCTTCCTAATTGCTTTTTGAATTCTATGCATCATAATTGACCATACATTTTGCACTTCTCTGTACTGAACCCATACTGAAATTCAAAATGTTGTTGAGTGCAATTGTAGTTGCATCTGTCCTTTTGTTGTGATAATTTCTGAATCTTCCTAACTGCAACTGATAAATGCTTTCTCTACTTGATCGTACATTGTAATTCATGAATGATAAATTCATTGAGAAAATTTACTATTATTAATTTTATATTATTCATATTTCAGGAAAAATGATCAAGAAGTGAAAGCTTTAAAAGATATTGGGAATTGAAACACACAAAAAAGCCAGAGATATACACGAGCAAGTACATGCCTGTGTATATGAGCGTGTATCTCACTGATCGCGTCAATTGAAGTGTATCATCCAAACCAGAGATGTACACGGCCAGATACATGGCTGTGTACATGAGCGTGTACTTTTATGGAAAGCTTTGAAGGGCGTCTATTAGAAAACAGAGATGTACACAGCCAAGTACATGGCCGTGTACTTGGGCGTGTACTTTTACGCGCGTCAGAAATTTAACTTTTGCGAGAACCCTAGGACAATTCCTATAAAAGGAGAACTGGTCTTGAACCTATGGAGGCAGTTTTTGGAGACGAAAGACTCAGAGATGGCAGGAGGATAGGATCAAGCGTTTTAATTCATCTCTTTTGTAATTTTAATTTGAAGATGTTTAGGTTCTAATTTTCCTTTGAGTATCTAGACGTAATGAATCCTAATTGACTAAATTTTCTGGAATTCTTCTAATGCTATTTCATGTTCTTTACTCTTGGGTTTAATTGAGTAGTATCAATTTTCCCTATCTTGTTTTCTTGTTTGAATTTGAGTAAAATTCCTGCATGAAATTAACATTGCTCAATTAAAAAGACTTGAATGTATTTCTAGAGATAGAAAGACGTGAGTTTTCTGTATTAGGATTAACCCTAATTATGGAATTCATAATGAACTTAATGCAACCTAGGGGTATTAATTAAGGAAGAGATTCTGATTAATCAACTGAGGGTTAGGAATCATTATCCTTGAGAAAGGTATTGATTTAATTTGGAATTTCTTGCAGCGATAAGGGTTTGGAACAAAGTAGTTGAAGAAGAATTTCAGTTATTTGGACACTTAGGGAGATTTACAGTCTAGATACTTGCCTTTTTACATTGAATACCTTTATTCATAATTTTCTATAATTTATTTTCACTAGAATATCTGTTCCTTTTAATTTATTATTCTTTTACTTTTAGCAATTTCATCAACAAGGTTTATTTTTCATATTTATTAACAATTACGCAATTAAGGAAAAGTTTCTTAATAACAGTCCCTGTGGATACGACACTTGGTACTTTAATTTTAATTTTAATAATATTACTTCGACAACGGGTACACTTGCCCAGTGATCAGTTTTTACACACCAAGTTTTTGGCGCCGTTGCCGAGGACTGTTTAATTAGGATTCCCTTTATTACGTATTTAGTAATTTTATTTATTTCTTTAATCTTGAATTAACTTAACTATTTTACTTTCATTCTTTTTAGGAGCTGATTTTTCTTGTGTATGATCAAAACTCGTTCTACTGCACTGTCTGAAGAACTATTTGAATTTGACCCAGAGATCGAAAGAACTTTGCAAAAAAATTTGGAAAGAGAGGTGATTGCTAGTACAAAGGGAAAACGCACAAACACACATGGAAGGAATGGCAAACAACGAAGCTCAACCAAGGACCATGTCCGATTATGCTCGTCCATCATTAACAGGGACAGAGTCTAGCATTGTCCGTCCGGATGTGCAAGGGAATTTTGAAATAAAGCCCAATGTTATTCAGATGGTTCAGCAGTTTATCCAGTTTGATGGGTTGCAAGACGAAGACCCCAATGCTCATATTGCAAATTTTCTGGAAATTTGTGATACTTTCAAGATCAATGGAGGTACTGATGATGCAATCTGCTTGAGGCTATTTCCATTTTCTCTCAGGAGCAGAGCAAAGCAATGGTTGAATTCTCTCCCACGAGGGTCTATCACTTCATGGGAGGCTATGGCAGAAAAATTCTTGGCAAAATATTTCCCTCCCGCGAAAACTGCCAAAATGAGGAACGATATCTCTTCCTTCTATCAGTTAGAGTCAGAGACATTATACGATACGTGGGAGAGGTTCAAGGAATTGTTGCGAAAATGCCCACATCATGGGATTCCGGACTGGCTTCAAGTGCAAACCTTCTACAATGGATTGAACCCAGCCACAAGACAAATGATAGATGCTGCAGCTGGGGGCACTTTGAATAGCAAGACACCAAGGGCTGCACAAGAACTGTTTGAAGAAATGGCAATGAACAGCTATCAGTGGAGCTCAACTCGATCCAAACCTGCGAAATCCGCGGGGATCTATAGTCTTGATGCAGTAACATCCTTGGCAATGCAAGTGGAAGCCTTAGGGAAGAAGATTGATGGTTAAGAACATGCCAATGTGATAGGAAACAGACCACCGTACCAAAATTACAATGGCATGAATAATTCGGGCTGGAGGAACTATGCAAACCCACCGTGGAACAACAACCAACAGCCAATGCGGAACAACACACCCTCAGGGTTTCAACAACCACCCCCAACTGAAAAGAAGTCAAACCTTGAGGAGCTGATGACCAAATTCATTCAAACATCAAAATCTCGGTTTCAATCCACCGAGACAGCACTAAGAAATCAACAAGCCTCTATCCATAATCTAGAAATTCAGTTGGGTCAAATTTCTAGACTTCTCTTAGAAAGACCCCAAGGAAGCTTGCCTAGCAATACTGAGACTAATCCTAGGGAGCAGGTCAATGCAATAACATTAAGGAGTGGCAGAACATTACAAGAGAAGGGGAAGCAAGAAACAAAAAAAGATGCAGTTGAAGAGGAGGATAAATGTCAAGAGGAGACTGTGGAAAAGCCCCCTGTAGTGAAAGAATTCATACCCCCACTTCCCTACCCAGCAAGATTGAAGAAAGACAAGGATGATGAACAATTTGGTAAATTTCTGTCCTTATTTCGTCAACTTCATATTAATTTACTGTTTGTTGATGCCTTGGCACAGATGCCCAAGTACGCCAAATTTCTAAAGGATCTACTGTCCAACAAGAAGAAATTGGAGGAGTTGGCCACAGTAACTCTGAATGAAGAATGCTCAGCAATTCTGCAAAACAAGATGCTCGAAAAATTGAAGGATCCAGGGAGTTTTACTCTTCCTTGTCTCATTGGTAGATTGAAAGTTGATAGGGCTTTAGCTAATTTAGGTGCTAGCATTAATTTGATGCCATATTCTATTTTTAAGAAATTAGGTTTAGGGGAACCTAGGCCAACTAGGATGAGTATTCAATTAGCTGATAGGTCAATTAAATATCCTAAGGGTATCATTGAGGATGTGCTTGTAAAAGTGGATAAATTTATTTTTCCTGTTGATTTTGTGATTCTTGATATGGACGAGGACACTGATGTCCCCTTGATCTTAGGTCGTCCCTTTTTAGCTACTGCAGGGGCTATAATTGATGTGAGGGATGGAAAGTTAATTTTGAGGGTTGGAGATGAAAAAGTCACTTTCAAAATTCCTGATGTAATAAAAAAGTCTTTGAAACAAGATGATTCCTGCTACTTTATTAATGTAATTGATGATTATGTTTCTGATTGTGCACAGGAATTCTTGATTTCAAACCCATTGAAAAGAAGCTTAGTTCATGATAAAGGAAAAGATGATATGAGCTTGGTAACTTAAGAACAGTGGTGTCATTTAGAAGCCACTAAGCCATTATGGAGAAAGAGGGACTTCAAAGTTTTGGAGTGGAAATCAGAGAAGCAACCCAATCCATCTATTAATGAACCACCAGATGAAAAATTGAAGGTCTACCATCATAAAAAATTCAAGGGAGGTAAACTATTTCAAAAAGGTGATTTAGTACTGTTGTACAACTCTCGCCTCAAATTATTCCCAGGTAAACGCAAATCCCATTGGTCTGGACCGTTTACTGTGCATAAGGTATTTCCTTGCGGTATAATTGAATTAACTCATCCAGAAAAAGGAAATTTTAACGTGAATGAACATAGGCTCAAACTGTACCAGGGGGTCAACTGCAAACTTTTGCAAATGAGGAGTTTAAACTCCTCTATGTTAAATTTTGAATGTTGAATTACATTGAATAGTTTAGGTTAGGTAGGTTTAGTTTATTTTAATTTAGTTATTTATTTGCTCATTTATTTATATTTTGAATAAGCGTCCTCGCCCCAGCATGAACCCCATCTCCTTCTGACCACTTTCTTAGTATAGATGATGAAGACTTAGATGATGCGCAGTTTAGTCTACAATTAGGAGTCTTAGTTATTGAATTTTTTTCACTTATGTTATTTTTAGGATTTATATTGCTTTTGTCTGTTTATTACTTTTGTTTCTTTATCGCATTATTTTGATCGTTCTACTCCTCTTGTCATTATGAACTGAGTTAAATCTCCTTATAAAAAATTTTTTAATCAGGTTTCCTCTCCAATTGAATCCCAGATTAGCTTTGCTTCTCACGACTCTTTGCTTACTTATTTACTTTTCAGGGAGTTTCAGTTGCACTCTAACTCTTCTATTTGATTGAGGACAATGCAAATCTTACACTGTGGGGTGGATAATTATAAATGTTTGAACTGAATTGTTGTTTTATTCTTGAGCAATACTGAGTCAATTTTACTGTTGCATAGAAGATGATATTCCTAAAAATAAAAATAAAAACAAAAATAAAGATTCATATGCAGTTATTCTAGATATTGGAATTGTGTTTTTGATTGTTTCTTGATTGAAGTATCAGTAGATTTTTCTGATTTGAGGAACTTGAATCTATGCAAATTTTTTTTTAAGAATCGTTAATATCTGAAAAATTGGGGCTCTGCTCAGAAATAAAAGAGCATGCCATGGAAGCATAACTAGTTGAATGTGGATTGCAGGCAATGTCCGGATACCACATCCTAGAACCCCGAAATTGTTTGAGGTACCGATGTGGAAAGCAAGGGGTGGAATTTTCCATTAATACCTTGTGCTAATTGGGATGGAGCATAAAATGCACCCTACTAGCCGATCATGGCTCAAAGTAAAGAAAATTAAATAAAACCTTGTGGAAGAATTCAAAGTTTTGAATTAAAATTTTAAGAGGTAATTGTAGAGAGGTCCTTATTTCAATTCTGTCTGAAGTTACAGAGGTCGAGAGCAAAAGAAAGCACAATTTGATGTTTAAGAATTACTTTCTCTCTAAAAATAAAATAAAATAAAAATAACAATAATAATAATAAAAAATTCAAGAATTTGATTCTTTGTTGTCAAGGGTAAAAGTGATCCATTTCTTTGCTTGGGGACAAGCAATCGTTCAAGTTTTGGGGAATTTGATAAATGCTTTCTCTACTTGATCGTACATTGTAATTCATGAATGATAAATTCATTGAGAAAATTTACTATTATTAATTTCATATTATTCATATTTCAGGAAAAATGATCAAGAAGTGATAGCTTTAAAAGATATTGGGAATTGAAACACACAAAAAAGCCAGAGATATACACGAGCAAGTACATGCCCGTGTATATGAGCGTGTATCTCACTGGTCGCTTCAATTGAAGTGTATCATCAAAACCAGAGATGAACACGGCCAGATACATGGCCGTGTACATGAGCGTGTACTTTTATGGAAAGCTTTGAAGGGCGTCTATTAGAAAACAGAGATGTACACAGCCAAGTACATGGCCGTGTACTTGGGCGTGTACTTTTACGCGCGTCAGAAATTTAACTTTTGCGAGAAAATTAACCCTAGGACAATTCCTATAAAAGGAGAACTGGTCTTGAACCTATGGAGGCAGTTTTTGGAGACGAAAGACTCAGAGATGGCAGGAGGATAGGATCAAGCGTTTTAATTCATCTCTTTTGTAATTTTAATTTGAAGATGTTTAGGTTCTAATTTTCCTTTGAGTATCTAGACGTAATGAATCCTAATTGACTAAATTTTCTGGAATTCTTCTAATGCTATTTCATGTTCTTTACTCTTGGGTTTAATTGAGTAGTATCAATTTTTCCTATCTTGTTTTCTTGTTTGAATTTGAGTAAAATTCCTGCATGAAATTAACATTGCTCAATTAAAAAGACTTGAATGTATTTCTAGAGATAGAAAGACGTGAGTTTTCTGTATTAGGATTAACCCTAATTATAGAATTCATAATGAACTTAATGCAACCTAGGGGTATTAATTAAGGAAGAGATTCCGATTAATCAACTGAGGGTTAGGAATCATTATCCTTGAGAAAGGTATTGATTTAATTTGGAATTTTCTGCAGCGATAAGGGTTTGGAACAAAGTAGTTGAAGAAGAATTTCAGTTATTTGGACACTTAGGGGGATTTACAGTCTAGATACTTGCCTTTTTACATTGAATACCTTTATTCATAATTTTCTATAATTTATTTTCACTAGAATATCTGTTCCTTTTAATTTATTATTCTTTTACTTTTAGCAATTTCATCAACAAGGTTTATTTTTCATATTTATTAACAATTACGCAATTAAGGAAAAGTTTCTTAATAACAGTCCCTGTGGATACGACACTTGGTACTTTAATTTTAATTTTAATAATATTACTTCGACAACGGGTACACTTGCCCAGTGATCAGTTTTTATACACCAGCAACCATGCATTATTCTTTGTAAATGCTTTCTGCAAATCAAAATTGAACATCCTTGTTATTTATCTGCATAGTTCTTAACATTTTGCTGCCATACAGAATGGTCTGTTACCACTTGTTTGCTTCATGTGCACTTAATTTCAGTTTGTTGCATCATTGCCTATGTCCAATTTGGTTGTCTTAATGTTGTTTTGCTTGAACCATAATGTGATCACCTTGCATGGTATCCTATTCCTGATGTTCTGGTTTGCTGTCTCAGTTAGCTGAATATTATTTTGTTTGATATACATCGTTGCTGCAGAATATCTCACACAGATTTCCTTTTTCTCTGCAGCAAAAATGGTCAACACACCAAGGAAGAGCACTCCAAGGTCCAAGAGGGCCAAAACAGCTGGTGCCTCTTCCTCTGCACCTCCTCCTAACCATGACCCGCGGTTTAAGTCCTTGGAACATGAAGAATATTTTAAAACAAATATCCTGAGAAGGAAGCTGGTACAGGACCGTAACTTTGAGATTTAAGAAGGCACCTATCCCCAATTTGAGGAGGAGATTCAGAGAAAAGGATGGGACCTTTTTACAACCTGTGCTGGAAATGGGTGGAAGGAAATCACCCAAGAGTTCTTCGCCAACGCAATGAGGATTAAAAGCGACACTCTCCCTCCCAGACACAGCATGGTAAGGGGAAAACTGATCAACTTCACCCCCTCCAACATCTAAAGAGTTCTAAATATCCCAGCTATGCATAAGTCAGCTGGCCAACTAGACTTTACAACCTTCAGCATCCAAGAGGATAAGGACTACATGCCTATCCTTGAAACTGTTTGCAAAGAAGGTGAGAATTGGGAGTTTGACTGCAAGATGCAACCCAAGAACTTGACCACCAAGCACCTCATCTCTACAACAAAAATCTGGAGTGTCTTCATCCTTAGTTCTTTCATGCCGGTCCTCCACTCCTCTACCTTAGCAGTGAAGCGAGCAGAGCTTATTTATGCCATTCTGACAGGAATGCCCATCCATGTGGGTGAGGTAATCAGCAGTGCCATTATGGACATCTTGAGCAGAAGCAGAGATTCCATGGGTTTCCCATCCATCATCACCATGCTGTGCCAAGACGCTGGGGTAGATTTTGGGGACTACCTGCAGAAGATTAGAGCAGCCTCTCCTATTACTACTGCAATGCTGAAGGACTTCTTCAAACCTAGAAAGAATGCTGACCCAGGACTATCTCTACCAGCTGATTACAGGAGGGATACTCCAATGAGGATGAGGGAGCAGATGAAGTAGCTTGCTCTGAGGCAGGATTCCATTCATGCTGGGCAGAAGGCCCTCATGACTCTGATGGAAACTATGCTGCTGAATATAGGGAAAAAGATGTGGATGACTACCACACAGCTTTATGAAGCTCCTACTTTCAGTGCCCCTTACCTGCGAGCAGCAGTCCAGAGTGACCTTCCACCCTTTCCTCCACCTGCCCCTACCAGAGCTGAAGCCGATGACAACAGCTCCAGTACCTCAGATGACGACCTTCCAGCAACAGCAGAAGAAGATGACGATGATGATTCTTCCTTTTCCAGCTCCGATGAAGATGCTATCTAGTCTTAGTTTTTTCTTTTTCACTGCACTCACCTTTCACTTACTTTCTGCTATTTCCCTGTATTTACCACTAACCATCAATTCCTTGTAAATATCGTACATTTCAGTTTCCACCTTTACTGCTTTATTTTCTTATTGTTCCTCCTAATCTGAGCATCTCCAACATTTTCGTTTATATATATCTATTCTATTTTCTGGCTTTATATTTGCTCCCTATACTGAATTCTATGTATATTTGTGCAAAAAGTGCCCTCAGTTCCATCAAGAGGAGCATGAATTTGACCCCTGAGTTGTGATTCTACTTTCTATGAAAGGGGGGTGATCTCTTTACCTTTGTTTCCATTGTTCTTAGTCTAATTTTCTTGCACAGTGTTAAATGAAAATACAAAAATATTTTCCTTATCTCTCTTTTAATATAGTCCAGTTTTGTAATTCCATAGTTATATTTTGATTGCACTTCCCATTCAACTCATGATCATCCTCTGTTTTTGAATATTTTTGTTCCTACCATGCTGCGCATATTTTCTTGTAAGGTGAATTGTAATCACATATTGTTAAGTAATTATCACCTTTCACCATGGTAGAGAATTGAGCCTTTAAATTCCTTTTTGTGTGCAATTTACATGTATATTTGCATTCATCTTCTAGAACTTGCTCTGCTTTTTAATTGAATATGCATTGTGAAATCTTCCATCTAGCTGATTGAGGCCATCTTTGCACGCACCCACCAACCCTTCAACACCTTTACACCTAACTTCTCTTGTTTTACATTCCTTCTTTTGCCAAACTTAATCTGCAAAAGCATCTTCCTTCCCTTAATAGAGGTATTTCTTTTGAGTTGCATCAAGAGTGAATGCAATAAATTAAGTTTGGGGTGCTGATTATGATATTAGTTGCTTGAGGACAAGCAAGCTCTCAAGTTTGGGGTGGTGAGGATTTTACATGTCAATATTACATGTCAAAAAAAAAATTTGCTTGAATTTGAAGAAGAGAATGATTGTCAAAGTCTAAAAAGAAAATGATGATGAAAGAAAAAGAAAAAGAAAAAGAAAAATATAGCAAGTCATTTTGATAGAAAAAGAATTCTTCACATAAGGCAAAGTAAATGAAAAATATGGTGAAAGAGTGCTTGAATATCATTTGCTGCATCATTTTATGCATTCCACTCTTAGTTATTGTACGCACTCACTTAAAGGAATTCCCTCCTTTTAAAAATCCACTTGAACTTTTGACCCTCCTTAATCAACATTTTGACCTAACTTAATACATTTGTGACCAACAAAGTCCTCTTGATAGGTGGTTCCTTGTATCTAGGCAAAGGAGATTGAGAACATGGGCAAGCATATGGTAGGGTGAGGCAAACTGCATGAACTGAGGGAAAACACTTAGCCTGAAATATGGATGAGTGAAGAGTGAAACACCATCTTTTGAGTTAGATAATTTCTTTGCATTGTGTGAATTACATGAAACCTTGCTAGATTTTTGGCTCAGTTTAGTGGGACTTTTCTTGGAATTAATTGAATTGGGCATGATTTCTTTGTTGAATGAATCCATGATTGTGGAAACATTGGAAGTGTCAATTAGAGTTTAAATTTGGAATGAAAATTTTGAAAGAAAATTTTTGGATAAATCCAACCCTCTTACAATTGACTTTATTGAATTTTGATTTGTTTGAGGACAAGCAAAAGTTTAAGTTTGGGGTTGTGATGAATCCACATTTTATTGGATTTTTACTTGTTATTTTAATGTTTCTTAATAGAAAAAAGTAAACTTAGGGTTGTAAATAACATAAAAATATCATTTTGGTCAATTTATAATAGATTTCTTAATTTTAGGTTAATTTACATTGATTTACATAGATATAGTTTGTAATTTTGATCATTTGAATAATTGTGCAAGAGTTTCTAGACTTTTTCCATGAATTTTTAGCATTTGAGAAAGTTTGAGGTGAAAGTGATCACTTTGGAGTCCATAGTGAACACTACAGCAAGCTTGTTCTAGAAAGGTAGACCAGAGTGATCACTATGAACCCATAGTGACAACTCCAGAAAGGCCAAAAAGTACAAGATCTTGCGCGTAGCTACTATGGAACCATAGTAGACACTTTGGAGCAGCCAAAGTTATCACTCTGATGCCAAAGTGACAACTCCAGAGAGGGCAAAAACACAGGACCTGCGCATAAACACTATGGAGCGAGAGTAATCACTTTGGGGCGTTGCGCGTTATCACTATAAAGCCAAAGTGATAACTCCAGAGAGGCCAAAATCACAGACCTTGCGCGTTATCACTATGGAATGTGCGTAATCACTTTGGAACGCTGCGCGTTATCACTATGAAACCATAGTTGTCACTTTGGGCAAAAATTTCTGCACTATAAATAGAATTTGAGAAATTAGGGTAGGGTCTTTTACATTTCCTTAGATTCTTTTGCCACTTTTGGAGCATTTTGCAGAGCTTAGGATCTTTGGGTGACAGCCAGGGGTCCATTATAGGTTTTTAATGGATCTTTGGGTGACAGCCAGGGGTCCTTAGGATCTTTCGCTTGTTAGATTAACTTAATTCAAGGGAAAAATAGGGGATTATTGAATCATTTGGAAGAATAGTGATAGAACTCATTGATTGACTAGGGATTACTCTTCTTAATTGATTGAATTTTACTAGTTTACATTTTGCTCTTGATTAAAATCTGGAAATTGACAAACCTCCCCCCAATTTACTTGCTTTAAAATATATGTTTACACTTGTTCGATGTATGTTCCCAACCAAAAATTCCTTGGAGACAACCTAGGACAACACCCTAGTATTGCATACATTTCTTTGCATATTTGATGAGGATTAACGACAATCTTTGTGCATAACGAGTAGCAAAATCTCGCATCATCAATTGTATGTTATACTTTGGAGAAGATGAAAATAGAGATACTTGTAAGACATGAAAACAATCTAGGTGGAAGTCAAAAGATAAGGGTGCAAATACTAGTACTACTGATAAACAAAAAAAGTTTCCTGCAAAAGTTTTGAGATATTTTCCTTTAAAGCCACATTTGCAAAGGTTGTTTATGTCTTCAAAAATTGCTGAGCGTATGTGATGGCATGGATTGGAAAGTACTGAGGGCATATTAAGGCATCCAAGAGACTCAAAAGCATGGAAGAAATTTGACTTAATGTATCCTCAATTTGGTTTAGACTCTCAAAATGTACGCCTTGGGTTGGCTACTAATGGCTTTAATCCTTTTCGGCAATTTAAGCACGAGTTATAGTATTTGGCCAGTTATGCTCATACTGTACATATACTGGGTTAGCATGTCCTACTTGTAATTTTGACTCAGTTCCTAGCTGACTTCCTCATAGTCAAAAGTGGTGTTTCATGGGTCATCGTCAATTTTTGAATGAAGGGCACAAATTTAGATTAGCTCGAAGTTGATTTGATGGAAATGTAGAAAATAAAAACCCTCCTGTAGCAATAACTGGTGCATCTATATGGCAACAAGTTTAGATGATTAATGTGGTGTTTGGAAAAGATTTAAATGGTGAAGGAAGAGCAAAAAAAGTGCGTCGAGTTGGTGGTACACAAGCTAAACCTTCACAATGGCGCAAGAGGAGTATATTTTTTGAACTTCCTTATCAGGTGAATAATTTATTGCGTCATAATCTTGATGTCATGCACATTGAGAAAAATGTATGTGATAATGTTTTGTTAAATGATTTTGGAAAATCAAAACACCATTTAAATGCACGGAGAGACTTGCAAGAGTGGGGCATAAGATCTGATTTATGGCCTAAAGAAAATGGCAAATATCTTCTAGCTTTATTCACATTAACAAGTACAAATAAAGAGCTGTTTTTAAAGACATTAAAAAACATTACTGTTCCAGATGGCTACTCAAGTAATATTAGTAGATGTATTGATATCAGGCAATGAAAGATTGGTGGATTAAAAAGTCATGATTCACATGTTTTAATAGAGCAATTGTTGCCTTTAGCAATGAGAAAGACACTCTCAAGCCAAATGAGAAGGGTCAATAGCTGAAGGATATATAGCTGAAGAGGTTTTGACATTTTGCTCTTGGTATTTGGAAGGAATTGAGACCGTCTTTAATTAAATGGGTCGTGTTGACCAAATGTAGAATTATCTAGTGCAAACTCTTTGTTTCCACCGATCGAAAATCAAATTGGTGGCTTTAGTTACTTCACTTTATCTTCAAAGGAAAAATTACAAGCACATCATCATGTATTGACCAATTGTAGAGAAGTTGAGCCATTTCCTTAGTAAGTAATCTTATTTGATAATTTATTATAAAACCATACTCTCTTAAAGTACAAATATGCAATTATCTGTGTTTTATGTAGGGAATTTCGAAATGTATTGCGTCGACAATTAAGAAGTCGCACACAATCGTCCTTTGAGATAGATAGGAGGGTTCATAGAGAATTTGTTCAATAGTTTTCTCGTCGAGTAAGTTTAATTATATTCTTGTCATTTGATCTCATTGAACAATAATATTTTCTCACTTCATTTTTTTATTATAGATAAAAGATGCATACAATGTTAACTGATTAAAGTTTTGTATATTGGAACGAGACCAAGGGCTTAAAACACAAAACAGTGGAGTGTTTGGAACATTTGGAACATTTGGAACAAGAAGCTATGCAAGTAGTAGTGATAATCAGATGCAATTTGGTGGTGTTCCATATTATGAAAAATTGATAGAAATTATTAAGATTAACTATCATGGTCGATTCTCAATTACTTTATTCAAATGTATGTGGGCTAATACAACTAATCAGCGAGGAATTATAACTGATGACTTAAGATTTACTTCACTAAATTTTGCACGTTTGATACACACTGGTGACCATGAAGATGATGAGCCATACATTCAGGCTTTAGAGGCTCAAATGGTTTATTATGTAGAAGATGAGTTAGATAAAAATTAGAGCATACCTGTATATCTAAAGCCACGAGACTTGTATGACATGGGTGATGACGATGACACTTTTCATGAATGTGAGCCATATCAACAACAAAACTTGGAAACTTTATTGCCAGATGGGGAAGGGAATATACCATTAGCAAGGTGTTATTTATAATTATTAGTTTAGCTATTATTTATGTTTTATTATTGTCCTTAATATTTTTCATATTATTGAAACTCAATTTAGTCATTATATTCATGCTTTATTATTGTCCTTAATATTTTTCATGTTTCATTTTATATATTTCACTAGTTTTATTTGTATTATTTTGTGCCTTCCAGGATCTCCGATGATGAAGGGATTCTCTAGCCAAAAGTCTAATGTAGCATCATAAGGTGGATCTTTTAACACTCAATCGGTACCTTCAAATGTACCTCATATTGGTAAGATATATTTTTTACAATATATATTAATTATCTGATAAACATTGTTAATGTCAATAATTAACACATTTTCTATAACAAAATGTAACTCTAATGTGGATTTTTAGATGTAGGTAATGGGTATAATATTTTAGACTTAATATTATCCTCAATTAGGTATAGAAGATTACTAATTTGTGTCTTCTAGCATGTACTATATTCCATAATTAAAATTCTGGAAACTAAAGCAAGCAAATTTGTTCCATTAGGTGATAAAAACAATTGTCTTTGACTAAGGCTTCTGGCTGAAAGTAGTAATTTTTTTAAAAGAATATTTTATATTGGAGTGTTATGTTATGAACTAAAAAAATTGACAATGAAATAATTTTATTCATTAAATAAATTTATCATGGTTAACTAGATTAGTAAAAAAACTTAAATAACTTTTTTATACTAAGAACTCCACAAAGAAAAAAAAACACTTAATCAGAAAATAGGATAAAAATGAGTGAACTTATTTAATAAGAAAAACTTTAGAACTGATGTTAATTGCTTATAAAATAACTTTTTTAATAAGAAAAACATAAATGATAATTTAACAAATTTTAATGTAATGAATATTTTTTCTTCTGATAAAAACTTACCAATTTGAATGACTCAAAATTAGTTTTTCGATAATCCTTAGGATACTCATCACAAAATGTGGTCGTGGTGTAATTAGTTGTTATTAAAGTGAGATCAAACAATCTATGTATTGCTTCATAATACTATTTGCTTTCGAAATCTGGTTACACAATGAGAAAAGCAACAAAACAAGTTTTAGCTAAATAAAACATAATTTTGGAAAGTTTGATTTGAAGCTGGTGAATTATCTGTCTCCATGCCTTTTTATCCTGGACACGATCAACAATGATTAAGATCCCTCGTTATACGAAACACAACGCTCGAAGAACCTTGAAGAAAAATTTATGAAAAGCAAGACCGTAAATGATTAATTTAGTTGATTAGATGATTCTATTGAGAGTTGAATGAAGTGAGATTTTTTTAAGAAACATATAAAAATTAGAAATATGTGACCACTTGGACTAAAGCCTGCCTCTACTTCAGTTGTTTTGGGCTAAAACTAATTATAGTTTGTATTGTTAACATCATGCAAATGAATGCTGAATTATAAGCTGGTAGATAATGAACAACTCACAAGCTTGTTTTTATTCGGTATTGAAAGTTATGTAATTTATTCAATTATGATTTGATTTTTTGTTGAAAATTATTTTTGTAACATCTTGAGGTAAGACCTTCATTATTTGTTAATTATGAAACAACCCTGAAGGAAATGGATCAACCTATAGGTTGAAGATCACAGTGTTCCTGAAATGAGAAAGGGGGATTAGAATATGATCCATTTAGAATGGCATAGGTAGTAAACTTGTTTGCAGCTTCTGTTGCATGGATTCCATCCCAACTCACGTAGTTGTAGGGATCATCACAGCATGTTGTTGTCACTGTGCTGCCATTTATCTCTCTGGTATTGCCACACTAAACTTTAGGATCGAAGTTGTAGTCACCCCCTCCATATCCACAACAAGCTTTTGAACCATACTGAAGCACTGTTCCAAGAAAAAATAAACAATAAGGCTATTGTTTATTTTTTTCTTGTAGCATGCATGATGACCAAATTAGATGGTGTGAATGAAAGTTTCTTATGTTGGTGAAATATAGTTCTTTTTCTAACCTTAAGTGTACTGTGCTTGCTAAATACATGTTAGGATTAGGATTAATTACATCTTTCTTTCATGCACTTCAAAGCATGTAATACAAATAACTATATAATTACATTTTTTTAAAACATGTTTTTATCATTGAAAAAATCTTTTATAACTCCACCAATAAATAACTTTAAATAGTAAAATAAAACTAAAAATAAAATAAAAAATAGAAATATTAATTAATTTTTAACAGCGTAAAATAACTTTAAATAACAGGTAAAAAGTATAGTGTTTCAATAACGAATTTAGAGTAGAAGGGGCAGGAGTTTTTCTTCAAACTTTATACATATCTTGAAAGGGACACATAGCTTCCTTGAACATAGTCAAGTTTAAAAATTAAAACTATTCTAAATTCAAGATATTTTTTTTGGTAGAGTTATGTGTTATGTTCGAAAAGAGTACTATCATGTGATTATGTTATGTTAAGAAAAAAATGTAATGAAAGTTGTACTTGAAAGTCTAAGAACTTCACTATAATTGTAGTAGCTACAAAGTATTTTATTTGCTGCTTGTAGTATATTTATCATTTTTGAGATTAAATTGCTTGACAAGTTGTAATAAAAGCTTATGAGAATTTAGGCATTTCATTATAATGAATTAGCATGCTAATCACAATTTTCATATATTTTGCTGAATTAGTACCTTTGCATTGATTCAATAATGTTTTACCAATGTATTTATTGCTTTTTAGGAATTATAAACATGAAGGTATTTTCTGCTAAGAAGACTAATTCAACACCTCAATCAAGTACAATGTCTCCATCTGCACCCAAGATAAGTACAATGCCTCCATTTACAACTCAGTCTGACACTAGCCTTCACCTGCATCTCATGACAATATAATTCTTTTATGCTCTTATAAAGACAATTCAGTCAATTTATATAATGAATATTTCTCATAACAAGTTACTAATGGTGACACTACTTGTTGCTTTATAGGAATTCATCCGAAGCCGATTTTTAACAAAAGGAGTAATTCAGCACAACAGTTTCATACTCAACCTCCAACTGCACCTCAGTTGAATATTGAGCCTCCATCAGTACCCACACCACAGTTGCATGCTCAGTCTTCATCTATACATGTACCTCAATCTAGTGCTCAACCTTCAATAGAGTTACAGTATGACAGTGAAGAGGAAGGAGAAATAAAGTCCCAAGTGCAACCTTCACAATCAACACTGCGTAAAAGAGCTTGACTTGTTGACATAGTTGGTAAAATTGCTACCTATTATAATACACTTAAATTTAATATTTTTAAATCTATGTGCTAACTTTTGATTCACATATGAAAATGGCACAAGAAAGACGAAACAACTGATAGTCAATGATGTTTGGTGTCTTCCTCCCAATGAAAAAATCATATTGAATTGGAATGATGAAAGACAACCAATTGGAGATGGTGTGGGATTGTTTAATAGGATCTTAGGTCCTGTTGCAAGGGACTTTCAGCTATTCCCAATCAATTATACTAGCCGGAAAAAAGTTCCCAAAGATTACAAAGAATATGTATTCAATCATATAACACCCCAAATTTTTGTAATATTAATTATTATATTTATATATATCTAAATGTATATATATATATATATGTGTGTGTGTGTGTGTGTGTGTGTGTTGATTTACTTGATAATGATGTTTATGTGTATTAAGTATATGGATGTGTGTATTGTGTGTATGCATGACTGGATAGCGCTGAAATAGGCTAAGTGTAGGGAGTAATTCTGGATTGTTCTCGCTGCAGCGAGAGAATCCTCGCTGTAGCGAGAGGGCCTTGGGAGGAAGGACTAGAACTGTCACCTTCTTGCTGTAGTGAGAGGGCGTCGCTGCATCGAGACACCTCTCGTTACAGCGAGAATATCTCGCTGTAGCAAGAGTGTCGCGACTAGAAAAGGATTTAAAAGGGGTTCGGGGAGAGTTATTTCTTCCTCTCCCTTCGAAATTCCTTGGATCCTCTCATTCTCAAAGCCCTATTCCACCGATTAATTGCCTCCAAAGCCGTTCGGGAGCTTGATTGAAGGTTGAATCTGTGTGGGAAACTCTTGGAGGTGAGTTTTAATGGTTAGGGTTCCGTTTCTCATCCCCTTTTTCTCTGTTTTTGTGGTTTCCTTGGGTTCTCATGGAGTTTCTCTATGTGTTTAGGATGAAATCTGTGAGGGAGAGCACTTCTTGGTGGATTTAGAGTGTGGGTCTTCAATCCAAGGTAAGGGGGGACTCTACCCTATCTCAATGTGTTAAAATTCTTGTGTGTTTGATGGAAATTGATATGCAATGTGATGTGTGATAGAATAATTGGACCCCGTGAGAGTGATTGTGTGTGATGGAATGCCATTGATTGGTGAATTAATGATATTGTGAATAAATGTGGGTTATGTGTCGTGTAATGTGAAATGAATGTGGGCCTAGTGCCGTGTATTTGAGTGCCATGTAGGCTGTGTGCCGTGTGTAAGCATGACTATTGCATGCGTGAATGAAATATGTGTGAATAGGCGTGTTAGCACCGTTGTAATGTGCTATGAATGGTTCAGCGATACACTGGGGATGTGGGAGATGAGGACGGTAGAAATACCTTAGGGAAGAGGAAGTGGTGGTGACACCGACTGCGGAACAGGTGCACCACGGGCCACACACTCTCTTCCTGACTAGACCTCTGACCACTATCTTTGTAGAGCGACCCATGACTGCCCACGTGGTATCCGTGAGGCGGGAGTAACCGGCGACCATTCATAGTGTAAATTTGTGATCACAGTACCATAGTGAGTGTGGCTGGCGTGCATGTGCATAGGTTTATGACTTGTACTTATAGATGTGAAATATTGTCTGTGATTGTATTTGTTTAATATATTGGAAATGTTTTGGAGGTGAGACTCTACGTTGATTGTGTGTTTTTAGGTAGTGTAGAGTACTCACCCTTACATTCATTTTTCAGGTAATCAAGACGATAGCACCGGACTCAGTGAAGGGACGGATGGACTGCTATAGGACATAGAATTTATTTTGAAAATGTTGTAATTGAACTAGTCCTGTAGTAGTCATTTGATATTAATTTGTAACCCTTCCCTTGTTTCGAAGTATTTTATGAAAAATTGGTTATTCTAATTTGTAAAATTATTATTAAATTGAAATTAAAATTAAGGTGTTACAAATCACACCATTCAGGTTAGAATTACTTAACTCACACATGCTAAACCAAACCTTATGTTTTAATAATTTGAGCCTCAATTATAAAATATTATGAACATCAATTAATTTTTATCTTTTATTTTGCAACCTAAGTATGAAGTTGACTCTGACCTTCATAAGAGTTATATCTTCAAATCACTTAACTCAAAATGGAGAGAGTATAGGCAAGAATTGTGGCAACAAAGGGATGATAGTACACGTAATAGAGATCAATTGATTGAGATGGTCCCAAAAGGAGTAAATATAGACCATTGGGCTTCTTTTGTTGATTATTGTCTAAGTTCAAAAACAAAGGTAAAATAACATATTTCTTACCTTATGATTTTTGTGATTGAGAATAATATTTTCATTGTTGATTATTAGGAAAATGCCCAGAAAAATAGAGATAATAGAACGAAACAGATAATTCCTCACACTGGTGGATCTAAAAGCATTGCACGAAAGAAGGCAGAGATGGTAAGCATAAATTATAAATAATGAAAATATAATTTTGCAGTTAACGTAAAATTCACATTCTTTTTCAACTTTGTAGGAACTAGAGTTTGGTCGAAAAGTTAGCAGGGGAGAAGTATGGACTGTTACACATAAATATGCAAATGGATATTTTGTTAGCCAAGAGGCCAAAGAAATTAGTGTATGTTATGTTTTATTCAACTACTTGCTACATGATATACACTTTTATATTTAGTAATTAGATATGTTTTTTTTATCTTTAAACACAAAACACAAGTATGTTAACATTAACATTTGGTTATTTATGTAATTTGAGCTTGACTATTTTTGTAGGAAAAAATTTAAGAATATGAATCAAGCAGATCTTTATCCTAAGAAATATCTACTCAAGATTCATTAGCTCATGTTTTAGGAAGTACAGAGCATTGTGGCCGTGTCCGAGGTTTGGGATTGGGTCGTTGTCCGTCTCAAGTCTTTGGATATCCTGCTCGTTCATATAGTGGAATGTCCTCATCTCTTCCTTCTTATAGGGAATTGCAGAATCAATTAACTGTTTTAAAGTCTCAAATGGATGAACAAAATAAAAAATTTGATGTAATGATGAATTTTTTCATTCAGAACTTTCAAGGTTAACTACCTCCAGACTTAGCTATGTTTCAAACTGCACCGGTAATCTTTTTAAATTTAATTGTTTTAATAATATATTAAATAAATTACTTACAATTCAAATTTTGAACTTGTTCTTAATTACTACATTTCAGGTGTCTGATCAAGGAAGTGCACAGTCAACTAATGTGACTGATCATTCTCCTTCAAATTCTCCAGCTGAAGAGTAGTTTTCTTAGGGATTATAGCAGTAGTTCATCTATGAATGAAAGACATGACATGTTTTATTTTAATTAAAATATTATTATAAGTCTGTATTATGAGATCTTTATGTATCACTTTTGATTTTATATAAGTGTTTGTGATTTTTAAAAGTTGTTATGTTTATCAATTAAACAAAATTATTTGAATTTTATGTAATATTATATGATATATAGGTGAATTAAAAATAAGCTATATTTTAATTATTCAAATTTTATATATTCATATGCATTTAACGGGGGTTTCAAACTGTTGACAATTCTGACAAATTAACGGGGGTTTTAAACCGCGGGTAATCCACGCGAAATTTAATGGCAATTTTAAAACTGCAGGTATTTTACGACGGTTACCAAACCCAAGCTAACTAACAACGGTTGCTGAACCGTGGGAATTTAACGACGGTTCATAAGCCGTAAGTAATTAACGATGGTTATTGAACCGCGGGCAATTAACAATGGTTAATGAACCACGGGCAATTACCGATGATTAGTGAACCGCGGGTAATTAATGATGGTTACTAAACCGCCGGCAATTTTTGAAGGTTATTTGAAACTGTTGTTAATTAACAGAGGTTGGTTTAACCGCGACAAATACCAAAATTACATGCTGTTGTTCAAAACCGTCAGAAATATGTTTGCCACGCTTAAATTAACTACGGTTTTATCAACCGCGGGTAACGTCATTTACGACGGTTTAAACCCTCATTATTGTCATAATTAACCATGGGTAAACCATTATTTTCTTGTAGTGTTAGAATCTTATATTTTTATACTTTTTACTCAAACATCAAACTAAGGTACTCTACTTTCTCTCACTAAAGGACAAAATAAGATATCACTCAGTTCTCCTAAAGAAAAGTGTACTACCATAGGCTTGACTATAAACCAACTCTCCACTAAATAAATTAAATGCAAGTAAAAATCATGAGGTCTTTTCAGGTTATAATGTGACCAAGGGGTTATAATAATTGAGGTGAGATAAATGAAAGAAAGGGATATACAAAGGGGTAATAAATTATAACAATTACAACATCTCCTAAGATTACAAATGAAGTTCTTGGAGTAATTTTTATATTTTTGTATGTAAACAATATCTTTACTCCTCTTTCCTTTCAATCATATATAACCCTTTTTCCTTTCTTTTCTTCTTCTTTTTTTTTCTTTTTTTTAAATTTTTTTATACTCTTTGTTTCTTTCTTTTTGCACATGAGAGATATAGAGGAGAATTTATCAAACAATTCAACAACTCAATTGCTCCATTCATAAACTCAAGGTCATCAAAACATTCTATAAATTTAATGCAAGGGACCAAGAAAATCAATAAAGCTCAAAGTGGACAACTAGTTGTATCTCAAACATGTGGAAAGCCAAGAATAAAAAATTCTATTATGTCCCAATCACATTAAAACATGCAATTAATAGGAGAAGTTTTAAGTCAGTTTCAAGTCAAGTTCTAGAGCACAAATTCTAAGGAGATAATCACACAAAACAGTGAGAAAAAGGGTATAATTAATTAGATTAAGATAAAAATCTCCTTTAAGGCTCAAAACTCACATCTGTGGGTTAAAGTTTAATGTAAAGCATAAAAGTAAGGAACTTAGCTAATTATTAGTTTCCAAATGAAAGTATAATGCTAATAATAATCACTCAACATGCACTTTTATATGGAAAAATTGAGTTCCATGAGGGAAAAAGTTTTAAATTATCATAAAAAAATAGCATAGACATTTTACTCAAGAATATGCAATAACAATTATATAATCAGGAACTACTCCCCCATACTTAAAGCAAAACATTGTCCTCAATGTTTGAAAGCAATCAAATTAAAAGCATACAAAGAGGGCAATTGAATAAAAAGGAAAGAGGTTCCTGATAATTCTTGGCGTGACGGCTTCGGGTGAGAGAGCACGGCCATGCTGAAATCTTAAGCACGCCTATGCTTATGATGTAAAGCTTCTCTCACAACTGCGACTGAATGCAAGACCGTGTATGGAATGAGCACAGGCATGCTTTCAGATCAGAGCTCAAAAGTGTGTGTGGGAACAATCAACTTCGTTCTTGCAATCTTTCAA
Organism: Abrus precatorius; assembly: GCF_003935025.1. Taxonomy (NCBI): domain Eukaryota; kingdom Viridiplantae; phylum Streptophyta; class Magnoliopsida; order Fabales; family Fabaceae; genus Abrus; species Abrus precatorius. The sequence goes on from NW_020874439.1 coordinate 14,523,689, forward strand.
TATACTTATTCTTCATTCTAAAAATAAAATAACAATAGCAAAATTAAAATAAACAAAAAGAAATAAAATTTAAATAAAATAAAAGACACAGGTTGCCTCTTGGGAGCGTTTGTTTAATGTCACGACCCTGACGTTCCTGTTAAATCATGGTGGGAAGAAGGTATGAGTCTCAGAGGTGACTCCCTTGATATGCAATTGTCTCCCCAGCAACTTTGCCTCCCCAACACCTATAACATCAGAAAAATTATACATCAGAAAAATTATTCATAAGATGGGGATTAGAATAAAGACAAGAAAATTTAAGCTTCGAATTAGGAGGCTTATTAATGGATGGTTTAAGCTTTTGTCTTTTCTTCTTCTTATATTGCTTCCTCCTTGGCCTTCTTCTTGTGGTTCCATGCTTCACATAAATTGGAGGAGGAGAAGCAACATCTACAGTGCTCACAAATTGACAAGACTCTTGGCTAGAAGGGTACTTGAAAGAATTGAAAACTTGAAATACAACTTCCTCATCATCTAGCCTCAGTGTGAGCTTCCTTTCTTGTACATCTATGATGGCCCTAGCAGTGGCCAAGAACGGTCCCCCTAGTATGATGGGGACATCATCATCTTTCTCTATGTCAAGTACCACAAAGTCAGCAGAAAATATAAACTCCCTAACTTTTACAAGTACGTTCTCCATTATGCCTTTGGGGTATGTGATCGACTTACCTGCCAGCTGAAGTGACATAGAGGTTGGCTTAGGTTTATGCATTCCAAGCTTACTGAAAATAGAATAAGGCATAAGATTAATACTTGCTCTTAAATCACATAAAGCCTTATCAATATGAGTTTTTCCAATTGTGAAAAGAATAGTAAAACTCTCTGGGTCCTTAAGCTTAGGTGGAAGCTTTTTAAGGACTATAGCTGAGCACTCTTGGGTGAGCTTCACAGTTTCATATGCTCTCAACTTTCTTTTATTGGTCAAAATCTCCTTTAAAAATTTAGCATATTTGGGCATTTTAGAGATAGCATCAATGAAAGGCATATTGATGTGCACTTTGGCCAATAAGTCTAAGAACTTGTGGAACTCTTCATCATAAGGAGGTTGACCTTGCAGCTGCTGTGGGAAAGGTATCTTAGGCTCATAGGGCCTTGGTTGAATAAGAGACTCTTCCTTCTTTTCTTTTTCAGGCTCCTCGCTTGAAGCACAGTCTTGCTCATAGTGATACACATCCATGCTTTTATCACTGTAATGGGCGTGCTTGTATAAGCACGGTCGTGCTTCAATTTCAGCAGGGGCGTGCTCATTAGTAACCACGGGTGTGCATGTAGAATCAGCATGGGCGTGCTTCTCAACAAGCATGGGCATGCATGTGCCTCTATTCTGCGATTTTTGTAATTTCTTTCCACTTCTAAGAGTGATGGCGTTTCATTGCTCCCTTGGATTAGGTTCAAGTTGAGATGGCAATGTTCTCATCACTCTTTGACTCAGAAGGTTTGTAATTTGCTCCAATTGTGCACTCATCTTAGAAGAGTTGGCTTGTATTTCAGATTTGACCTCTGCAAACTTCTTATCGGTTCTCTCAATATGTTGGTCCAATTTGGATTCAAGCTCTGTCATCCTCTTATCAGAGTAATGCACATATTGCATCATCTGTTCTTGAAAATTGGACTAAAATCTAGGAGCTTCTTTTCCTTCTGGTCTTGCTCCCTGACTTTGCATATAAGGAAGATGATAAACACTTGAATTTTGACTTCCAAAGTCATTCCCCCAAGAGTTAGTAGGATTACTCCTCCACCCTGAACTGTGATTGCTCATAAAATTTGCCTCCTCTTGCTTAGATTCTAGGCTTGCAGAAGCTCTTACAGGTTAGTCTTGAGCCTTCATTAAAGATTTTAATTGCTTTGCAAGGGCTGCCATTTGGTTCATTAGTGGGCTACTGCTCTCTGCTTAGTAGACTGGGGCAGTCTCTTTCCTCTTGATGTTGTAAGAGTCAGCAGTGTGCCACTGAAAGCTAGAAGATGTCATCTCATCTATTAGCTTGTATGCATCATCTGGATCTTTTCTTTTGAGGGACCCTTCTGCTACGGCATCAACTGTAGCCCTGGTGGTGATTGATAGGCCACTGTAAAAGATTTGCACCTGTCTCCATGTTGAGAAATCATGATGAAGACATTTCCTCAAAAGCTCTCCAAATTGCTCCCATGCCTCGAATAAGGATTCTACTTCATATTGGTGGAAGCAACATATCTTCGTCATAAGCTTAGAGGACCTTGATGGGGGAAAAATACTTTCCCGAGAATTATTGAGTGAGATCCTCCCAAGTTATGATGGAATTGGCTGGGAGTGAGGCGAACCAAGCATTCACCTTTTTAGATACCAAGAATGGGAAAAGACGGAGTTGAATAGCATCGTTGGAGACTCCATTATACCTTATGGTGTCCGTTAATCGAAGGAACTTTGTCAGATGGAGATTGCAGTCTTCATTAGGCATACCTCTAAACTGTATGAGTGCTGGTTTCAACTTTAAATTGTTTGCCTCCACATTAGGTGTTATGATGCTTCCAAGAGTACCTTTAGCAGTAGGTGTCATGTAATCTTAAATTGATCTCCTTCTCTCTGCCATTCGTTGCTCTCTCACTTCTTTTCTTTGTCTATGAACTGTTCTTTCAATCTCCGGATCAAATAAACAAGTTGTAGAGCACTTAGAACGAGTGAGCATACATTAAAAGAAATTGTGAAATAAAAGAAAAAAATTAAAATAAAATAAAAACAAAAATTATAAAATATAAAAGAAAAATTTAACAATAAACAAAACGGAATTAACATAAAATAAAACACAAATTGCTCAAATTAATTAAATTTGAGATTTTCTTAATATTGAAAAAGCAATCCCGGCAACGGCGCCAAAAACTTGTTCGGAGGGCAAGTGTACCCATCGAGAAGTAATAAAGGGTTCTTAAGTTAAGTTCCCAAAATATCGTCCCACAAGGATTATTTTCCAATTACTAAGAATTTCCTAATTCAATTGTTTGAGCTTCAAAGATATGAGATTAATTAAAACAAGAATTTATAAAATTAATTATAAACTAAGAGCAAGGAATACAATGCACGTCTTGGTTAAACTTATCAGAGAGGAACCTAAGGCATATGGATTTTCTCATTCAATCCTTTATGTTATTTTTCTGTTTAACTCTAAATCTGATTTCCTTGTGATTACCAATTATTCATACGAATACTATTAATACCCAATAGTCATGCAATATTAATATTCTTTTCTCTAAATTAACATCCCCAATGATCATGCAAGACATCAATTTAAGAAAGCTTAAGGAACCTATGAACTTGTTAATTTAATAACGATTAGAAGAGAAAGATTGGTTTGGTTCACCTAATCCTTTGTCTCATTTTATCCTATAGATCTATTAATTAACCAAGGTACAGTCGCCTGACAATATAATTAATTAGGATTAAGAAAGAAGTGCAATAGGATAAATCTAATCACAAAATGGAAATCAAATTTAGATTCAAACGGTCAAAATTCCATAAATTCATGAACAATAGTTCCCATAGCCTTAGCTATGGACTTAGTTACTCATGCTAAAGAAAAGAACTAAAACAATCATAAACAAAGCCATAATCAAAAGAAATAGCAAACTAGAGTATGAGATGTGTTCCCGGTCTTCAAGTACGATCGCTTGAAGCTTCAAGTCTCGCCAAGCTTGTGCCAATGATCCCATGCAAGACAGACGAGATGAGAAGTGTATCCGAAAGTCAAAGACTAGATGTAAAAATGGTCCTTTTTACGATGCCTGAGATCTCCTTTTAATAGGGTTTGAAAACCCTAAAGACTCTTCATAATTGGGCTTCCACAGATGAGCACGGCCGTGCAAGGGCTTGAGCACGGCCGTGCATGGGGTCAAAGCACCTCCATGCTTGTTGGAAGGGTCTGGGCGTGCTGACTGTTGCAAAACTCTAATCTTCTATCAATTTGGGCCCAAAAACGCACCCAAAGTATGTTTACAGCCTCTTTATACCAAACTGTATAATTAATATATAAATTAGTGTAAGTACTAAATAAAATAAAGGTCAAATATGAATATATGGACTGTAAAATAGGGCCTAATTATAGACTTATCAATAGCCAACATATATTCCTAACCTTCTTTGAGGACCCATCTTAATACGTTGTGGTGGAGCAATAGGAACATACACTGCACATACATAAATTCTAAGATGAGAAATATTTGGTTGTTGACCAGAAACTAATTGCAAAGGGGATAACATATGATAGCTTGTTGGTCTGATGCAAATAAGTGTTGCAGCATGCAAGATTGCATGTCTCCAAGTAGAAATTGGAAGTTTTGATCTCATTAGTAATGGTCTTGCAATTAATTTTAGACGCTTGATCAATGATTCAACAAGTCCATTTTGAGTATGTATGTGTGCTACAGGATGCTCAATATCAATCCTAATAGACATACAATAATCATTAAAAGCTCAAGATGTAAATTCACCAACATTGTCAAAGTGTATTTTCTTAATTAGATAATCAGGAAAATGAGCTCTTAAACGAATTATTTGTGCAAGTAATCTTGCAAACACCTGGTTGCAAGTTGACAACAAACAAACATGTGACCATCTCATTGATGTATCAATCAAAACCAGAAAATATCTAAATGGTCCACATGATGGGTGTATTAGTCCACAAATATCACTTTGTATACGTTTTAAAAATATGATAGATTCATTTTCAATTTTAGCTATTGATGGTTAACTAATTAGTTTTCCTTGAGAACAAGCAACACATGAGAAATTATTTGATTGAAGAATCTGCTGGCTCTTCAATCAATGTCCACATGAATTTTTAATTATTTTTTGCATCATGATTGATCCAGGATGGCCTAATCGTTCATGCCAAATAAAAAATTATCATGATTTGTAAACTTCTAATTTATAATAATGTGTATTTCAATTATATTTATATGTGTGTAATATAAGCCAGAAGAAAAAAAAGGTAATTTTTCTAACACACATTTTTTATTTGAGATAATTTTTGTGATATACATGTATTCTTCTCTTCCTTCATTTGTTGTTTCAACATGGTATCCATTTTTGCAGATATCTTTGAAACTTAATAAGTTTCTATGAGACTTAGTGGAGTATAATGCACTAACAATGTGTAATTTTGTTCCATCAGGCAACAATATATTGGCTCTACCAGAGCGTTCAATAATTTTTGTACTACCAAATACAGTATTCACATTAGCTTGTTGCATCACTAAATGAGAAAAATATTTTTTTATTTTTGAGAATTGTGTGAGTTGTTGCACTATCAACAAGACATATGTCTTCATTGTTGGTGTCATCCATATCTCTTCATAGCAAAATAGATAAATAAATAAATATAAATAAATTAGATACAAAAAAAAGGTGAAAATTTATTATTATTCATTATAATTTATTTACACTGACTATATTAAAATTTAATTTAAATAACAATTATATCAATGAAAGAACAACTATAACTTATTTTAAACATAATTATTATTAATATTTTTTTTACATATATAGAGAGAAGACGAAAAAAAATACATTAAACATAAGTTAACATAAAAAAATATAATAACTCAATAATAATAATAATAATAACTTATTTTTGGACACTTCCATCATCAATGAGATGGTCAATTTTTTCATCTGGATCTGCAAAAAAATCAGCAACATCTAAGTGAGTAACGTCCATATAATCATAAATAGAATCATTGTCATCTTCATAAATAAAATTTGTCTCTATCTTTTTTCTCTTTTTTTTTAAGTGATTCTTAATAAAGATCAATAAGATGTTTTAGTGTACGACAAATATGTGACCAATTACCTTTGCTTCCACAACGATAGCATATGTCGTTCATATTTTCGCTACTTTGAGTAGCTTTACCCTTTTCAATTTTTTCACCATTTTTTCACTTCTGGTGTGAAAATGTATATTTCTGATTATCACAGCAACTATGTCCATAACCATTACCACGACCACAATTATTGTTACGTCCACGACCACGACCACGAATACGACCATGACCACAACCACGACTATAAGTTTGTGCATAATTATAGTAGTCACGAGTTGTTATATTCACTTATGGGAATGGAGCAATGCCAATTGGATGAGATTCATGATTTTTCATCAAAAACTCATTATTTTGTTTAGCCACAAGGAGACAAGAAATTAATTCAGAATATTTTTTGAATCCTTTGTCACGATATTGCTGCTGCAGGAGCACATTAGATGCGTGAAAAGTGGAGAATGTTTTTTCTAATATATCTTCATCAGTGACCTTTTCTCCACACAATTTTAATTTTAGATGTGATTCTAAATAATGCGGAATTATACTCACTAACAGTTTTAAAATCTTGCAATCGTAAATGCATTCAATCATAACGAGCTTTTGGTAAAATGACTATTTTTTGGTTGTCATATCTATCTTTTAAATTATTCTAAAGCACAAGTAGGTCTTTTATCGTGAAATATTCATTTTTTCAAACCTTCATGAAGGTGATGACGGAGAAAAATCATAGCTTTAGCCTTATCTTGATTAGATGCTTTATGTCCTTCTTTGATAGTATCTCCAAGACCTTGTGCATCTAAATAAATTTCAGCATCTAATACCTATGATAAGTAATTTTTTCCGTAATATCAAGTGCGACAAATTTAAAGTTTGTAAGATTCGACATATTTAATACTATCATAAAAATAAAAATAAGTTAGATATCATCTAAATATTATAATGATCAAAAGTAAAAATAAAAAATAATATTAAATTACTAGTAATTTGCTTTTATATATATATATATATATATATATATTATTTTTTTTTTTTATAGACACAAATTTATATATACAATAATTAAAATAAATAATGATATATTTCTATAAAAAAATCAAAATAAAAGAATATCGTACCTTTGTTCAAGAATGTTCCTTTCTTGCAAAAGTGTGTAGTAGAGCCCTTTAACACGCGGTCGCATATGGGTCAAAATACACCTAATTACTATAGTACGAGGTAAGCAACTAGGGTCGTTTCTCAAAGAATCACAAGGATGAATTAATCTATTTAGAGAGTATATAAGATGGGGGGTTTGTTTATAAAGAAAAAAAAACGCAACTAATTATAATTAGAATGAAGAGTGAACAGAAATTGAAATTTCAATCCAAGAATTAAGAAGAACAATGACTACTCTATCACCAGATTTTTAAAAGAATACATCAACAATCAATTCGGTAATTAACAATGAAACCTCAATTCGAACTCATCATTCACACGAAAACCTTCATGCATTCAATTAACACATAATCACTTAAAGTTTAGAAAACTCTAGAACCTAATTGAATTGTGTCAATTTAATTTACCAATGCCATTAATTGTAGTTTTCAAACCTGAAAATCCAATTCATGTTCCTTAAAACTGAATTACATACATCAATCGAATAATACGTAATCAAACAGATGCATAATCATCAATCCAAACAAATAACTTCAATTCGAAAATATAATTAGCAAAAGGAGAAAATAAGGAAGAGATGAAATTGAATTTGTTATTGAATTTATACCAATGTGAGACCAATCCTCAAGAGTGTCACATCTCTTTTAATCCTTGAATTAGATAAAAATCTAAGCCTCCATGAATGGAGGGAAAACAACAAGTCGTAAAGGTGAGAGGGGTCGAGAGAGAGAGGAGAGAGGAAAGAGAGAGAGAAAACAAATTAAATTCAAAATTCTCCCTAAAAATTCTATCTGTAACATTCTGCTGTTATTTCGGCTATGAAAACGGCCTCGTTTTGATTGGTAGCCTAAAGGACAATTGTAGCCTTGGATATCAGCTTTAAAATGCCACTAGAATGGGCTTAATCGGATGTCTGTGGACTGAGATATGGCCCAAATACTGCATCTTGCTCAGGATCCACGACTACACCGCTTTAGTTCACTTCTAGGCCCAAAGTTAGCTTCTTAACACCATAATTGGTCTTTGACCTCTTCATACAACTTGTGGGCCTATCTCTAAGCTTTTATACAAATCAAAAATCACAATGAGATGAGCCCTACAACTCAAGATATGACCCAAAAACCAAAACAATGTCAGAATTTTCCTAATGCTGGAAAAATTAAATAAAGCCCAAATGAAATCTGAACAACATAAAATGGTCCAATTAAAACCAATTAGGCACAAAAAGGGATTAATGAGATAGGAATGAGAGAAAATAAGTATATAAAAATCCAATTGATCACCCTCGTGTTGATAACGTATTATGAAATGAAGGTAAAATTGTAAGAAAGAATAGAGAGAAGAATATAGAGAGGAAGAGAGAATCTCAATTTCATTTCCCGTATCCTCAATACAAATGAGACACTTGTTTATATACCTAAAACTATAATCGAAGAATCGTATCTCTTTAAATGAGAATTAAACAAAACAGTTACAAAATCGTAAGTTACAAAGAATAAGAAGGAGTTATGAATATGGACATTCACTCATATAATAATTCATAACAGAAATGTATTTATTTGCAAGTTAGATTTTTAGGTTTAGGGTATAAAAGGTTTGTATGTCCTTGTCACACACAACACTTTTCATTCATTATTTGCATAAGAGTGGCTGTATACTTGAGCCTGAGTTGTTACCTAAGTTAGAGGGACTATTAGCGATGCAAGCTGGGATATATAAAGATTAATGTGAATGTATTCTTAGAGACATTCCTTTGGTTTGAGTACTTATGGTGGAGTTAGTAGGATGATGGAGAAAAAACCAATTTGTGACTATCAAAAAATAATGGATGAGAAGATGATAGAGACTTAGAAGCAAGAAGGAAGAAGGAGAAAGAGAAGGAGAAGAAGAAGAGAAAAATGTCTCACAAAATTAAATAAAAAAAAGAGAAAAAAAAGGGAGATAAAGAGAAGAGAGGGGAGAGGGTAAAAAAGAATCTAAAGTTTTGAGAGCACTAGAAAGAAAGAAAAAAAAATTTATCTATTTTCAAAGCATACTTCCTAAATAAATTATACCTAAGTTAAAAAGTTAAAAGGAAAAAGAGCCGACGACTAAGACCCCTAAGTCATGATAAAAGGGTTAAAATAACAAAACGTAAAGTAAAACAAATTTTCTTTGTTTGTTGGATGAAGTAAGAATTTTATCTTTTGCTCTTTATTCCTATATCAATTTTTCTTCAATTCTTTTTTGCTTATTTTTTTTCTCAATCTTTATTTTTCTCTATTTGTTCAAAAATTAATAATATAAAAAAAGACAAAAGATTAAATTTTGTGATAAACTGTAATCAACAAAAGAAAATATTTTTTTAAATTTTTTATTGAAATAAATAATAATAATAATAATAATAATAATAATAATAATAATAATAATAATAATAATAATAATAATAATCTTGTGGCAAGTCATAAACATTTCTATGATAATAATGATTTTATTCTAAGATAATTTTTACTTATTACTCTTTTTTAATATTAACCTTTTTGTGATAGTTATTTTTCTTATTTATTCTTTTTCTTCTTTCTTTATTTTTATTGTTCTTTCCTTGTTCATAAACCAATAAAAATTAAATTGTGTGTCAAGGAATATAATTTTACTTTTTTGTTTTTATTAACTAATAAAATAAAAACTAAATCTTGTGATAGGTCATAAACAATAAAAAAAATGCATTTTTAGTGTTTTTTTTCTTTCATTTTATTTTGTTTTTCTATTATTTTTTATCCTTGTCAATCATTAAAATAAAAAATTAATAACAATAATAATTAAATTTTGTGGTAAGTCATAAATATTTTTTGAATAATAATAATTTTTTCTATTTATTTTTTTAATCTTTGTGAGCCAATAAAAGAGAATAAAATCTTGTAATAAATTATAAAGTTGTGTGCATTTATATTATTATTATTATTATTATTGCTATGTTATTGTTGCTATTATCATGTAGGTTACCTTGTAAATATTTTTTTAATAAACATTTTTTATTATACATAGAAAATAAAAAAAAATTAAAAATTTAAAAATATACATTTATTTCAAAGATAATCTTTTCAAATTCACATAAAGTGGTAGATCTATTTATAATGTCATTTAAATTTTAAGAATTTATTGAATAGTCATCAGTCATGTGTTAACTTAAACTTGTGCAAGAGTGATTTTATTCTTAAAATAAAAAAAAAAGTGATTTTTTAAAATAATTATTTGATAATTTAAATTTAATCTTTTTAAAATTTAAAATATTTCTTTCACCGTTCAAACTAGATATTCTTTTTAAAAAATATATATTTTTCTAAATTTAAAATAAAAGATTAAAAAAGATATTTTTAAAATAAAGTTAATATTTTCAAAATAAAAAATCTTTTATAAGTGAAAAATAATCCTTTGCACACTCTCTAATATGAATATATTTAAGAATCAAACAATTAAAAATATCAAAGTTAATATTTCTGAGAGTGATAAAAAAATTAACTTTAAAATTTATCAAAACTTAATTTTTTAAAATAATTATATGACTTTAATTTTTTTATTGCACTCAAGCAATACGTAAGAATGAGAACTTGAGGCATCAAGTCTAAAATATTTTATATTAATTTTTTTTAAAGTTTAAAACACCAAAATATTCTTTTATAAAAATACTTTCTTTGTCTAATTTTAAATTTAAAATGACAAAAAACTAATTCTAAAATATTGTTTTGAATCTTTTTCTTAATAATAAATATGAAAAATGTTTTTTTAAAATACTTTCTTTATCTAATGATGAATTTAAAAAGACTAAACAATAATAATAAAACATTTTAAAAAAATTTATTAATTCTGAAACACTAATTTTTTTAATACTTTCTTTATTTAATTTTGATCTTTAAAAGCCTAAAAAATAATTTTAAAATTTTATTAAAAAAAAGTATCGAAAATAAGTTTTTAAAAGTTTAAATATGGTCTATTAAAATATTTTAAAGAGCATTTTAAGCATTCACTTAAAAACAATATTTTTATGATTTTCAATTTATTATTATTATTAATTAATTAATTATTTTAATTTATACGGCATGCAAAAGATTGAATTGATTCACAAACACGTTTATGGCCGCTTTACAATGTTTTTTTTACCCCTTCCAGCAACAAAACTAGGTCGTTTTAGAGAGAGTGAATAAATTCAAAAAGAGGCTATTCCTATATTCTGATTTCTGAGTTTCTCACTTTCTCTCTTTTAAATGGGTCTCACTAATAATTTCCCATGGAAAACAGTTTTGTGACTGCCAGCTACTGCGGCGCTACTGTGTGCTCGCTGCCTCTTCCTTCAGAAACCAGACGCCCATTTGGTATTTTTTTTTTAAGTTTAATTTATTTTATTTCTTGTTTCCTTTATATTTTAAAATGCGTTTATTATTATTATTATTATTATTATAACAAACTTTGCTGTCAAATGCTGAGCGTGGTTCAGAGCAAGTGCCAACCTGATTAGTGATGCATCATTCTTTATTGTGTGTCTGGATGTTTTGAACTTAAGTGGATTCTACCTTACCCATTCGTTAGAGGCAGTCTTTCGCTAATTCTAGCAAAAATATATCTGAAAGAGTTTTCATTGCGCATTTGATTGAATTTTACTTTTTGTTGGTTTCTTTCTTTTCTTTGCCAATCTGATGCCTGATGGCTTTAATTTTTTGTTCCTTATTTACTATGCTACATGTTTTTAAGCATGTTTGAATATACGCGCATGTGTTTGAGAGGTTTTGAAGCCTAAGAAGAATTCTTTGTTTGGGTCTAGTTGTTGTAACACTTTTGTAGTTGTGTGTTTCTATATGATAAATTTATGACATTTTTATTCGCTTTCATATGCAGCTAGAACTAGAACCCGGAGCATAGTTATGTTGTTCCTTTGGGCCCTTCAATTAACTTCACTGTTATTGGCACCATCACCGCCCTATCTCTTATGCAGCTAGAACTAGAACTCTTCCTACAATCTCGACATTTTCATCCTTGCCATTAACACAGTATATTGTAGTAAATTAAATTTGTGTTTTTTTATTTAAATTAACATATCCATGGAATCCCAACAAATTCTTTCTGGGTTTTGTCTGAAATCATCGATAGTGCCATCAAGTCCAATTGTGAAACAGCCATTCTCTTTGAAGTTCTCTTCTTTACCTTCATTTTTATACCCTTCTATTCAGTCCCAGAATCTTGAGGTTCCTAGTGGAACTTTTTCTCCTATCAGCATTGTGCATAAAGAAGGGTGTTCTAGTTCTTGGAGGACAATATGTTGTAGCAGGAGTAGTACTACAGAACCAATGGAGGGCCATGAGGTCAGGGCTCACATCACAGTGAGAAGGAAAAAACTAGCAGTTTTTGTGTCAGGTGGAGGATCCAACTTCAGATCAATTCATGAGGCCTCCAAAAGGGGATCACTTCATGGAGATGTTCTTGTATTGGTCACGAATAAAAGTGGTAATGGTCTACCGTATTACCACCCCTTTACTCATCTGCAAAATATATCTTATATTTATTTTAATGGTATTGTTATCATTTAGCTTAGCTGAAATTCTTGCATGGCCTTTAGTAGTCTAGTGCTTTTCTGAAGCATATTTTGCCTTTAAGTTTAGTTGATAATAGTCATTGGATTAAGATCATGTTTATTATTTTTGTCTAGAAAAAGGAAATTACCATGTGTACTGATGCTGCTAGACCTGTGTGACATGGGATGATGGGACCATGTTTTAATTTACATTTTATTTTGATCGTAGGTCTACTAAAAATTCCTCCTTTCTCTTTTTTTCTTTTTCTTTTGTTTTTAATTTTAATACCAGAGTGTGGAGGTGCAGAGTATGCAAGAAATAATGGTATCCCAATTATTTTGTTCCCTAAAGCAAAGGATGAACCCAATGGATTATCTCCAAATGACCTTGTTGATACACTAAGGTCAGATGCTTCTTTCCTTAATTTCCTGCTATTGTATTCAACTTTAGACTTTAGAGTTTATTCTTTAAATAAATCTGATGTGTGGGTTCTTTGCTTAAAGTTAATATGCAAATAAAAAACCACTGAAGCGCAAATATGGCAAAATCTGTAAGGGAGAAAAATACTGTTGATTGCTGGATGGAGACGTGGTTACATTACTAACAAGGACTGGTAAAGATAAACAAGGAATTTAAAAGGAAAAGAGGAAAAGAAGCTGATATTACTTGATATAAAAGGAAAAAATCAGTAGAATGAGTACTACTGTCCAGAGCTAGGCTCCTACAGAGAGCTAGTGCCTTCCCTCCATAACAACTTGATTTCCAAAAGATACCCTTTCTCACACACCCACCCCACTATGGACTCCTTCCCTAGCTAACTATGTACGTCTCTCTGCGCCACATCACCCTCCTTGCCTATACACTTTTTTTTTTCTTCTAGTGTAAACCCTTCATAGTGTGGGCTTGGTCCCATTTGAGTCCATATCCTCACCCGTAGCCCTAACAAGTGGGTTCTTTGCTTAAAGTTAAAATGCAAATAAAAAACCGCTGAAGCACAAATATGGGAAAATCTTTAAAGGAGACAAATACTATTGATTGCTGGAAGGAGACGTGGTTATATTACTAACATATGATACATTTTAAATCAGGAAGTTTGAGGTTGATTTTATTCTTTTAGCTGGATTCCTCAAGCTTATACCTGTGGAATTGATCAGAGCTTATGAAAGATCTATATTCAACATTCATCCATCACTTCTTCCAGCTTTTGGAGGCAAGGGCTATTATGGCATGAAGGTGCATAAAGCTGTAATTGCTTCTGGAGTGAGGTATACTCTTCGTGAAATATCTCCAACATGTTTTCTCAGTGATACACTCTTTTACTTGCTTCTCGACTACTTATCTGTTCTTCATTTTTCTATGTTGGTTAGATTTTCAGGTCCTACAATTCATTTTGTTGATGAACACTATGACACAGGACATATTCTTGCCCAGCGTGTTGTCCCTGTGCTTGCTGATGATACTGCTGAGGAGTTGGCTGCAAGGGTTCTCAAGGAGGTAGTTGTTAGACCCAAGAGTTTGCGCATACAAATAAGACAATTTTATTGATAGAAATTCTGGATGAAATCAGAATTAGGGTTCTATAATAGAATTCACAAGGTTGAGCTCTATTAAAGTTTTTCTCTCTCAAACATACAATTAAAAACTACCCCTAACACAAGATTTCTCTCTAACAAAGGAGTTATCTTCTTCAAAACAAAAGGAATAATAATCTGATGCCTTCATTCTCTTTTATTACTGTAACATCGCTTATATTGCTATAACTGTCACATTTTGACCCATATCTGCTTAATAATTTCCTAATTCAGAATTATAATTGCCTAATGACATCTATATCATTAATCAGCTCCCCAAAATGGTTAATTTTAAACTATTGAATAGCTTTCATCTTGAATAAATTCAATGAAAACATTTGTGATAAGAATTGAGAAGCATTCATGAATCTTGCAATTATGCAGTCAAAAAGCTAGTAACTTAGCAGATTTACAAGGTGGACACCAAGTCATTACTGTTTGTTTTATTTCCAAATTTAGGAGCATCAGTTGTATGTCGAGGTGGTAGAGGCTTTATGTGAAGAGCGTGTAGTTTGGAGGGAAGATGGTGTTCCTCTCATCCAAAGTAAAGAAAACCCCAATGAGTTTCACTGATTATCAATGATATGGTATGAAATTCACTTTTAAATTTCCTTGATTGTCACTTTAATATTGTAAAATATTTATATATTCTACTTCTTTTCACTGTGATGATGCCTTGCATCTTATGGGAAATTTGTTCTTGTTGTAGGGTATTTTGGTTGGAGATTTTGCTTATAAAACCTTCATATTTACCCCAAATTTGTAGTAAATGAAAATGTACTCATGTCACATTGAATATAATAAGGAGGAAGTCACATACATTCTCCTGACCCGTTCTGCTCAAACTGTTAATTTGCTCTCAAGTAGATTTTAGTATCAGGTTACTGGTGTATTTTTGGACTCCTTCACTCCCACACAAAATTCTGCTAAATTATTATGATTTTAATCCATAATTAAGAAATTATCTGTATACTATTTGGGTAAGAAATTGAGTTGTAGAACATGAGCAATGGAACTGTCTGGGAATGCCAAAACTTCTATGCCTATGGTCCTATCCTTTGCCACCGATTTATTTATAAGTATTCTCTCGCTAATTGTTTAGCATTCTTGATTTGAAGACAGTTGAAGCTTGCACCCCAATTAAACTTGATTCATGTTAATGTTTAAGGTTGAAATATAATGTTGTTTTTGCATCTATTTTTTTAAATAAAAATGCTAAATTTCAGTGACAGTTTATAAATCTAAGTTTTAGGTCACCACACTAAGAAATCTTATCTAGGAGTGGCAACTATTGAGAAAATTTTGGTTAAAGTATGTTTAAGATTGTTTGAACATGTGAAAAGAATACTTGCTGAAGCATTAGTTATCCTAGAACCTAGAAGAGTTGTTTAAATGGAGGATAGGCTAATAATTCAAGCACAACACGACTAAGGAAAACTCACCAAGTGATGAAACTGTTAAAGGGATTTAGATCAAAATGATGTCTCTAAGGAACTGATTTTTGATAGAACATAATGGTATGTTGATACATGTAGATGGCCTACTTGATGTAAAAATGCTTCCTTGGTTGTCTTCTTGGATCTGTTGGTTTGAAAATTTTAAATCACAAGAGCATTCATTGTTCATGGAAATGGTTGCAATTACACTAACTTGCCTGTTTTTGTTAGTTTAGCCTTGAATGTTTCATTAGTACTAAAGGAATTTGTATCTTGCCGTGGAAGAGTTGTCAATTTAGTTTTTGGTTAAGAGAAATACAATATTGCTAATGAAGGGATAAAAATATTCGATCTGGTCGAACTTAAGGTCCACTCAATTTTGTGGCTATATCTTTGATGGTAAATGGAAAAAGTAGAAATATGGTCACGGCTGCTCATTACATGCTTACTTTAAGTTTTTATTGGATATGTAGTATGTTAATTTAATGTCAAAATTCTGAAAAAAAAAAAAGAATTATGTGATTCATGCAGGGCTACATGGAGTAATACGTAACGTCCCCAAATTTTAATTCTTGAATTACACAATTTATTTAAATTGAGTCAGAATAAAATTTCAAATTTTCGTATATGACTAGTGTTGTAAAGCATGACTAAATTATAATCTTTTTATTAATTAAATTATTTATAATTTTGTCAACAGGACGATATTAAGTAAATAATCAGTAAATTTAAAGATCATAGTAAATGAGATGAAATTTACAAATATGGGAATTGAACGTGCATTTACAGATAATAAGTTTAATAATTTATAACCCGTTTATCAAAATGTACGGTGACACCTAAGATAATAATTATACAACTAAAATAAACAAAGTTTCAAAGCAATCCTAAAACATATCCAAACATTGAGGACTTGGTGTTAGTCATTGCCACGCCATTTTTCTATCTTTGCTAAATCCTTGGAATCGAGGTCATCATCTAATCTAAGATAAATGTCTCTCGAACTGATCGCAACTTCAACTCCCATTACTTATTCAAAGGCAACTCGGGTTGACCTTCTGAGATGGTCATGATCATGGTATGTACACAAATAGGTTATGGCTATTGGGTCATAACTGTACTTTTATAGATATACATACATAAGGTATGGTAAATTCTATTATTTATAGAAAAATCGACAGGAACATTATAATAAAATTCCATCTCCAAAATAATAATATAACTAGGTGTATCATCAACCTGTATAGCCAACTTAAAATAATATGTTCTCTGGTACTCATTAAAAACATAAAGTCTACACTGTACAGAGCTACCTATCAGCCTAATTCTTTTCTATGGTGTCATTATCCTAGTTTCTAAAAATTTTTAATAAGTATAAGCATATATTCTAACATTTTACAAATCATCATATCACATGAAATCATAATTATGATATAAAAAAATGCAATCATTTCAACAACCAATTTACAGAACAATCATGATTATATAATCACGACACACAGGTTTGTCATAACTCATCTAATCTCTCTTCTTCAAACACGCACTTCCTGTGCACTGTGATTACAGAAATGATGCCTCTAATATTTCTTAAGGTCTTACTCAACTAAGTAAATAGTCGTTAGTTAGTCTGTACACATGGATACAACGTATACAATAATAGACCCCTTAGCAAAGGTATAGTTAAAAGTCTAGTCAAGAAACAAGTGTGAAGTCATGTGACGCATTTACTCTTAAAAAGTGTGTGCATATACGCGAATATCACTGACCACCCTACATTTCTCCCGGATTTTTCATTATCTCCAGAATTTATACCTTTAGTGTGTTTCTGTAACTATTCACACTATATCCATTCCATATTCGATACTTATACTTATTTCGAGAATCCTTTTGTTCTCCACTCAGAAGATCGTGCTTAATAAAACATTTTTGAACTAAGTCCACATCACTCATACCATTAGAATATAGTTTCAATTAATTAAGTCATTCAAACCAGCATCACAATTTGTCATAGCCACAGAATGCTCATATAGACATATTTCATATAATCACACCATAATCACTCAACATGTTTCCATAACACTCCACATTGAGTACTCATCATATATTTCATGTGAACACAACATAACCATTCAACCCAAACAACCAAACATGCATATTCTCAGCTATTACTCACAAATATTATCCTTCAAACACATACTTTCACAAAATCCTTATATAATAGTGCTCAAATGAGCACAAAATAAATATTTTAATAAAATGACAAAATAGAGCTTTCCTTACCTCGAGGTGAATATTCGGAGAGTCATTGGTGAAGGAATTATGTTATCATTATAGTTTAATTATACAAACTCAAATATATGACAAGGAATTATGTTATCATCATAGTTTAATTCCTTAATAATAGTTGTGGCATAAAATTGCAATATGAAAGGTTTGTTTTCAACCACAACAAATCTATCTTTGTTCTTTGTCATCAAAATATTTTTTATAGAATATATTTTTCTTTCCTTTAATACCCTTGAACATGTAAGTAATACTCTGTCCTACTGAAGCATGTATGTAATTTCTCTATAAAAAGAAAATTTTAATCAATTAAAAAATTTAAAAATAAATCAAGCTAGTTAGTATAAAACTATATATAAAAGACAACATAATTATAATTTATTACAAGTAATAAATTTTTTATAAGAAAAATACAAATACTAATACTTTTTCATCAATTAGTACCATATTAACAAGCAATTTTAACTACCTTTGAACAATGTTGTTGAGGGATTTTGGCAAGTGTACCAAGTTTTTGATGTATTATAAAAGGTGATTGTATCCACAGGGAATGTGGAAACTTAAGTGAATTTAGCTATCCAATTTAAAATCAACAAATTCCCAAATATTCATAAATGTACTACTAAGTGATATTTTGGGTTTTTTGATAGTTTGGTAAATAGAACATAAATGCAAATAAAAACAAATTAAACTATTATGATAAGATTGGAAATTGAACTTCATCTATCATCCTCCTCATATTTTGGTTCTAACGCATATTAACAATTATCAAAGTTCTATGATGCACTCTCATTATATTTACTCGTTGGATTCCTCTCACCCGAGATTCTAAGATATATTTATTGAGTAATAATTTCTTACCTAATCAACAAATAATCCAGCACTAATAGCAAGAGTTATATAATATATAATAGATTAAAATCTATTCTTGGATCATGAATCATTCCCCGTAAGGTAGAAACAAGCATTACATTCAAGATAAACACACCTAACTCATGGCACATGAACAAATATATATTAAAAAATATCAAAATATTAAGAGTATGAAGATTACATCCAATTCCTAGAGTTCTAGTCATCTATGACATACAAAACAATAAAGAAATACATGGGAAAGAAATAAAAATTAGTTCCCCAATTATGTAGTTGCTTCCCCACGCTTCTTCTCTTGCTCTGCACTCCAAAATTTAGATCAATGATGTGTTAAGGCTTCAAAGCTCGCTCCTGGCTCTCCATTTTTTTAGCTAAATCTTATAATTTTGTAGGGCAATAAGTGAATTCTCGCTCAAGCGAAAACCAGCTTGAGAACAAAGTTTGTTGTAAGATTTCTCGCTCAAAGTCTCGCTCAAGTGAGCCAATTCTCACTTAGGAGATGTCCATTGTTGCTCAAGTGAGAAAACCAGCAAAAAAATCTTCGCTTAAGCGAGCCATGTCTCGCTCAAGCGAAAACCAACTTGAGAACAAAGTTTGTTGTAAGATTTCTCGCTCAAGTGAGCCAATTCTCACTTAGAAAGGTCCATTCTTGCTCAAGTGAGAAAACCAACAAAAAAATCTGCTCTGATTTCTGCATTTTTGGCACAAGCAAGGTAATTCTCGCATGAGCGAGCTTAAAATTTTGGACGACTTCAGTAAATCTGACTCATCTTCAAAAAATCATAAAAATAGAAAACAATTCCAAATCCAGCAAACCATATATGCATTTTGAAGTCCCAGATGTGTAGAATCCAATGCAATTAGAATCAATAAAAAATAATATCTGTAGAAAAATTTATGGCCAAAAGAGTTGATAGAGGTCAGATTGCTGAAAATACAAAATTATAACATTCATTCAAAACAAGCCCAAGTCATTTCTATCAATGAGAAATTGTAAAAACTCTCAAAATAAGGCATATGAAGGGAGTTTTAAAGACACAATGAAGCTATAAATGTGGACACCTCATCAAGCCTTTGTCCTTAAGAAAATTCACATAAGAGAAGTGACTCAAATATCTTCTTTTATTTGACAAAATTAAGGTTAAAGTTGCTGAATTTAAATGATATGAACTTAAATGCATTAAAATATAAATTGCATAGAATTTAAGTACAAACTATGTAAAAAGGAATTAAATAAGTGTCAAAATATATACTGACAGATACTAAAATGTGGCACTTAACAAATGTTTACTAGAAGAATCATCATATTTATCAAAATGGTTCTATTTAGAGCTCTTACTACAAGTTGTATTTAACTAATTCTATAAATAATCATGGGTTTAAAGTATTGCTATTTTGTTACATGTTGTATTACTATTATAACTTGAGGGTGTTGCCAAATACAATTAAAAAATAATAGGTATGAATCAATTATAATTACAAAATACAATAAATTGGAGTATTGCTATTTTGTTAAATGCTGTATTAGAAAATGTTTTTGCATTATTTTTATCAGCCTGTGTTTGGTGTATACATATTTTCTTTTAGAACTAATGAAGTATTCATTTAACTGCGACGTCTTTGTGCTTTGAATGTGAAGTTATATGTTGGTTGTGGTGTGAAATAACTTGAAATTATGTAAATATAAGCTGTGTGGTTTATGTGTAAAAATTTGATGCATGTTGTGTGAGTTGGAGGGTTTTAGTTGATGTTGAGCTACAAAATATCTAGTGAGAATGGATCATCCAGAACAAGGCATTCTAAAGCTCTCTCGCTGTAATGAGAGAGTCACACTATAGCAAGGAGATTCTTGCTACAGCGAAAATGACAGACAACATAAGGGTTCAACTATCTGGTATATCTCGTTATAGCGAAAATATCGCAAGTAGAGGGGTATTTAAAGGAACTTTGGGTTGAAAACTTTATTTTCTCATCAAACCACTAACCCCTCTCACCTCCCTCTGTTCTCTCACCCTCTTCACTCAAAGAAAACCCTCTCAAGGCCAAACTTCTTGTAGATCTAACTGAGAACTTCTACCTAGAGCCGATCTAGGTGTGTTTTAGGGTTTGGTTCCCCTATTTCATCCCTCCTTTCTTGATCTCTCTTCTCAAGAGTCTTCGTTTTGTGATAATACGAGGATCTGAGGATTTAGAGCCTTATTTCTCTTGTGAACTCATGAAAGCTTCGATTTGAGAAATCTCATTTCAGGTAAGGGGAGCTTACATGAGCAGGCCTTTTTATTCACTAGATGATGAGATATTTGTATGTATAATTTTGTTTTAGCTGAGATTAAGTTAATATAGGGACAAACCCTAAGGTAGAGTACCCAGTAGCTATGTGATTGATTGTGAAAGTTGAATTATTGTGCTGGGACATGTAGGCTGAGATATGTAGTAAAGACTGTGAAAAATTTCACACATACTGTGAATCCTGTGTGTCAAAATGAATGAATAAGTGCTGATATGATGCTATAATAAAAGTTATGAATGTTGAGTTATCGCTGTATATGTATGCCCATTGCTAGACATTGTTAAGCTGTTAAATACATAATTGTGGCTAAGCTGTATTATTATGTTGATATTCATCATTCTAGAGCCTAGCTACATATTTAGGTAGGATAGGCATATATTGATTAGATAACATGCTAAGCTATACTATGCTATATCTAGATTTAGGTACCAGGATGGGTCGCTTCTAGATTGGACAATTGTAGGTTCTTTCTAAATTATTAGTGTTGTGAACCCAATTGGAACTGAGTTGTTGCATCTTGCATTAGATGGACTGCATTGTTGTATTGTGTGTTAAAATGTAGAGATAATGAGCTGTATGATTTACATTTTTTTTCTATAACCATGATTATCATTTCGTAAGTTCACCCTTGCAATTCTATCTATGTTGGTATGTGTGCTTCTTGCAATGATCATACTGTGGTACACGTGAACAAATATTATAAGTAATGCCTCTACTTCTCAAACTGGAAGGCCTAGCTGAGGGACGTCAGAATCGACATATTTTGAAGAATTGTAGCTTTAATTATTTTGCTAGTCTAGGTTTTAGTGTTAGGTCTAGACTGTTTGGCTACAATTTCAATGAGTGTAATTAGTATTCGAAAACTTGTATTTTGAGCTTCGCGTAGAGCAACTGTTACACACACACAGACACATTTATATGATTATATATATATATATACTCATGTAATTTTTGGTATTGTATGAAAATACCCTACTCTATACATGTATTATCTCATAAATAATTAAAATAGGAATGATAATGCAGGATGTCATTGATCTTCTACAAAAAAGGAACGTGACAATTTTTATTATTCTTAAATTAAGAATTTTAGTGGAGCGAGGGATGCTCACCCATACTTGCAAGGGATGATAGGAAAGAAATTACTCTGTTAGAACTGATTATTTTATATTAGTTAAGTTCCAATTAGAATTTTGAAGTATTTTGATTAACCTATTATAAATGATGACTCAAGAGTTAAGTGTAATAATTAATAGCTAATTATTTAAATTTTAATTTGTACCACTGTTAGCTACAAATTTATTTTACTGAAAAATATCTTGTTTGTATCACGAGCTCAGTATATACGTTATTTTATTTATTTAAGAAAATTTTGTACAGACAAAGTTTTTAATTGAATTGGCTGACTTTTATCAGTTATATTCATATATCTACATAATTTTGTAAAATCAACCAGGACTTGTAAATTATAGTAAGGATGTTACATCCCTCATTCTCTCTCCTTTCACAAAATTTGTTTTACATAATAAATTAGCAAAGTACCAACCCATGTCCAATTATCAATCATTTAATTCAAGTTTTTAATTTCTATCCCATGAGGTATAGACTTAGGATAAGTACATATGAGAAAGAGAATTGAAGGGCTTGAAAGATTTGAAATATCAAAACTTATGAGAGAAAAAGAACCAAAGTGAAGGAGGAGGGCTTGGAAGAGTTGAAAAACAAGAGAGGGAGGGGAGAGGTTGTGGGAGGGGAGAGGGGAAGCTGTGAAAAGGAGAAAAGAGGTTGCGAGAAGAGAAAATAAGGACTGTGAGCTGGTTGGTTAGGGGGAAAAGGTGAAGGAGCTACAAAAAGAGGAAGGGGAGGGGAGGAGGCTTCTAGAAAGGAAAATGAAGGTTGTGGGAGGAGGAGACAAGACTAGCGGGTTTGGGGGAAAAAGGGTGGGAGAGCTTTAGTAACGCGAGGAAGAAGGAGGAGCCAAGGAAAAAGGAGAGGGGAAGAGGCAGTGGAGAGTTAGCGCCACCTGAACAAATCTCATTATTTTTAATAAAAAATTTAGGTTGTATTAAATAAATAATGTTAGGTTATCTCAACGCTACCTAAAACATCTCAGTTAGGCCATGTAACACAATTATCGAAAATGACTAACTTGAGATAAAAAAATAAAACTTTGAGAACTAAATTGAATAAAAAAATTAAAAAATTAAATTAAATTTTACTTTAAAGTTAATGGATGAAAAAACTAATTTTTCCTAAATTTTATTTTTATTCCTATCCTAAAGTATACTATTATTATTTTTTAATGATTTTTTTCTATTGTCAAATAATGTAAGTTATATATAATCACCTTTTAAAAATAAAATTTAAAATTAACATTTTATATATGAATAATAATAATAATAATAATTTAATTATATATTTATTTAAAATTAAATTACATTTTACAAAAAATGTGGTCAAAATAAAAAATATAATCTTAAATTAATTTTTATTTCATATAAAAATTGTTATATTTAAAATTGATCAATACAAAAAAATTATATACATTTAACTTTTAACAAATTAAGTATGATAAATACACGAGATATGTCAATGTTAATTTAATTGACAGAAGTTAATAATGTGAATTAATTTTTTAATTGCTTAATTTGTTAGAAGTAAAATTCTAATAATTTTCTTATAAACTAATTCTAAATATAATAATTTTATAAAGACAAAAAACATTTAAATTTTTATTTTAAAATATGTTTTAAATCTTGAATACTTACTATGATAAAATAAAAATAAAAATTGACATGCAGTAGCAAGTTAACACTTAACTAATAAATATGGAAACGACAAAACAAAACTAATATTTTGCTTCTTAGAGAGAACTAAATTTTTTCTTTCTTAATTTGTGAAAGACTAATTTTTTTAATATTTTAAAACACCAATTATAAATGTAACAACTCTGATAAAATTAAAACCTTGTTTGGGCTGTATCTCCTTGTAGTTTTACACCACAAAGTAAAAAGCTAAAAAATGTGTTACTGCAGAGCATCAACCATAATCCTCACACTAGGTCACAAACTTTACCCAACATTTTCACTCGGCTACTACTACTACAGAAAAGTGATCTTCCGCAAGCTCCACCATTCAGATTCCCTTTTCTCTTTTCTCTCTCTCTAAATTCCCATTTCCTTGGTGAAAATTTTCCCATGGAGAGAATAACGGCAAGAGAGAACCTCTCCTGATGGTACGATTCTGAAATCTAGGTTTTCGTTTACCCTCTTTTTTTTTTGGAAGGAGGAGGAGGAGGAGGAGGAGGAAGAAGAAGAAGAAGAAGAAGAAGATGATGAAACGGTTGTTGGGTGGGCCAGGAACGATTAGTGGGTTCCTGTTGAGGTTAGGACAATGTGCATTTGGTGCCTCTTCAATTGCGCTAATGGTCACTGCTTTTGGCTTTTCTAGCTACACCGCTTTCTGGTAATTTACTCTTTTCCTCTTTCCTTGGACTGAAAATTAAATAAAATAAAAGTCTATGCATGTTTTTTGGGGTTTTCTTTGTTTTGGGTTAATTTCTCATTACTAAACTGAGATGTTGTTAAATGGGTATAAAAATGAATTAGGGACTGTGGGAAAATGTCACTTGATAATTTCTCCGTTTTTGGAAATCTATCGAGTTATGAGGATGTTTACTTGAAATGAGAATAAGTCTTTCATTTTATTTGCTTCCAAACACGCCCTCAGTATCTGTTTACAAATCATGTCCTACTTTTGGAACTCATTGAAGAAAATGGATTTGCATTGATTTGGAGATCAATTCTTATGTTTGGAATAATGGAATTAACTTGATTTCATTTCATTATTTTACATCTTTTACCCTTCTGGAAGGTAGATTAAAACGTTAATAAGGGCAACGTCGTTTATTTATATCAAATGAAATCAAACTTTCCAAATTTGATAGAATTTCCAAAATTAAAAGGAATGAAATCCATGGAATCCTACTGATAAAATCATTTCATGTTTTTAAATTTTCAAATACAAGAACTGAAAATGGTAATGATTCCAAATATACTCTAAAAGTGGACAGGATTTTTTTCAACTTCACTATATTTGATTTTGTTTTCTTGCCTGTTTCAAAAGTTGCCATCTGGCATATCCTGTTTCCCTACAAGAGCTTTCACTAATTATGTGCAGCATCTTTTAGTAGTGGCATGATTTTGATCATGGATATAGTTAATTGAGAAACTTGTTTAAGCCTGTGAGCAACTTAGCATTTTAGATTTTTATAGTATATTCTAGTTGGATGTGTCCAAATGAGTTTTGGCTGATCATGGACCACTACTTTTGCTCATGGCCGGCCCTATTAACCCTGTGATTTTAGCTGTTAGGTATCCTAAGGCCCCTTTCTTCCAGAGCTGTGGTAGGCTGGGAGCTACCTGCATTGACATCTATTGTGATTATATGCAGTGTACTTTTTTCATGTCAATTACTATAGTATTCTCCCCAAATATATGTCTACACTTCGAGAAATTGTCCAAATTCTTATTTGCATTTGGAATTGGTTGCATTCTTTTGTTCCAAATCCTAATGTTATGGTGATATAATTTTGTTATTTTATTTTCTAGTTGATTATATTTTAAATTGAGGAATGATTTAGAAATTCTAGGGTTCTGGAGTAATGGGAATGTAAGGAATTGGTTTTTGGTTCCTGTGAGAGTGGTTTGCTTAAATTAGCAAGAGGAATAGTTTGTCATGTAAGTTGATAATGCTTTTCTCTTTCTATGTCTGCCATGGGGTTTGTATTTATGTGCTTTAGTCATTTGTTTACTGCACTGAAGTCTCAGGTAGGATTGTCTACTGGTTAAAATATGTATAAATGTTTACAATCTAATGTTAGTGTTAATATTTTTTTTTTACTGACTTAAACAGATTTTCGTATTTTCTTTGGAGCATAACACTCTTACTTTTCTGAACTTTCAGCTATTTAATTGCATCAATGGGACTTCAAGTGCTCTGGAGCTTTGGACTTGCATGTCTTGATATTTATGCCTTGAGGAGAAAGAGAGACCTACAAAATCCAATTCTTGTTAGCCTATTTGTTGTAGGTGATTGGGTAATAATCAGGCGACTTATCTTGTTCCTATTTTCATGTGGAAAAATTAATTAAATTTTATAAGTTCAGAGGAGAAAAATAGGCTTCAACATAAGCATTACTTAACTGAAAACCAATTCAATTTGCAAGTAATTTATGTTTGGTAATTGCTAAATACTTGAAACAGATACAAAATTATTTGCTGGAGTCAAATAATTATATTACAGCAACCTCTGAAGCATTTGGATGTCTCTGTCTTCAATTTGAGGGCTTTTATTTTCTGAACAGTAACTAATTAAACTTAAAAGTGTATTAAAACATTATTTGCGTGTAATGGAATGGTCAAAAATTAAAAGTGAACTTCATTTGCTGCTTCATTATCCTTGTACTAATGGAGGATAGTGTGTTTTTATTTGGTTATATTATTGTTGGTGCTTGTTCTTGGTGAAACTTAAAAGATTAGTGAATTGTTGATAAATCTGAGCTTCAGTTAAGCCCATGGTTGATGGGATTGGAATCAAACCCATGCTTCTTTGCCATTACTATTTTAATGTTCTGATGAAAATTGAGGTCATTAGCATGTGAGATCTTAGTGATTTATGAAATGCAGGTAACAGCTACTTTGTCACTGGCAGCTGCATGCTCATCAGCAGGAATTGTAGTATTATATGCAAGAGACCTGGATTTATGCTCGACTCGTAAGAGTCTAACTTGCAACAGGTACCAGATTTCTGTAGCCATGGCTTTTATCACCTGGGTTCTTACAGCAATGTCATCACATGTGATGTTTTGGATCTTGGCCTCAGTCTAGCTTGACATATTTACTTTGCTGGACAGATGACCACCATAGATATCACAGCATCTTCGATGACTCTTGTAAATTTTGTTGTATGAGTACTTGCCATGACATGTGGGCAAAATTTTCCTTATTGTCCCTGCTCAAAACTGTGATTGATGTTTCATTTTTCAGTCTTTCCATGTTTCTCAGTCTAGATACAGATTCTGGTTTAATCTTAATTATTGGACTTGATTCTGTAATCCAACTTCCTTATTGTGTAGCCAAAAATTATGCTCCTTGCGCTGCGTGAATGCAGTTGTAAATAAATAGTAATTTACCGCCTGTAAAACATGGAAAGCAACTGTTGTCACATTTCACGTTACTAAAAATCCATCATATAATTGCATCTAATATTTTACTTTGACTCGGTTAACTATTGTAATCCTGTATCTACTACAGCATTTATTTCTAACGCTTAAAATGTACAAGGTAAAGTCTGGCATATATGGTGCATTTATATAGGGGCTTATCATTTTAGGCTACAATGCCGCATGGATATGTTGAAGGCATTTGATATTGGGAAATTGGTGTGTAAACGATGTATCATTAATCTTTGAGCAGGATTACATAAATATTTGTTTACTCAATTTAGTATAAAACATTTTGTACATTTTGTGACAGTCAAGAAGAGTAATATTGTTCAACAGCTTCCCAATTAAGAACATATCGTTTTCATCCTCAAGGAGCTTATGATTCTTATAAGTTTGTTTTAATATGTTTTAAATTGCAGTTCACAATTGCAATTGTAATAAAGCTTTGTTTGAGAGTTTGGAGGGAAAAGGTTTGAAGGAAAAAGGGAAACGAGGGTTAAATTCTTTTCTTGTTTGGATGTTTAATATTGAGAGAAGAAGGTGATAAAGTGTTTAAT
This sequence comes from Abrus precatorius, assembly GCF_003935025.1. Lineage (NCBI taxonomy): Eukaryota > Viridiplantae > Streptophyta > Magnoliopsida > Fabales > Fabaceae > Abrus > Abrus precatorius. The sequence continues at coordinate 14,551,452 of NW_020874439.1, forward strand.
TATACAAATGATATTATTATATTTTTTATTTTTTATTTTTATAGAAAATAAAAAATATATATTTTTTTCTTCAAAAATTAATAATTTTAAAATTAATGTTTTTAAAATTAATATTTTTATTTTTTATAATTTTTTTTTTAAAAATCATCACTTGAAACACTACAATTTTTTTAAAAAAAAATTAGAATCCTGTTAATGAAAGAGTATAAGAGAGTCGGAGAGAGAGAATCTTTCAAATGAGAAACTCAAAAAACTAATATTCAAAAGGTTTTGGAGGGTTTAGTTTAATTATAATTTTCTTCTAATTATAATTTTATTATATCAAATAATATTAAATATAATTACATTAAAGAAGATAATAAAATACTTTATTATAAATACTTTTTTAATATTCTACATATTCTCAACTATAAAGACTTTTATTCTTTTAATGATTGCCTTTGACTTTTATTTATTGTGATTATATAGTATATTTTTATTGAAAATTATTTTCTTCTTAAAAGAATAGGTCATTTGGAGCAACTCGTTAATATTAACCGCAAAATAAGTATTTTAATACAAATGTTGCTTTTTGCAATTAATTTTCACTTTAATTATTCATTTGGAGCAACTCGTTAATATTAACCGCAAAATAAGTATTTTAATACCAATGTTGCTTCTTGCGATTAATTTTCACTTTAATTATTCATTTTTGAATCTTATCTTTCAAGTGTATTTTTTGTGGGATGTTATTGTTTGTAGTATAATATTTGATATATTTCTTATGTTAGCAAAAATAAAAAGTTAATAATTAATTATTTTTAATTTAAAATATAATTTTTAACGTTTAAATAAATATTAATTTTAAGAATATTATATCATAAATCGCTATATTTATATCTGTGTTAATTTGTTTTTTTACATATAATTACTTTTATTTTTATTCTTGTCTTAATGAATTGTGAGTTTACTAAAAGACTTGATTTTTTAATTAGAAATCTCAACTTTCTTCGTTTATAATTGAATGATTTTGAAAAAAAATTTAAAAGTATTAAACTTTTTTTTTGGCAATAAACGAGGCTTAAAGCTCAGAAAAAAAAAGACCTAAACAAAGATCATAGGATACCTAATTCCAAGGGAATCAAGTCTTAAATAAGGCTCAACTTACGGAGGAGCCTTATCAAAAAAGAGAAAAGGAGCCCCATACTTAGACTTAATCTTAGCCAAACAATCAGCACCCTAATTGGCTTGCCTCAAAACATGATTAAACCAACTCCTTTTAGGAGATTTCTAATGTCACTAACAATAGGAAACAGTGGGTGATTACAAGGCTGGATATTAACAATTAAAGAGATCACCTCCTTTGAATCACATTCAATCCAGACAAGATTAATCTTCTTCGTTATGATCATCTGTGGTCCTCAATAGATAGCCCAAAGCTCAGCAGCTAAGGGGGAGCATAGCTCCAAAATTCTGAAAAATCCCACAATGAATCTTCCAAGGCTATCCCTGAGGAGACTTCTATAGCTAGCAGACCCATCAACCTGAAAGATGCACTATCAACATTCATCTTCAACTACAAATTTGGAGGGGGCTGCCATTTGGTAAGGCAATCAACTCCCAAACATTTGTTTCCAGTATTCAAGGTAGACCTGCCATACAAAAGAAAAAATAAATAAATCAAAATCAGCTTTAATCTTATGAAGAAGAGACTCAGAATTTACAACTGGATTCTAAAAGAGCTCTTTGTTTCAGTTAACTGGATTCTAAAAGAGCTCTTTGTTTCAGTTAGTCCACAAATTCCAAATAGTAATGCTAAATAATAAATTCCAACATGGATACAAGGAAAAAGTATTAATAGACAAGTTAATCTCAAGCCAATTGTTCAGGCCATTGTTGAAGAAAGACACCTAACAATCAAGAAGGACAAGCTACTGCCAAATCTCCCTAGCAGCCCAACAATCCCTAAGGACATGCATAACAGTCTCAGCCCCCTCCTGGCACCTGGAACAATCAGAAGAATCAGTCATACCACGATTATATCTCTCAGTATTAGTAAGGAGTCTACCATGTACAATTTTCACAGAAAATTTTTTTTGGGGAGACCAGCTCACTTCCAGACCAGATTAAAGAGATTATGTAATGCCCCAAATTTTTGTAATATTGATTACTATTATATATATGTGTGTGTGTGTGTGTGTGTGCGCTGAGAATATTGAGCTGTGGCTGGTTTGATTAATGAAAATTTGGCTAAGTGTCTGGAGCAGGGTATTCTCGCTGTAGCGAGAAGGCCCTGGAAGAAAGGCGTGAAACTGTCGCCCGCTCGCTGCAGCGAGCGAGCAACAATTTGGGATGCATTTTTGGGTGCAGTCTCGCTGTAGCGAGATTCTGCAGAAACCAGAGTACAGTTTCGTCTGAGATTTTCGCTGTAGCGTAAGGGCCTCGCTGTAGCAAGAGTGTCGCGACCACAGAGGTATTTGAGGGGGTTAGGGTTTGGGAAAAATCATTTTTCCCACTTCTCCTTTCGAGCTCTCTCTCATTTCTCCCGATTCACAAGCCTTTCTTATCGATTAAACTGCTTCCAAAGCCTTTTAGGTACAAGATTGAAGGTTGGAACACGTTTGGAGCTTTGAAGATGAGTTTCCATGGTTAAGGTTTTGATTTCTTATCCCCATTCGTTGTTTTCTCAATTTTCCTTAGTTCTCATGGGATTCTTCCATGTATTTAGGACAAAATTTGTGTGGGGAGCGTCTCCTTAGTTAAGTTCGTGTGTGGGTCTTCAATTTGAGGTAAGGACCCCATCTCATTGTATTTTGATTTTTGTTTATTTTGCTAAATATTGCAATATGGCTAGGATAGAGGGTAGGAAATGTGCTAAATATTTCTGTCACAAAGCTAAGAGACACTAACTAGTGTTATTTGCAATCTAAACACTAGCAAGTGCACTAGGATTATAGCAAGTAATGAGTAAATTTAAGATCCGAGTATCGTCTCCACAGGGAATTAGGAACTCACTTATCACTTCACAGAAAAATAACCATTTGAGCCATACGAATTTAGGAAGAGAGTTGTATCATATAAAAGTAATAATTAGAGCAATCAAAAGTAAAGAACTTGCAGAAAAACAGAGTATAAGATTTGTGATGAAATGAAATAACAATGAAGGATAGTTAGGAATTTACTTCACAAGAATATCAATATCAATCCAATTAAATCCTCTGAACATTCAAGCAATTGAATAATTGACAATCAGTTTCACATATACCTAGCCAAAGGTTAATTCCTTAACTCATTGACCCTAACAATCCACTAAACCTCCCTAATCCCTTAGGTGAGATTCAATTTCAGGTTGCATTAAGAATTAGAACTATAAGATTGCAGAATTAGGTCTCCTTATCCCTAAGAAATCGCTAAACTCTGGTTGCTAATTCAGATCGGAGCAAACAATCCAATTCCCATTGGTAAAGATTCCTCTTGATTAATCAAATGAATTTCCATTCAAAGATTGCATGAAAAGCAGAATTAACAACTCAATTATTCCAAGAACTTAAAGTTCAGAAAATAAAGTCGAATCAATACATCAATTCGAGTTCCATAAACCCCTAACTATGGGAAATTAAGCACACATTGCAACAAAAACAGAGAAAGAAGAAGAAGAAGAAGATGAAGAAGAATGCAGAGCAGCCATGGCCACGAGCTCCAATCCGATCCCTCTTCTTGGAGCTTCAAGCTTCGACCCCAATCTTCTCTCCACTCTCTCAACGAGAATCTAACTAACAAAACAGAAAATGAGCAAAAGACCCCTAGTTTCGCGCTTCAATCATGTATTTATAGAAACCCCAGTTTTGCGCGTTGTCACTTTTCTTCACAAAAGTAACCACGCAGAAGCTTTATGTAGTGCGCGTGTTCACTTTCAAGAGCAAGAGTAACCACGCGCAACTTGCAGAGTTGAAGGCTTCTCTGGAACATTCACTTTAATTCATAAGAGTGGCAACGCAGGAGGTCAAGGGCTGTGCGTGATTACTTTCGTGAGTAATAGTAACCACGCGCAAGCTGTCCTGATACAAGTGCCTCTGGAACGCTCGAAAGTGACAACGCGCAGCTCATCAGGAATGAAGTCTCTCTGGAACGTTCACTTTCGTTGGCGAAAGTGATAACGCACACTGGCAACGCTCACTCTTATAAATAAAAGTGATTACGCACAGGCTCCTCTTCTCATTTAGGCTCTGGAATGATCACTTTCACTAACAATAGTGATCACGCCCAGCCTGCATCCCATAATTCTTGTATTTTGGAGTCCAACATTGCCATTCTTCCTCTTCCTTTCCATTGATAATCCATTTCCATGACTTTTGCTCAGATTATTCCTTCAAAAACAAGATAAATTCCTTAAGAACTAAGCATAAATTCTACAAATGCGAAAATAACTACAAATTGAAATAAAACTTTCAATCATTCTCTTTTTCTGAGTTTTTCTGCTTTCTTCATATATTTTCCTTATTAAATGAGCTAGAATTATGCTAAAATATCAGTAAAAATATGGATTCATCAACTAGCAAGTGTACTAGGTAAATGTAGCAAATAATAAAATTTGGAATTCATTTGAGTTCCAAGTATCGTTTTCAGAGATTAATTTTATCAATTACCACTTCACAAATCAATAACTAGTTAAGCTAAACGAATTTTGGAGTGTTTTGAGCATTTGCAAACAAAAGCAATAAAGTGTAGAAATAAGAAAATCACAACAAAATAGAGTTACGAATTTTAGTAATGAAATTATATGTGAATGAAGTTAGAACTGATTTCACCTCTTTACCAATTGCAAAACTGAATGAGATTTGAACTCTAAGTTCTTTAAGTGATTGATGATCAATTTTACTTAGTTAATCAAAGGACAATCCCTTGCCTCATAACCCTAATATTCAATTAACTACCGTAATTTCTTAGGTATAAATCAATCAAACATTACATTAGGCATTAGAAATTAAGAGATAACAATGAATCCAATGTACCTCTGAACTATCCATACTTGTCCTTATCATATTTCTTCCTCATCTCATTTCACTTTCCATATTTTCCATCTCATCTCTATATTTCTCATTATGGATTTACTCTTCTCATTAGTCATTATGGCCTAAACTTATTATTTGCTATAACATGAGCTTATTATTTGTATTTTATCATGTTATTCATCCCTCCATTTCTCTATTTTCGTCAAGTTTATTACTACGTCATATATTAATCAATCATTGCCGAGAGTTAGTCACTCTCAAACTCAATCCACCACATACATGCATATACACTCAAAACAAGGATCATACACATAATCCAACACCACAAAACATGCTTCAAACATAACAAAAATATGTTCTTATCCAACATATACTCAAAATCATGCATTTCATCATAGCATTTTCATGAACACAAATATACAACTTTCTTAGTAACAAGATACAGCTCTCCTTATCTTGAAATGAAAGTTTAGTGAAGGGTTTTAGAGTTTTTTGTTCAAAAGGTTAGGTTCTTTCTAAATATCGTAAGAGATCCTATTTAAAGTAGGAAAAACAAGAAAATAACCAAAGGAATAGAGAACCAAGCTCCAAGAACTTACCAAGTAGCAAGGAAAGTGAACTCCTAAGACTTAATCAGAGAAAGATTGAGATTTTTCAAGGATTTTATGAGAAAATGAGGAGAGAGGTTAGAGAGAATGAAGAGGGTCATGACTTGGATTATAATCCAAGTTTCTCAACTTGAAAACCTTAAATACCCCTTAATTTGCGACATTTTCGCTAAAGCAAGAGATTTTAGCTATAGTTAGACCTTCTCTCGCTGTAGCAAAAAAACCAAACAAAATTTTACTTTGTTGTCTATCATTCTAACTACGACGAGAGCTCCAACATCCTTGTTACAGCGAGAAAGCATTAGAGAGCCTAATTTTGGACACTCATTTCTCGCTACAGCACGACACACCTCACTACAGCGAGAAATCCTGCAACTCACACACCTAAAATTCTCCTAATTTCAAGTAACAAGCATTAACAATTCACACAAAATATAAAATTAATAAATAATAAAATAGGAGTGTTACACATTAGTTCATTTGTTTAGGTGTATTTAATTTTAATTTTAATTTTCATCATTAATAAGGTTAATTATTAATAATAGAAAAAAAATTATCTTCTAATTATTTATTAAATGCTGCAAGTTATTTTTGTTATTTGTTTTGTGTGTTTTTGTCATTATGAAATTCTTCTATTTTAATGCATTTAATTTTGAATTTTGAATTTTTGGAGAATTGGATTAATAGGATTGCTGTAGAATTTTGTGACTTGCAAGGATTTCGCAGAAATTTTGCAAAGATTTAAGGAGCAGCGGAATAAGGATTCACTAGATTTTGACTTTTGCATATTGATTAGATTAGTTTATATTAGATTAAAAAATTAATATATTTAAATTTGAATTTTAAATTATAGTTAAAATTAAATTAGATTATATTTAGTTTGTTTAAATTTCAAATTTCAAATTTTTTATTAAAAAAACTTTTCTTTGAAAAAATAATAAATATTTTTTTAAAAAAATTCAAATTAAAATAATTTCAATTTTTATTTTCTTTCTATCGCACTTTCTATTATAGTTTATTTGATTGATTTTTATTTTATTTTTTTCCTTACACATTTTTATTATTTGATTTGCATAAAGTTTGTTTATTCCCTCACACACCACTAAGTGTTTTCAGGAACTCACCTAAATCTGCACTAAGTGGATGTTCTCACTTGGATCGAGAAGGAGTTCAGCCTTGAGAAGACTTTCTTTGAGGGAAGGAGATGAGAGAACAGAGAGACTGAGAGGGAAAAGTAGTTTTGGTGAGAAATAAAAGTTTTCAGCTCAAAATCCATTTAAATACTCTTTAGCTCTTTACAGCGAGATATACTAAACAATGGACCCTTTCTACTAAATGTCATTTTCGCTACAGCAAGGGCTTCTCACTACAACGAAAAGGTTGTTGGTTTAATCTTATCTTATCCTGCAGTTTAACATCAACCAAAATCCTCCAAATTTACACAACATGCATTAACATTTTACTCAACAACCATACAACTTATACATACAAGAATTCAAGCCATCTCACACCATAACCAACATACAACATCACATTCAACATATAAAGGCATCATAATTAAATGATTACAACATTATCTTCAAAGGAAAAGAGTGAATATATATATATATATATATATATATATATACACACACACACACACAGATACATAGGCATGACAGCTCGTTTGAGTAAGATCACTCTTGCCTGGGTAAGAGGACATTTGGGTTGAATTTATCCTATTATGGCTTGAGCGAGAATGCTCTGAAATCTTGTGATTTTAGGTGCTCAGTCTTGTTTGAGCGAGACCTGTTTCGCCTAAGCGAGACCCCTGCACCAAACTTCTACTAAAAAATAAAAAATAATTCCCAAAACATATTCTAATCATTATCTAGTATCAACAATTCAGTAATTAGTAAATAACTAAAAAAGAGTGTTACAATTCTCTCACTCATTTAAAAATTTTGCCCCCAAAATTCATTAAGTGAGGAAGAGAGGAGAATATGCCATCTGCATTTTGTTTTCAAGTTTCCAAGTTGTATCCCCTTCATCATTTGCATTCTAGGTCACCTTCACCAAAAATATGTCTTTGCTTCTCAATTGCTTAACTCGATAATCAGTGATCTTTACTGAAAATACATCATAAAAGAGATTTTCTCGAACTTGAACAAGATTAATTTTGATTACATGAGAGGATGTGGGATGTAATTTCTAAGTTGAGACAAAACTGTATGTAAATTTGAAATGCTGGGTGGTAAGGGAATTTGATAAGTTATAGAGCCTATTCTTTATAGGATTTCAAAGGGTCCAATAAACTTATGTGATAACTTTTTAGATTTCAAAGCTCCACCGACTCCAGTGGTAGGTGAAACCTTCAAAAATACATGATCTTCCATTTGAAACTCGCAAAATTTTCTCCAATTATCATAATAACTATTTTGTCTGTCTTGAAAAACTTTGATCTTTTCTCTAATTAGCTTGATCTGATCATTTTGTCTTTAAACAAAGTCAGGTGCATACAGAATTGTTTCTCCCAACTCGTACCAATACAAAAGCATTCGACACTTCCTTTCATACAATGGTCCAATGCTGGCATGATAAACTGATGTGTATGTGAATTCTACCAAAGGTAGACATTCATCCCAAACTCTTTGTTGTTCCATCATGCAGGCTTGTAACAAGTCCTCAAGAATTTGGATGATTCACTTTGTTTATCCATCGGTCTGGTGATGATATGTTGAATTAAGCTTTAATTTAGTCCCTAACGATCTTTGCAAACATTCCTAGATAACTTTGCAAAATATTAAGTATGCTGTGAAAGAATATTAACAAATAAAAATTGGTTGGAAAACACAAATAACTTTGGCAGAAGCAATAACTTTTCCACAAAATTAAGTTTTTTCTTTTATAAATAAAGCCGTACTAAATTACAAGTGACCCTGCTCCCCATATTATGCCTTTGTCGTAGAAACAAAAATAAAACTAACAAAAGAAAGATCCAGTTTTGGTTCCAGCTTATATGCGTTGTTGCTGTTCTAAAATCATGGTGATAATCACGTGAAGTAGAATTTTAAGTTTGATCTCTCATTCGTGAAGGAAAATCGAGATTATTGGATAAATAGTTTCAAATCAAGCCGAAGCAAAACTCTATAAGATACAAATCAGCACAACGAAAAATTTCAAGTGTTTACCCTTTGAAACTTCAATGCAACATATACAAACGCAGCCCAAGTGAGCCAACTCATAAAGACAATTTCCCTTTATACACGCCATCATCCACCAAACAAGATGTAATTAGCAACTAGAAACATATTTTTATGCACTTTTTGTTAGGTGATAATATCTAAACAAGTATTTTAGTTGATTGACAAGATAGTTTCAATATTCCTCAATTGATTACTCTCAATTTGCCGTTTATGACGCGACGTGAAGAGAGATATAGTCTTTAAACCACACACTATTTTTGGTCTAAACAATCACACTTCGAAATGCAATAAAATCTAAGAAACAACCATCCTAAACAATGGAGAATATAAATCCATACCAAAAATAGAACAAACAAACAAAAAATTGCAGTCTAATTATTCTACAAATTCATAGTTTCCCTTGGCCCCTTGGGCCAAGAAACCCATTCATTTCACTTATAATTTTCATTTTTAAAAAAGCAAATATTATAAATGACCCTTTGGCCATGAAACACATACATCATCATAAGCATAAGACCCAATATTTACATTTGCACAAGACAAATATGCTAGCGTAGGACTCCTTTGGTTATACCCAAACGCTTGCAAGTTAGAATTACAACCCAAACTTGAACAATTTAAAAATACAAACATACACACTTAACAATACAAGAAGTAAATACATTCATGTACAACATGTTGATTTAGATGCTCATGTTGAAACTCCAGGTGAGTTCAAACGACGGTGTGGAGATTGAACACCAGAAGAAACTATGATTTGGGTTGCAGAAGTAGAAGGCTTGGAAGATGGTGAAGAGGCAGAAAACCCATAATCTGAACCAAAGAGATTTGCAGCAGGGGTTTGAAACCGACCCGAGTCACCGGGAAGTTTCATGTATGAGTAAGAAGGTGACTCACAAAGCCATGATCCAATAGGTCCTTGTTTCCCATTCTTGTATTGCATTATAGCTTTGTACACAAATGGAATGAGACCCTCCATTTTTATTTTAGGAGAGAAAGACAGAGAAAAAACAGAGGAAAACAGAGAACTTTGAAAGTGAAAGGTTTTGGTGGTTTGGTTTGTGAATTGGATTGAAGGTGAGAGGAAAATAGAGGTGTTCTTGGGTTTAAAGGTGTGGGATTGTATGATGACGTGGAGTAATAGAATGTAATGGGAGTCCAACTCTTCACGCTAAGCCACGAAGATTTCAACGCAAACCCACAAGGAGATCTTGAAAGCTATGTGCAAACCACATTCTTCGCACAACAAAACCCAAAAAAAACTCATTGGAATCATTTTTTGTGTTCGTCCCACTTTTTTTATTATTATTTTGATGGTTTAGTTTGATGGGTTTGAGCTTTTAGAACAAGATTGGTTGGTTCGATGTGATTTATATTTATTTATTCATCATTTGGTTTAGATTTCATCTCATACTAGAGCCTTTCCAGTGACTACTAATTTCATTATACTTTTTTTTTTATATAAAAAAAATGTTATCTTAGTCACTATTGTTGGTCCAGATTTTGTTTTAAAGTATGGTACTCGATAAATTAATATTTTGCTCATTCGATGGTGGCCAGTTGTATGAATGTGTATCTATCTGTGTACGAGTTGGAGTATAAGATTTTATGAATCATGAATTGCACTTTGCCGACTTCAAAATAATAGCACAATGAATGCATTTTTATTTGTGTGTATGATGCTTATTTCAGTGATGTTCTTCTTGCAACTAACGTTTAAAATCAAAGGGTTTCTATTTCTTTGATTGAACCCAACATATATATATATATATATATATATATATATATATATATATATATATATATATATATATATATATATATCTTTTCTTTTTCTTCAAGTAGTGCAATTAACACGTGTTCTTTTTTCAAATTTATCATTAACAAGAAGAGATGTAATGCCCAATTAAGATTGAAAAATATTATTGTATTAAATATTTGTTAGGATAAAATGAGAGGCAAGATCGGCCCAACTTAAAAGTTTATTTTTAAATATCTTTTAATTTAAAATAATAAAATTATTATAATTCTATTTATAATTTATCTTTTGAGTTTCTTAGGATGTGAAATTACTTATAAAATAAAATAATCACTTTTTTTTTACCTTTTTTTTCAATTAATAATATAGTGAATTCATTTAGATATTATTGATATTTAGTAAGATTTTATTGATTTTATTTTTAAAAACTTTAATCAACTAAAAAAACATAATATGATTGAATTAAAAATGATTTTAAATATTAAATACTCTTTCAATTCATTATATCAATTAAAACTTTTTCAGTCATTATATTAATTAATAACATATAATATATTAGTATTTATATTCAATATTTTTAAATTATACATAACAAGATAGATATGTAAGAAAATTGTTATTTCTTTATGATAGCATATTTCTAGAGGAGACTAGGACTTTATTTGGAAGTTTGGAGAGGGAGGGATGGAAAATATTTGAAGGAGAAAGGAGTTAAATCTTCATTTTGTTTGGATGTTTAATATTAAGAGGAGAGGATAATTGGGAGTTTAATTATATAAATAATATCATTGTATTTTATATCTTTTATTTATGTATTTTCTATTTTTTCAAAAATAAAAAATAAATATTTTTCTCAAATTTAATATTTTTATTTTTTATAATTTTTAAAAAAAATTCTTACTTAAAAAATTAAAATAAAAAAAAGTTAAAATCCTAATTATGAATGAGTATGAAAGAATAAACGTGAGAAAACCTTTAAAAAACTCTCCAAATGGGAGAACTCTAAAAAACTAGTTTTAAGAGGGTTTAGAAAACTCTCCAAACTCTTCCAATTAATTAAGTGACTCCCAAATAAGAGTTAACCTTTCTTAACCTCTCCCCTCTTCTCCTAAACACAACTCCTAAGAACTTACAAAAAGAACTCTACTAAAACATAAAAAAAATAAAATTAGTTTCTTTAATGTATTAATGTCATTTATTAATTAATTTTTAACTCCACGATTTTTAAAAGATTATTAACAAGAGTTTTTTCTCTTTTTTCAGAGAGTAAAACTTAGGCTTTACAATGTAAGTAACTAAAGAGATCTTCATCTAAAGAGTGAAGAACAAATCATAAAAGTTGAATAGAAATTATTTAATCCAAAACCTTAAAACACTATAGAGACTTGTCGCTTGTACTTTTTATTTTTTAACTTACTGGTGAAATTTAACTTTGATCATTGCAGAAGTTCAAAATTCCAAATGCACGTTTTTACTACCCAATTTCAACAACGAACATACAGCCAATTTGTGCTTATTTTGGCATTTTATTGACACGGTTAAAAAATATATATTAGTTTTTAATAAATTATATCAGTAAAATTTTAAAAATACAAATAGTTAAAAACTGAACATAAAAACGAAAAAAATAAGAAAGTGAAATTAAGATTATATAAATATATTGATGAAAAACAAAACATTTTAATCAATATATCTTTGTTTACTTTGTCCTGTCGCAAGTATGTGTTGGCAGATGTCATAATAAAGGTGAATTCAAATCAATCAATGTATTTGGTTAGTTAAGATGCTATAAGTTCTTGATAATCTTATAAATGTTAATACAAAGCGTAGTTTATGTTAATAGTAATGCATAATAACAAAGTGTACTTTCCTATTTTATGTAATCTTCTCGTCACACAAATTTTATTGAAAATGAAAAAAAAAATAGTTAGAAGAGTCTAAAAAAAATTTTAATAGCATAAAACATTAAATACTATGTTAGAAAGGAGCTGTGAGAGTAGTTTTGTTTTAAATTAGATAATGTTTCGCACTATTTAATGTGTAGTGTTTAAGAGAGACTAACTTTATTATCAAGATTAAAAGATTCATGAGTTGAATATATTTTGTTTATAAAAGTTAAAAGTTATAAAAAACTTGTTTTATGAGTTTGAAAATGACTTTAAAAAGCAGTTAACGTAGAACTAAAATCCAATTTCTTGTATGATTAGAATGATTGATGATTTATGTAGAAGGAATAAGAGTGGATATAGTGAACATCCAATTCTTTGTGGTTGGGGAAACTGACTGAAAGGGAAAAATGCTTGAGCGTTGATGTAGGCGAAAGATAACACCGCAAAAGGTGATGTTGCCCTCACGTTGTTGTTTTGCAAGCTATGTTCAAAAGCGAAATTCACACAGCCATAGACTTCCATATTCACCTAACTCATCCCACAAAACTCAAATGCCCTCAGTTTGAGCCTTTATCTTTTGCTTAATCAATATATCGTTTGAAAATTAATTTTTTATTGCGGAGAGAAAATGACAATGTCTCATTAACTCCAATGTTTAAGATTACGATAGTGGACTTTTGTATTTGGATGAAGCAAGCGTGGCTTGTGAATTCTTTTGTGATTTTTTGCTTCATGTAGCATGCTGCCTATTCTCCTTATTTAATTATCATAATGCTTCTCCAGCTATTTGGCAATAAAAATTAAACAATTAAAAATTAACACTATAAATGATATTATATAAAATATTTAATTTTTGCTTATTTTTATTGTTTTATATATATTTATGTATGTCAAAATAAAGAGGATCGGTGAAAATTGTCTACAAAAATCATTAAAAAAAACAATTTTGAAAGGTTATTCGATATATATTTTGAAAGCAAACTCAAACCTTAGTTTTTGACATGGGAAAAAATAATCCTTTTTTTTTATGGTGAATAAGATATAATTTGCTCTTTATTATCTCTTCAGAATTTGGAATATTCAATAGAAGAAAATATTACTATAGCTACAAGAAATCAAATCAAGATATTCAAATTAACTCAAGTGAGATTTTTATTAATATTATAGAAATCTACTTATTTGAGTTAGAAACATTTATAACAGCGTAGAGTTAATTGTTTTCAGCATTTTTTTTTTCCATTCACAAAACTCAAATCTAAATTTTTGCTTAAAAGGAATTAAGCATTTTGTAACGCCTTAAATTTAATTTCCAAAATAAGTGAATTTCATAAATATAGAGATAATAAAAAATTGCATTCGAATGGTTCTCGAAACATGGTTCAACAAGTATTTTGAAATAATAAGTGTTTACAAATTTTAGTTAAGGAAACTGCTACAAAACTAATTCAAATATATTAAAATTTTAAAATAAAATCAGAGCCCTATAGCGGTTTCATCCATTCCTTCACTGAGTCTGGTGCCGGTCGTCTTGGTTACCTGAAAAATAAATATAAGGGTAAGTACTCTATACTACCCAACACACACACAACATAGAGACTCACCTTACACACCCACATGTATTCCAACATATTTCATTCAAGTATAGACAATCACAGGCAATACTTTCAAGCATTTAATTTTAATTCTTAAATGATGCACTCACTGCACTAGACATTACATACACACGTGCGCTCACCGCACGTAGCCACGCTCATTGAGTCATTGTGGCACTGTGATCACAAATTCACACCATGGATGATCGCCAGTTACCCTCACATCACGAATACTACGTGCACAGTCATGAGTCGCTTGGCAAAGGTAATGGTCACAGGTTTAGTCAGGAGGAGAGTGTGTAGCCCATGGTGCACCCATGCTCACTGTTGGTGTCACCACCACTCTTTCTTCCCCAAGGTATTTCTACCGTTCCCATCTTCCATACCTCTAGTGTATCGCTGAACCATTTATAGTATTATTACAACAACACTTAACATGTCCCATTCACATACATTTCAAATTACATGCAATATTCATATTCGCACACGGCACATAGGCCTACATTCCTTCACATTACACGGCACTCAGGCCCAAATCACACTTAAACATTGAATTCTCATAAATCAACGGCATGTTACCACACACACAATACCCTTAGTGGGCTCAACCATCTCATCACATATCAAATTGCATTCAAACACACAAAAATTTCTATCAATACACGTTTTCTACCTTTTATCTCAGCCACATTGCAATATTTAGCAAAATAAATAGAAATCAAAACATAATGAGATAAGGTAGAGTCTCCTCTTACCTTGGATTGGAGACTCACACACAAATCAACGACAAAAAAGAATCCTCACACGAATTTCATCCCTAAAACACATGGAAACTCCATGAGAACTCAAGGAGAACCCAAAGAAGAGGGACAAAAACCAAAATCCTAACCATTAAAACTCACCTCCAAGCATTTCCACACGAATCCAACCTTCAATCTAACTCACAAATGGCTTTGGAGGCAATTTAATTAGTGAAATAGGATTTTGGGTCGAGAGAATCGAAGAGATTTTGAAGAGGGATGATGAAAAATGAATTTCCCCAACCCTAACCCCTTCAAATACCCCTCTGCTCGCGATACTCTCACTGCAACGAGACATCTCTCGCTGCAACGATACCTCTGTCGCTACAGCGAAAATATCAAAGAAAACTGCACCTTGATTTCTGCATATTCTCGAGACCCTTTTGATACAGCGAGACTGTACCCAGAAATGCATCCCAAACTGTTGCTTTGTCACTACAGTGAGGGACCTCTCGTTACAGCGAAAAGGCGACAGTTTCATGCCTTCCTCCCAGTGCCCTCTCGCTGCAGTTAGAACACCTTGCACCAAACACTTAGCCAAATTTTCAGTTCAATTCCAACCATCCACACACTCATACAAGTCTACATCACCACATATACATATATCCTCATTACAACATATATATATATATATATATATATATATATATATATATATAATAATTACACAACACATGAAAGTCCACATAAACACTTATATTAATAATCAAACTATATTACAAAAGTTGGGGCGTCACACATTTACTACTTGTTATATATATAGAGAGAGAAAAAAAACTTCTAAAACTAGTGTAAGTTTAAAAATTCTTACACTTAATCTGATTCTTTCATTTAACTTATATCTATTAGTTAGTGAAATAATAAACTATAACCTGTAAGATGTAAATTAAATGAATGATTCAGATCGAGTGTAAAAGTTTAAATTTACACTGGTATGAAAAGATTATGTTATATATATAATTTTTTTTTTAAATAACTTAAATTTTGCACACATAATCCAGAAAATATAATTTTTTAATACAACATTTGATTTCAAAATAAAATTATCTGTTAAAAATATTAAATAATATAAAAATAAATGTAACTTATACAAAGTCAATGTGTGAAACTTATTTTAATTGATTACATAGTGTTTCGATAGCAAATTTTAAAACGTTATTTCATATATAAATATATGCTTATAAGCTATTGATTTTCTTTTTCTTTATTTTTTTTTTATCTTCACTATCTTGTCATGATTCTTTTTCTGTGTTCAGTTATCACATGATTCACATCTTATACGTACATCATCTTGTTTAATAACTTATTTTATAAAATATTTTAATTAAATTCTTTAAGCATCAGCTTTCTACTTTCAACAAAACTGTAGTTCAGTTTTATAAAATGTTTTCTACATTTTTATTTCTATACTAATTATGAATTGTTTTAAAAAATTATTTTATTTTTATTTTTTAAAACTTTTTAATATTTAAAAAATAATAATTAAATTATATTTTCACTATTTTTATACAAATTTTTAAAAAACCAAATAAAAATGGTTTATAAATTAAACACAAAAAGTGATTTTCTCAAAGTCTCCTAACTTTTTCACTAATTCTTCTGAATGCGCCCTAGTTATTAGCCCATGTGTGAGTGATTTAGTTATCCGTTACTTTTATTATTATTATTATTATTATTATTATTATTATTATTATTATTATTATTAAGTTACATAGACTGAACACATATAATAATTTGTGACATAAGTCTAATGATAAGATTTAACTCTTTTTAAATAAATAAATAATATAAAAAAAAGAAAGAATGTGGAATATATTTTTATTATTTTTAGATAAAATATCTCATAGATATACATATATTTTAAATAATTAAATCCCGTGCTAATAAATTTTCCACACAAGTGTTGGGTATTGATTTTTTTTTTTTTTGAGAAAATCTTTTTATTTTACAGAAATTATTTAAGATGTTTATAAAAATAAATTGTTCTTCTGAAAATAAGATAAGTCAAATACCTTCCAATTCATATATATTCTAATTTTTATGATAATATTATAAAAATATATATTATTCATTCGTCACTTGAGACATAAATATAAATTTTCTATTCTGCCCCAGCCAAGTATAAGTATATATGCAATTATTTTGCTATGGACAAAAATAAATTACGCTAACATATTTAATTGCAAATAAGTACAGTTAACCATGATATGCTCTTGTTTATGTACATTTATAACTAATTATTACTTAAAAAATTTGCCCCATGGTGTAAGAATTTATTATACGTGTAGAGTCAATTTAAGTTAGTAAGCAATCTTATATTTATTTTTTTTACTCTTTTTTTTTTTTTTTTAGAAATCTTGTATTTGAATCCGTATATTCTTTTAGGTTAGCAATATTTATAAATTGCAAACGGGAATTAATATTGAGCTATTTAAACTTAAAGATACTTCATGATCTCCGATTTGAAAAAACTTTTGTTTTTTTTTTTAAAACTGTGCTTTTGTTTAACTAAGCCTTACATCCATACCCTGGGTTTCGTTTTTTTTTTTTTTTTTAAATTATTGTTGGAAATTGCATGGATATATGGTTAACATATTTGGGTTAGCAACCCAAAGAACCTTAACACATAATATTTTTTTTTAATAAACCCTTATTTTGGCCCTAAGATAATAAGTGTTAGACATTTTAGTTCTTGAAATTTTAAAAACGTCACGTTAGTCTTTGACTACCATGTTTATTGAGCATTTTAATGCCTAATTAAACTTAAATACCATTTAATGATACGCTACAAAGACACGTCGCTTCTTGGGTCGCAATGAAGCAGGAGTTTACAAAGGTGAGGGATTTTAGTTATGCTAGGAGCATGTTTGATGTTATGCCTAAAATAAATATTATTTCTTTCACTATCATGATTGATGGGTATGCAAAGGTTGGTAATATAATGACCCCAAGGTTCTTTGTTTGAACAAGTTATAGAAAATGATGTTCTTGTTTCACCACCATAATTGATGAGTTTTTGTTGGTTAACTTTGTGAAGACTAATTTTTGCCTCCCAAAGAGATCGCCTCCAAATATAAAAATTTATGAATAAAAATAATAAAGTTGTTTAACAAAAAAATGGAAAACATTGGGAAATAAGCTTTGCTCCTAGAATGGAAATGCTGCACTATGCAAGTTTATCCCTAATATCAATAAATGATTTTATAGAGGAGAAGAGGAAAAAAAACTCAAAGATTTGACATTTTGTTAAACCCTAAAAGTAAAAGAGGACTAATATAAATAGATAAATGAGAGATTCAAAAAGAGAAATTACATTGGAAATTTTTAGAGTAAGAGATATGGAAAAAGAGAAAAAATCAAGAACAAGTGTTTTAGAGGAGAAGGATAATACTAAAAAGAAGAATTAAAGATAAAAGGAGAGAAATTACATTGAAAATTTAATCTTCATCCTTCATTCTTGTTTAGATTTGAAGCCACACTTTCTTGTAGAACTAAACTGCAAGGTATTTTTTCGAGAGACAAAGCTTTTGTTATTTTTCTTATCTCCTCTTAGTTTAAAACATTATAATAATAGGTGTGAGATGTGATACCCAGGAGCTAGGCGAGGTTGGGGAGTGATTGTCAATGCATTGTGGCACGGACAATAAACAGCTATTGGCAGACTTCTAGGCGAGGCCGGAGAGTGATCACCGGTGCAATGTGTGACATAGATAAGGAGTGGCTCCTAGCAGGCTTTCGGTGTTAAGGGACATATGAATGAATCGAACTTACACTGGAATGAGAGATCTAGAGACTATGTATAAAGTTAAGGATAACTTAAAGGAATTGATTAGGACTACCTATACCAATAAAATGCATTTACTCTTCGGTAGCCTATTACTTAAGAACTTCAATGTTAAGCATGTTTAACTTGGAAAAATTATGGGATGGGTTTGGAAAGGTTTCAAGAAGTGTGTGAGTGATGACAAAGCACGCTGAAAAGTCTTATATTAGTTTATGGGGTAGTAGTTGAGTAGTAACATAATAATAACACACAACTTGTACATCAATCAAAGTGCATTTTTTTTTTCTTTTCTTCTTCTTTGTTTGGTTTGTTACTTTTCTTTTTAATTTCATATTATTTTATTTGAAAAAATCACTTTTAGGCTTAAAAATTTGATCTAGAAATAAAATCGGAGTTATTTTTATTTATTTATTTTTTCTTTACACTTTGACTCAAAATTATTATTAACTTTTGTTGATTTTTTTTATTATTTTGTTATTAAAGTTATGTCATTTTATTCTTTTTAATTTATTTCTTTATATATATATATATATATATATATATATATATATCTTACCTATTATTTTTATCTCTAAATTTAATCATTCTAAAGTCATTTATTGATTAACTTCAAAAGATAGTGATAATAATAATAATAAATGATCAAATTTGATTCATACATCATAAAATTTTTATTCTTGCAATTATAATGTATTTAGTTTCGCTTTATTATTTATTTTCTATGTAATTTCTTGGTTCCCATTTTTATTATTTATTTATGTTTTTTGTTGTTATTTTTAGCATCATTATCCTTTATTGTATTGCATAATCTCATAATGTTGGTGTAATTTAATTTCATATTCATTTTTTTATGATTATTAAATTATGTTTTTAATTTATTTTGTTAAATAAATAAATAATATATATTTACATCAATTTATAACATTAACGTGTAGTTTTTCTACTGTTATGTATTATAAATCAATAAAGTTTGTTTATATGGACCTATATTACCTAAGTTTTATACAATATTTATTTATTATATTAGCCTCTAATTAATTAGAACTTTATCTTAGTAATTAATCAAGACATATTCTTCCTATAATTACTAATTTACTAATCAATCTTTAAATTAAAATTATTTTATAATACAGTAATTTATGATATTAATGTGTTATGTGTAGCGACTCTACCTTTATTTATTATAAATTGTCAAAATCTATGTATACCAATATTACTTTAAGTTTTATATATCATTAATTTATATAAAAATTAAATCTAATTTCTAAAATTAATCAATTACATGATTGTTTTTATTTAATTAAAATATTTTATCTAATTAAAAATATTTCTCTATTATAAAAAAAATAACTCATTTATTTTATTTAATCAAAATATTTTCATCATATTAATTCAATAATTTATAATGTTATTGTGTAGCATCTCTATTTTTGTACGCTTGAATTCGTTGCGTACTAACATTACCTTAGGTCCTACACAATATAACTTTATTGAATTAAGTTTTAATCTTTTTATTAAATAAATATTTTTTAATTAATTTAAATATATTTATTCTTTTTATCAAATGAGTTAATTTCATATTTTAAATTTTATTAAGTCATATTTCTCACTTTGAAAAATTAAATAAATAAATAGTTAATTACTTAATTTTATTTCTTCATATTATTATACTTTTTATAATATCGATGGATAATTTACATTGCTTTCAGTTGTCCAATAAATTATAAGAGATTTATGAATAATTTACGCTATCTTAAATTCTCTTTCAACGTGAATCATAATTTAAATATATATTCAAATATTTTATTTATAAATAAAAATATTTTTTAATAATTTGTAATATAGTTGTGTGAACTCCCTTCGCTTTCTATATCATTAATTGTAGATGCATGTATAACTGCATATCTTAAACGTTATAATCTTATCAAAATAATTTTAACCTCAAAATAAACTTTCTTTGACTAAACTTAATTTTAATCAACGAACTTTATTATTTTTATGATAGAATTATGTGATTTTGAGTTCTCTATTGAATTGAGTATACGTAATAACGGGAACCAAACCCGTCGAGTCAAAACAATTTTTAAAATAAATTTTTTTTAAGATGTCAATTAATATTTTAATAAATAATTTATCTTCTTTTAAATAATAATAATAATTTAGAAGTTAAATAAATATATTTCAAAATTAAAAAAACTTGCACAATTAATTGAAGGTAATCGTTATTTAAATAGATATTGTAGAATGTTAATACTTTCCCTACACATAAATAATTCTCGAACTCATTTTTAGTTTCAAAGATTATTTTTCAAAGTTTTTCTAAGGCTTTCTTTAATAAACTTTAATGGATACTCCTCTAATATTTTAGAAAATATTTTTTTTTATTCTTAAAAGGTGTTTTTCTTAAGACGCTTTTGCCTTACCATTACGACTGTCCGATTTCGACAAACTTGATATATGCTTTGGCTATATTGGGTTAATTAGCATAGATGGTAGCCAGCAAGGGTAGTTTGGAAGAGAATGAAAAAGAAGAAAGATAATTAGATAAAAGATTTTAAGAATTAGGAGTAAAATGTTTATTGGTAACAATCTCAAAAACTAAAATATTTGAAAGAAACAATATTAAAAATTAAAATAAACTAAAAATATATATCATAATCGATCATATATATTATTAATATGATATATTATTATTTTACTATTATCTATTAATTATGACTTGATTTAAGACTAAAATGTTTGATAAAAATAAAAATCAAGAATTAATATAATATTTTTAAATTTTAAAAATTAAAATATTTAAAGCTTATTATTTCCGAAACTAAAATGATAGCTTAGTTTATATTTTTTATGGTCAACTTCACACATTCGAAATTTTTTTTTTTTTGGGTTAATACACATACGAAAATTTCACACCAATAATTTGGACTTGGATCATGTACCGATTTTTTCCAGCTTTATCAAGCAGCCTCAAAGCCCACAATCACGTTAAAATTAAAAATTATGGTCTCCTCACCCAAAGACTAAAACCAGGCTGAGGTAACTACTTTTGGCACAATTTTTATTTTAAAGACACAACTTTCTTATTTGGTATTTTTCCGAAATAAAATTTTAGAATATATAAATTATTTGCAAAAATTTAACATTAAAAATTATTTTCTTATTAATTTTTTCAAAATGGTGATCTCAAAAGTAACACCGACGACTGATTGAAAAGAAAAGAAAAGAAATAACATGCTTAAGGTCTAAGGTTAAAATTATATATAAGAAACCCTCTCATATCCCTCCTCTTTCCCCACTATTAATAATAATAATAATAATAATAATAATAACGCATAAACCCAATCATCCAGATCCATATCGATAACCAAAATCCGCTATTATTGGTAACATCACTAACATAATAGACCACACTATATTTCAACTCGATGGTTCAGAAAATAAAGAAACGGCTATACTAAAGAAGAAGGAAAAAACTACTTTAGAAGATAAAATATAATTATTAATTAAACATATATATATATATTGTAAATTACAATTTTAATTATTTTTTAATTAATAGATATATTAATGCTTTAATACTATATATCCTCTAACATTTATATCACTTATTTTAAAGAATTAAATAAAAAATAAGAATATAGTTACTAAACTATAACAATCTACACCCTGATCATACTTATTTGTAGAACTTGGGTAATTTCTCCCAATACATACCCGTAACATCGTTATTGTTTTTTCTTTCCTTTTAATGTATATTTATTTGTTAAAACTTTTGGGATATGAAATTTTGTTTCTTTTGAAACATATCCTTTTGACAATATTATTTTTATATAATATTTGAATTTTTTATAATTTTTATTTGTAAAACAAAACTTTGAAAAAGTGTGTATTTTTACTGAATAGTTTGATTTATGTCAAATTGGTTTTAATTATCAACTAGTTTCTAAAAATCATGAGAATACTTTTTTAAGCTAATAATATTATTAGACTACTAAAATAAATTATTCATTTATTGGTCATATTTGGAATTTATTTCTTAATAAGTGTTTTTAATTAATTGTTTTAATTAGGAAGTTTTTGATTCAGCTTCTTGAGCCTACTTTTGACGAAACTGTAAGAATTTCATAAAGGAACGTAAGAGAAAGAGAAAACTGAATCTGATTTTTCTATCTTGTTATTGGATTATACTAAAAGATAAATATGTGTGTACTAATGATAATAATTATTACTAACTAACTTTGACAATTCTCACTAACTAACTATTTACTCTAATAGCTCCCATAAGCTTAGCTAGGTTGTGAAGCAAAAACAACTATACACAGAATTAGCTTGTGTCGAAGTTTAGCAAAACGAGGAGAAGGAAGTGGCTTAGTTAAGACATCAAGAACTTGTAAATCAGCTAGAATATGTCGAACCTGTAGTTGTTGTAAGAGAACTTTCTCGTGAACGAAGAAAAGATCAAGTTGAATATGCTTGGTGTGAGCATGCAAAACACGGTTAGGATCAAGAGATACAGTACTAAGGTTGTCGCAAAAGATGTAGGGAGGTTGTAGAAACTTTGAGCTCATGTGGAAGAGATGGAATCCAAAGAATATCAATAGTGAGATGAGCCATGTTGCGGCATTCTGCTTCAGTGGTGCTGCGAGCTATCATAAGTTGCTTTCTAGACTACCAAAAAAATGAGATTTGGCCTAAGGTAAACACATCTACTTGAAGTGGAGCAGCAGTCATCAGCATCTCACAAAATCCTCTAATGGAGAGAGGAAAACTGGTTGCAGGCTTGATGTGAAGATAAAAATGTTGAGTGCCTTGAAGATACCGTAATAGATGTTTCACTGCAGTTGAGTGTCTAGTGGATTACTCATGAACTATCATACTTTATTAATAGAAAAAAAAATATCAGATAGTGTAATACTTCGATATTGAAGGGCGCCAACACTTGAATGATACAATGTTTTGTAAGGGAAAGGAAAACTATCTTTGAAGAGTTTTGTGCTACTAACAAGAAAAGAACAAATAAATTTGCAATTAGCCATATTGAGCTTAGAAAGGAGATCACGAGTGTATTTTTCTTGAGTTAGGACCATTAAGCCATCAGCCATACGTTAAACTTCAATTCCTAAGTAGTCAAAGATCACCTGGCCTATTTGTTTCAAAGAAAACTGGACATTGAATTTTTGAAGAAATGCTGAATACATAAGAGAGGCATGTAACACCTTAATTAATTTTAGGATAATCATTTTCAAATAAATTATTTTTGCAATTAAAAGGGGTAATAATAAAAATTTCATTCCAAATGGTTTTAGGTATAGGGTTTTGATAAAGTATTTCGAAGTAGGTGATGAGTTAGAAATTTGAACCAAAATAAATGCTACAAGAGTCATTCAACAAGTTACAATTTTTAAAATAAATTCTAAGTCCTATAGTGTAACACCCAGTATTTTTAAGTATTAATTAAAGAATTATGTGATATTAAGTGTGATTAGAATAGATTTAGATGGAGTTTGAAATTAGTTAAAAAAAACAAGTGAACACTAAGTTGGCATGAATAGTAATTCCAGCATGAACAGTAAGGCAGTATGAACAGTAAATCTAGCGTGAACAGTACCCAAAATTTTTTTTCTTCAAAATTTTGCATATAAATAGGGGCCTTGCATGAAATTTTTCATTCTTTACACTTCTCAAAGGTTCTAGAGAGACACAAGGCCATATACTACCATTTTCTCTCATACTAAACCTCTAAACCTATATTTCTCTTCAGATCTAGGATTGTACGTTTATTCTAAGCGATTCGAAGTAAGTTTCTCTAAGTTTGAATCTAGATTTACTGTCAATTTCTCTTCATCTTAAATTTTCTATAGGTATCTTATGATTTTTAGGATAAACTTTGATTTTAGAGCAAAATCTTCGATTAAATCTTTAAGAAACCCTTATCCTTGAGGTAAAAGGGCTCTACTTTACATTTTGTTATGTATATTACTTGTGTTCTTATAGATCTGATTATATATATATGATTATATGTGGAATAATCTTTGTTTTATGAAAAATAATTGGTTGTTTATGTGATTTTATGATGAATATATGAAGATATATGGTCAAAATATGTTATTATGTTCAAATAGTGTATGATAAGGTATATTGAGGATGATTGATATGATTTTGTAATTTTGTGATATGAAATGTACAAAAAGATGGATGTTTCAGGTTTGAATATATTATGGTTCATGTAAAAATGATGTGTATTGTGAATATGCTATGGTTTGATGTATATGATGAAAAGTATGTGAAAATATAATGAAAAATATATGTGAACTTGAGAAATGACATATGTGAACATGTGAATATACTCAAAAAGAGTATGAGATGGAAATGGATATGATGTAAATAGTTACAGAGATATATTGGGGAGTGGAAGATGGAGACGATATGGGATATCTTGGAGAAATGCAGGGTGGTGAGTGATAATCGGGGTTGTGCACAGAATATTGTGCACGAATGCACCATATGGCCGCATATTCATTTCCCAACTGACTACTGACCATTACCTTTGCTAAAGGGCTGTCTATTGCATGCGTTGTATTCATATTGCATTGGATCATCTGATAACTATTTACATGGATGTGTAAGACCACAGGATAAAGGCATCGAATAATTGTGGTCACAGGGTGTGGTGAGTGCAGATAATGAAAAGAAATTGTGAATCTATGAAATATAATATGTGTTTATGTGTTGAGATGAGAACTTGCTTTATGTGACACTGTGATATGCAATACCATGACGTTTTCTTTAATTGTAATAAGATGTATGTTATGTATGAGTGGTAGGCTAGAGACTCACCCTTATACAACTTTTTTAGAAAACCAGGACAAGTAGTACCAAGCTCAAAGTACATGGATGGATGAGAACTGCTATAGGACTTAGTTATTTTGAGTTATGTAATAGATATTTTCAGTTCTATAGCATTCTTTTGAAACAGTTGTAAAACTACTATTTTCTTTGTTGTAGATGAAATTTTAGAATCTTTGTTCTCTAAAGTACTTATGAATCAATGGAATTTTACTCTATGAACCTTATATCATTTCATTGTTTCTTTCTCATTAGAGAGTTTTTGAAAGAAATTTACTTTATCATTTAAATTTTTATGAAAATTCATCATATAGCATTCTTTTGAAACAGTTGTAAAACTACTATTTTCTTTGTTGTAGATGAAATTTTAGAATCTTTGTTCTCTAAAGTACTTATGAATTAATGGAATTTTACTCTATGAACCTTATATCATTTCATTGTTTCTTTCTCATTAGAGAGTTTTTGAAAGAAATTTACTTTATCATTTAAATTTTTATGAAAATTCATCATATATTCAGAAAAGAAATACAAGGCGTTACATATAACAGTGTCACCCATCCCATTCACTGAGCTTAGTGCTGATCATCTTGGTCACCTGAAAAATGAAATGTAAGGGTGAGTCCTCTACACTATCATAAACACAGCATGGAGACTCACCTTGCTTATTTCAAGCCATCCCTAACATAATTAATTATACTTTAAATAAGCATTAGTCACTTCTTTTCAACAACACACACATCGAGTTCACACTACCACACAAGACAACTCATACAAATAAGTACACTAATTGTATAACCAATCCATATAACATCATCATACAACAATCATGCATAGGTGCACTCACTGCACCTTAAATCAAGCACACACACGTGTGCTCACTGCACGTTAGCCACGCTCACTATGACACTGTGATCACAGTTTCTTGATGCCCTCAACCTCAAGGACTTAATCAGTTTCATACTATGAATGGTCGCTAGTTAGCCCCCGCCTCACAGATACAATGTGTACAATCACGAGCCCCTTAGCAAAGGTATTGGTCAGAGGCCGAGTCAAGAGAAGAGTGTGTAGCCTGTGGCGTACCCATGCTCATTGTTGGTGTCACCAACACTCTCTTTTTCCCAAGGTATTTCTACTGTTCCCATCTTTCACACCCCTAGTGTATCGCTGTAACCATTCATAGTTTCCAACCATTTTAAACATAATTAACATGCCATTCACACACATTTACCCCCATTCTCAATCGTATCATGTAATCATTTTCACACATGACATGTATGCACACATTCGACCACATTATACATAAACACATAATTTCTATCACAATCGTATTGCAAATCAAACCCTTTTCAACACACGTATTATCCAATATCTACCACATTATGGTTAATACAAAATTTTAATCAATAAACACATTTTTCTACGTTTTATCTCAATCACATTCCAACACATAATGATTTAAAGGAATTCTAAGCGCAAAGAGATAGGGTAGAGTCTCCCCCTTACCTTAGAATGAAGACTCACGATACAATCAACGTAAGAGGAGTTCCCTACATAGTTTTTTGCCCTGAGATACATAGAAATCTTCATAAGAAATCAGGAAAATGAAGGAAGGGTGAAAACCAAAAACCCTAACTCATAAAACTTACCTCCAACCTATAAAACACAGTCTTAACCTTCAATTTAGGGTGCAAATGGCTTTGGAGGCAGTTTAATCCGTGAAAT
Organism: Abrus precatorius; assembly: GCF_003935025.1. Taxonomy (NCBI): domain Eukaryota; kingdom Viridiplantae; phylum Streptophyta; class Magnoliopsida; order Fabales; family Fabaceae; genus Abrus; species Abrus precatorius. The sequence goes on from NW_020874439.1 coordinate 14,578,631, forward strand.
GGGTTCAGGGTCGAGAGAATTGAAGGAGAGATGAAGGAAAAGTGGGAAAATGTGTTTTCCTGAACCCTAAACCCTTCAAATACCCCAAGAGTCACGATATTCTTGCTACATCGAGACATCTCTCGCTACAACAAGGCATCTCTCGCTACAGCGAGACTCCTTTGCGCTACAGCGAAATATCAGACAAAATTACACTTAACTTTTTGTATAATTTCACTGTAGCAAGACCCTCTCGCTACAGCGAGACTAACCTAGAAAACTACCCCCTCTCTGCTGCCTTCTTGCTACAGCAAGAACACAACAGAGACACTCACATCTCCTGCGACCTTTTCGGTACGTGAGGAGCTTCTCGCCACAACAAGATACACATTAGTTTGTCCAGGACCCTCTCGCTATAGCGAGAATGCCCTTGTAGCACAACATTAGCCTATACTCAAGCATTTTCAATCCAATCACAAGTCAACAGTCACACATTAATCACAACATACATATATACACATACACATGGACTTATCCACACTATTAATCATAAATCAAAATGCACATCCAATTAATAATAACTTACACCTACTTATATTAATAATCCAAATATTATTACAAAATTTGGGTATTACAACTCTCTCCTCCTTTAAGGAATTTCATCCCTGAAATTTAACAAATTACACAAATAACTCCGGATACAACTCTCTCATTCTACTCTCAGTCTCCCACGTAGCATTTCTCTCATCACTCGCATTCCATATCACCTTCACTAATGAGATCTTCTTACCCCTCAGCTGCTTAATGTGGTGATTCGTAATCCTTATCGGGTACACGTCATATGATAATTCTTCTCTCACTTGAACCAAGTCAAGATTAATCACGTGAGAAAGATCTGGCACATACTTTCTGAGTTTAGACACATGAAACATTGGGTGTAGGTTCGAGAGATTCGGAGGAAATGCTATTCGGTAAGCTGTAGAACTAATTCTACTCACCACTTCGAATGGCCCAATGAACTTAAGAGATAGCTTTCAAGATTTTAAAGCTCTCCCCACTCCAGTCACAGGTGAGACCTGCAAAAACACTTGGTCATCTACTTGAAACTCCAAAGGTTTTTTCCTTCTATCATAGTAGCTCTTCTGTTGATCTTGTACAGTCTTCATTTTCTCTCTAATCACCTCAATCTGCTCATTCTACTTCTGAACCATGTCCGGTGCACATAGAGTCGCCTCTCCAATCTCATACCAACATAAGGGAGTTCTGCACTTTCTCCCATATAGAGCCTCAAATGGCGCCATTTTGATACTAACATGGAAACTGTTGTTGTACGTGAACTCCACCAAGGGTAGGCATTCTTTCCAAGTTCCCTATTGCTCAATCACACAAGCTCTCAACAAATCCTCCAGTGATTGGATAATCCTCTCTGTTTGCCTATCAGTCTGTGGGTGGTAAGCTAAACTAAGCTTCAAATTAGTACCCAGCACCCTCTGTAGGCTCTCCCAAAACCTTGAAGTAAACCTTAGGTCTTTGTCTGATACCACATTAGTCGGCATTCCATGCAACCTGACTATCTCTCTTATGTACATGTCCACTAGTTTTTCCAATTTGTACTTCATGTTGATCAGAAGGAAATGTTCAGCCTTGGTTGTCACTCTCTCAACAGAAATAATTTTGACTAGCAAGTGTACTAGTGTTATTGTAGCAAGTTATAAAATTTTTAGAACTATGTTCGAGTCCCTAATATCATCTTCAAGGAATAGAATTCTCAAATATCACTTCACAAGTCTGCAATTAGTTGAGCCTTACGAAATTCAGATAGAGTTTGGAAGTAAAAGCAACAAATATTAAACTCAGAAAATAGAACAAATATCATGAAAATTTGTATTTAATAGATGTAGAAAATATAGTTAGGGACTTGTTTCACCAAAACTTCAGTGTTGATTCAATAAAGTTCTGAACTTTCAAGTATTTAGATGGAATGACAATCAGTTGCACGATATATTAATCAAAGGTTAATTTCTTAACTCAATGAATCAACTACTCAATCCAATCAAATAATCAAAGTTCAGATCCAAAATCAATTCAACACTTCCATTTCAAATCCATAATCCCTAACTACAAAGAGTTTAAGCAACCATTACAAAATGAAAAGAGAAAGAACGAGAAGAAGATGAACGAAGAAGCATCTTCAAGCCAATCTTCAATCCGATTCCTCAAGATTTGAAGCTTGGTGTTCTTCCCCAATCTCTCTCTCAGGCTCTCTCAACACTAGAAAATAAATGGAAAGTACAAATAAACAAAAGATCCCAACAGATCTGAGCTAACTCATATTTATAGAATTCCTGCCTTTCTGGCGTGGTCACTATTTTTCACCATAGTAGCCACGTAGAGGCCTTTCTGATAATCTTCATGACTGGAACGATCACTATTCTTCATAAAAGTAGCAACACATAGGTTCGTAGTCTGTGCATGTTCACTTTTGTGAACAATAGGAGACACGTGCAGCTTGCAGTAATGGAAGGCTCTCTGGAACGATCACTTTTGTGAACAAAAGTGATAACGTGCACCTTACTATGCTAGAGAGCTCTCTGGAACGATCACTATCATCAGCAATAGTGATAACGCACAGGTCATCCTTCAATTTTTTATAACGTCCAACTCTTGCTTCACTAGACCTTATTCCTTGATTCCAATTTTTGCTACTTCTCTTCTATCTTTCTCTTATCTTCCAGCCTTATGAACTTAGCTCAGAATTACCTAGAAATATGATTGAATCATTAATTTCTACACAGAAAATTCATAAAATCTAAACAACTATGTATTTAGAAAAAGCTTTGAACATTCTATTATTTTTTAGTTTTTCTAACAAATTTTCTTTATCAAATATATTAAAACTAAGGTAAAATATTGGTGAAATATGGGTTTATCATTGGTCAACCGATCGACTATTACTCAAATAGCATAATGGTTGTCCTTGGTCCTTGGCAACCCAGAAACAAAGTCCTTGAAAATGCTATCCTATTTTCACTCGGAGATCTCCAAGGGTTGCAACACTCCAGGTGGACGCCGGTGTTCCACCTTTGCCCTTTGACAGGTTAAGCATTTGGACACATACTTAGCTACATCCTTCTTCATCCCATTCCACCAGAAATTTTTGCGGAGGTTATAATACATCTTAGTTGCACCGGAGTGGAAACTCATTCTAATTTTATATGCCTCCTCAAGTATAATTTGCTTCAGCTCATTAACTTGGGGAATACACACACGGTCTTGGAACTTGATCACCTCATTCTCATCACGATGGAACTCCAAGTCCTTCTCTTTCACTCTTTTGCTTCATCATGTCTTGTAGGAAGGCATTTTCCTGTTGAGCGTCTCAGACTTTCACCAAGAAGTCGTTATGGATTGTCACTGTCTCAAGATATAGGCTCCTTGGCCTTACCTCCATACTAGATTTATGTCGTGAAACTCAATCAACTCTATCTCCTTCACCATCATAGCCACTATGTGCAAAGACTTTCTGCTCAAAGCGTCGGCCACCATATTTGCCTTACTAGGATGGTAAGACAATATGAAATTGTAGTCCTTGAGAAATTTCATCCATAAAGGTAGTGCCTTCATACCTTAAGTGTAAAAACCACCGCAGCTAACTTCAAATTATGAGTCAAATAGTTGACTTCATAAGGACGCAGCTGCCTCGAGACATAGGCAACCACTCGTCTCGTCTTGCATCAAAACACACCTAAGTCCATGCCTAAACACATCACAATACACATCACGTAGTCCATAAACACTGTCGGAGCATTAGTGACTTTGAAAGGAATCCGAGTATACTCGTAATGACCATATCTAGTGCAGAATGCTATCTTTGGGATATCTTCATCCTTTACTCTGATCTGATGGTACCCAAACTTCAAATCAATCTTAGAGAATACTTTAGCGCCTCTTAACTGGTCTATCAAATCATCAATCCATGGCAACGGGTACTTAATATTGATTGTCAACTTATTCAGCTTACGATAATCAACACATAATTTAGAACTTTCGTCCTTCTTTTTCACCAAGAGAACTGGTGCTCCCCAAGGTGATACACTTGGGCTAATCCACTATTTTTGCATTAGATCCTCAATCTGCTCCTTGAACTCCATTAACTCTTTTAACGCCATTCTTTAAGGTGCTACAAACACTGGCTCAACTCTAGAAATCAAATCTATAGCAAACTCTATCTCTTTACATGGAGGTATTCTAGGAATATCCTCTGGGAAGATCTCAGGGAATTCCCATACTGTAACGACCCAAAATTCATCAACTAAGCTAGTGGCTCTTAGATCTAGTTTGGTTGCTATTTATGGTTTGCTAGTATCAGAATAATTAGCTCGATGCTGAATTTTCTATTTTATTCATTAAGGAGAATAGTGACTTGATCTCTAAGTTCTGCATTTTAGTGTAACTGCATGCAATACACTTGGCTTAGATATCATCCAAGAATTGTCCTGATTATTTTCAGCTGTACTGCCCAAAAATACCCCTGAGAATCTTGCTCAAAAAGCCATATTTTATCTTATTTAAATTATTAAAAAATCATAATCATCTGTCTCAAAAAATGTGAGATTTTGTAATCATTTCATAGATTTTGTAATCGTTACAAAATATTCTATAATCATTTCAAAAGATTTTATATTTATTTCAAAAGATTTTATAATCACTGCAAAAAGATTTTGTAATCATTACAAAATATTCTATAATCATTTTAAAAAAATTTATATTTATTTCAAAAGATTTTGTAATCATTACAAAAGATTTCGTAATCTTTACAAAATATTTTGTAATTATTTCAAAAGATTTCATAAGATTTTATAATCACTGCAAAAAGATTTTGTAATCATTACAAAATATTCTATAATTATTTCAAAGGATTTTATATTTATTTCAAAAGATTTTATAATTATTGCAAATGATTTTGTAATCATTACTTAGTCCTGTAATCATTACTTTAAATATTTTCAAATCTAGTATCGGCCTCTAGATTTTCTTGCAAGCCACTATTGTCCCCTAAATTGCAAACACCATGATTACTCCAAATCTTTACAAATCTAATATCGACCACTAGATTTTCATGCAAAATATTTTTGTCCCCTAAATTGCAAACACCATGATTACCCGAATCGTCCAAAGTCTAGTACCGGCCACTAGAATTACATGCAAGAGATTTTTGTCTCCTGATTTGCAAACATCAACATTTTGGAACATTCTTTTCTTGTCGTCCAAAATGCCAACATCATGATTACCTTAATTAATTGTCTTTCTTGAAATTAGCACCATTTCAAATTTCTTGTCCACGTGTCAACCTAGTCATGTCACATTCCATTCCGGCCAATAGAAATTCATGCAAATGCTGCCCAAAATCTTACCTTCGAAATTTTGTGCCGATTTTGGGAATTGTATCACCAAAACCGTGTGCATGTAATCCGCAAATCTTCCTATTCATTTTGCTTACTAAAAATGTACAAGCTTTACTTGCAAGACTCCCTAAACTTCACTATTCTAATTTAAAAAATCGTGACCACCCTTTTTTACACCATTTGTACCAATTTCACTACAAATTTGTCTCAATTAAGCCTTGTGCACTTTTGGACTTGGAGACCTTACCAATTAAGCCAAACCATGAGAGACATAGTGGCATTTGGCCACTCAAAGTTTAGACCCCATATAAATTGATTCACTTTTTCTATTTGCCATTTTGGAAGCCAAAAACTGAGACCCTCTGTCCCTTTTCTCTCTCACTTTTGCTCCCTAACCTCTCACTCTCTCGAAACCTCTCATCCTCTCAACTTCTCTCAAAAGAACCGAGAGGTTCCAACTCCAAAACCTCATCATCCTTCCATCCAACTCTTGCAAACACTTCATCCTTCCCTCACCAACATATTCCTCCACCTTCTCTTCAATTTTAGTGTTGAAGAAGCTTGCTTTGGAGGAGGAACTTGAGCTAACTTGGTGTTGCTTTCTCAGTCCAGCAAAGGTCCCTTGGAGATCCACACATTCCAGCCCTTTCTCTTTCAATTTCTCGCCCAAAACTCAAAGGCAAGGGAGTTCTCACTCTTTACTGTTATTTTGCTTTCCCTTGGTTAAATTGTGAAGAATCCTTAGAAAGCTTTCATTTTTATCTTCCATGATCTTGAATAAAATGATTGAACCCTTTGCATGTTAAGTTTGCATCTTGCTCTCCACTTCTATCACTTCTATATTCTCGGTTTTGTGCTTGGATGTGTTAATTTCTCTCAAAACTTGAAAGTTTACCACGTGCATGTTAATTTCTCCTTTGTACGTGTCTCGGTTTTGCTTTGCATGAAGAAATCTTTTAGAAAGTTTGAGTTTTTGACACTTGCATGTGGAAGTCTTCCTTTGTATGAAATTTTGAGCTTGAAATGTGTTGGAAATCCCTTGTACATGTCTCGGTTTTGCCTTTGCATGATTGGAATTCTTAATTTTATGATGATCCACCCTTGAGGCCATAATTCGTGAGCTTGCATGTTGCCTCTTTCCACTTACATGTTGAATTTTAACTTTGTAACTTAGTTTCTTCACTTCTAAAGTCTTGGTTTTGCCTTGCAAGAAGGAATCCTTGGAAAAAGTTTAGATTTTGACACTTGAATGTTGATTCCTTACCCTTGCATGTGTCGGATTCATTGTTTTAAAAGCTTGGTTATTCTTGAAGCAAGTTATTTTCAAGGTCTTTGGAAAAATCAAATGGTTGAGTGCCAGAACTACCTTGTGTTGCCTCAGTTTGACCTTTTTAAACATAATCCCTTGCTGAAAATTAAAGTCCTGTACTTGGATGATGGAACCTTTTGTTTGCATGTTGATTTTTCCCTATTTTGCTTATTTTGGACTTGACAAAAAATGAGTTTTTAAAGGATGGACAGTTTTGATTATTATGAGGAAAAAGGTTAAAATTTGCATATTTTGGAACCTTGGAATATTTGGAAAGGATTGGTATGATTCATTGGAATTAATTTCATAAAAAGAAAAAGGGAAAATTGCTTGGATGGTCTCGGTTTTGGTATTTAAAGTGTTGCCAAAAAAAAATTTAGAAAATGTCTTGTATGCCTTGTTTTGTGTAAGGAAGCAAAAACGAAATTGAAAGTGTCTTGCCATGACTTCATTTGATTGAACCGTGCTGAAATTACTTGTTTGAGAGGTTGATGGTTGCTTGTAAATTTTGCATGATTAACCTTGGATGAAAATTAGTACAAGACTTGAATTTACTTGATTTTGATGTGGAAATTCATGAGATTTACTTAAGTGAATTGCTGGAAAAAGGTGAATGATGTGAGATATGTACTATTCATCCTTGATATTTGCGTTTGGAAAACCTTGAGGTATGTTTGAAGTGATGCTTGGCTGAAAACTTGGATTGCTTACTATTCATTATGAATTATGCTATGAAATTACTATTTGAGAGCATCACATGCATCATTTGCATACCTTTATGAAAGAATTGATGAATTACAACAATGTGCAGCAAAAATGATTATATAATATTGCAATGTTGATAATCTAGAGCCCTTGAGGGCTGTTTGATGGAAATGGACCATGAATATGATTGGGATTATTAGAAGTGCTATGATCTAATTGTTTTATGAGTGGTTGAGCATTGAGAACGAAAAATCAGCAAGTGACAATGCAAGAAAAGTGTGAAAAACCGAGAGGATAGGACTTTGAATATTTGTGAATTAAATTGATGAAGTTGGTGGTATAGAAAGAACCTACGTTTGATTATCTTCCCTAATAAAGAGTGAAAAACTGAGAGGTAATACCCTTGGATTATTGTGAAATAACTTGTTTAATTGATGGTTTAGAGAGGAATTAAGTTTGATGATTTGTTCTTTCATGGAGAGAAAAATCGAGAGGAAGAAATCAAGAGAGCAAGAGTCTGAGTCGAATGATTTATGGTTTATAAGGTGTTAGAGATTGATGGAAATAAATGTAAAGGTTAGGATATACTTGGGTGGTGAGTTTACAAGGATTGAGGAATGGGATTGTGCTAAATTGAAAGAGGGATTGGACTTGAATTGTGAAAGAAAGAGTAAATTGAGAAAAAGGAAATGAATTATGAAGGCTTGAACGATTTGCCTAAGCTGTGGTCCAATATATTATATGTTGCACTAAAATTATCCATGAGATTATGAAATTATGATGAGAGATCTATAATATGCTCTGAGTTGCTGAAATATATTATCTTGAATTACTATGAACTCATTGAAATTGCTATGAAACTCATGGAATCTATCCATGCTACTGTGAAACTCATGGAACCTATCCATGCTACTAAGCCTTGTGATGGCTTCTATTCTACTGTGCCTAGCCTCTAAGCGGCTATATGAAATAAGAAAACTATCAAAGAAAACTGAAAATACTACTTCATGCATCATACTATTTTGAACGACTTAGAGGCACCGCGGCATAGCTTGGAGGTGTTGTAGGTTGGGTCCCGAGTAGACCTACTGAGTGGGCAAAAAGGGGAACAGTCGACCTAAGTGGCAACAGTGATACGCCTCTGTGGCTGGGTCGTGACCCATTGCAAACCTTAGCCAAACCTGACAAGAACCGCACATTCTATGGTTGTCGAGGTCCATTCCCGAAGAGACCCATCTTGGGCCAAACACCAGTGGTGTTCTACTAAAGCTAAATGCTGCTTCTATTATATTCTACTATGCCAATCAAAATGCAGGGAATGGAGTCCTCCGATCACCTTACGACTTGAATCTATCTATCTATCTATGAGACTCTATGGTAAAAGCTGGGCAAGTCGCCAATCAAAGAGTGATGGGATCCCCATGCATCATTGCATACTATAGAAACATGAGAGAATATAATGGGTGAGGTTGAAACCTGCATTCATGCATCATATGCATTACTACTAGGAATGATTGATTGATTGTGAAATTGGTAACGAATATGAATATTTTTTATTGCTCTACTATATTACTAAGTACTTGATGATGGTGAATGCTGATTGTTGAAAGTGCTTGACGCTGCCTTCCTTGGGGTATGGCCATTTGATTATTGTTTGTGTGTGGAGAACTCACCCCTTTAAATTGTGGTATTGTGTCGCTTTTCTTATATCTATATAGATGGAGAAGAACAAGGTGTAGGTATGGATCCTTCCTTCTAAGGAGGATCTGTGGGTGTTCGACTCTGCGGCTCAGCAAAGTATCTCCCAAGGACTAGCTCGTGCGATTCATGTATTAGAGAGTGGAGGCTCTGTTGTTGCGGCTACTTCTAGTTCTTCTTCCCCTACTTCTTGGAGTCGAATCCCATTGATTTGTTTATGTATTAGGGGAACTGCTCTTAGGAAGTCTGGTCATATTATATTATGTTATTGTATCTGGATAATGTTATCTTACCTTAAGTTATGACTATTTGACTAGTCGGATCAACTAATTATTATAATATATGGAGGCACTTTCAAACCATGGTATTATGATTGATTTCACCCTACTATGCTATCGACTATGAGATTTTGAGATTATAATTCATCTATGGAGTGACAAAGTGTTGGATGTAATTCAGATATGCATATTAACTCTCTCTTTCTAGAAAAAAGGAACCTATACTTATATTTGTATGAAGAAAAAAAAAATTTACCAGATTTTGGTGTTTTCTGAACTACTATGATATAAAAGTTAGTATTAGAGTTTTAGTACTAAAAAGGTCGCTACACATACTACTGGTATTGACTAAAGGCTTTGCGCAATTTCTGCATTTATAACACCCAACAAAACAAAACAAGATACTCCTTCACCCAAGGATGTTTCTACTTGGTGAGTAAAAATCAATTCAACACAGCCTTATTGCTCAGGAAAGATTAAACACCTCTAGCCATAATCAATCAGTACACGATTGACAGTTAGCTAATTCATACCTAGGATTACATCTAACCCTGACATCAGGATACAAATAAGATTTACTTTGTACTTTTGTCCCTCAATTACTATAGGACACCTAACACAAACCGTCGAAGTCTTGATCAAACTCAAAGTAGGTGTCGATACTACCAATTCACATCCTAGATCACTCACTGGAAATCCTAAGTTTCTCACACAAATATTCGCAATAAAAGAGTGCGTGAATCCAGAATCAAACAACATAGAAAGAGAAGTACCTGCCATTACCGATGTTCCCCTGAACGAGATCCGTTGCTTGGGCTGCCTCTTATGCAAAAGTAGTGAATACAGTCCCTTTGTTCTCGATCTGGTTGTCGTTGAAGCTCTGGCCACTCTAGGCCTCACAGCGTGCAAGGCGCTAGTAGAAGCAAAACTGCCTCACTAGTGTGGGATAGTTCTTAGCAAGGTGCCTAGGGTGCTGGCATGAGAAGCAAACTCTGACATCAGCCCGTGGGCACTAGTTCAGGTATTGTGGCCCACCGCACCTGAAACATCTGACAGTTTACGTTACTGAGGCTTTAGGAGCTGAAGAAGCTGCTCCCTTAGGCTGAAATGCAGAAGTAGCAGTCCCTACTGGCACTAGGGCTGATGTTGCCAATCCCCTCGACTAAGATGGTTGATACTTCTGCTAGCATGGCGGTTGACTGTAAGGCGTTTCTTGGCACCCTTACCTCCATTACCATAGCTGTTAGCGGCTCTATTAGATGAAGCCTTCCCAACTCCACTAACATCCTCTGCACTAAGACTCTCTATAATGGTGGCCTGATCCACCAAGTCAACAAACTATGTGATCCGCAGTGGGATCAAAATCCTCTTTATGTCATTTCTCAGTCCATCTGAAAATTGATAAATCCATATTTTGACTGATATTTTAGCATAATTCTAACACATTTGATAAGAAAAATTTATAAAGAAAGCAGAAAAACTTAGAAAAAGAGAAGGAATTGAAGTTTGTTTAAATTTGTAGTTATTTTAGCAATTGGGAAATTTTTGCTTAGGAATTGAGTTTTTAATCTTGTTTTTGAAGGAATAAATTGAGCAAGGATCATATCCATGGAGGTTTGATGACAAGGAAGAGGAAAGAAGCAAGTCTGGACTCCAAAAACACAAGAATAAGAAATTGCAGACTGGGCGTGATCACTATTGTCAGTGAAAGTGATCACTTCAGAACTCAAAGAAGAAGGAAAGCTCTGCGTAACCACTTTTATTATTAAAAGTGATAGTTCCAGAGAGGCAAAATATGAAGAAAGCTCTGCGTAACCACTATTGTCATCAAAAGTGGTCATTCTAGAGAGTCTTCAACTTGGCGAGTTGCGCATAGTCACTTTTATCAGCAATAGTGATAACGCGCAACTACCTTGGCTCTGCGTTGTCACTTTTATCATCAAGAGTGATAGTTCCAGAGAGCTCGCAATATCAGGAAAATGCGCGTGGCCACTATTTCTGGGAAAAGTGTTAACGCGCAACCAAAAACTCTCTGCGTAACTACTATTTCTCATAAAAGTGATTACGTGAAAATCTGGGAAATTTTATAAATACCAGCAACGATCCAGAAAAGGGGGATTCTATTCATTTTCAGTTTTTTTAGTTAGCTTCTTGTTAGAGGAAGTGAGAGAGAGGAGTGGGGATTCGAATCTCGGAGCTTCACGAAGAGGAATTGGAGTGGAGCAAGCTTCCATGGCGTTTCTGAGTTTCTTCTTCTCTTCTTCTCTTTCTTTTCTTTTCTCTGCTGCCATGGCTGTGTAATTCGTTCATAGTTAGGGATTGTAGATCTGAAACGAACATGTTGAATTAATTTGGATCTGAATTTCAAGCTTTGGAATAGATTGAGTGATTGATTCTGAACTTCACGTGGAAATTGAATGGAAATTTGATTAACTAAATTCAGAGGAACTCTTGTCAATGGAAATTGAATTTGTTCTTCAGATATGAACCAATCACCGAGATTATAGTTTTCTTAGGGATAAGGAACTTTGATCTTGCAATCTTCTGGTTTCTTACACTTAAAGCAATATTGAATTGAATCAGATCTAAGGAATTAGAATCGTTTAATTGAATGTTAGGTTCACTGAGTTAAGGAATTAACCTCTGAATAATATAATGTGAAACTGATTGTCATTCTTTCCAATTGCTTGTTAATTCAAAACTTTATTGATTAAACATTGGAGTTTTGGTGAAGCAATTCCCTAGCTATGGTTTCTTCCTCTGTTATCACATAACTGTGTGTTCATTGTTCTGTTTTCTGCAAGTTCTTTGCTTTAATTGCTTTGGTTTACTGCTGTTATATGTTACAAATCTCATTCCAAAATTCGTATGGCTCAAATGGTTATAATTCTGTGAAGTGATACTTGAAACCTAAATTCCCTGTGGAGGCGATATTTCGATCTTAAATTTACTCATTACTTGCTGCAATCCTAGTGCACTTGCTAGTGTTAGATTGGGAACAACAAAAATCTCTGAAATCTCCACTTCTCTGAGGTCGAGTGAGAATAAAATTTGTAGAGCCGCTCAAACTATATTGCATACTCATAGACTGATGAGTTCCCTTACACCAAGCTTAGAAACTCTCGCTCCCTGGCAGCACAGACATGAGAAGGAAAGAACTTCCGCAGAACACTAGTCCTAAACACAGCCTAAATGATGACTTCACCTCGGGCCTTCAGCATAGCACAAGCTCTGTGCCACCACATCTCTGTGTCACCTGTCAGCATATAATACTTTCCTCTCCTCGGCACAACCCATGGTCAGGAAGATCATCTTAATCTCCCTGATCCAGAGCTCAGCAGCATTTGGTCCATCCACCCCCGTGAATTGAGGAGGATCGTTCTTCTTGAACTCTGACAATCCTTGGTATTCAAGAGGAGGTACAGTTGAGGCAGTAGCTGCTGCTGCAGCAGCGGCTTGGTTTGCAGTTTGCTGCTGCTGAATCATATCTAGACTCTGTAACATCCTCATTTTTGCTAAACGATTAATTTATTAATATAGTTCTAAGTTAATATATAGTACTTGATTTTTTTGAAAAAAAATTGGGATAGAATTAGCATGAGATGCTTTAGACAAAATTGGTAGGTATATTTTTAAGAAATTTTTGGTAATTTTTAATTTTTAAATTTTTAAGTTTCAAAAAAAGTCAATTTGTATTGGTTAAAATTGCTGTATAATGCTAAAAATAACATTTTATTTTAAAAATAAAAATAAAAATAATAAAAATTATAAAAAATTTATATTTTATTTATAAATATTATTTGGAATATAAAAATAATTTTTTTGTAATTAATGAGCATTTGTGGATTTTCTGGTTAATTTTACGTAAATTAGTTATATGCTCAAGCAGAAATTGCGTGTAAAAATTTTGGACACCAACTAAAGGATCAATAGTGTCAAAAATTATTTTATAATTATGTTTAATATATTTTATGATTATTTTTAAATTTTGAGATTTTTATCTAATTATTTCAATTAATTACTAAAGAATTAGTGAAAATTCTAATATTATATTATTATTTTTACTATTTAAGATAAGATCAATTCATCTAATTCATTTTCTTCTCTTTTGGCTATCGTAAGTGCTCTTCTTCTCCTTCCAAAAGCTTTGAAACTTCTTTGGCTCTAATCTTTTGATTTTCCAAGTAAGTTCATTAAATTTTTTTAATATTCCATCTATTTTCATCATTTTGAACACTTTTAACCGATTAATTTTTTTATTTTCTCCCTCTTTTTGGGTGCTGGAACAGTGGCATGAGGGTGAGATTTTGTCCAAAAATTTTGTTTCTAAATTATGTTTTAATTAGCTTAATCTTTCTATATTTTATAATAAATAATTTTGGTGCTTTTTGTTTTGTTAAAAATACATTTGGGGGTTTAAAACCCTTGGTCTAGAGGTGCTGTCCCAAGAGTGTTATGAAGGGAATATAATTATTTTTAATCACCTTTAGGTTTATAGTATTCCATTTACATCATAGAAAATAATTGTAAGACCGTAAGCCATTTTTGCGAAGATTAGAAAATGATAGTTTTAACTCACTAGTAGTGGGTTGGGTGATTAATGCCTCTTAACATTGATCATGATTATATGTGATTATTTGGTTAGGATCGTGGTTTGAGAAGTGGTGGAAAGAAGTCGTTGGTGAGAAAAAAATCGGTATACTTCAAGGTAAGGGGGGACATATCTATTTTCACGGGTATAGCAGAAAAACATTGAGAAATGGGTGTTTTATTCTTTGCTATGTATATATGAATTATTTGAAGGAATTTATAATTATTTTCATACTTAGTGTACAATTGTTTGATATTCCTTTTTGAAATTGATTTTATGTGTGATGATGTTTCTATGATAATTGTTTGTTGAATTCAGTATAAATAATTGATTAACTAAAATACTTGAGGAATGAACTATCATTCATGTGGAGTGAGCATATAGAAGGTCTGTTGAAAGTTGAAAATAATTGGAGAATTGCGAAATAAAGATATTTAAAAAAAATCTTCTTTAATTTCAAGTGGTTTGATCAAAATTTATTTAATAGTTTTTATATATTTAAAATATACCTATATACATATTTAAATAATTTAAAGGATTTTAATTCATTTTAAAGTATTATTTTAAATGGGTATTTTGAAATGTGGTGATAATTGGAAAAAGGTATTTGAGAGCCATTGAAATGAAAGAAAAGTTGTGAAATATGGTGGTGGTGAGACTCTGTTTAAAATTCGAAGTGTATTGGAATTTTCTGAATGTTTTGCAGAGAGAAGAAAATTTAGAAATATCTAAATTATAGAGGAAACTCTGCCGGATTGTTGGTGGAATTTTAAAATATATGTTGTTGATTAAAAAGAAATGTTTAATACCTAATTAAAAGACTGAAATTAGGTTCATGCATCATAAGCATGTAATAATGATGGTGTTGGATGGGAAGTATACGAAATCTAGGGGAGACTCTAGGTTAGTCTTGGGGATAGTTGGGTGTGATTGAGCCGGGCAAAGGCCAGGGCTCGCAACCCTGTGCTGTCGGTTCTCACTGCAAAACCGAACTATCCTGACAGAACCTAATGAATTATCAGAATCAGTTGAGCTATATCTTTGAAACTATCTAATGAGATGGTTATGACCAAGAATGGTTGGTGATAGTGAACTCCTGATCCTTCCCAGAAAGAAAGAAAGAGAAAAAGAAAAAGAAAATGGTTTGGTCCCACATGCATGTGTCAGTATAGCAATTAACTAGGTGATGCACAGAATCATATATGGCATGTACATTGTGTGTTGAGTTGTTGCTAATTGCTATAATGATTGTAAATATCTTGACGTGTTTTCTACTGTACTTTGGTTGAAATGGGTTTGTCTCACCCTTTTAGTTTCTATGTGTGTTGTATGTGAATATGTTTAGTAGGTGAGGACACAAATGGCCCGACCACCATACTAGTTAAGCGTCACGGTCAGATATGATCCTGAAGGAAGATGGACGCACGATTGGGAACGACAACAGTTCACCCATACTGGCACTTTTGTTAGATAGAAATGGGTCAAGCCCACGGGCATACCCCATCCCCATCAGGGTACCCATGAGACTCACTTTTCCATTTGCTCCTAGAGTACTGTTAACTTTTGGAGGAAATGGTATTTTTGATAATCATGAGTCTAGGGAGAAAGCTTGTGAGGTCATTTTTGTTGTTGTTGTCTCTGATATCGTGACCCCACTTTATTTTGTATGTAAATCAGCTATGTGCATATGTTTATATGATTAGACGACTGTATATTTTGACAGATGATATGTATATATGTATTTGGATAACTAGTGCAGATGATGTATTTAGTTTCTATTAATGTGAACAGACGTAAACTCATACATGTGGCTTTCTTACTACTTGGATTATATTAATATTATATTTATATTGATGGCGTAATAAGTAGTAAGGGTGTCACAGACTTTAGCTCATAGTGGCTGCCATGGCCTCCATGGCGTGAGCCATCTGGTTCACATCCATAGGAGGAAGGTTTGCAGTAGATCTTCTAGGTCTAGTCATCTTTAACACACAAAGTAAAACTAGCTTGGATTACCAATAATCTACACATTCAGCAACATCACAACATAGCTTTTACACATCGATTCAACTTATAGTGAGATATTCAAACCAAACATATTACAATAATTTAACTAACTAAGGACAGCAAAACATCAACATTCTTAATATTCACACAACATAACAAAAACTTATTTCAACAATCATTTACAGCTTAGCTTAATAGCCTATTATCCATGTAGTATGACTCACTTATAGCTCACCCAAAATCATATACCCAAAACATCTTGCATAGGTTATGCCAGAGATCCGAGGTGATCAAGCTCATTCCCTCAAAACTTGGTGCTTAGAAATTTTGTTATATGATTCACAGCTAGAACCCACTAAATGCAATGCACAGCTGAAGCCTAGTAATCTAACTTTGTAGGTTTACCTAGACCTTGCTCTAATACCACTAAAATGTCACGACCTTTTTTTTATAAGGAGCCAAAAACATTATTTCTACACCATTTATTTATTTGAGATAAATAAATAATGGAGAATATAAGTATAAAATTCGCTTTCATTCAAAATAAACAAAGTTCCTTACAATAAATATCCAACAAAATAATATAATATTACATTTAATTCATAATACACAAAAGTTTTACTACATAACTCCCTCTATATAAGATCTCAAAATATAAGGAAATGGACTTTAATATAAAATCACTCGACTCCAGCCATCTAACACTTCTCCACTGGCTCCTCAGCCTGTGAAGTAGATGCAACGCCTGCTACATCTGCTCATGTACCACGGTACGATCATCGCAGTACGCATGCACACAACAACATAGACAAAAATGCAAGTGTGAGCTTACAAAAAGAAAATAAAATCATATATATATATATATATATATGTATATATATATATACATATATATATATATATAGAGAGAGAGAGAGAGAGCAAAATATTACTCACAACAACAGCTCCATGCATTCCTAGCCCATCTAATGCACAGCATGAAAACGATTCCAACTGGTTTCACAACCTAAGTAATCCAGAAGGAACTGAGCCGGTCTGAGAGCGACCCATTTCGGTATCTGAATCCAGACAGCACAGCTCAACATGCTCTATCGTTACACGTCTACCCACCTAAGCGTGTAACTCGTTCTATAATCATGCAAGACATATATCTCAGCATGATGTAGCACAGTTAAAATCATTTCAACAAATCAGCTAAGACAAGTTTATAATAAATCAACCAAATCTCAATGTTATTAAATCAGTTATCAGCAGTTACAACATAGAAAAATAACTTTCAAGTATTAAATCATTTATATCACAGCTTTTATCAAAGAGATCTAACAAAACTAACTAAACTTTTCTTTAATAACATATCAAACCATTCAAAATATAGTTCATAGGCTAAAGTAAGCTCCCTTTATCTTAGAACGGTAATTCACACCAGATCTACTAAATATTACTTGTTTTAACAAAAGATTCACTGAAATTTTAGCTTTAGAATGAAGTCTCTCCTAAGAACACCATGAACTTCTATGAGAAAGAAGGAGAAGAGAAATGAACGGTGAAACTAACTTCAAACTTAGAGAAACTTACTTCAAATCCCTTAGAAAGGACGTAGAATCACATATCTAGAGAGAAATCTAAGTTTATGAGAGTTTAGTATGAGAGAAAATGGTGGTATATGGCCTTGAAACCTTTGAGAAGTGTGAAGAAGTAAAAATTTTGTGCAAGGACCCCTATTTATAGAGAAAATTTTTTTGGCACTGTTCACACCACCTTACTGTTAAGGCACACTGTTCACTTTTTTTTAAAAAAAAAAAATTCATCTAAATCTATTCCAATACCAAATAATTCTTCAATTAATACTTAACTAATACAAAATATTATATATTACTCAATAATAAATTACAGGCATAACATATTTAGTGAATTTGATATCATTATGTTGGTAAATTAGAACCCGGTATTTGTTTTGTATTTGTATAGTTTAGTTCCTTTTTTTATTAAGTGCTCCATTGATATAGATGAAGGAAAATTAAAAGGATTAAATATTTATTTTTTAAAAATAACAAGACTTCTTAATAGTTAAAACAATAAACAACCAAGAAAATTATCATTACTTTTACTAGGCACATAAATAAACTGTTAATTAAGATTCTTTTAGCAGTTATTGCTTGAATTTTTTTTATTTTTTTTTTACAAATTTACTCCTATACCTAATAAGAAAATTGTCTTAAATACTATGTTTCAAATATTTTATTTAACGGTAACATTATATAACCTTTAAAAAAATTTAACCTGCCTTAATGGGTTTGATTTTTAAGGTAGGTTTTTCTTACTCTAACATATAAGCAAAAGCTGTTAAAAAGGGCATGCTTTAGTGGCTAAAAATTCATTTGAAAATCTATTTTTTTTCTTTCTTTAAATAATATCATGATAACATTAA
Organism: Abrus precatorius; assembly: GCF_003935025.1. NCBI lineage: Eukaryota > Viridiplantae > Streptophyta > Magnoliopsida > Fabales > Fabaceae > Abrus > Abrus precatorius. The sequence continues at coordinate 14,597,031 of NW_020874439.1, forward strand.
TTAACGTTTACCTTAAAATAAACGAAAGTCTCTTTACAAATTCATTTTCTTTTAGTGAAGAAATCTAACAAACTAATTAAGGAACCGTGTAATAATAATGTAAATGAAAATTAATTATAATTAGCTCGTTATTCCTCACATTCGCAGTATAAGGAAATAAAAAGATGCCGTGCACACACAAGAGAGAGAGAGAGAGAGAGTCACAGATACTCTAATTTATATGGAATGTGAGTGAGCTCGTGATGAAAGGAGCTTGCCCCTTGCAAATATACTCCTAGACATTAGTTGTCATGACAATTATAAAGAACAAAAATCCCAGACAAAACCACCCACCAATGCACTGGAATTTCCCTTTCAAATAAAATTCTGATTCTCCAAAATAGTGATTCGCTATTAAACTAACCAAAGAAAACATTGGTCTACACAGGAGAATTCCAACGCAAGCAAGCTCGTGATAAGAATAATAATATCCCATTATCCCTCCTTAATTCACTGACTCACTCTATAGTCCTAATCTATATAACCCCTCCTTCAAGTGAACATAGAAACGACACTTTCTTCCCATGTGCACTTCTGCCACTGCAACCCAAAACTTCACTGATTCCTCTCTGTTTACATCAGACCTACCCATCTCACAAACCCAAAAGAAGACAAAGCCCACCAACTGCCTTTAAGACCTTCCCTCTTACTTACACCTCTATAGGACCTCGTTTCCCTCGTATATATTAATTGCATTGCTTATACTTCTTATTTCTCTTCCCAATCACATGCAAAATTGAGAAATTCAATCACCAAATTCGATAAAGGGAAACGCCAAAATAACCCCTTCAAATCATTGAAGCAATCTTCATTCTTTAGCCTACGAGGGAATTTAAATGTTGGGTGTGGCCTAAGTTCTTCCATTTATATTTATGTTTATGTGATAGCTACATTTGAATGACCATGCTGGGTACAAATGCTCGTTTAAGTCAAAAGGGTGTTCCATCAAATTCCTATTAAAGGTAACGATCAGAAAGTAGTTCCCAGAATGCTCGCCTTGTGTCCTGCAGCGATTTATGCAACATACTTGACTACCTCGGGTTAGAGTTTATAGGGGAATTGGAGTTCACTTTCACTCTTTATAATTCAAGACTCATCATTAAGTGTGTGCATGTGTACCACCAAAGTTGATAGATAAGTGAGTCGCTAAAAGGTATATTTATGAGCTTGAATTTTGAAAGAGAGGAGGGGCGATGCTCAAATTTTTACTTTTTATTTGATAAACTTTTACAAGAGAAATAAAACAATAGATTAGTATAAATATTAATGACTTAATATTTTGTCTTTTTATAAATTGTATATAACTCGTTTAATAAAATGATAAAATCTTTGTTTTATTATTTATTTTTTAAAAAAAAAAAACTGAACTTTAAATCGTATCTTAATCAAGAAAATGTAGGAAATACACTTTTTAATATTTAATTTTAAATACACTCGTTAATATTGACTAAAATTAACTAAAAATTATAAATTTTTTGTTGATTTATTATTAAGAATTTTTCAATGAATGTGTATGAAAAGAAAATGTCAGAAGAGACTGTATTTATTATGGTGATTGCCCTGACTTGAAGGAGATTAGTTTTTAATTGCTGACGGAAGCATACCCTTGTTGCGTATACACCTAAATCAAAGAATGGATATGCGTACACCAAATTCTCCCATACACAAGAAGAAACCAAAAACTAGCGTAGTTAGCGCCTGTGAGTCATGGAGGGGAAATTATTCTCTTTGAGATTATTAAAATGCAAAAGCATATTATGATAGCCAATTTTTTAAACGGGTTGATTCCGGAGTAGGTGGCAAATTTTGGAGGGATTTAGAAGAAAGGTAGATATGAAAGGGAGAGAGAAAAGGTGAGAGAGAGAAAGGAAGTGAATGGATTTGTGTGTAAGGGATACTACTAGCTGCAACAGATCTGAGGTGATGAGAATAATACAAAGGAAAAGGGAATCAATGTTGGGATGCATCTGACTTTATGCGGCTGTGAAAAGCTCAATCAGTGTGTTTTTATGGGTTAGTTTAGTTGTTTGTCTGATGGAATGTCAGTGAGGTACTGAATGGGAAAAAGAGCTCACACTATTCCATGCAGCAACTCACTTACTTCACCCCTTAAACCCCACACAAATAATGCCCTAATCTCAGTACTTAAAACACTTTTTACACACAGTACATTCTCTCTTTCTTCTAAACTGTTAAACAGTGATTCCTTCCCTACCTATCAGAGATATGTGAATTTGAAATTCATGTATTAAAAGTATGTTGTCCACATGCAGAATAATGAACTACAGTACAAGGCATTAGTTCTGCTCCAAATTACAGGACTTGAGCTTACATTAGTGTTTTTTCATTCATCACTGTGGAAATAGTGAGGGTGAAGGAACCGGCTATCTGGCTCAAGAAAATTATAACGATAAAAAAACAAAAAAAACTACATGGGAAATCCTTTATTTAACTTTTAAATGTAAACAAACTAATTACCAATGCAAGGATATAAAAATTACATTTGTTGGATGAACTAGAATTAATAAATGTGTTGTAGTATTCAAAGTAAAGATGTGTAGCCAGCAATGAGATTATCTTTGTATTAGATCATTCATAAGATCTTAGTAAAAATCGATGCATGGAACCATCGATTACAAAGTCATGTAATCTGCAGTTATTGAAAATATTAATCAACAGCAAGTTTACAAGCCTGTCAATATAATTGCAGTATTGTTATATCATTGACACTTTGCACATATATTCCGAGGCCTTCTGAAGATCCAATCAAACATGATTAAAAGCTTTCTCGATTGTAAGGTATTAAAAGAAGTGAAATAAACAACAAAGATGAACTTAAAAGAGAAGAAATTTATATTCATTAACAGTGGGGGGGGGGGGGGGGGGTGTTCTATATATGCTACTTACTATACCTTGGACCTGTTTCCAAGCCTTAACTCCAGATCTAGCTCTTCAATGGAGCTAGGGCTAAATTCAAACATCTCTGGCAGCACATGATGCCTATCAACAGAGCTTGACTTTTGGAAAAATAGAATTGAGGAAGCATCTGTTTTCCTTTTCTTGCAACTGTGATCTACCCCTTTACTACTCTCAAACTGAACAGATGGGTGAGCTCTATGCACAACCAAATTCAAGCTCATAGCCCCACCAACATCATCATTATCATTATCCCCCTCATCACCCCTACAACTAGAATCCATTATTATTCCCTTGGAGGGATTTTTAATATCAGCCTCAGGGTGGAACTTACATGAATATAATCTGTGATCTTCACCTAAATTTGGCCATGATTCAGAAGAATTGTTGAGTGGGGAAATCTTGGGGAGAATAGAGGAATCATAAAGTGGAATCAGCGTTTCCTCACTGCAGTTACCATTAACTGATGGAGCTAATAAGGCCTTGGAAGGTGAGGGGGATGACGAAGGTGAAACAACAAAATCACGATCAGAATTAGGGTTAGTTCTTTTATAAGCCAATCCACAAACAGGAGAAGGGTATAGGTAACCACTCAAAGATGCAAAAGGACTTTGAACTGGCTTATGGAGTTGATGTGTTTCAAGGTCATGACATAGAATTTCATTGTTGGGGCTAGAGGGTTGTTGCTTTAGTCTTGCTCTATCCCTTCTATGAACATTCATGTGGCCACCTAGAGCCTGTGCTGACCTAAACTCTCTTCTACAAAAGCTGCAAGAGTATGATCTTGGAGGCCATATGCAGCCACCTAGAGAATTAGCTGCATCTTCTGCAAAAGCTTGTTCTTCCCATGAGTCTCCATAGGAAGGGTTTGTTGGTAAAGTGAGATTAGAGGCCACAGAGAACTTCCTTTTTGTCTGCATCCAACATTGATCCTGTTCCATTGGAACACAGATCACCACAAACTACCCAAAACCTTAAAGGGAAAAGAACAATATAGATAATAGTAAAAGGATGAAGAGGGTTATGTAACTGATCCTATATTTATCCAGGGAATTGAGAGCATGACATGAAGTCTACTACTAACTATGGATCTTAGATAGGGATTGCTTAAGGGAATTTTTTTGTGGAAGATGAAGTGGTGGGTACTCTAACCCTTTTGGTGTGTTTTTTTGTGTTTGGCTTTCTAACACAGTCAATGAATGAGGAGAGACACTAGAATGAATATACTACTTACAAGTTCCCCTTTTTTCTGCATTTTCTTTGTGAGAAGAAGCAAATTAGCAACCATGGCTTGGAAAATTACTGATGTGGGTCCTCTTATGTCTTACATAACATCAGATGTGAGGTGGGGTGACCACTGTAGTACTGACTTAACTCAAAAAATCTGACTGCAATCTCCTCAGAGAGATCCACCACTGTGTTGTCTTTTTTTAATATCCTTTGATTTTCATTGTACAGAAAACATATCTATGGGATTTTCATGTGTCCTTTTTTATTATTATTATTAACACAAATTTTTAACATGTGTTAGAGAAATTTATATATAGTATAGGATTTATTGTATTAAAAATCATACAGTAATATTAAATATTATATACCAATTTTTTTTTATGTATCTTTAATAATAATAATAATAATAATATGAATAAAAATGAATATACTTGATGCATATTATACAATTAATTGTACGATTAAATCAGCCGTAGCACACCACAAGTCCATAAACTTTTACCATATGATTATAATTAGTCTCGCCTTATGATTCAAACACACATTTTAAAATTTTCCAAGATGACTAATGTATCTGATTCATTAAATGTTGGATTAATTAATTAATTTAGTTAAATATGTAAAATCAAATTTAAAATTAGGCTTAATTATTTAAATAAGTTAAATTTAAATTTTTCAAGCTTAATATTAATAATTCATATGTAACATAATTAAATAATTACAATTTTATTTATTATATTATTATTTACTTATACACATATATATATATATATGGCTTTTAATCATGAGACATCTTCGTATAGATAAATTTATATCTTACAACTATTTTACTTTATTTTTATTAAAAATTATTTTGAAAATACTAAATGAAGAAAAAAATAGTAGAATGTTAGGAATACACTCTTTTTAACACATTCTTACTCATTGATTGAAATTTAATAGAAACTACAAAAAATGAATGAGAATTATTAAATTAAAAATAAAACTCATGTAAATTTTATTATTTTTAATGAATTTTAGTCAATAATAAAGAATATGTTTGAAAGAGTATATCAAAAAATGTATTTTTTGCATTTCTCAAGAAATTTTTCAAAACTAAAAAAAAATAAAATTCAAACTCATGAATCAGCATAGGCTTTAAAAATCTTTAAACAAATTAACGTTTAAGCTCTAAATCTAATTCGTTTAATTAAATTAATTAAATTTTTTCTTTTATCAATAAATAAATGAAGCATCAACATTTTCTTTTACTACAATCAAATTTAAACTTATTATCAGACTTAATTCAGCTCAATTATAGTACTGCCCCTAATGATACTAATATACACCAAATACTATTTTGTTAGCATTTTTCTTGCCATACGTATAATGTTTCAACAGTTTGTGTGATTTTAAAGCTTGGTTATTAACAACCGTCCTTGTGGGTTTTGCGGGTAAAAGAATATCTGATCTTTTCTGTGTATTTCTTTGACGAGGTTTTATGATAATATTTCTTGAGGGTGAGGTTAACCCTTGCAGCCTTGCTTAATGGGATGAGGTTAACGTTTATTATAATTATTAGGCATAGCTAACTATCACAAAAAATATGCCATTTTAAGCTTGTATTAAATAGAAATAATGTATTTTTCATTCTTCATGAAAGACTAAAAATACAGAACTTTAACAAATATTGAATTGTTAATTTTTCTTTTCAATTTTTGATCTGATTAAGTTAAAATGGATATAAAAGGCTAAAACTTTTCAACTCACACCAGAACTACAGTGATGGAGGCGAATACTGGAACAGCAATCAGTAAGTAGAAATAGAAAAAAAGTGTACCGATATGATTTGTAAAATAGATAATTTAGCTTTAAAAAAATAATATTATTTTTAATAATAATATACTAAATAGAAAAATATTTAATTCTATAAAATATCGTTTTATGAGATGACTCGTGACAGTATTTTTAGAAAATTTAATTATATATGTAAATAGAATTAATGATCTTATTGCTAATTTTTTTTAGAAATATAATAGATTAGAATATTCGTTATACTCATATTTTACCTTTAATAAAATATTGATACTGACCATGACAAAAAAAAAAAGTAACACTAATATATGTGTATATATTTTTACGGTAATGAAGTGTCACATTAGTAAATTAAAATAAAAGTTAAATAAAAAAATCTAAATTTAAATTATTTAAAATATTTAGTATATATTTAAAAATATATTAAAAATTTTATTATTCATGATCTTTCTTCTCCAATCTTAAATAATATGTTCACGTTCAAAATATTAATATATATTTTAGCTACGTAATACAATAGAGGGGATGGTACGGTGTACGTTTTATTTAGGGTTGAATTGAGGGACTTATAAGTTGAGGTATATGTGAGTGTTATTATAAAGTAAAATGTAGAATGACATAAATGTTAGTGGTAATGTAGTGACTATTATACCCTATTGTAAATACATGGACTTTTATAAGAAAGACGATGAGATGTTTTAAGAGCTTCATATGGTGTGTCTACTCTAGTTCAGAAGTAGTTCTAATCTCGTTAATTTTTAATTTAAGATTTTTCTAATTAGATCCAAACTAATTTTAATGCTTTTAAATACCTAAAAAAATTAGATAACTAAGATATAATTTTATACAGCTATATCGTTTTAATGGTTTTAGAGAAATTCATATCTCAGATTATGCATGTTGCATAACGTTTACACATTTTATGTAATCTGATTTGCCAACTAGAATGTTTTTGTTTTTACTCTCTTAATTATTTTGGAAAATTTATTTTGTAACAAAAGGATTTTAGTGTTATCAGCTTCATTATTTAAAACGTCAAATAATTGACACTATATATCACATCGTATATATTTATTTTTATTTTTTATTTTTTTAATATATAAAATATACTCCCAATATCAAAAGGACAACAAAAGCTGTTGTATCAGTTTTTAAAAAATATTATTTATTAATAAACAAAAGTTATATATTAAGTTTGAAGATAATTCTATTAATATAATATGTTTCTAATAAAAATTAAATTGTTGGGCAGAACGAAATGCATTATTGGTCAGTAGAATTTCATCACGGATTATCAAGTTAATGTAAATGTGTTAAAATTTTTGGGGGAAAAAACCTAATATATTATTATCATCATCATCATCATATATGGATAGCATGACTTCACTTTTATTGTTACTCTTTTGTAGTATTGAATTAGATGTTTGAGTCATTTTTTAAAAATGTATATTTTCTTTTATTAATTATATATATATTTTTATTTTCTACCGTTATATTATATGAAATATGAGCTTATTGACATATATGATATTTATATAGGATACTCTATCTTTTAATTTTGATATTTGTATTTCATTTTAACTGTTAGTTGACAATGATTTCAGTTATAGTGGATATTTTATTTTAAATGATTCACATATTTTGAATGTACAATTGACTAATGCTATATAAGTAGGAGAATGCTATATTATTTTAATTGTGTATTTTTCAACTGAAGTTTTATTGATTAGAATTAATTATTTATTTAAATTATTAATATTAATTTTGAAAATTAATTTATTTAATTAATAGATATAATAAACTTTTTATTAGAGTGATTTGTGATAAATTACACAATTCATTTGTCTTCTTTAAACTAAAAAAGTTTAAGAAATATTTATTTTTCTCATGTTTAACTATTTAACATTAGCTTAATACAGAATTTATTGACTTGCAAAAGAAATAATAATTTTAAAATCGACACAAAATTTAATGTTTCTTCTCTCCAATAAATTACTTACAAAACACATAAACATTGTAAGTACACTTTTTCTTTCTTTCTTTATCTAAACATACTTCATACGTTGTTACATCTAAAAAAATATTTTGAAATTTAAATTATTTGTATTTTGTATTAAGTCTAACCTCAATATTTAAATACGGTAATTTTGATCTAACGTGGTTGAGTTAAATTTTTTTATATTGAATGAATAATATGACTAAACTATGCATTAAAATGTTTAAAATTTAAATTTATTTAAAAATAAAATAAAAATCATAAAACTAATCATAAGTAATAAATTTAAAATGTATTTTAAATTTTTTGATAGGCAAAATATATATTATTAGAGAAAGTTTAAGGGGAACTCGAAATACATATATACATAGAAAAAAAATTAATACTTACTTAGGAAAATAAAAAACAAAAACATACTTACACAAAGTTAAGACATATGCAATTTCGTGAGTTCAGATACCAATTAGTTAACAAAATAGCTTCTCCTTTATTAACAAGTAATAGCCATTTTCAGGACATTTAAATAATTGAATCTAGGACTTCTCTCTCATCCAAAACACCATTAAAAAACACAATTCTATTTTTACATAACCACAAAGACTACACTGTACTTATTCAAACAATTAATAAATATAGTCTTTTTCTTTTACTACAACCAACACCAACCCAAGAAAGCAAGTGAGTCGATAAATCTGAAGGCAAAACCAATGAGAATACAAGGCAACGCGCATTAAAGTACGAAATTTGAGATGAAACTAAGCATGTTAAAAACAAATGAGTTAGAAGTTTTACCAACCCATGACAGAAGTAACAAGTTATAATATCAATTTGAACACCACGATCAACCAGTAAATCTTTACAAAAAAAGTGCATTCAACAACAATTGTCAAGAAAATACTAGATACTTAAGAGGAACCTTCCCTCTCTATAGCCATTGTAAAACATCCGCCGTACATTGACTTACACTGTTAAGACCACCAAAAAGTTCAAGTAACTATGAATACACATATTGCATTGAATAATAGTTGAAAAAATCTGCCCTCTATACTCATTTATCTTCTTATAATACTTTAATAGAAACTTTATTCACAAGTTCTAACAAAAGATTAAAACTTAAGATCTCATATTGAGAGAGTCTTATTCGTCAACTCACCTCCCAAACTCACCTAGTACCATCATAAAAATAGTTTTTCAAACACAAGATTTAACATTCTTCAATATCACAAACAACAATCGCAGAAATGTTTCACAAATTGTATTATGTCTATCCACTTATTTCTCCAAAAAGAATACTTTTAATACAATTAAGATATCTTAATTTTGAGAAGAAAAAAATAAAATTTTAACTTTTGTTTACAATTTTAACTTAAATAAATTATTTAGCTTAAACAACAAAATACTGTTTAGTCAAATTTACTTGAGCAAAATTAATTCTCGAGTAAATTTGAAGCAAGATTATTCACGGCTGATGATTGAGAGATCGATGAAAGGCCGTATCTTACTAACAAATTCTGTCTTTCTCCGTCAAACAGTACGTGGACAAAGAGGAGTTTTCCCTCTTCTGCTTCGTCAACCAATGTCAGGTACAAATTTTCTCAACTAAATCTTATTAAATTAATTAGAATATTATTTATTTTCTCACCTAATTCTTGTTCTTTTTATTATTAATATTATTTGAAAATTAATTTTTGTACGAGTAGGAAATAATTTATTTTTATGTTTCAGGGGTGTAGAAGTTAAATAAAGATTATTTGGTTTGAGAATTTTTTATATATTCTTAGTTATAAAAATAACATTATTTTTATTTTTTAAAATATTTATATGAAAAATAACAAAAACAAAAAATATTTTATTTTTACTTTTTATATAAAATTTTCAAAATAAAATATAAACAAAGTAACACTTTTATAATTAAAAGTAAAAAAATATTTTTTTTAAGAAAAGAAAACAGTCAATGTAGCAATTCATGATTGTTGTGACATTGTACCCATATACACTGTCAGTAATGAATAATCATACTATTGGCTGATCACATGCCTTTTTTCTTTTTTTCCTGTCAGTTTAAATTGTAAATATAAATTGCTTAAACTGGTTAGGACGACATAGTTACACTCCTCACAGTCAATAAAATTACTGCATCGAGAAGTGGACGCTACCACCAATATATTCTCTAATATAAATATTTTTTAAAATACTTGATTAAAATTTATTAAAATTATAAAAATATAAATAAAAATATATTTTAAAATATATATTAATAAAATTTCTCATCATATCGAAAATGTCTTGACTCGACCGACTAAGTACGACAAGTGAAAAGACAAAATAACCTACAAATTCGTAAGCCTCTCAATATGAGACACAAAGGATAAAATGGGTTAACCAACCATAACTATAAACCATTAATTAAGAATATTTTATTTTTAATGTTATGCTTTTCCAGGAGAACTTGTTCAATAATAAGCCAGGATTTCAGGTTTACTAATAGTGAAATTTATCCCATGAGTTTGATCATCTCAACTCAATATAAGAACTTTCCTTTATAGTCATTGAACCATAAAAGCAAAAGAAAACACCCAGCTTCGGAGCGAGTAGTTTTTTTTCTATTGCCTGAAGCCTACGCTTACCTGTGTACTGTTTTTTCTTTTAGCTTTTGTTTGGCTACGTAAGTTTTTCGATGATATTACAACATGAGTTTCATTAATAATCAGCTGAAGTAGTACATATATATTCAATTTTCTTTAAATAAAATTTTAAATTTTATTTCGAAAAAGAATAATTAAACGAAAAAATCTATATGTTTATTCTATTTATGATTGTTTGAGAAGGGGAGAAAAAGCGAAGAAAGGATAATTTTTTATTTTGAAAAAATATATTTAAAATTAATTATTTTTCAAAATAAAATATTAACTAATATATTAATATAAATTTAATGTATTAATTATGTATTTATTATCGTAAAATATATAATTCTTTTAATTTAAATTTTAAAAAAATCTTAAACTTTATTTAGTAGTTAAAAGTTTTTAGATGAGTGAAGTTATTATATTTGTAAGTCTTTTAAAACCCTTATAAATTCATATATTTTAAATTTTCTAATTTAATTTTTTTATTAATTCTACCTTTTTCTTCTTTTTCTTCCCTTTTCTTCCAAATTTTCAAACATAAACCTAAAAAAATTTCCGTTGGACTGTGGCTATTGTATTCCATGAGCCGCCAGATGGATGTAACGTAGAAACTTGGTAGATATGCTCGTGAAGACATTAATTGATCATGGAATTAAGACCAGTCTTTGTTTATCAGCAAATTACGTACGTGGTCATATATATATATATATACAAAATGAGTCTTAGGGATGCTACTTTAACTGGCTTCTATCAATTTGCTTTCTTATATATTTGCTTCTTCTTCCAACCCTTTTGTCAAAGTTCAAAATTGTAGCTCACGCCATCAGCTTATTATTCTATTTCATGATATGTCATGTATAGATTATAAATAACTCTTTTTTTTTTTCATATAGAAATTAAATATAAATATTCTTTCATAAAACAAAAATATAATATAAGTATATGAATCAAGTGTTATTATAATTTTCATAAAAATAAACACTGTAATATAATTTATTTTTTCAAATAGAGGTTAAAACTAATTTTTATATAAAAATTAAAATTAATCTAGACTAAAAATACTGAAAGAATATTTATATTTAATTGTTTTATATAATGGAGTGCTTGAATTTTGCACGATTGATGAAATTTAACTTTTTAGTGTCTCATGATTTGGAAATTTTATTTAGTTTCGAAACAAAAAGACCCCTTAGATATGCAAGATTAATCTAGACTAAAAATACTGAAAACTTCTTAGCAGTTTTAAAATCTGGTGAGGAAACCTTTACAATTAAGATTTAAGTTTGTTTGGCATTTGATTCTCGTTTAGTGTTTTTTTTATTATATTCATTTAGTTTATTATGTTCACTTATACACATAAATACTCATACATACCACATTAGAATAACTGAATTTAAATTTAATAAAAAGAACATGCCAAACAAGTTTATACATAAAAAATTATATATGTTGAATGGTTTATTTCATAACATATGTCATATTCAAATTAAGAATCTAAACATGATGATAATACTTCCTCAACTAACGAAAAGTATTGCTAATTAAGAGTAAAATAGAAACGCGAGTTAAAAAATTAACTAACCATGCAATTTCATAATATTTAAATAGTTCTTACTGGATGTATTTGTATACGTTTATTTTCTATATAAACTGAATACAACGATTGCTATTTCGCTTTTTATTAGACATGCTACAAAAGTCATGTACCTGCTTCATACATTATTTTTATCCTTTACAACCAAGTAGCTCTCTGTTTTATTAAAATAATTGTACTATATTGTCCTGTCTTGGCACCGATATGTTGCTTAAATTGTCTTCGTGTTCTTTTTGTTTTTAGTCGACTTCTTTAAATTTAAGGCTATTATTTCTATTTTGAGGGGTAGAGATTGTTCATCTTAATCAAGGAAGACTATATTGAAAATTTAAAAAGCAACTTGATAAGCTAGATTATTAAGGGTGGGATCACTAAGGAATTAGATCGATCTAGGCAAGAAGCAAAAACGAAAATAGAAATAGTAAGGTACATACCGGTGTGTATGTATACGACACACTAGATGACCAAGACTAAATCCCTGCCTCTAATCTTATTTATCATTTGTGATTATAATTATGTTGTTCGATTAAATATCTTTTTATTTTTATTTTCTGGTCTTGATTTTAGTTCTTTTACTTGTTTTTTTTTTTAATTAATGTTGTTGATTCTTCATAATGATGCAGTTTAACAATGACACAAAAAATTGACATGGGGCAATCTCTTTCCTACATCAACTTTAGAAACTAAAAATATTGAATGTGAAAAGAAGAAGGTACTAAAAAAAAAAGAATAAAGGCTAAAATTAAAACCTCACAAAAAAAATAAAAATCATCATGTTTATTTTTACATGTGTATTAGATACAAATATATTTTAAATTATTTATAGTGACATTTTATACACAGATTAATGTTCTCTTGCAGGAGTATCTCTATCAAATGTTGCCTTAAAATATTAATGCCTGTCCATAATAATCTTACCGTTTAAAAGGGAGGAAATATGCAATTTGAATAAATGATGTCGGTAGGGTCATAATCTTAATTAATTAGAACTTATCATTGATTTAACAAAGCAATACAAGACAAATTTAGGCGCAACTTGAACTTTATTATAATGCAACTTTGCTATACAGTGTCTTTCATGGTGTTGCTTTTAGTAAACGTTAGAAGCAAACAGCATGCCATGCAAAATGACAATTTTTACCCCCAGAATTCGAAGAATGAAACATGACCAACTTTCTCAATATTCTTAACAATTCTTAACAATTCTTAACATGACATAAATCAGTTCACAAAGTAATAATTAAAGTAAATAAACTAAACTTAAGCAACATTTTATGTAGGATTTGTTCAAGTTGTCTGTGTTTGTGTGTATAACTTATAAAATGGCCTAGCTTAGTATATATATATATATCAGTAATGTTCAAACCTCGGATTTAGGGTTTAGGGTTTAAAATAGCTCATTATTCTAACTCTTATATTCTTGTCTTTTGATAAGTCATTAGGAAAAAGGTAATTTAATTTTTAAAAATATTTATAATACTTTTAAATAAAATTTTGTGTTTGGATATTAGAATAAATAATTTTAAAATAGCTCATTATTTGAATAAGGCATTTTTTTAATCACAAAATGAGGATTTGTAAATTTACCTAATGAGTTGTCATTTTTAAAATTCTCTGATCTTTCTTTTCTCCTTCAAAGGCAAGAAAGAAAGAAGATGAGGTAGAAGCATGGGTTAAGAACTTGTTTAGAACAACTTATGTATATTTTGTGAATCTCATAAATTATTTTCATAATTTTTTTTTATATAAGTCCAATTGAGATAAACTTTTAAAAAATATTTATAAAAAAAATAAAATAAGAGAATTTTTAAAAAAATAAATAAGCTTATATTATATTAATTTTTTATACAAAGACTTTCATAAAAATTTATTCAAACTAGGGTATATAGTCTATCAAAATAAGTTATTTTAAACTTATCTAAATAAATTTTATTATTAAATTTATAGCATAAATTATTATTTAAAAAACATATTAAATAAATGTTTAAATGTAACTTGTGTATCTAAACATACTCTAAATTATAGTGTTAGATGTGTTAAACAAAAATTTCCTTGACTCAGGTACACTATCTTGCGGCTCTACACTTTAATTCTTGGCTAAAATTCCTCTAACTTGAACATTAGACTAATTTTCATAGGAATACCCCAATTGAAGCGTTTGAAGAGTTTTGGATCACCCTCATCTACTGTAACAAATGCCTATAACGGGAGTGTTGCTAATCTGACGTACCCGGCGTTCCTGTACAAGAATACAATTAAAGGATTTGAAAAGTAAAAGAGTATGTTCGTGGAGGAAAATCATGGAGGAACTGTATTTTTTAATAGACTTAAAAATTCATTAATTAAACAAATACTGTATTGTAAATTTTGGATTTTTAAGAAAATCATGTTGCAAATTCTCAATAGTTTTTAAAAAGCATTTGATGAATTTAAAAATATAAATAATATGTTGAAATTTCTAAAATTCCTTAAAATTATCCGAATTCATTATCTACCCTTTTTCTACTTGATTAATTAATTTTTCTCGATTAAAGATATTGTTTTTATAAAAAAATAATTAATGGAAGAAACAACTTACAAGGAATCCTATAAAAATGACCATAACATTAAAAATATATTAAACCCTAAACCCTAAACCCTAAACCCTATATATTAAAAATATTTTAATGCATTAGTTTTTAAAAAAATTACAACATTCTAAATAAAGTTAAACACTATTATTACGTTAATTATTAAGAAGTAAATATGTTAAAAAAATATAAATATTTATAAAGAATTTTACATTAAATATTTACAGAAATTATAAAAGGGGCTTATACAAATATTGCAAGGCAATATTATGATAAATAGCACTAACAATAACCGATACTTCTATCAAGAAATGTCTTTTGCTTTTAAAATAACTACTTTTTTTTATAAGACTTTCAACTAAATCCATAAAAAGTATTGAAAGTAGTTAATATATTAATTTTTAAAAATTAATTAACATTCAAAATGATTATTAATATAAAGTCAATCTCTATTTTAATTAATTGTAAATTTTTTTAAAAAGTATAATAATGGACGGTAAATATGTAAAAAATGATAAATACTGTTAAATTTTTTGTAAAGTTTTTATATTCGAATAAAAAATATATAAAATTTAAGTGCAATACTATAAATATATTTTTAGTATTATTTTACAATTAAAATTTCAATTTTATCTTAATAATATAAGTAATAAAATTCAGTAGACGTTGTAAAGGTGAAAAGCTAAATCAACGCAAAACTTAAGCGTCTATATATTGTAGACATGAATTTTACGAAAATAAAAAATCTTATAAAGTCCTTATAACGAGTGAGCACGTAAAGTCCCAAAAAGCAATCCTTATAAACGAGCTTAAATTATGCACAACATGCCAGTAGTAGTTATCATGGGACAAGACATCGTGTATTATCATCCACCGATTCCGTATGTTCCTTGCTTAAAAGTATTTAGTTTCAAACTGAAAATTTGTTTAGATAGCACTATCAATTTGAATTTAAAAAGCGAAGAGGAGCAATCTAACAATATAAATAATATATGGTATATGAAAATTTTTAAATATTTACAATATTAATATTGAAAAGACCATCCTCTTTGGAGGTGTCTTGGTCTGATTTAGATTGATGAATAATTTAGTAGAGAAACATATACTGGTCCACTCTACAAGTGACCAATTTCTAAGAGACACGGCAATTGCAAGAAAATGAAACATTCTTTGCTGTTCAAAGGTAGATATTAGTTAATGTGCTATCTGCAAAATCCGTTGAACAAAATTTTAAAACAACCTCTTGCAACTTTTTTATTAAAGGATAAAGGATTGGATATTTGAGCTAAGAAGAAAAAGTAGGATTTAGACTCTTGTTTTTTATAGGATATTGATTTTGTTTTGACTAGTTACAGTTAAGAGTTTCCAGTAAAAATATGATTATATTGGAGATCAACAGTGATGTATAAATAAAATAAATATAAGTAATTTTTTAAACTATAATTTATATATATTTTTAGTGAGCTCAACAGTGACAAGCCTAAATAATTTAGAAAATGTTCTTGTTACGTGAAGTTAACATAGAATATGAAGTATATCTATAATAAGTGTACTGGTTAGGTTAATGTTTCCACTAATAGAATAACACTTAGAAATAAATCGCATACTCATCATATAATACAATATTAATCATATAATACTATGAAATATAATTGTCAAATATTTTAATATTTTTAGAGAATGGTGTGAGTTATAGGTATAATTTTATAATGAGCATGCATAAAATATAAGATAAAGAAAATTTAACATCACACTCTTCAGTTATTAGCAAAAGTTTATTAAAAATTAAAAAAATTATATGATTCTCGATCATACTATATTATTTTTTAATATTTTTTAACAAATAATTAAGAGTGTGTTAAAATATATTGGATAATGTGAGCTGATCAAATATAATAATGAGACCATATAACAACTTTAAAAATTAAGCCTAAGTAAATTACCTCATATTATATTTCAATTATTTTTTTAGCTTTTTCTACTAATTTAAATTCACTTTTTTTTTAAAGACTATAAAAAGTTTTGTTAATCCATATTTATATACTCAATTCATTGTATTTAAATTAAAAAAATTTCACATTTGGTAGTAGTGTTAAAAATCATTATTTCTAGTGGGATACATATATAGGTAACATCTTAATTTTTATTATTGCATTCTATTTTTAAAATAGAAGAGTTCTTAAATTTTTTTTGCAGTATTTCTAACTCAAGCAGGAACGTATAAAAATTGTTCATTTGTACTCTTAAGTAAAAAATGTCTCACTCAAGTGAGAATGAAAGACAGAAATAAAAGTTATCTAAAAAATTTCTTTTCAAACAAGAATAATCTCACTCAAGCAACAATATCAGCAAGTGTGCAGAAGATTTTGTTTGATTTTTCTACTTATAACATCCTTAAATTTTAAATCTCAAATACGTGTAGTAATTTCTAACAACGGAAAAAAATAAAATAAATTATTTTCATATTTATAGTTTAAAAACTTTATTTTAAATAAAAAGATAAAATTTATGTTTCTTTATTTTATTTGTGAAAACTCAAAGGTGTTTAAAATTTCAAAAGAAATTTTTTTCAAAGTTATAGATTTGTAAAAATAAAGCAGAAACAAAATTTATATCATGAGAATATACTTAATAAATATTACATACATTTAGGTTTAAAACATAAATAACTCTACCGGTCAACAGGTAATTTTCTATCTAAAACAGAATATAAACTATAATTAAATTAAGTAACCGTCAATATTAGAAAATATTTTGAATTATTTGTTACAACAAAATTTTAACTAAGAGTCATGAATTTAAAAAAGGATCATAAAAATATTTACATACTCTTGTCAACTTAAGTAGAAACTTAATTAGAATTATTATAATACTCGAATTAATTTAAACACTATCAGAATAATTCTTCCTCACAATCTCACTAAGAATATGATTTTAAATCGAATCAATCTTCCTTTATTCTTCAATTTTATTTCTTGAAAAATAATTTGAAAGGGTGAATATTTCCATCCCACCAAATCCTTTATTTTATAAATTAGTCAAAATAACACAAAAAACATTAATTAATACAAAATATATCAAATAGTACTAATTCAAATGTTACATTATCAAACATACAATAGATCACATGTGATAACAAATATATAATCCACACTTTAAGCCATACACTAAGATCATACGTTTCATATATTCTTTCACCAATCAGCATGTCATAATACATATGTTATAACCATATTAATCAATGCATTACAATTACAATTGTCGATGTATTACAATATATGTATTATCATCACACCAATCAATTTGTTATTACTCGCCTATTATAATCACACATCTTACAATTCTATAGTCATTGTCCCTAGTATCCCTTGATATCTTATATCAGTATAGATGGTAGCTAGTTAGCTCGAACAATACGGATACAACGTGTGTTCTCTTGGCCCCTTTCAGCAATGATATAGTCAGGAGTCTAGTTATGAAATGAGTGTAACCTGCATATGATGCTTTCACTTTCAGCAGTTCATGTGCACCTACTTACAAATATCATTCGCCACCCTCATTTCTCCAATAGTTCCCAAATTGTCTTTGGCCTCTAAATCCCCAGTGTATCTTTGTAACTATTTATACATAGTCTCAGCATTTCTCATGACACATATGTTATCAATACTTCTCTTTCTACTTTGATAGCAAAAACAACTTTAATTTCTCACTCACACTCATTTACATCGATTCTCTATTCATTATTTTTCACTAATAAAATATTTTATCATCTGAGGGTAGTCAAACACTTTTCATAATAACATGAATTCACCAACTACAACATACATTAGCTATCATACAAAAATCCATACTTGTTGTTCGCAATCTAAACACTAGCAAGTGCACTAGTATTGCAGCAAGTAATGAGTAATTTTTAAGATCAGAATATCATCTCCACAGGGAATTTAGATTTCAAGTATCAATTCACAAAATTGTAACCATTTGAGCCATACGAAAAATGAATAAGATTTGTAACATTTAACAGCAATAAACCAAACAATTAGGAGTAAAAGAAACTTGTAGAAAACAGATCAATGAATGCAATGTGGGATTATAAATGGATTGAAAGGTAGTTAGGAATTTACTTCACAAGAATGTCAATATTAATTCAATTATGCTTCTGAAAATTCAAGAACTTGGTTAATTAACAATTAGTTTCGCATTTCAATAGCCAAAGGTGTAACACCTTGTATTTTTAAATTTCTAATTAAACGGATTTCGTAAAAACCTTACAAAACAAATGTTTCCATTCAAACAGTAGTTTGAAACACAATTTCATAAATGGTTCCTAATAAGGAAGGATTACAAATTTGTATCATAACTTGCTACAGGACTAAACTATACATCAATTTCAAATTAAACTTCTAAATCCTATAGCAGTGTCATCCTTCTTTCAAGGGGCCCGGTGTTGATCATCTTGGTTACCTGAAAAATAAGCATAAGGGTGAGTCCTCTACTTTAGCATAAGCACACAAATAAGCATATGACTCACCTGAACTATCTCACTCAAGACACATACAAATATCATAGGCAGGTGCGCTCACTGCACCGACAACCAATTACAAATACATGCATTTACACAAGCACATGTGCGCTCACTGCACGTAACCACGCTCACTGTGGCACTGTGATCACAGATTCCTGATGCCCTCAACCTAAAGGACTTACTCAGTTATGCTATGGATGGTCGCCCGAATAGCTCCCGCTCCACGGATACAACGTGTGCGGTATTGAGCCCCCCAGGCAAAGGTGTTAGTTAGAGGCTGAGTCAGGAGAAGAGTGTGTGGCCTGTGGTGCACCCACGCTCACTGTTGGTGTCACCACCATCCTCTTTTCCCCAAGGTATTACTATCACCCCCATCTTCCACACCCCCAGTGTATCTCTGAACCATTCATAGTTCCAACACCCAAACACATCATCATTCATTCAACATGCCATCCACACTCATTTTCAACCATTCTCATTATTCAAATTGCAATCAAGGACATGTCAACACAATTTCATTCATATTACAACCAACTATTTCATCACAATCGTCATACATCATGCTCAACTCATTCACAATCACATTTCTATCATACACACATCATTTCCTTGCATCCAATGGCAACCAACACAAGCACATCACTCAATTTCACAGAATATGCCGGAGGTCGGACACCTCCGGACTCAACCCAATTCATACAATTCATCAATACACATAACCTTATCTCCTATTTCTATCACATTACTATATTCATTCAAATAAACTCATTCCTAATAGAGATAACTAGAGTAAAGTACTCCCCTTACCTCAGAAACGAAGACCCAACGTGATACGATAGTAGAATCGGCTCCCCACACAAATTTCGTCCCTAAAACACACAGAAATTCCAAGGAAACTTAAGGAAAACCTCAGAAAGTGAAGGAGAGGGACGAAAATCGAAACCCTAACCATAGAACTTACCTCCAAGAGCTCCAAACACTTCCCCAATCCTCAATCTAGCTTCCAATTGGTCTTGGAAGGGTCCCAAACGGTCGGAATAGGCTGGGTGGAGAGAATCTGAAGGAGAGAGAGGGAAATCATGAAAAATAACCCTCTCCTTGAACCCTAACCCCTCTGGTCGCGACACTCTCGCTACAGCGAAAAAATCAGAGAAAATTGCACTCTGATTTCTGTAGAATCTCGCTACAGCGAGACTGCACTCAGAAATGTACCCTAAACTGTCGCTCTATCGCTACAGTGAGAAGGCGACAGTTGCATGCCTTCCTCCCAAGAACCTCTCGCTACAGCGAGAATCATCTCGCTAGAGCAAGAATGCCCTGCATCAAAACTTAACCCATTTCTTTCAATCCAAATTCCAATTACACACATACACACACACACACATACACACACACACACACACACACACACACACACACACATATATATATATACATACATTTGCATATATTTGTATTCACACACACATTCCCATTAAACTAAAGCACATCCTTACATTCATATCACCATCAAATTAATCAACACACCACAAAATAAAAATAAAATATATATATATATATATATATATATATATATAAATACATGATTAATTAATAATACAAAACTCGGGGAGTTACAAAAGGTTAATCCCTTAACTCATTGACCCTAACAAGCAACTAAACCACCCTAATCCCTTAGGTGAAGTTCAATTTCAAGTTGCATTAAGACTTAGAACCTTAAGATTGCAGAATTAGGTCTCCTTATCCCTAAGAAATCTCCAAATTTCGATTGCTAACTCAGATCGGAGAATCAAATCCAACTTCCATTGGTAATTGTTCCTCTTTGATGAATCATATGAATTTCCATTCATAGATTGCAAGAAAAACAGAATTCACAATTCAATTAATCCAAGAACTCAAAATTCAGAAGCAATAGTCAAATTAATACATTAATTCGAGTTTCATAGACTCCTAACTACAAGAAAACTACTCAGACATGGGAGAAGAGAAAGAGAAAGAAGAAGAAGAAGAAGAAAAACTCCAAGAAGCCATGGCCGGAAGCTCCAATCCGATTCCTCTTTGTGGAAGCTTCAAGACTTGACCCCAATCTTCTCTCTCAATCTCTCTCAACGACAATCTAACAGAAAAAACAAAAAATGAATGAAAGACCCCGAGATCTGAGCTCAAAACATGTATTTATAGAAATCCCGATTCTTGGCGTTATCACTCTTGCTGATAAGAGTGGCCACGCAGAAGGTCGTGATGTTGTGCGTAATTACTTTTATGAGTAAAAGTGGTCACGCGCAACTTGCCAAGTTTGAGGACTCTCTGGAACATCCACTTTCAATGATAAAAGTGGTTATGCAGAATACTCTGAAACTTTGCCTTCTCTGGAACGCTCACTTGCGCCAGAAAAAGTGACCACGCACAGTATATTGAAATTTTGCCTTCTCTGGAACGCTCACTTTTGCTGATAAAAGTGGTTACGCCAGGCTTGCTGATTTTGAGGCTTCTCTGGAACTATCACTTTCAGTAGGAAATGTGTTGATGCAGAGATCAAGTGGTTACGCGTTATCACTTTTATTAGAAAAAGTGTCTATGCGCAACTTGCCCAGTTGAAGGCTCCCTGGAACGTTCACTTTTAGTGATAAGAGTTGTAACGCAGAGCATCCTGATATTTTCACTCTCTGGAACGATCACTTTTACAGGTAAGAGTGGTAACGCTCAGGCTTCACTTTTTTGAATTCTGGAGTGATCACTTTCACTGACAATAGTGATCATGCCCAGCCTGCATTTCCTTGTTCTTGTGTTTTGGAGTCCAGACTTGCTACTTTCTTTTTCCTTATCATTAAGCCTCCATTTTGATGAACGTTGCTCGAATTATTCCTTCAAAAACAAGATCAAAAACTTAATTTCTAAGCTAAAATTTCACAATTTCTAAAATAACTATAAATTGAAAGAAAACTTCAAATCATTCTCTTTTTCTGAGTTTTTCTGCTTTCTTCATATATTTTCCTTATCAAATGTGTTAGAATTATACTAAAATATCAGTAAAAATATAGATTCATCAGCACCCCAAACTTGAATTTTTGCTTATTCTCAAGCAAATCAAACTAAACCAAGGGTAAGTTCCTCCATTTTCAAATTCAATCACAAACTGCTTATCTCAAATTTTTCCAATTTGTAATTCTGTGTTTTCTACAAAATTTTCAATCAAGTTGTTCATCCAAATACTCATCATGATATTCCTACTGCATAATCATCATTGAGTAAGAATTGCTATCTAAGTTCATATATTTCATCAAAATTCATGTGAGTACAATTAATCAACATGATCACAACTCACTTGGAAGTGTTTCTCTCATCACTCAACAGTGTTTGGGTGCTGTTTTCTCTCTGAATCATCAATTCAACTACACTCTACCATATGCTTGCCTAATTTCTCCATCTCCTCTGCTTAGTACAGTTAATCACACATCCAGAGGGCTTTTTGCAGGTTATAACAGGGCTTAGGTTAAGGTAGATACTGAACAAAATAGGAAGCAAATGCAATTTTAAAAGATTAGAGGCATTTTGAGTGTTCTTTTCTTGCTTTCATGGAATTTCTTTTTCTTTTGCAGCATTTTGCTGTAATTCTTTTCTATTGAACTCATATTTTTCTCTTTTCAGAATTTTCTACAGCCAGTTGTGCTGCATAATTTCTTTATTTTTCTGCAGCACTTTTATTCTTACTTTCTGACTTTTTGAACTCAAACTTAGATAGTTTGCTATTCCCCTACCCCCAAACTTATAAATTTGCTTGTCCTCAAGCAACACAATATGGATGCTACCCCAAACTTAGTTTTAAAGCTCATTCTTGATTAAACTCACTATGCCTCTGATTAATTGAATGGTAAAATTGGTTTTTCAGCAGGGCTTGTAATTCAAGAAAAGGAATATTAAGCTCAGAGGGGTAAACTAGGGAATTCAAGCATAAGGGAAGGCATTTAGGCTGACTAGGTATATCAAAACATGGCCTCCATTATGTGTGTGAAAACTGTAAACATGCATATTCAATTAAGAACAAAGGCAAGTTCTAGAGAATGCATCAAATTCTGATTAATCACACAAGAAAAAGAAGCATGCAGCTCAAATCTCACTCAGGTTGTGTAAGTGACATGTTAATCAATGAACTCACATTTCTCTTTTCAGATTTATATGCACCTAATGGCAAGACTGCCTCATTTTTAAAAATACTAGTGTAATCTCATGTTGAGAATGGAAAAAACAACTTTAGAAAAAATTCAAACAGAATTCACAGAACTATCAAACATCTTGCAGTCAATTTGCAGAAAAATAACTCATATTCTATACTATTATCAGTAAGTTTTCAGTGTATTGTGTAGCTAACACATGAATCAAGAGGTAAGGAATAACCCCTTTTTCATGGCAGCTTGTGCAGGTGTGATCAGCCATTGTGTGTGAGTGATGTGTGTGTGACATTCTCTGCACAAAACACCAAAATTCCATCAATTGGCAAGTAAAAGGTAATTAATTGGAAAGCTAACGTAAATGCAGAACAGTTATGTGAAAATTAAACCAAATTGTACCAAATTGTGATTACAACCCAAAAAGTTTGAAACTACAGAAATTTACAAAACTCCTAATGACAGAAAATAAATTCCTAAACTAGTCATCTGCTGCATCTTCCTCCTCTGAGGTGTCTTCTTCTGAATCTTCTTCTTCTTCTTCTTCTTCCTCTTCTGCTTCTTCTTCTACCACTTCTTCCTCTACTGGCTGTGGAATGTGTGTTTTATAAACTGGTAAATCTTTAAACACAGAGGATCGTATACACTAAGCATTTTCTGCCAAATCAGGTGTGTGGTACATTTCCTCTTTAGTCATTCCCAGCTTTTGTCCAATATTGAGCATCACATATTCCAGCAGCATTGTTCCAGCTTTGAGACTGTTGTGCAGCTCAGTTTGCCTTTCAGCAAGTTGATTGTGTTTCTCAGCCATCAGCTTCAATGCATCTCTCATCAGCATTGGTTTCTCCTTTTTATATTGGGAAGGAATTGGGGCTGCGGAGGTGCAGGAAGTGGTGGCATAAATTTCTTTTACCATAGATGCAGAGATGGGGGGTGCAGCTCTGATCTTTTCTTGATATTCCCCAAACTCTACTCCTGCATCTTCACAAAGCAGTGTGATGATTGAAGGGAAGGCCAAAGAATCCCTCTTCGTCTTCAAAATATTAAGGATGCACTCACTTGTTATTTCTCCACATCAATGTACATATCCGTAACTATTCCAAACAGCAATTCAGCTCTTTTCATTGCCAAGGTTGAGCTGTGTTTTACTGGCATGAAAGAATTCAGGATGAACATGCTCTATACCTTGGCAAAAGGCAGCAAGTTCTTGGTGATTATACATTTTGGCTTCTTGGCCTGATTCAACTTCCAAGTTGTACCTGGCCTGCCAATTTTCTCCAAAATCTGCACATAATCAATATCAGGACTCTTCCTAAATGAGGTGAAATCCAGCTGTGAAGGGTGTCTTTCAGCATTGATTTCTAGCACTCTGTTGATATTGGTAGGACTGAAGTCTATCCTCATCCCTTTGACCATTGTGTTGTACCTAGGGAATTTAGTTCCCTTGAACCTCATGGCATTTGGATAAAACTCCTGAGTTATTTCCCTCCAACCCAGGCCAGCTGCAGAACAGAAGAAATCCTAACCCATCTTCTGAATCCTTTCTCTGTATTTTGGATAATTGTCCCCAGCAATTTTGAATGCTCTATCAGGGACAATTTTCCTCCTCAGGATATTGGCTTTAAAGAAGTTTTCGTGAGCAATGCTCTTGAACCTTGGGTCATGTGTTGCAGAGGGTGAGGAGCTTGAAGGTGTAGCTGCTCTGGTCTGAGGTGGTGGAGAAGGTGAAGGTGCAGGGAATTTTGTCTGAGGTGGTGGAGAAATTTCAATGGGTGAGGAGCTTGAGACACCATCAGTTCTGGCCCTTTTTGCTGCTAGATTATTCCTAGCTTGAAGATTTCTGTTGGATCTTCTTCTAGGAGTGGTGGAAGATGCAACTTGCTTCTTCTTAGAAGGGCCCACAGGTGTATTGAATGAAGTTCTAACCATTGTTTAGTTTCTGCAAAAAGGAAATGTAAAATTTTAACACATATGATATTTCTATGCTTGCAGAAAATTCCATCAAATAGTTTGCAAACATTCACTATTTAACACTATACTCATGTAGGTTGCTGTTAAGATAAAATCCAACATTCAAATACTAACACCCAGCTGCACAAACTTAAGCATTCACAGTGAAAACATATAAAATCTTGCTGTAGGAGTTCAGAGTGCATACTCTTAAAAAAATATCAGGTTAACGCAGAAAGATTATTACAGGTCTTGACCAATTTTCAATAAAATTTTATAATTTCAGCAAAAGATTACAAGGTTGTAGCCAATTTTCAACCAAGTATGCACTTCAGTTCTTCCCAGCATAATGTCTAAGTCAATTTCATCACAGCCATGCATTCTAATTTCCAATCCCACCTTTTCAGAAAATTCTATTGTTATCAACTTAGATTCTACAGAGATTTGGTTCATATAGTGCAATGTGATTTCAGCTATCCCATCAAATTAGCATACATGACAGGGAACACCTATTTAGAGTATTATCCATTCTATTATTGAACCAAATTGCCTCAGAACATGAATTCAAATTGCTATCAGAATATGTAATATATAGATGCAACAGTACAGATGCACAACATTAATCAATCAAATTCAGAGGAATTTTAATATTCCTAATTTGGAAGTTCAGGGTGCGTTCACTATCACAAAGAAAAAGGGTAGAGCAGAGCAATATTTTCAGGTTTCAACCAATTTTCAAACATAGTTTTGCAACCCAATCATTTTCAGCAAAAAGCTATTTTATCAAAGTAATGCAGAGTTAATTGTCCTGGTATTTTTCAAGCATTCAATTGTATTACAAGTAACATATGGTTGCAGTTAATCTCATTTAACAATTTCAGTTCAAACATTTTCATTGAAGTCTTTTTAGGTCATCCCAATTTCTGCAGAATTTTTGTTCAAATATTGTGCAATGCAGATTCAAATTCTCCTAAAAAAATTTAAATGACAGAGAAAACTTATTCAGTGTATTGTTCATGCTATTATTGAGTCAAATAACATCAGAATAGTGCCCCGTTACCCCATTCAACATTTTTCCCTAACTTCAAACACAGAAAACCCTAACTACAATTTCAAAAGGATGAGGGTAAGCGTACCTTGCAGGAAAATGCAGAAATGTATGGAAAATGCTTGCTGCTGCTAGGTCGACGCACACAGAGAGTGAAATTTGCAGAGAAAGCTCAGAAAGAGATGAAGTTTTAAGAGTGAAGAGTGTGTGCGTGTCTACTCTAAGGAGTATTTATAGCTATGCTTGGCACGTGACGACTTTTTTTTTTTTTTTAAAAGATGAACGTTGCAAAATTAATTGGTCCCAGCGTCATCACTATTTTTGAGTAGAGTGAGTGTTCTAGAGAGTTAATTTTTCAGAGTGTGGAGCGCGTTGTCACTATTGCTAGGCAGAGTGACAACGCGCAGCATAGTGACAACTTTTTTCAATAAAAGGATTAACGCAGAAAGATTGAAAGTCTACTTACCTGTGCGTAGCCACTTTTGCCAAAAAAAGGAAGCGTTCCAGAGAGCTCATTTTCTCATCTGTCTCTGCGTGATCACTTTTATCAGTAAAAGTGATTGTTCCAGAGGAGCGTGTTTACCTTGATGCCTCTGTGTGATCACTTTTGTTAGTAAAAGTGATTGTTCCAGCAGAGATCCTCAAAATGCATTCTCTGCGTAGCTTCTTTTCTGCAACAAAGTGACTCCTTTCATTAATCAATTGCTTCGAAACTCTCAATTAACTCACTTCTCACACTCTAATCCATCAAATACACACTCTAAACATTGAATCTCAATTCAAGTATCCCAAATGTACCTCAGAAAATCAGATGCAACAGAATATTCACATACATTATGCAGAAATTTCAGAAAGTTGTAAAATCTGATTATGCAAAATTTTAAACCTTTAAATACACATTCACCACATCAATTCTCAATTTAAGTATCCAGATGCACCTCAGAAAACAAGCTCAACAATATTTTTGCAGAGTATTTGCAGAACAGCAGAAAATTACAAAACATGAATATGCAGAATTCTAAAAACACTATAGAAGGCTTAAAATGGGTTAGAAATGTGAGTTGCCTCTCACAAAGCGCTTCTTTAATGTCACTAGCTTGACATTAGTTGTTCCTCACTCAAGAGGAACCAATTTCAAGCATGTGATGTTCCTTGTAAATTCCTCTCCATGATAGATCTTCAATCTTTGGCCATTGACCTTGAACTTTCTCCCTGTTTTCTGATCTTCTATAAGAATTGCTCCAAAGGGAGAAGTCTCCTTAATAAAAAATTGTCCAGACCATCTAGATTTCAGTTTCCCTGGAAACAATTTTAATCTTGAATTGAATAACAGTACTTGCTGCCCAGGTCTGAAATCTTTTTGCAGAATGAACTTGTCATGGATTCTCTTTGTTCTCTCTTTATATAACTTTGCATTCTCATAAGCTTGTTGCCTGAATTCTTCTAACTCATGCAGCTGCAGAACTCTCTTCTTTCCAGTACTTGACAAATCAAAATTAAGCCACTTGGTAGTCCAATATGCTCTGTGTTCCAGCTCTAAGGGTAGATGACAGGCCTTTCCAAATACTAACTGGTAAGGAGACATACCAATTGGAGTTTTAAAAGCAGTCCTATATGCCCACAGTGAATCATCCAGCCTCTTTGACCAATCTTTCCTTGAGATGTTCACTACTTTCTATAGAATTTGTTTGATTTCTCTATTTGAAACCTCCACTTGTCCACTTGTTTATGGATGGTATGGAGTAGCAACCTTGTGCTTCACACCATATTTCATTAATACAGCTTTAAGATACTTGTTGTAGAAATGAGTACCTCCATCACTTATCAGCACTCTAGGCACACCAAATCTTGAAAAAATATTCTTTCTTATAAAAGAAATCACTACCTTTGCATCATTTAATCTGGTGGGAATAGCTTCTACCCATTTAGAAACATAATCCACTGCTACTAAGATGTATTCATGAGAAAATGATGGGGGAAAAGGTCCCATGAAATCAATCCCCCATACATCAAATAGCTCCACTTCTAGGATGTTGGTTAATGGCAGCTCATGTCTTCTTAAAATATTTCCAGTTCTTTGACATTTATCACAGTTTTCCACATACTTCTTGGCATTTTTAAAGAGTGTAGGCCAAAAGAAACCTGCTTGCAAGATTTTTGCAGCAGTCCTTGAACTTGTATGGTGGCCTCCATATTTTGAATTGTGACAATGCCATAGTATCTCAGCTTGCTCACTTTGTGGAATGCATCTTCTAAGTAACCCATCCACTCTAATTTTGAACAAATAAGGGTCTTCCCACACATAGAATTTGTTGTCATGTAAGAACTTCTTCTTTTGCTGCCAAGTAAACCTCTTTGGGATGAATTGAGTAGCTTTAAAATTTGTAATGTCAGTAAACCAAGGTATCTCTTCTACTGCAAGAAGCCTTTCATCTGGAAATTCTTCATTAATTTCCAATGAGTTAGGGGTCAGACTTTCCAATGGAAGTCTGGACAAGTGGTCAGCTACCCCATTTCCCTTTCCTTTCTTATCTCTAATTTCCAATTCAAATTCTTGCAGCAGTAAAATCCATCTCAGCAATCTTAGCTTGGCATCCTGCTTTGACAACAAGTATTTAAGTGCAGAATGGTCAGTATATACAATTACTTTTGAACCCATCAAATATGATCTGAATTTGTCAAAAGCAAACACAATAGCTAGGAGTTCTTTTTCTGTTGTTGTGTAATTTACTTGTGCAGGATTTAAAACTTTGCTAGAATAATAAATGACATGCAATTTCCTATCCTTTTTCTGTCCTAAAACAACACCTACTGCACTATCACTTGCATCACACATGAGTTCAAAAGGTAAATTCCAATCTAGTTTTGCAAGAATAGGTGCAAAAATCAGTTTTTCTTTCAAAATAGAAAATGCATGCAAACAAGCATCATCAAATATGAATTCAACATATTTTACAAGTAAATTACTAAGAGATTTTGCAATTTTAGAAAAGTCTTTGATAAACCTCTCATAAAAACCAGCATGTCCTAAAAAACTCCTAATTCCCTTAACATTGATAGGTGGAGGTAGTTTACTAATGACTTCTATCTTAGCTTGGTCCACCTCCATTCCTTTTTCTGAAATCTTATGGCCAAGAACAATGCCTTCTTGGACCATGAAATGACATTTCTCCCAATTCAAAACAAGGTTAGTATCTTGACATCTCTGCAAAACAATGGATAGATTAGCTAAACAATCATCAAATGAATCACCAAAAACAGAAAAATCATCCATAAACACTTCAATGATGTTTTCTACCAAATCAGAAAAAATAGCAAGCATACACCTTTGAAAGGTAGCAGGAGCATTGCATAATTCAAAAGGCATTCTTCTATATGCAAAGACTCCAAATGGACATGTAAATGCAGTCTTCTCTTGATCCAAAGGATCCACGACTATTTGGTTGTATCCTAAATAACCATCAAGGAAATAATAGAATGAATGTCCAGCAAGTCTCTCTAACATTTGATCTGCAAATGGTAGTGGAAAATGGTCCTTTTTAGTTGCATCATTTAACTTCCTATAGTCTATGCACATTCTCTAGCCAGTCACTGTCCTAGTAGGGATGAGTTCATTCTTTTCATTAGCTACAACAGTCATGCCCCCTTTCTTTGGGACAATTTGGACTGGACTCACCCAATTGCTGTCAGAAATTAGGTAGATTATTCCTGCATCTAGCAGCTTTATGACCTCTTTCTTGACTACTTCTTTCATGGCTAGATTCAACCTCCTTTGTGGCTGCATAACAGGCTTAAAATTCTCTTCAAATAAAATTCTGTGCTTACAAAATGAAGGATTTATACCTTTCAGATCTGCAATACTCCAGCCGATTGCAGATTTGTGTTCTCTTAAGATTCGCAGCAATTTTTCCTCTTGTTCTTCCTTGAGCTCATTGTTGATGATGACTGGATTCTCATGGTTCTCATCCAGAAATGCATACCGCAGGTGGGAGTGAAGTTGTTTCAGCTTTATCTTCTGTTTTTCCTCTTCTTTAACATCCTTTTTCAGTTCCTCCTTCACTGAAATTTTTGTAGGTTTTTGAATTGGTAGGGCTTCTAATCGTTGCTGCACTTCCATGATGTATTCCTCATTCAGAATTTCAGACTTGACATTCCCTGCAGATATTATTTCTTCTAACACAGTAGTTTCATCAAATTCGTTAATAGGGTGTTGTTTAATAAAAGCATCCAGTATATCTACCTTCATGCATGTATTATTTTCAACTAGATATTTTCAAGCTTCAAACACATTAAATACTACCTTCTCATCTTGAACTCCAAGCATAAGTTCCCCTTTTTGTACATCTATTAAAGCTCTCCCTGTTGCAAGGAAAGGTCTTCCTAATATCAAGGGAATATTAGCATCTACCTCCATGTCCAGAATTACAAAATCTGTAGGAAAAATGAACTTGTCAATTTTAACTAACAAATCTTCAACTACACCATAAGGATAAGTGTATGATCTATCAGCTAGCTGCAGTGTGATGTTGGTGGGTTTCACTTCTTCTATGCCAAGTTTCTTCAGAACAGCCGATGGCATCAAATTGATGCTTGCCTCTAAATCACATAATGCTCTTCCAACTGTGCAGTTTCCTATTTCACAAGGGATGCTGAATGATCCAGGATCTTTTAGCTTTTGAGGAAGCTTCCTCTTGAGGATTGCACTGCATTCTTCTGTCAAAGGTACAGTCTTATCATGCTCCAACTTCCTTTTTCTGGAAAGTAGCTCCTTCATGAACTTTGCATATGAAGGCATCTGCTATAATGCCTTTGCAAACGGTATATTAATCTGCAGTTTCTTTAAGACACTAAGAAACCTCTCAAATTGTTCTTCTTGCTTTGGATTTTGAGAGGATATGGTAGCCTCTTGTATTTTTCTAGGTCTATAGGCTTGTAAGCATCTTCAAAGAGTTATTTCTTTGTCTTCCTTTCAAAATGTGCAGGAGCTTCTACCTTTTTCTCTGCATTATCTCTCTTTAATAATTTGAAATTTCCCTGCTGCTGGTCTTGCTCAATTCTCCTTTCTACTGTTTCATCATTGTCTTTCTTTTCTGCAGCTTTTGGGCTTGCTACTACAGCACCACTTCTAGTAGTAATTGCTTGACATTGTTCCTTAGGATTGACCACTGTACTGTTAGGAAACCTTCCCTCTTCTTTGCTGGACAATTGCTCAGCCAACTGTCTAATTTGTGTTTCCAGCTTCTTCATATAAGCTTCTTGGTTCTTGAAGTTTGTTTGGGTCACCTTCATAAGTTACAATAATGTTTCTTCTATCCCATTCACCTTTTCACTCAAGGGTCTTACATTTGAGTACCCTTAATTTTTCTGAAACTGTGCAGAGGAATTCCCTTGGAAGTATTGCTGTTGCGGTTGAGGTATTGCACTTGGAAAAGGTGCAGAACTTGTATTTCCTCTTGCATTTGAATTTTGTAGATTCCATTTGTAAAATTGTTGCTGCCCTCTATTGTTATTAGACTGAAAACCAGGTGGATGTGGTTGTTGTGGCCTTTGGTAATTGTTCATATAATTGATTTGGTCAGCTTGTTCCATAGTTGTAGGATCACAATCTCCATTTGCATGGTTGCCACCACAGAAATCACAAATCAGTTGTGGAGTTGGCATACTACTAGTCTGCATGTTGCTAATTTGCTGAGTTAATGCAGCAATTTGTTCAGAAAATTGCAGTTTCTGCAACTGGTTTTGAACAAATAAAGCTTCTATGGATTTTGCATCATAGCCTTCTCTCATTGCAACTTGCCTTTCATTCATATGTTGATACATGGATGATGCCATCATTTCGATAATCTGCTGAGCTTCCTCCAATGTCTTTGAACTCAGTGATCCTCCAGCTGCTGCATTAATCATAGTTTTAGTTGCAGCAGTCATCCCATTGTAGAATGTTTCCAGCTGCATCCACTCAGGTATGCAGTGATGAGGACACTTCCTTAGTAGCTCTTTGTACCTTTCCCATGCCTCATATAATGGTTCTTCATCTTGCTGAACAAATGAAGTAATCTCCCCTATGATTTTTGCAGCTTTTGAAGGAGGAAAGTACTTAATCAGAAATTTGTTCACCAAATCTGTCCATGTAGAAATGCTACCCTGTGGTTGAGCTTGAAGCCAACACTTGGCTCTATCTCTCAAGGAGAAAGGGAACAATCTTAGTCTGATGGCTTTTTCACTGACCCCATTTATCCTGATTGTGTCACAAAGCTGTAAAAAATTTAAGATATGTAAGTTAGGGTCATCAGAATTTCCTCCTGAGAACTGATCCTGTTGAACTAAATGTAATAAGGCAGGTTTAATCTCAAAATGATTAGCTTGGATAGTTGGCCTGATTATAGAAGAATTAAAGCCTTGCAAATTAGGAATTGCATAATCCCCTAAGGTTCTATTCCTATTCTGGTCTGCCATTTCTGGTTCTGGTTCTGGTTGCCTCAAAGGTGTAATTATTCTTTTTACTTTAGGAGTGTTCTTATTCTTTGGAACTGGGACAACCTCTAATTCATTATCAGATTTTATGAAATTTTCCAGTCTAGTCTCTCTTCTAAGTCTTCTTAAGGTGATATCTATATCAGGATCAAATTAGAATTGATTTGTTTTTATTTCTACCTCGCATACACAATGAATACTATGAAACTAATAGGAAGAAAACAAAAAACTGAACTATCCTGCAGTATATAGACTATCTACTTCTAAAAGTATCAAATTGATCAGAAATCATAACTACACTAATGCAGAATTAGCTTATGACACTAACTGTAAATAGAAAATTCTAAATGTGATCTAACACTGCAGAAATTCAACTAAACAGAAATTACTCAATCTAACACTATAGAACTAGTAGGAAGAAAAATAGAAAACTGAATTGAATCACAGTATATATGCAAACTGACTATTGCTAACAATGCCAATTATGTCAGAATTAGAAATTCACAAATGCAAAAAACATAGAAATTATGCAGAAAATTGAAAAATGAAATTATGCAGAGAATGCAAAAGAATGCAAAAACTTTATGCAGAAGATAGCAAAAATTAGGTAGAAAATAGCACAAGATGCAGAAAAATTATGCAGAAAAATTTGAAAGCAAAACAACAAAAATAAATGCTCAATCTAGCCACTTTTTTGCTACTAATGATATTGAAATTCAAAATTCCCCGGCAACGGCGCCAAAAACTTGTTGTTCGTAATCTAAACACTAGCAAGTGCACTAGTATTGTAGCAAGTAATGAGTAATTTTTAAGATCAGAATATCGTCTCCACAGGAAATTTAGATTTCAAGTATCAATTCACAAAATTGTAACCATTTGAGCCATACGAAAATTGAATAAGATTTGTAACATTTAACAGCAGTAAACCAAACAATTAAGAGTAAAAGAAACTTGTAGGAAATAGATCAATGAATGCAATGTGGGATTAGAAATGGATTCAAAGGTAGTTAGGAATTTACTTCACAAGAATGTCAATATTAATTTAATTATGCTTCTGAAAATTCAAGAACTTGGTTAATTAACAATTAGTTTCACATTTCAATAGTCAAAGGTTAATCCCTTAACTCATTGACCCTAACAAGCAACTAAACCACCCTAATCCCGTAGGTGCAATTCAATTTCAAGTTGCATTAAGACTTAGAACCTTAAGATTGCAGAATTAGGTCTCCTTATCCCTAAGAAATCCCCAAATTCTGATTGCTAACTCAGATCGGAGAATCAAATCCAACTTTCATTGGTAATTGTTCCTCTTTGATGAATCATACGATTTTCCATTCATAGATTGCAAGAAAAATAGAATTCACAATTCAATTAATCCAAGAACTCAAAATTCAAAAGCAAGAGTCAAATTAATACATCAATTCGATTTCCATAAACTCCTAACCACAAGAAAACTACTCAGACATGGGAGAAGAGAAAGAGAAAGAAGAAGAAGAAGAAAAACTCCAAGAAGCCATTGCCGGAAGCTCCAATCCGATTCCTCTTTGTGGAAGCTTCAAGACTTGACCCCAATCTTCTCTCTCAATCTCTCTCAACGACAATCTAACAGAAAAAATGAAAAATGAATGAAAGACCCCGAGATCTGAGCTCAAAATATGTATTTATAGAAATCCCGATTCTTGGCGTTATCACTCTTGCTGATAAGAGTGGCCACGCAGAAGGTCGCGATGTTGTGCGTAATTACTTTTATGAGTAAAAGTGGTCACGCGCAACTTGCCAAGTTTAAGGACTCTTTAGAACATCCACTTTCAATGATAAAAGTGGTTACGCAGAATACTCTAAAACTTTGCCTTCTCTGGAACGCTCACTTTCGCCGGAAAGAGTGACCACGCAAAGTATACTGAAATTTTGCCTTCTCTGGAACGCTCACTTTTGCTGATAAAAGTGGTTACACCAGGGTTGCTGATTCTGAGGGTTCTCTAGAACTATCACTTTCAGTAGGAAAAGTGTTGATGCAGAGATCAAGTGGTTGCGCGTTATCACTTTTATGAGAAAAAGTATCTACCCACAACTTGCCCAGTTGAAGGCTCCCTGGAACGTTCACTTTCAGTGATAAGAGTGGTAACGCAGAGCATCCTCATATTTTCACTCTCTGGAACGATCACTTTTACTGGTAAGAGTGGTAAGGCCCAGGCTTCACTTCTTCTTTGAGCTCTGGAGTGATCACTTTCACTGATAATAGTGATCATGCCCAGCCTGCATTTCCTTGTTCTTGTGTTTTGGAGTCCAGACTTGCTACTTTCTTTTTGATGAACCTTGCTCGAATTATTCCTTCAAAAACAAGATCAAAAACTTAATTTCTAAGCTAAAATTTCATAATTTCTAAAATAACTATAAATTGAAAGAAAACTTCAAATCATTCTCTTTTTCTGAGTTTTTCTGCTTTCTTCATATATTTTCCTTATCAAATGAGTTAGAATTATGCTAAAATATCAGTAAAAATATGGATTCATCAATACTCATTGTAATATATCGATGAAATGTGCTGAAGGTTGGACACCTTCAAACTCAAATCACTCATGCAGTTTAACATACATTGAAACTAAACCACAGATGTGTAACCCCTCTTTACAAGACTACCACTTACTCCAAAAATGATTTATAGCAGAAAGCTTATTTGGAAACATTTCAACAAATGATCCAATTTGTGACAATCATGCACATTAATATTTTGGAAAATGTGATCTTGTAAGTACAACCAAACACTTAATCGTATTTCACTGAATAATCCAAGTTTTGAATCTACATGTAAAAATCGGGTTGTTAAGTCCTGTATCATCCAAGTAATATTAATTTCAAGCACCTATCCGAATTGAGATCTCCGAATCCCTTTTCACCCAAAAGTGAACTTACTGCACATAGCTCACTAAATAATTTCTTGTCTTTGTCACAATCAATAACACGAAATTATACAACATAGGATATAATTAATCTAAAAAGATCATAAGTGGGAAATTTTAATGTGATAAGAGAATGCTGGAGCATATGCCTATCATATATATAAAGTGTAAAGGATCAACATATTCACCAAATTAAATACATCTCAAAATAAGCCCAAAATACCAAGTTTGTCAAAATAAGTAAAACCCCAAAAGCAGAATCCTACTAGTAGTAACATATCCATATCTACATAAAATCATAAGCCTCTAAGGGAAGAGAGTCTTCGCTAGGGTCTTACTCAATCCCATCAGAATCAAGCGAGTCTTTGCGTGGTTGAGGTGTGGAGAGGGTGAACTATCATTGTCACTATCAATCCACCCAAAAGTGGGAGGTGGTGAACGTGAGGCTGGTGGTGGTGGAGACGGATGGCGAAAGGAAGGTTCAGCTTCATCGGTAGGCAGCAAGGGAATTCTTAGTAAGGAGCGGGGTATGGGTCGAATGGATGACTCAATGACACGCACATCCCTCCTAACGGGTTCATGATTGGTGTCAAGCCCAATATCAGAATGAAGCCGAAGGTCATAGGGGCCTTGCCTTTACTAGAGTGGGCAGAAGACTCAGAGGTTGGTGAATGGACTGGAGGTACAGTAGGAGGGGCAATAGGAAGAATCAAAGGGAAGGGCTCATTTTTGGATGTTAGTGAAAAAATGTTGGCATATACGTAGTCACTCTAGCGAGCATCCCACCCATCCTTAGTGATGGGGCCTAGGGTCAAGCGAGCCATCCCCTTGAAGACGTACCACCGGCTCTGAGGAGCGAATGTCCATGTCTCATTGCAGCCGGTCTCTATCCAAATCATTGCTTGATGGGGTTCCATCTAAGATACATAACACATAACAAGATACAATAGGGACAAACAACAAGAGGGTGAGTCCTATCACAAATGATAAAATACATAGTCACATTCATCACAGGAAAACAATTATACGAATACATGGTCTTTTACGTGAAAAATACTTATAGGAAGGAAAGTAATTATCACAATCAAGTTACCAACGCTATAATTATATTGATGAATGCAATGCATGTCCTTCCTAAATCTATTCTCCCTCAACATTCAACGTCCCTTCAATCGAGATGGTTGGAGGACTCCATTCCCTACTGTACCGCACCTTTTCATTTTTAGTTTAATTACTCAACCCTTGCAAGCAAGGTAATTCAGGAATGGGTTTACCTCAATCTTGGTAATATATGATTACATCGGGATTAGTAAGGGTTCCCACAGTGACGTGGCCCAGCAGATGCAAGCTACTCCTCGCCCTATAGGCCATCCCTTCCCTTAACTACCTCCAAGGTTCTCCATGAACATGGACACTTGCATTCCACAGTGTGCTATTCTGTAATCTCGACTCCTCTTCAACCTTCCATGTGATCCATACAACTTTCCATGAATATATATGTACACACATCTTAATTCAAAATATATATTTCTCTTAATATAACCAATCAAATGATAAATCTATATTTTACCAGTATTTTATCTTAGTTTTAATATATTTGATAAAGAAAACATGTTAGAAAAAGCTGAAAAACTCATAAAAAATAATAGAATGTTCAAAGTCTTTTCTAAATACATAGTTGTTTAGATTTTATGAATTTTCTGTGTAGAAATTAATGATTCAATCATATTTTTGTAGGAAATTCTGAACTAAGTTCATAAGGATGGAAGATCAAGAGAAAGATAGAAGAAAAGTAGTAAAAATTGGAATCAAGGAACAAGGTCTGGTGAAGCAAGAGTTGGGCGTTATCACTTTTGTTCACAAAAGTGATTGTTCTAGAGCTTAATATTAAAGGATGACCAGTGCGTTATCACTATTGCTGATGATAGTGAGCGTTCCAGAGAGCTCTCTAGCATAGCAAGCTGTTCGTTATCACTTTTGTTCACAAAAGTGATCATTCTAGAGAAGCCTCTAGAAAGCAAGCTGTGCGTTATTACTTTTGTTCACAAAAGTGATTGTTCTAGAGAGCCTTCCATCACTGCAAGCTACTCATGTCCCCTATTGTTCATGAAAGTGAACACATGCAGACCATGAACCTCTGCGTTGCTACTTTTATGAAGAATAGTGATCGTTCCAGTCATGAAGATTATCAAAAAGGCTTCTGCGTGGCTACTATGGTGAAAAATAGTGACCGCGCCAGAAAGGCTGCAATTCTATAAATATGAGTTAGCTCAGATCTGTTGGGATCTTTCGTTTATTTTTACTTTCCATTTGTTTTCTGGTGTTGAGAGAGTCTGAGAGAGAGATTGGGGATGAACACCAAGTTTCAAATCTTGAGAAATCGGATTGAAGATTGGCTTAAAGATGGTTCTTCATTCATCTTTTTTTTTTCTTTCTCTTTTCATTTTGTAATGGTTGCTTAAACTCTTTGTAGTTAGGGATTGTGGATCTGAAATGGAAGTGTTGAATTGATTTTGGATCTCAACTTTGAGTATTGGATTGGATTGAGTAGTTGATTCTGTTAATCAAGTAGTTGTTGAATGGAAATTTGATTTACTAATCACAGAGGAACTTTTATCAATAGAAGTTGAACTTGTTTCTCAGATCTAAATCAATTACCAGGATTATTGATTTCTTAGGGATAAGACATCTTGATCTTGCAATCTTTTAATTTCTAATGCTTAATGCAACGTTTAATTGAACCAGATCTAAGGAATTAGAATGATTGAATTGAATGTTAGATTCATTGAGTTAAGGAATTAACCTTTGATTAATATATCGTGAAATTGATTGTCATTCTATCTAAATACTTGAAAGTTCAGAACTTTATTGAA
The DNA here is from genome assembly GCF_003935025.1 of Abrus precatorius. Classification (NCBI taxonomy): domain Eukaryota; kingdom Viridiplantae; phylum Streptophyta; class Magnoliopsida; order Fabales; family Fabaceae; genus Abrus; species Abrus precatorius. The sequence continues at coordinate 14,635,730 of NW_020874439.1, forward strand.
TCAACATTGAAGTTTTAGTGAAACAAGTCCCTAACTATGTTTTCTATATCTGTTAAATACACATTTTCATGATCTTTGTTCTGTTTTGTTTTCTGAGTTTAGTATTTGTTGTTTTTGCTTCCAAACTTTATCTAAATTTCATTAGGCTCAACTAATTGTGGACTTGTGAAGTGATATTTGAGAATTCTATTCCCTGAGGACGATATTTGGGACTCAAACATAGTTCTAAAAATTCTATAACTTGCTACAATAACACTAGTACACTTGGTAGTCAAAATTACTTCTATTGAAAGAGTGGCAATTTTTTGGCATTGTTGACGGGAAATAGTTGTTTTCAATATCATTAGTAACAGGAAAATAACTAGATTAAGCATTTATTTTCTTTAATTTTCTACAATATCAAAATTACATTTAGAATTTTTTTGTTTTGTAATCAATTTAGTAGTTAACTCTGTACCTTCATAGTTTTACTTCTGATAGATTTCTGTATTTTTATAAGTAGTTTCATTTTTTGCATATTGAAATAATGCAGTTCTATAACGTGTTTGTTTATGAAATTGTGTACAAATTCTGCAGTTTTCTAATTTTTTCTACTTTCACTCATCTTAATTGTATATGTGTGATAAAAACAAAAATAAGTCTACTCTTATCTTTGATCCTGACATAGATAAAACTTTAAGAAGATTAAGAAAAGAGGCTAGAGCAGAAAGTTCTTTAGGAGGTAATAATGATTTAGAAACTATACATTCTCTAGAAATTCAAACTAATCCTCCTCTACAAAAAATATCTTCACCTCTAGAACAAGTATCTCCAGAAATTGAAATGGCAGAACAACATAGAATGAGGACACTAGGAGATTATGCAATTCCAAATATGCATGGCTATAACTCTTCAATAGTTAAACGAACCATTCAAGCTAATCACTTTGAAATCAAACCAGCCTTACTTTATTTGGTACAACAGGACCAATTTTCTGGTGGAATTTCTGATGATCCTAACTTGCATATTTCTAATTTTCTACAGTTATGTGATACTATAAGGATGAATGGAGTGAGTGAAGATGCTATAAGATTGAGGTTATTTCCATTCTCTTTGAGAGACAAGGGCATGTGTTGGTTACAAGTATAGCCTCAAGGGAGCATTACCGCATGGACAGAACTTGTGAACAAATTTTTAACCAAGTATTTTCCTCCATCAAAAGCTATCAAACTGAGAGGGGAAGTCACATCCTTTGTGCAGCAGGAAGGAGAATTACTTTATGAAGCTTGGGAAAGATATAAATAGTTGCTGAGAAGATGTCCACATCATTGTATTCCAGAGTGGATGCAGTTGGAGACCTTTTACAATGGAATGAATGTAGTGACTAGAACCATGGTGGATGCAGCTACAAAAGGCTCTTTAAGCATGAAATCCTTAGAAGAAGCTCAAAGAATTATTGAGATGATGGCTTCATCTATGTACTATAGGTCCAACTCAAGACATGCAGGGAGAAGTAATGGATATGAAGCTAAAGCTATAGAAACTTTTCTTGCACAGAATCAGCTGCAGAATCAATTATTTTCTGAGTAAATAGCAGCTTTGACTCAGTAGATCAGCAATCTGCAAGCTAGAAATATTGCAACTAATCAATTGAGTTGTGATTTTTGTGGAGGGAACCATGTTAATGGCTCTTAATTGTGTAGCTACTCTGAGAACTTGAAGTAGTTACGCGCACTGTGCATTTTGAATTGGCCTTGGGTGTAGCTACTCTACCCACTTAGAGTGGCTACGCGCTAACTACGTAGCTACTCTAAACACTTGAAGTAGCTACTCTCTTGATCTTCATGAATTTTCTTCTTCAAAGTGTTCACTCTATGTACTAAGAGTGATTACGCCTTTCATATAACACTTGATTCTTCATCTTTTAAGCTCAATTCCTCTACTTTCTTCACTTCAATCTTCAACTCAAATTCTCAGCTCAAGCTTCTACACAAGGATTAAGTCATTTTAAGTCAAATTGTTCAAAATTGGACTAAAAATCTAAAAATCAAAACTATTTACATACTTATGAATATTGATGCAATTTTTATGATATTTCCAAGTTTACTTAGCATTTTACTACTTATTTATTAACAAAACTATACTAAAAATTATTGTAAAATGTAGATTTATTGCCACCCCAAACTTAGAATTTTGCTTGTCCTCAAGCAAATCAAATCATATAAAGGGAAAAGATTCATCCACTAATTGAAATCAAGCAACAAAACTGACTTTTTTCAACAATTTTCTATTTTCCACTTCTGTGTTTTCTGATTTCTCATTCTCAATCAAGTTATTAATCCATTCAATCATCATGACAATCACATTACATTAGTTACATAACCAACAAAAATTTGTCATTTGAGTTCAAAATAATTCAACAAAGTTTCATGTGAGCAAAATTGAGAAATATGATTCACAGCTCACAAGTAGTGTTTCTCTCACGACTCAGCATTGTTTAGGCTTAATATTTGCTCTCAAAATCATCATTTTTACCACACTCTACCATAGGCTTGCAAATATTCCCAACCTCTTCTACAAATATATAGCAAGTCACATATCAAGAGGACTTTTTCAGGTGAAAATGAGGTTAAAGGACAGGTAGGTGTTCAATCAATTTAGGGGAACAATGTGGTTACTTCCAAATAGAAAAGATGCAATTCAAGTAGATGAGTGTTCAAAACTTAAATTGATGTTACCTCATCTTTCTCATTCATCTAAGTTTGTACAGAATTTTCAACTTTATGCAGCATTTAAAGAATTATCATTGCATCAATTATGCAGAGAGTTTCTTTTTCAATTCTTTTTTGTTTTTCACATTTATTATTTCTTCTTTTCAACACTATGCATTTCATTTTTCTTTTTCAAATACTCAGAGCTTTGCTGCTACCCACCCCAAACTTAGAACTTTGCTTGTCCTCAAGCAATGCAAAACAATGGTGTCATCTTTGATTAAACTCAAATTGCCTCTTTCTAATTTGGATAGGACTCATGGTTTTTCAGCAAGGCTTATATTGAGGTTTTTCAAAGAAAAAGCTAAAGGCACAATGGGGCGAACTAGGATTTTCTCAAACATAAGGGAGGTTCATTTAGGCTAGCTAAGCATGATCAAAGAAGGCCTCTATCATATATGTGAGATCTGCAAATTACATATTCAATCAAGAAACAAAGCAAGTTCTAGAAGTGCAGCAACAAATGAGATTAATTTCACACAACAAGAATTGTTATTCATGAGGCTCAAATCTCACCAAGGTACTTTAAAGTGAACATGTCAAACAATCAAGCTTACAATTAACTTTTTCTGAACTATATGCACAAAGTGGCAAGACTACCTCATTTTGAAAATTACAAGTGTGACAATCATATGAGAATGGGAAAAACAACTTAAAAAAAATAAAAATCAGAACTCACAAAATTGCAATCAAATATAATGTATTCATAGAAGTCAGTTCATGATCTAATATAATATTTTTTTGTTTTTTCTGGGAATTTTTCATTGTATGTGAAGCTAAACTCATGAATAAGAGGTGAAAAATTCACCCCCCTTTCATGGCAGCTTGTGCAAGTGTCAAATCCAAGTGCTTGGGTGCTATGTAATGGTGACATATTGTGCACAAAACACTAAGATTCCCTTCAATAACGCAGAAAAAAATAGAATGGTTAAAATACAAAAATATAAAACTAAATGAAATTTATACTTCATTACTGCTGAAAAAGTACTAAAATAAGTTCTGAACAACTGAGAATTAACTACTAACTTTCTAAAAGCTAAAAATTACATAATTTGAAAATTAAAAGAAAGCTAGTGAAAACTAAATTTCTAAACTACTCTTCTGCATCCTCTTCATCTGAACTCTCTTCTTCTTCTTCTTCTTCTTCTTCTTCTTCTTCTTCTTCTTCTTCTTCTTCTTCACTCTCATTATTTTCTTCCATTTCAGCTCTTGGGGGAGTGTTGAAGAGAGGTAGATTGTTGAATGTGGTGGCTCTAAGGCATTGGACATTTTTTACTTCTGACTCATAAAGTTGCTCTTTTGTCATGCCCATCTTTTTACCAATGTTCAACATTATATTTTCCATCAATAGAATTTCATCCTTATTGCTCTCATGTAAGGCATTCTGCCTCTCAGCCAAGAAGTCATGTCTATATAAAATTTTCTACAATTGAGCCTTGAGTTTGAGAGGAGAATCCTTCTTAAACTTGGTAGGAATTGGTGAGGCAGCAATGACTGGTGTGATGGCATATATTTCCTTTATCATAGTTGCTGTAATAGGAGGATTGGCCTTACTCTTTTTATAATATTCCCCAAAATTTATTCCAGCATTTTCACAAAGTAGAGTAATCAGCCTTGGAAATCCTAATGAGTCCCTTTTTGTTTTCAGAATTGTTTTCATGCAGCTGTTGATCACTTCCCCCACATTGATGTAGAAATCACTCACTATGGCAAAAATGAGTTCAGCTCTCTTGACAGCAATGGTGGAGCTATGGATCACTAGCGTAAATGAACTAAGTATGAAAATACTCTATACTTTTGTAAAGGGCAACAGATTTCTGATCTGAATGTTCTTCGGAGTGGAAATGTTTTTAGCTTCATCTCTTACACTTAGCTCCCATGTAGTTTCAGGTCTGCCAATTTTATGGAGGATTTCAGTGTAATCCTTATCCATAATTCTCCCAAAATCTGAGAAATCCTACTGTCCTTCTTCTTTTTCCACAGTGATCTTCAGGACATTGTTAATATTTTTAGTAGAAAAGTCCACTACAGTACCTCTAATAGTAGTGTGATTTGGAGGTAGATGGTCTGCCTTGGTCCTTAAGGCATTAGCATAGAATTCTTATGTAATATCCTTGGACCCTTTTCTAGATAAGGTAGTAAAAATCTCCTATCCTCTTTTCTGAATCTGTTCAAAAGATTCAGGGTGCTCTGCTTCAGCTAGATCAAAATTCCTATCTTGAACTATTTTCCTCCTCAAGATATTGGCCTTAAAGTAGTTCTTATGTGCATGCTCCTGAATCTAGGATCATGATCAGGTATAGTCCTTGAAGAAGGACCAGCTGAGAATCTTCCCCTCTTAGATCTTAGAGTTCCTTTAGGTGTGGTTACCATGTCTTTTGTTGAAATCACAAAGTAATATAAAAGATATGAATTTCAGAACTTGATAAAATTGTAACAAGTATTACAACAATCTCAACAATTTTTCTAATTTGAAGCACAGAGAATATTGTGTCCAGGGACTACATACAATTTAAACAATTCATCAACAACTGCAAATCATCAATAATTCATTATAATTACAACAATGTATAGGTACAAAATATATGTTCATGCTCAACTCAACCGCTATTTTTCATGTGCAGTGTACTAATATGCAGAGTGATATGATCAACATGTGCAGAATCAACATTTATTGATAAGAATGTGAAATTCAGAACCAATCACTGTAGTGTATTAGATGAAAAATTTTAGAACAATCAGCTCACAGATTTTCACTGCTAAAAGTCACATTAGTACTTAAGAAATTCATTTTGAAAACTCTTTTCTACACAATTGATTAATCAAAAATTATTTCAGAATATTTCCAGCAATTTCAGATATTAAAATGCAGAAATTTCAGAACAATTTACTTCAGAAATCAGGTCTCATAGTCAAGTACAAGTGCAGCAACATGTTCATACGAAAATCGTTCATACAACATTAATCCTCCATTAAAAATTATAATTTGTGCATGGAATCAACCCCATTAACCTTCAATTTCATATTTGAATAAATAATTTCACATAAATTGCACCCAATTTTAAATTCCCAAATTTTCACCAATTCACTCTTTGAAGAACCATAATCAGAAATTTCAAAATTGGAGACAGAATTACCTGGAATTGAAGTGCAGAAATGATGTAATCTTACTCGCAGATGATGAAGGAACAAATAATCAACAAAAATACAGTGAATAATGAGTAGGAAAATCAAATTTTTAGAGCTGGGTTTTAGGGTTTGGATGCTTCTGCGTTATCACTCTGAAGGGTTTGTATGGCTACACCGAGTGAGTAGACACTTTAAATAGGGAGAGCAGACACGCTGGAAATTTTGTAATGAATTAAACGTGAGCAAGTTTACTCTAAGCATTCAGAGTGTCTACTTGAATGGAAATGTGCAAATCACGTGACCACTTTAAGTGTTTGAAGTGAACACTTAAAACTATTGACCTGTGTGCGTAGCCACTTCAAATAGGCAGAGTAGCAGTGCACATATGCACTCAGATGTGCATAGCTACTTCAAATGGGTAGAGTAGCTGCGCCCTTGGTTCATTCAGATGCACGTAGCTACTTCAAATGGATAGAGTAACTGCGCCTTTGCATCATTCAGATGCACATAGCTACTTCAAATGGGTAGAGTAACTATGCAAACATATGTGTAGCTACTTAAAACGCCTAAAGTAGCCACGCAGGAGCCACTTTTTCAGCTTTTGCTATATAGCCTTGCGCGTGAACACTCTTAGTGGTTAGAGTAGCAACGTGCTTTTGTGCGTGTCCACTTCAAGTGAGTAAAGTAGCTATGCACTTGCTTAACTTTAAAATTTAGAATCAATGGACTTCTGCGTAGTGATATCCGTGTCGCAAAGGTATCAAAAGTAACTAAATTCCTCACAAACACATGTAGTTTAGGGAGCAACCTAGGTCATCTCTCACAAGGATGCAAATGCACATTGTTTCAATATCAATTATGCAGAAAAACGTTTATGTTTGGGGAGTTTTATGATTAAATTGCAAGAAATCAAACGCAGGGAATTAAATGCAGGGGATTAAATGCAAAGAATCAAATGTAGGGGATTAAATACAGAGAATCAAACGTAGGGGATTAAATGCAGAGAATCAAACGCAGATTGTAATTCAAGTAATCAAATACGATCAATCTAAAAATATCAAACCGAGATCCAAAACACACAAATCCAAACCGAAAATGAAAACTAAATTGTTTAAATCTCTTCCGCACAACAAACAATTAATCAATTACTTATTATATGATTAAGAACAATGCACAATTCAATCGAACAATGCTTTCTATGCAATCGCAAAAGTGTGAGATCAGAAAACAAACTCAGAGCATCAAAATTGTCTTGAACAAATGCGATCTGGACTTCAGCAACGTAATCGAGAAGGAAACATGGAAGAAAATGTCTTAAACTTGCAGAAACTTAATCGCCTTTCAGATGTAATATGTAGAGTAATGCAAATTCGAAGTGAAAAATGCAAGAGAAGAAGAGAATGGGTAAAAAAATTTAGAGGTTCTATTGGAAGCGGGAAAGTTATTACAAAACTGAAAAACAAAAAAATGAATTAAAGGTGCTTCCAAATCAGCCCCTGGCCTCTATAAATAGTAGTCCTAAAAGAGCAAAACCGAATGGGCCAAAGCTGAGCCGAAAATAAATACAACAAAACTGCAAAACAAAAGCAAAATAAAAGCTGTACAAAAGTCAAACTGAAAGTCTAAACTTCTAAAATTCATAGAAAATAGCTCCAGACTCCAAATCGCACGATCCATATGTCCAAATTGAAGCCCTGGAAGTAAGGAATCCAATGCAAAAAGAATCAGCCAAAAAGGATATTTGCAAAAAAAAGTTATGGCCAAATTAGTAACTAAAGGTCATAATAGAAAACATGAACAAAAGTATAGTATTTACGAAAATTCCTAATTAACATAATAAATGCAAAAACATATTAAATGGAAGAAATAAGGGAATGAAAAGACATGTGAAAGATGCAATAAGACTATAGATGTGGGAACAAAATATGAGCTATCACGTAGACACTTTATGCACTTAAAGTGTCTACTTTAATGATCAACTTCAGGAATGAACTTCTACGCCTCAACTCTTCTTTCTCAAAGTGTTTACTTACTTGATGAGCATCATTCAAACTACAATTCCACACATTGTTCCTATTTGAACCAGAATCTGCAAACACAATTAATAATGAGATTCATTATTAATTATACTCCACTATTACTTCTAACTAAATATTCAGAAAATGCAGAATTTTTAAAACTAAAAAGTAATTAAAAGTAAAAATTTCTAAACTAGATTCTAGCAAGAGTTAAGGGTTAGAAATGTGAGTTGCCTCTCACAAGCGCTCTTTTAACATCACTAGCTTGACGCCTCATGTTTCTCATTCAAGAGAAATCAACTTAACACAAGAGATGTTCTTTGTGAATGCCTCTCCATGATAAACTTTCAACCTTTCGCCATTGACTTTGAACTCTCTCCCTGTCTTTTTGATCCTCAATTAAAATTTCTCCAAAGGGAGATACTTCTTTGATTAGAAAAGGTCCAGACCACCTTGATCTGAGCTTCCCTGCAAAATAATTTCAGTCTTGAATTAAACAATAAAACTTGTTGTCCAGGCCTGAGCTCTCTTTTCAGAATGAATTTATCATGAATCCTCTTGGTTCTTTCTTTGTACAGTTTGGCATTTTCATAGGCCTATTGCCTAAATTCTTACAGTTCATGTAGCTATAAAATTCTCTTTTCTCCAGCACTAGCCAAGTCAAAATTCAACCATTTAGTGGCCCAATATGCTTTATGTTCCAACTCCAAAGGTAAATGACATGCCTTTTCCAAGACTAATTGGTAAGGTGACATACCAATTGGAGTCTTAAAGGCAGTTTTATATGCCCACAAAGAGTCATCTAACTTCTTTTTGACCAATCCTTCCTTGAATTATTCACCACTTTTTCCAGAATTTTTTTAATTTCTCTATTTGACAGTTCAACCTGTCCACTTGTTTGTGGATGATATGGAGTAGCAACCTTGTGTTTTACATTATACTTTGCTAAAACTGATTCAAGATACTTGTTGCAGAAATGAGCACCTCCATCACTTATTAAAAATCTAGGCACTCCAAATCTAGCAAAGATATTCCTTTTTATAAAAGAAATTACCACCTTGGCTTCATTTGTCCTTGTTGGAATGGCTTCCACCCACTTAGAAACATAATCAACTGCAACAAGAATATATTCATGAGAGAAATATGTGGGAAAAGGTCCCATGAAATCAATTCCCCATACATCAAATAATTCCACTTCCAAAATATTTTACAAAGGCAGCTCATGTTTCCTGGAGATGTTGCCTATCCTTTGGCACTTGTCACAGCTCTCAACATAATTCTTGGCATCTTTAAAGAGTGTAGGCTAGAAGAATTCTGCTTACAAAACTTTTGCAACAGTTCTTGAACTCCCATGGTGGCCTCCATAGTCTGAATTATGACAATGCCATAATATCTCAGCTTGTTCATTTTGTGGGATACATCTTCTAAGTAAACCATCCACCCCAATTTTGAACAGATAAAGGTCTTCCCACTCATAAAATTTGCTTGTGTAAAAATTTCTTTCCTTATTGCCAAGTAAATATCTTTGGAATGAGTTAAGTGGCCTTAAAGTTTGCAATATCAGCAAACCAAGGCAAATCTTCCACAGCAAGTAGTCTTTCTTATGGAAATTCTTCATTAATATCCAAGGAGTTATAGGTTAAATTGTCCAATGGAAGCCTGGATAGATAATCAGCTACCCCATTTTCCTTTCCCTTTCTATCTCTAATTTCCAATTCAAACTCTTGCAGCACCAAAATCTATCTCAATAATCTTGGCTTGGTATCTTGTTTGGACAATAAATATTTAAGTGTTGAATGGTTAGTATAGACTATGACTTTGGATCCCATCAAATATGATCTAAATTTATCAAAAGCAAACACAATAGCAAGGAGTTCCTTTTCAATAGTTGTGTAATTTACTTGTGTAGAATTGAAGACTTTGCTGGAATAATAATGACATGCAATTTCCTATCCTTTTTTGTCCTAGAACAGCACCTACTGCACTATCACTTGCATCACACATTAATTCGAAAGGTAAATTCCAATCAGGTTTTGCAAGAATAGGTGCAGAGATAAGTTTCTCTTTCAAAACAGAAAATGCATGCAAACAAGAATCATCAAATACAAAGTCAGCATCTTTAACAAGTAAATCATTAAGTGGTTTTGCAATTTTTGAAAAATCCTTAATAAACCTCCTATAAGAACCTGCATGACCCAAACCTTAACATTAATTGGTGGAGGCAGTTTACTAATAGCTTCTATTTTTGCTTGATCGACCTCCGTTCCTTTTTCTGAAATTCTATGGCCAAGGACAATTCCCTCTTGAACCATGAAATGACACTTTTCCCAATTCAAAACAAGGTTAGTATCTTGACATCTCTGCAAAACAGTAGACAAATTAGCTAAACAATTATCAAAAGAATTGCCAAAAATAGAGAAATCATCCATAAACACTTCAATAATTTTCTCTACTAAATCAGAAAAAATAGACAGTATACACCCTTGAAAAGTAGCGGGAGCATTGTACAATCCAAATAACATTCTTCTATATGCAAAAACTCTAAATGGACATGTAAATGCAGTCTTCTCTTAATCCATAGGGTCCACCGCTATTTGATTGTAGCCAGAATATCCATCAAGAAAACAATAAAATGCATGTCCAGCTAGTTTTTCCAACATTTGATCAACAAATGGCAATGGAAAGTTATCTTTTCTAGTTGCATCATTTAATTTTCTATAGTTGATACACATGCGCCAGCCCGTGACAGTCCTAGTAGGAATTAATTCATTCTTTTCATTAGGCACAACAGTCATGCCTCCTTTTTTAGGGACAACTTGGACTGGAGTAACCCATTGACTGTCCGAAATTGGGTAAATAATTCCTACATCTAGCAGCTTCATTGCTTCTTTTCTTACTACTTCTTTCGTGGTTGGATTTAGTCTTCTTTGTGGCTGTACTATCAGTTTAAAATGCTCTTCAAATAGAATTCTATGCTTGCAAAAAGCTAGATTGATCCCCTTTAAATCTGAAATATGCCAACCAATTGCAGACTTATGGGCTCTTAAAATCCTTAACAATTTCTCTTCTTTTTCTTCCTTGAGATCATTGCTAATAATCACCGGATTTTCATGTTCTTGGTCTAAGAAAGAGTATCTCAAGTGACAAGGTAACTGTGTTACCTCTAGTTTCTCAGTCTTCTCTTCCTTTATTTCATTTTTCAGTTCTTATTTTGCTAGATTTTCTGAAAAAGGAATGATTGGCAAGGTGTCCAGCTGCTGCACATATTCTCTTAAGTGTTCTTCTTTTTTATAGTAGCAAAATGATTCCCTGCAACTATTGTCTCCTTTAACAATGAAATTTCATCAGCATTATCAATAAAATGAGGGAAAGTAATAGAATGTAGAATATCAACCCTCATACAAGTAACATCATCATTGGGGTGTTTGAGTGCCTTAAATACATTAAAAAGAACCTTCTCATCTTGCACTCTCAACATAAGTTCTCTCTTTTGAACATCAATTAAAGTTCTCTTTGTAGATAAGCATGGCTTGCCCAAAATTAAAGGAATGTCGGCATCCACTTCCATGTCCTAAATTACAAAATCTGCATGAAAAATAATTTTCTAGTGGTTGGACTCATTCCATTAGAGAAAGTTTCCAGATGCATCCATTCTAGTATGCAATGGTGTGGACATTTCCTCAATAATTCTTTATACCTCTCCCAAGCTTCATATAAAGATTCCCCTTCTTGCTGCATAAATGTTGTAATTTCTCCTCTTAGTTTGACAGCTTTAGATGGTGGAAAATATTTGGTAGGAAATTTATTGACAAGGTCTGTCCAAGTAGTGATGCTTCCTTGTGGTTGAGCTTGCAGCCAACATTTAGCTTTATCTCTTAATGAAAATGGAGATAGTCTCAATCTAATTGCATCCTCGCTAACTCCATTCATCCTTATTGTATCACAAAGCTGCAAAAAGTTAGAGATATGTAAGTTAGGATCATCCAAAATTGAACTAGAAAATTGATCTTGCTGAACTAAATGAAGTAAAGCTGGTTTTATTTCAAAATGGTTGGCTTGTATGGTAGGTCTGTGTAACACCCCAATTTTCATCAATTAGCTAGTAACTCTTAAATCTTAATTGCTTGTTAATTCTGGTTGGTTAATATCGGAATAATTTACTAAATGCTGGCAAAGTGAATGTTGTAGCGGATGCTCTAAGTCGTAAGTCCCTTCATGTGTCATCCTTGATGATCAAAGAGTTAGAAATGCTAGAATCATTTAGGGATTTAAACTTAGCAACTCAATTTACTCGTACTAGCATAGTATTGGGAAATCTTAAGATCACTAATGAGTTCTTGGAGCAAGTAAGATTGGCTCAAAGGGATGACAAGTATTTGCTAGAAAGGCTAGAAGCAAGGAAGAAAGGGAAAAAAATCCCATATTTACCAAGATGAGGAAGGATTGATTAAGTACAAGGAGCGGATTTGTGTTCCTGACAAGGAAGATTTAAGAAGAATGATCTTGGAGGAAGCTCATAAAAGTGCTCTTAGTATTCATCCCAGATCCACTAAGATGTATCAAGACTTGAAGAAGAGTTTTTGGTGGCCCGAAATGAAAAAGGCGGTAGCTGAATTTGTAATTGCATGTCTAACATGCCAAAAGGTGAAAATAGAACATCAAAGATCAAATGGACAATTGCAACCGTTAAGCATTCTTGAATGGAAATGGAGTAACATTGCAATGGATTTTTTATCTGGTTTCCCAAAGACTAGAAATGGATGCGAAGCTATATGGGTTATGGTGGATGGACTCACTAAGTCAGCCCATTTTCTTCTAATGAACTTGAAATACCCTCTGGAGTGATTTACTCAATTGTATATCAAGGAGATTGTGCGACTCCATGGTGTGACAGAAAATATCGTGTCAGATAGAGATCCTCATTTTACTTTAAGATTCTGGCAAAGTCTTCATCAAGCTCTAGAGACAAAGCTGAAGCTTAGTTCAACCTATCACCCTCAAACCGACGGACAGTTGGAAAGAACTATCCAAGCTTTGGAAGATCTTTTACAAGCCTGTATGCTTGAGCAAGGAGGCCAATGGGAACAACATCTTCCTTTGATCGAATTCACGAACAACAACAGCTATCATTCAAGTATTGGCATGGCGCCATACAAAGCGTTGTACGAACGTCGATGTCGGACGCCTTTGTGCTGGTATGAGACTGGTGATAACTTGCTTATTGGCCTCCACATAATCCAAGAAACTTCCAAAAAGATCAAAGATATTCAAGAGAGAATGAAGATGGCTCAAGATCGACAAAAGAGTTACCATGATAAGCGAAGGAGATCCTTAGAATTTGAGGAAGGAGAACACGTGTTTCTAAGAGTAAGCCTGACTACTGGAGTAGGTAGAGCCTTAAAATCTCGCAAACTCCACCCGAAATTTATTGGTCCCTACCAATTTCTAAAGAAGATTGGAAATTCAGCCTATCGAGTTGCGTTACCTTTGGAACTATCCAATCTCCACAATGTCTTTCATGTCTCCCAACTTCGTAAATACATTTCCGATCCTTCACATGTGGTGGTACTTGACCAAATTTCTTTGAAAGAGAACCTGACTTTTGAGGTTAAACCTTTTCAGATCAGTGATCAAAAGGTTAAGTAGCTTAGGAATAAGGATATCCCTCTAGTAAGTGCATTGGAATGCCGATAATGTAGAAGATGCCACGTGGGAAAGAGAGACTGACATGAGAAATGCCTATCCGCACCTATTCAACTCAGGTTAGAAATTTCGAGGATGAAATTTTTCTAAGTGGGGTAGTTTTGTAACGCCCCAATTTTCATCAATTAGCTAGTAACTCTTAAATCTTAATTGCTTGTTAATTCCGGTTGGTTAATATCGGAATAATTTACTAAATGCTGAAAATTTTCTATTTTTATTCTCTGAGGAGAATATTAACTGATCTTTAGAGTTCTGCATTTTAGAATGACTGCATGCAATACATTTAGCTTCGGTATCGTCCAAAATTATTCTGACAGTGTTCAGTTGTACTACTCAGAATACCCCTGAGAGTCTTGTCTTAAAAGATGATTTTGTATTATTTAAATAATTGTCAAATCATAAGTATTTGCCTCAAAAAACATGAAATTTTTTAATCATTGCAAATATTTAGTAATCATTGCATTAGATTTTTAATCATTTCTTAGCGGTCAAAATTATTACACGGAATCTCACAAAATCTAGTAATCATTACCTTAAAGATTTTCGAATCTAGTATCGGCAACTAGATTTTCATGCAAAACATTCTTGTCTCCTAAATCACCGACATCATAATTACTCGAATCTTCCAAAATCTAGTATCGGCCGCTAGAATTACATGCAAGAAATTCTTGTCTCCTGATTTGCAGACATAATCATTTTGGAACATTCTTGTCTTGTCTTCCAAAATGCCGACACCATGATTACCTTAATTAATTTTCTTTCTTGAAATTAGCACCATGTCAAATGTCTTGTCCATATGTCAACCTAGTCATGTCACATTCCTTTCCGGCCAGTCAAAATTCACGCATTTGCTGCCCAAAATCTTACCCTTGGAATTTTGTGTCGATTTTGGGAATTGTATCATCAAAACCGTGTGCATGCAGTCCTAAACCATTCCATGCATTTTGCTTGCTAAAAGTGTGTAAACTTTGCTTGCAAGTCTCCCTAAAATTCACTATTCCCACTTGAAAAATCGTGACACCCTTTTCTTGAACCATTTTCACCAATTCCACTTCAATCTTACTCCATTTGAATCGTGAGCAAATTTTGGGACTTCCAACGCTTATCCAATAAGCTAACCATGAGTGCCTAATTACCTTGGACCACTAAGACTTTGACCTTCATATAAATTGTTCATTTTTTCCATTTGCCCATTTTGGAAGCAAAAATCGAGACCCTCCCTTCTCATTCTCTCTCACTTTGCTCTCTCATTTCTCATCCTCTCAAAGTCTCTCACTCTCTCAAGGAAACTGAGAGGCTCCAGCCCACAAACCTCACAAATCTCTCATCCAAACCGCACACACACTTCACCATTCCCTCACCACCCTATTCCTCCACCATCTCTTCAAATTTCGTGTTGAAGGAGCTCACTTTGGAGGAGGAACTTTAAGATCTTTGGTGCTATTTTCTTGGTCCAGCAAGCATTCCTTGGAGATCCACCATTTCCAGCCCTTTTCTCTTCCATTTCGCACTCCAAAACTCAAAGGCAAGGGGGAGTTCTCACCTTTCAACCTTATTTTGCTTTCCCTTGGCTGAACTTGTGAAAAGTCTTTGGAAAGATTCGATTTTTACCTTCAATAATTTTGAATAAGTTGATTGTACCATTTGCATGTTGAGTTTCCACTTTGTACTTCACTTTAATCACTTCCAAATTCTCAGTTTTGTGCTTGGATGAAGTGATTCCATTGAAAGCTTAAAATTTTATCACTTGCATGTTAATTCCTTCTTGTGCATGTCTCGGTTTTGCACTTGTTTTGTTGGATTTCTTGTTCAAATAATGATCCACCCTTTGGAATCATGGGATTGTGAGCTGGCATGTCAATTTCTTTCCTTGCATTTTAGTTTTCAACCTAGAATGTTTTAGTTTTCCATCTCATACACTTAACACTTATTTCTAACTAAAAACCTTGTACTTGAAAGATCACTTAATGCATTGTATACTAAATCCTACCTTTGCATGTCTCGGATTCCTTGTTCCCAATGCTTGATCATTCTTGAAACAAGTTACTTTCAAGACTTCTAGAAAATTAAGTGGTTGAGTATTAAAACCACCTTGCATTGCCTCAGTTTTGTCTTTTTAAACATGAACCCTTGCTGAAAATAAAAGTCCTGCACTTGGATGATGAAGCTACATGATTGCATGTTAGTTTCTTTATTTTGCATGCTTTGAACCTTGGTGAATAAATGAACTATGATGTTGGATAGTTTTGATTTTTACAAAAAAGGTTAGAACATTGGTATTTTGAGGTCTTGAAACTATTTGGAAAAGGTTGGTATAAACTATAAAAAGGGATTATACAAAAGGAAGTGCTAATTCTAGTGGACAGCCTCGGTTTTGACCTTTAAGAAATTGCAAAAAGTTGAACTATACCTTGCATGCTTTGTTTTAGGCATAAGGAAATTAAATGGAAGTGAATGAGTTATACTATGGCTTGATTGATTGAACTGTGCTAGACTTTGCTTGTGTGAATGGTTGATTATTGCTTGCAAACTTGTATGATTGACCTTGGATGAGAATAAGTGCATGGCTTGATTTTTTACCTTGCTATGGTGTTGGAAAATGTTGAAAATTACTTGTGTGAATTTGCTGGAAAAGTGTGAATGATGTGAGATGAAATACTATTTGATGAAAATTACTAGGTAGTTGTAGCAAGTAATAAAATTTGGAATTCAATATGAGCCCCAAGTATCGTACACAAGGATCTTATTTCAATTACCACTTCATAATTTAACAATTAGTTGAGCAAAACAATTCATTTGAGGGGTTTGTAACATGTGAAAGTAAGAAATAAAGACAATAAAAGGTAATAAACTTGCTGTAAAAATAGAATACGAATTTTGTATTAAAAATGTTATATGGAAAATAGTTAGGAATCACTTCACCAGATTTTCAATTACAATATAATCATGTTCTGAACTCTTGAGAATTTTAATTGATTGCTAATCAATTTCACTTCTTTAACCAAAGGACAATTTCTTGCCTCACTGATCCTAATACCTAATTAAACCTCCCTAATCCCTTAGGTGAAATTTAATCAAATATTGCATTAAGTTTTGGAAATTATAGGATTACTAGATCATGATACTTATTCCTAAGATTTCAATAACCTAGGCATATGATTCAGATATGAGAAATAAACTCAATTTCCATTGATGGAAATTCCTCTAAATTCAATTGAATGAAGGATTAGTTCACAACTGCATTAAGAACAAAATCACATACTCAATTCAATTAAAATCTCAAGATTCAATCCACAATTACATCACAACATCAAATCTGGATCCATAGATCCCTAACCAAAAAGATTTAGAATAACATTACAATGGAGAAAGGAGAAGTAAGAGAAGAAGAAGACAAGAAGCAGAAGAACATCTTCCAAAGACCCAATCTTCACTCTGATTCCTCTAGAAATGAAGCTTGAAAGTCGCTCCCAATCTCTCTCTCTAACTTCCCTTAGAAGTTAAACCAGTTACAAAGTGAAAGATAACAAAAATGAACAAAAGTCCCTTTTTCTGAACCTCTAACTTTTATTTATATAGTTTTTCCCGCCTTTTGCTTTTCTACATGTTAATTCTCTGAGAATTCTAGCATCAAAGGTCTTCTAGAAGCTTTTAAAACTGATTTAAGAACTCAAATTGTCCAAAGTTGACACTTAGAAGTGATATTTAAAATTCTGTTATTTTTGCGTAGCTACTTTGAACCTTGAAGTAGCTACGCGTTGACTGTGTAGCTACTCTGGGCACTTGAAATAGCTATGCGCTCAATTGTGTAGTTACTCTGAGCACTTGAAGTAGTTGCGTGCATTGCACAGTTCTACATTAGCCATGGGCGTAGCTACTCTGAGCGCTTAAAGTAGCTACGCGCTCTACATAGCTACTCTGGGCACTTGAAGTGGCTACGCGCTCAACTGCGTAGCTACTTTGAACACTTGAAGTAGCTACTCTCTTGATCTTCATGAATTTTCTTCTTCAAAGTGTTCACTCTATGTACTCAGAGTAATTATGCCCTTCATATAACACTTGATTCTTCATCTTTTAAGCTCAATTCCTCTACTTTCTTCACTTCAATCTTCAACTCAAATTCTCAACTCAGGCTTCTGCACAAGGATTAGGTCACTTTTGAGTCAAATTGTTCAGAATTGGACTAAAATCTAAAATTTTAAATTATTTATACAATTATGAATATTAATGCAATTTTTATTATATTTTCAAGTTTATTTACTATTTAACTCTTTATTTACTAACAAAAACTAGGCTAAAAATATAGTAAAATATAGTAAAATATGGATTTATCACTTGTTAGGGTCAATAATTTAAGGAATTAAACTTTGACTATTAATAAGAGAAACTGATTGGCAATTAACCAATTACTTGAATATTCAGAGGCATGATTGAATTGATATTAACATTCTTGTGAAATAAATTCCTAACTATTCTTCATTTCTATCTCATTTTATCACAACTTTCATACTCTGTTTTTACTGCAAGTTTCTTACTTTTTAATTGTGCTTGTTCTTGATTTTTGAATGTTATAAATCTTCCAAATTCGTATGGCTCAAATGGTTATAGTTCTGTGAAGTGATAATTGATTTCCTAATTCCCTGTGGAGACGATATTCTGATCTTAAAAATTACTCATTACTTGTTGCAATTCCTAGTGCACTTGCTCGTGTTCAGAATTGTAAACAACAAGTTTTTGGCGCCGTTGCCGGGGAATTTGAGTTTCAATATCATTAGTAGCAGAAAAATAGTTAGATTGAGCACTTAGTTTCTTTAAAATTTCTGCAGTATTAGACTATATTTAGAAATTTTCTATTTGCAATTAATTAAATAGTTAACTCTGAATCTGTGTAATTCTGATTTCTGATAGATTTTATATTGTTAGCAGTAGTCAGTTTGCATCTGTATACTGTGATTTAGTTTAGTTTTATGTTTTCTTCATACTATCTCTATATTGTTAATTGTATATGCGAGGTAGAAATAAAAATAAATCAACTCTAGTCTTTGATCCTGATATAGACATAACCTTGAGGAGATTAAGAAGAGAGACTAGAGCAGAAACTTTCTTGGATTCTGATAGTGAAGTAGAGGTTGTCCATTCTTCAAAGATTCAAAACACTCTTAGAGTAAAAAGAACACCTACACCTTTGAGACAACCAAATCCAAAAATAGAGATGGTAGAACAGAATAGGATTAGAACATTAGGGGATTATGCAATTCCTAACATGCAAGGTTTTAATTCTTCTATAATTAGGCCAACTATCCAAGCCAACCATTTTGAAATTAAACCTGCCTTATTACACTTAGTCCAACAGGATCAGTTTTCTGGTGAAAATTCTAATGACCCTAACGTACATATTTCAAACTTTTTGCAGCTATGTGATACCATAAGAATGAATGGGGTTAGTGAAGAAGCCATTAGACTGAGATTATTTCTTTTTTCCTTGAGAGATAAAGCCAAATGCTGGTTGCAAGCTCAACCACAAGGAAGCATAACAACTTGGACAGAACTTGTGAATAAGTTTCTAACTAAATACTTCCCTCCATCCAAAGCTACTAAGCTGAGAGGAGAAATTACATCCTTTGTGCAGTAGGAAGGAGAATCCTTGTATGAAGCTTGGGAAAGATATAAGGAGCTATTAAGGAGGTGTCGACATCATTGTATTCCAGATTGGATGCAATTGGAAACCTTCTATAATGGAATGAATACATCAACAAGAACAATAGTTGATGCTGCTGCTGGAGGTTCCTTAAACACAAAATCTTTAGAAGAAGCCTAGAAGATTATTGAGATGATGGCATCTTCAATGTACCAAAATTCAAACTCAAGAAATCAAGGAAGAAACTCTGGTTATGAAGCTAAGGTTTTGGAAACCTTTCTTACATAGAACCAACTACAAAATCAGATGTTTTCAGAATAAATAGCTACCTTGACTCAGCAAATTAGCAATCTTCAAGCAGGGAGTATGCCTACCAGTCAGTTAAACTGTGATTTTTGTGGAGGAAACCATGCAAATGGTGCATGTGAGGCATCTACAAGTGAACCATAGGAACAAGTGCATTATATGAACAATTTTTAGAGACAACAATCCTCATATCCTCCTGGATTTCAATTTTTGAATAATAGAAGTCAGCAATATTCTAATTGGAATAATCAATATTCTGCTGCCAAGAATTCTAACTCCAATTGGAATAATCAATATTCTAATTAATTTGATGTTATAGAAAGTACTTAAGTTTGATTGAACTTCTCTAATACAGAGTGCAAAACCAAGAGATAATGACCTGGGATCATTGGGAATCAACTTGACTAATTATGGTTTAGAGGAAATTTAAGTTTGATGAATACTTCTTTTATAGAGAGAAAAATCGAGAGGAAAGAATTAAGAGAATAAGAGTTGTGTTGAATGATTAATGGTTTAGAAGGTGTTAGAGATTGATGGAAATAAATGAAATTATTAGGATGAACTTGAATGACGAGATTGCAAGGATTGAGAAAAGAAATTGTACCAAATTATAGAGAGACTATACTTGAAATATGAAAGAAAGAAAGTAAACTGAGAAGGAGGAAATGAATCTTGAAGGCTTGAATGAATTGCCTAAGCTAAGGTCCAATGTACTATATGCTACACTAAAACTATCCATGAGTATGAATTTATAAAACCATGAGACTATGAATCTATGATGAAATGTCTGAGTTCCTAAAACTATACTACTTTGAAATCATTATTATGAACTCATCAAAAATTATTATGAAACTCATGGTAACTATTTATCAATGCTACGACATGAGACTCGTGGAATCTGTCTATCCATGCTACTACATATGACTCATGGAGTTTATCTATCCATGTTGCTAAGTCTATGATGACTTCTAGCTCTATGCTATATGCTATGATTCTAAGCCCATAATGGCTTCTATTATTACTGTGCAATAGCCTCCAAGCGGCTAAGTAAAATGAATTGAGAAAACTATCACAAGAAATCTGAGAATGCTACTTCATGCATCATATTATCTTGTGAAACGACTTGATGGCATAACAGAGGCACAGCTGTAGGTATTGGAAGTTCGATCCAAAGTAGACCTTCTGGGCTGGCGAAAAGGGGAACATCTGACCTAAGTGGCACATGGCAGCTGGGCTCCCTGTAGTCGAGTCGTGACCCACTTGCAAGACCTTGGCCAAACCTGACGTAAACTCCATAACACTAGGGTTATTGAGGTCCATTCCTGAACATGCCGGATGGCACTACACATCGACTGATGTGCTATTATTGTATTTCTATCTATGATATCACTGTGCAGAGTAGGGAATGGAGTCCTCCGATCGCCATACGACTTGATTTTATCTATCTATCTCTATGCTAAAAGTTGGGCAAGTCGCCTCATAGAGGAATGGGATCCCCATGCATCATTTGCATTCTATTGACATATGAGTGACTATATGGGTGAGATCGAAACCTGCATTCATGCATCATGTGCATTACTATTAGGGATGATTGAGTACTTGTGAAATTGACAATGATTATGAATATTATTTATCACCCTACTATATTATTGAATATTTGATGATGTTGAATGTTGATTATTGGACTGAATTGTGATTGTGACATCGCCTTCCTTGGGGTATGGCTATTGAATGATGTTTGTGTTTGGAGAACTCACCCCTTTGTTTGTGTTGCCTTGTTTCGTTCTTTTTTTATTTATATAGATGGACAGGAACAAGGTGAAGGTGTGGATCCTTCCTTCTGAGGAGGATCTGTGGGTGTTCGACTCCGCGGCTCAGCAAAGTATCTTCCGTGAATTCGCTCGAGTTATTCATGGATTGAAGAGTGGAGGTTCGTGGATCACCCAGTTCATAGCTGACACCCCTATTGACTGGAACGTTCACTTTCACCAATGAAAGTGTCAACGCGCAACTTGCTAAGTCTGGAGCTCGTCTAGATTGCTCACTTTCACCAGCGAAAGTGATATCGTGCACTGTGTTCTTCTGAGAAAGCCTCTGGAACACTCACTCTTGTGGATAATAGTGATTATGCACAGACTCCATTTCTCATTTAAGCTCTAGATCAATCACTTTCACTGACAATAGTGATCACGCCCAGCTCAAACTCCATAAACCTTGTTCTTTGAGTCCAGATTTGCTACTTTTCTTCTATCTTTCTATTGATCTTCCATCTTCATGAACTTTGCTCAAAATTTTTTACAAAAACATGCTTGAATTATTAATTTCTACACAAAAAATTCACAAATGTTGAAATAACTATGTATTTAAAGACAACCTTCAATCATTCTATTTTTATAAGTTTTTCTGCTTTTTCCAACATATTTTCTTTATTAAATGGATTAAAACTATAGTAAAATACTAGTAAAAATATGGATTCATCAGCATACCGGATAGCATTGCCTTTGAATCTCTCAAATCTACATTCAGTGTTCCATGTGTCACAACTCAGCCAGTATGTGCCAGATCCTTCCTATGTGATTGATCTTGACTCGGTTTAAGTGAGGGAAGACTTGTCTTATGACGTGTATCCAGTGAGGATTGCAGAGAATAGAATGAGAGAGTTATATCCAGGATTTTTTATGTAATATGTGTATGTTGGATTGAATTTTGGGGGGAAATTCCCTAAAGGAGAGGAGAGTTGTAACGTCCCAAATTTTGTAATATTGTTTAGTTATTAATGTGTGTGTATATATACATATATGTGTGTGTGTGTGTGTGTGGATTGCCCTATACTTGAGGATGGTGTATAGGTGTGTAATGATGTGAATATATATGAATATGTAATGTGAATTATGACTGCACTGGAATAGATTGAATATATATATGTGTGTGTGTGTGTGTGTGTGTGTGCTGAGAATGTTGGTCTGTGGCTAGTTTGAGTGATAAAATTTGGCTAAGTGTCTAATGTAGGGTGTTCTCGCTGCAGCGAGAGATGTCTCACTGTAGCGAAAGGACCCTGGGAAGAAGGGGTGAAACTGTTGCTTTCTTGCTATAGTGACAGAGCGACAATTTGGGGTGCATATTTGGGTGCAGTCTCGCTTTAGTGAGATTTTGCAGAAATTAGAATGCAATTCCTTCTGAGATTTTTGATGTAGCGAGAGAGGGTGTCACTGTAGCGAGGAGACCTTGCTGTAGTGAGGATACCTCACTGCGAGAGCGTCGCAACTAGAGGGTTATTTGAGGGGTTAGGGTTTGGGGGAAATCATTTCCCACTTCTCTTTTTGAACAGTCTCTCATTCCCCTTGATCCCCAAGCCATTCTTACAGATCAAATTGTCTCTAAAGCCTTTTGGGGTACAAGATTGAAGATTTGAAGCACGTTTAGAGCTTTGGAGGTGAGTTTCCATGGTTAGGGTATATCGTTTCTCGTCCCCACTCGCTGTTTTCTTAGTTTTCCTTAGTTCTCATGGGTTTCTTCCATGTATTTAGGATGAAATTCGGGTGGACAGGTCCTCCGTGATTGAGTTGTGCGTGGTCTTCGATTTGAGGTAAGGGGAGACTCTACCCTATCTCATTATGTTTGAATGTCATGTAGTTTGCTATGCAATGTCATGTGGATGATTTGGAATATGTGTGTGCTTGATAGAATTGATTAATTGTAGTAAGATTGTGGTGGAAAGATTGAATAGATCATAGGGTATATGATGGAATAAATTAAGTAATGTGGATTATATGAAAATGTTGTGTGACAGAATAAGGGCATATGTGTCGAGTGTTGTGAATGAATATGGGCTTGTGTGTCGTGCGTTATAAATAAATGGGGCAATATGTGCCATGTGCAAACATGAATATTGTGTGTAATTGAAATGTGTGTGAATAGGGCATGTTAAATGCCATTGTAATTATGCTATGAATGGTTCAGCAATACACTGGAGGTGTGGAAGATGAGGACAGTAGACATACCTTGGGGAGGAGAGAGTGGTGATGGCACCAACAGTGAGCGTGGGTGCACCACAGGCCACACACCTTCCTCCTGACTAGATCTCTGACCATTATCTTTACTGAGCGACTCGTGACCGCACACGTGGTATCCGTGATGCGGGGGTAACTGACGACCATCCATGGTATGAATCTGTGATTATAGTGCCATAGTGAGCGTGGCTAAGTGCAGTGAGTGCACTTGTGCATGAAATATTGTTGTTGGTGCAGTGAGCGCATCGGTTGTGAAATGAAATGAATTACTTGACATTGTTGCTCGTGATTATACCTGTGTAAATTGTATTCGATATGATGTGACACATGTGCAAGGTGAGACTCTATATTTGATTGTGTGTTGGATAGTGTAGAGTACTCACCCGTACATTTATTTTTCAGGTGACCAAGACGATCAGCACCGGACTTAGTGAAGGGGTGGATGAAACTGCTATAGGGTTAGATTTTATTTTGGAATTACAATGTAATTGGATTGGTCCTATAGTGGTTAACAATATAAACTTGTAATCCCTTATTGTTTTGAAAAACCTCGATGAAACTCTGTATTGGAAAATTATATTTAAATGAAATTTTAATTATTCCCATTTTGCAAAATTTATTATTTTGAAATTAAAGCAAGGTGTTACAACCAAATTGTGAAATTCTCATAATAATCATATAATTTAGAATTAATTAACTTGAGAATTTAATTACTTTGGTGAGTAAAATCCACTTTGATGTAATTCTAAAATGACCTATAAATTTTATGAACCATGTTCCTTATTCTGCCGTGAAATCACTATGCACGGCTGTGCTTTTACTTGATACATGGCCGTGCTTCCTAATGCATGGCCATGATTATACTTGATGCATGGTCGTGCTTCATAGAAGCATGGCTGTGCTTGTTCCTAATGTGTGGCCCTGCTCCTTCATGCATGGCCCTGCTTCTTAATACATGACCCTGATCAAATTACAAATTCAAAACCTAACATTTCTATCTTCCAAAACCTTGGGGTTTTCAATTATTAAATCCAAAACAATCATTTAACATCAAAATAATTCCAATCCATCATATATTTTACCTAAGGTTCATGTAATTTGGAGAAAACTTTAACAGAGAACTAATCTTTTATGGAGAATCACGAAATTCATAACCAAAGGCCCTGATACTAACTGTTAGATTTTTATCAGTTATGTAATTTTTATTTGATATCGCTATTATGAAATTATCATTCCCATTTGATCTTGAATTACTTAGTTCTCACAACACAATATATGGTTCTCACACAATCAAGGGTTTAGAGACTACTAACCTGAATTCATTGTTCCTTGATGTTACCTCTCTCTTCTGATCTTATTGAGCCCTTTGTGTTTTTTCCAACTCTTCTTTCCTCTTTTAGCTCCTCTCTGATGGTTGAGAGAAAGTTCCTTACTTGCGATTACCGTGAGACTGTGAAAGTGATAGTCCAAAAATAAAAGTCGTCGTTTCTATTTTGGTAACTGCTCTTTTATTTGCTGAAGGGAGAGGGGAGGGTTTCCTTATAATTGTATTTACAATTACATTCTCAATGACTGTTTATTTTATATTTAATAATCATCATATTAAATCATGTAATTAGAGTCATGCTATAAGTTACGTAGGCCACTATAATAAAATTATTAAAATAATCTAAAAAAAAAATCATATTACTCTTATAAACAGGTGACTCTTTCACTTACATGAGAGTACATTATTCTTGAAAATTTGCCTATATTATATTAGAGTAAGCAAGCAATATAAATTCATAAATATTTGTGTATTGTTGTGAGTGATCCATGTATAATTTCTTGCACGAAGAAGAAGAAAATTTTGTTTTTTATTATGCTCATCAAATCTTACACAATATTGTATTCGTCTATAAATAGAAAGTTAATATGCCTTAAAATTAAATAATTTAATGCATATAATCAACACATGACAAAGTTACTTAGAGAATTTGGATAAACAAAGAAAGTAATTCAAAATATATAAAAGTTAAATATTTTATCTTTCTCTGTGTTTATTTTAAGATGATTCTTTTCACTTAACCCAGTTATTCAACATGACGACACTGATCAAATATATTCTTGCTCCTTAAGAAATTTAATTGCGTTGACATTTGACATCTCTCATCTCTGAGTTGCAAATCAAAGCCTTAGCCATATTAATATGGCATGATTAGTCTATTTTCATAACTCTTTTACAACAATTCTTAGAAATTTTCTAATAAAAAGTTAGTTTGTTTAACACTTTTCTTAACATAAAAATTACATTTTCAGCATTCACTAAACATATGTATTTAGAACACAGTTTTAAATACATTCTTTTTTTTTTTCCTCTATCTATTTCTTTTTAAGTTCTTTTTTTCTTATTTCTTTAATGAAACCAAACATGATGTTAGGTAAAGTATTTTGATTAGCAAGCTACAAGAATGTATGGTCTGATAGTGGCTGTATTATGCATGTGGTACAAATTTAAAAGGGATTATATTAATAGTTATTTTCATTCTCAAATTTGTATTGATAATTCCAATTTAGGTGATAGTGATAATTACAATGACAGTTATTTTTATAGATACATTTGTGGTAAGGGCAGAAATACTATTGAAAAGAAAAATTATAATTTTAGTCTAATAACTAGCACAAATCATACAAATAATAGTGATTCCACACAAAAAGAAAATTTTGATAATCTCGCTAAAATTCAAAAATACAAACATTTGTAGATTTAATGCGAAAATTGTTATGAATTAATTATAAAAAATATTTGAAATTTAAAATCAATATTTGTGAACATTGTGAATATCATTTAAAAATGAGCGGTTTACATATAATCGAACTATATATTATGAATCTTATGCTAAGTAAAAATTTTGCCACAACAGATCTTATATTAATTCCTTCAATGTCTATACTATCCAACGAAAATAACTTATTCAATGTTCCTTTGTCCTAATTTTTATAAGTCAATGGACTTATTAACAAAGATCAATGTTATATTTGGTAATTTTTTTATAAAGTAACTATTAAATAATTTTTTTTATTATATTAAAATATTAAATATTTTTATTTAATAAATAAGAAAAAATTGTAAGAATAAAAAGTTAAAAAATTAGAATTATTCTTAGTACAATTCCTTCAAAAATCTCATATCGATCTTTTTCAAGATATAGTATAGACAAGATGCTTAACTGCATCATGCGATTAGTGCATTTTTATACGAAATACTGACTTAACGAAGTCAGTAATGCTCTATTCAATTACATTCATTAATGAATTCACAAATTGATGAAAATAAGTAGATTTTTTTTCTTTTAAAGATTAAATTTAATTTTATTCTTCATCCCTGCATTGTTTCAAGATATGTTTGTTTGAGAATTAAATTTTAAAGAAAAAGAAAGAAAATATAAATATTTAATTTTAAAAATATATATATACTATTTATAAAAAGAAATAATACATTAAACTTACATTAAATTTTTATTATTTTATTTTTAAAAGTAAAATTATTTATTGAAAAAGAGAGAGAGAAAAACCCTTCCCCATTATTTATTAAAATTATTATTAGTTTGATATGCGACAGATTATTTTAGAAATGTAATTGATGACACATTTGTAAACAAATATGAAAAGTAACACCTCCAACAAATATATGAACTTGATTTTCTTATTCATTCATATTGAAATTGGAACATTGGGTGAATGTGATAGTTTCATGCAGTACAATCGTATAAGCAAACACATTTGAAAGGATTTCTGCCAATGCACCGTCCAACTCCTTGATACTGTATAGCGCAATCGTCCTGACACTTAGTAAGAATGCAGTTATTTTCATCCAACACTTTCTGACATTTCTTTTGTATCACTGCTTCAGAACTTGCCCTTGAAGCAACTGAGAAAATGCAAAATCAACGTTAGAAAATATAATTTATCATTAAAAGTCTAGTTTGGCTTGGGATAAATTAAAAACAGTTAACTCAATCAGGTTCAAGTAGTTATTTCATTTCAATTTTGTAAAACATATATATATATTATTCATTTAGAAAAAAAAAAACCCTTTTTTTTCAATGAAAGGCCAACTCAATCCATTTTTAACGTTGGTTGAGATATAAGGAGAAGAAATAAAATAAGAGGATTGGATTGGGCTCGAAATCAAGTCACAACGTCATGAATCTAGTGGTTAACGATTTTGATATTCTATAAAAATGAACTAATCATCTAAACAAATTCGAAAATTCAGTAACTGTGGTTTGAAATATTGGGCTTCTTGCATCAATTTATAAAACATGTAAAATCAACAGTACTAAGAGAGACATGAAAGAAAATAAGATATTGAAGAATTACTAAACCTGTAAAAATAAGGGCAAGAGCGAAAATTAGTGTAAAATAAATCTTGGCCATTTCCAACGATAATATGTGAATTACAATATAAAAATTATTCTTGTTTGTATAGTATTTAGTTTAAGGTTAACTCAAGAATTTATATTGGTAAACGACTATTTCAAGGTGTGTTTAAAAATATAAAGTAAAAAGTTATATATAGAAAATTTTATTAAAAGATATAAAACAATAAAGAATCTGATGTGTCAGTAACATTATAGCTTACTACTTTAAAAAAAGTCTTATTATATATTAACTTTTTATTAATTACTCTTGAACACATTAAATATTCAATGGAAAGAAATAGCTCAGTCAAAAAAAAAAAATAGTCAATTGCTATAAAAATAATGTTATTTAAGTGTCATTTATTTTTTTACATTTATTCTTTTTTATTCCTAAAATGAAAATAATTACATTTATTGCTAACAATAAATTACAAGAAGTAGGCTGATTTTTCTCTGCACGCTTTTATGACTTTGACTCAATTACCAACCTTTAATTATCACTTAAGTTTTTATGTTATTATATGATTGATTTTTTGAAGTGTTTTTTTTTATTAATTTATTTTTATTAATTTGCTAAAGTGTTTTTAATCATGCTATTAATATAATTTTGTAATAAAAAATATAGTATTTAATGATATAATATCTTAAATTTATAATATTTTATCATTTTAATAAAAATATAATATTCTTAAATTTTATATTTTTAAATAGTCATTAAAAAAATATTATATAATATATTAAATTTTTTAGTGTATTTTTTTTTTGTGGAGGAAAGAAAATAAACAAACAAAAGAAAGAAGAAAAAATTTCAATCTCAAATATTGGACTCCCCTAGCATTAATCTAAAGAAGTACTTTCAAGTCTGTAAGAGATGAGACACAAACTTTGAATCGACAGCCTGAAGAAGTTCTTAACATAATAAAAAATCAGCACATGTGTTGCTTTTAGGTAAAGTGTTTTGTGATAATTTGTTTTTTTTTTTTCTCATTAACTCTTTTATATCTTCAATGAGATTAACATACTTGTAGAAATGTAGAACAATTTTAGTTACAAGGTTAATGACCTTCGTCGTGTCAGACTTACATAATAGATGTTTGATATTTAGATTGTACGTCATTTTCCACTCCTGAAGTATGACTATGAGTTCAACATAGATACTGTAAAAAATGTCAATGAACTCAAAAGCTCCTTTAAGCCAAGTACTCATATTGACATTAAGGATGAATTCAAAATTTTAATAAGTCTCCTAACAAACCCAGTGCTCCAAGTGAGTTTGAGGTAGTTGTTGAGACGTCTCTATTCCAAATAGTTCCATCTCTATTTCATATTTGTCTTAAATAAAATTTTCAAGTCTAAATTTTTTTTTGTAACATATATTAGATTTAATTACATATAACTCTTTTATATAATAGCACTAATATCATTCAATAGCATAATATCAGAATGCTTAATAGGTTACAGATCTGTTTTATTTTCTCCTAACATAATTAATACATCATAATACAAATAAAAAGTCTACATAGTAGCTCCTGAACACATAATTCACATAACAGATAAACTGGTTGCGAGAATTATAAGCTAACTGTCAGGCCTGTATATTTATATATGTATTATTCCTATTAAATTATGTTACATATACATTGGTTATATGAAATTTCATATATTGGAATGTAAATGGGTGAGTTGTGCAATTGCTGGATGAAAGTGTGTGTTGCAGTCCTATCTAGTTGCTTGTTGGATAAGACTAGTAGTGAGGGTTTTGATTGAATATTAAGTGTCTTATATGTGTGTTTTGATGTGAGAGTATAGCTGCCTTATACTTGGGGAAAATAGAGAGTTTTGGGTGCAAGGTTTCTCACTCAAGCGAGGCGTACTTGGATTTAGCAAGATTAGTTCATGCTAATTTGAGCATTCTGGAGCGATCTCGCACAAGCGAGATCAGTCTCACTCAAGCAAGATAAGATAATACCTTCCCATCTATCCTTTTGCTTAGGCATTGATGGATCTCGCTTAGATGAGAAGTGACCTTGCTCAAGCGAGAGGAGCTCGCTCAGGTGAGGGGTCAGGAAAAATAGGGAGCTATCTGGACCTATTCTTGCCTAGGCAAGAATGCAGCTCGCTTAGGTGAGATGTCTCTCGTTCAAGCAAGAGTAGCAAAACTTTATGTAGTTCCAATGTCTAGTTTTCTTGCCCATGCAAGGGTGAGCTTGCCCAAGCGAAAATAGAGCTCACTCAAGTGAGAGATAGCTCACTCAAGGAAGAGCGCACGGACCTGAAAAGGCATTTAAGGAACCTTGGTGTAGAAAAACCTTCATTTCTTACTAGACAGTCTTACCCTCTCATTTTCTCTCTATTCACTCACCTTCTTCCCTTAGAGAAAACTTTCTCGGAGCCAAACTTCTTCCCGATCCAAGTGAGAATGTCTACTCATCCAGATCTAGGTGAGTTCCAGAGCTTAGTTCTCCATCTTCACTCTTTGTTGCTTTGTTTCCTCTTTCTCAAGAGTTTTCTACCTTGTTATTTTAAGTAGATCTGGATCTTTCGAGTCGTATTCTATATCCGAACATGAATCTATCTCTTTGGGACTCATGAGGAGTGCGATCTTAGAAATCCATTCCAGCTAAGGGAAGCTTACTTGAGCAAGCCTTATTCACTTACCAGATGCTGAGATAAGTTAGTGTATGAGCAAACCATAGGGTAGAAACCAAAGTAATTATGGCTGAGTGGATTGACTATGGTTGGTGGATGTAATGAGTCGATGTGTATGATGGGGCTTTACGTTTTTCTGTGTATGGTATGAAATTGTTTATATTTGAGATAATTGTTGAAATGTTGTAGTATAATGTGTTCATACTGGTCGACAAGTGCTGTGAAATAATGTGTTAGAATGCTTGATTTTTTGTTGTGTTGCATTTGCATGAAATATCGTCATATTAGGGCTGTGTCATATATTTAGAGGGCGTAGGCATGTAAAGATTAGAAAACATGCTGAGCTGAGGGCGTAGGCATGTAACAAATTGGAAACATATTAAGCTGATTGTGCTTTGTCTAGATCCAGGTACCGCAATGAGTTGCTCCCAAACGAGAAAATTGTGGGTTCCTTCTAGATTATTTGAACAGTGAAACTGGTTGGAATTGAGCTGTTGCATTTGCATTAGATGGGCTAAGAATGGGCTGAACTTGTTGTATCATTGGCTAAGATTATTGTGTTATTTGTTGAGAATTATGAAAGCTATGTAGATATTTCTAATATATTTCATACTCCAAGACTATAACAATTGATTATATAAGCTCACCCTTACATTTTGTTTGTGATGGGGTGTGTGTGTACTGCGATGACCGCATTATGGTACGTGAGCACATGTGACAGGCAATACATCTACTTCTTATGCTGGGAGGTCTAACTGAGGGATATTTGGAGTCAACATACCATTTGGAAGAATTGTAGCTTTATTCATTTTGTCAATCTAGGTCGTAGCTATAGGTCTAGACTATTTAGCTACAAATTTTGGAGGAATGTAATTGTTGTAACTGTATTTTGATGCTCCATATATAGCAACAATTGTAAATACATGTGCTTATATAAAATTTTGGGTTGTATAAAAATGCCATTGGGGCTCTGTTATTCTATTGAGAAGTTGAAGTTTAATTCGTCTTCTGACAAGTCAGGCACTTGGACACATACTCTGCTAGATCATTCTTCATTCCATTACACCAAAAGTTCTTATGGAGGTTCTGATACATCTTAGTTGCACCGAAGTGGAAACTCATTCTGCTTTTATGCGCCTTCTCAAGTATCATTTGCTTCAACTCATCAACTTGGGGAATACACATCCTGTCTTGAAATTTAATCACCCCACTCCCATCACGGTGGAACTCCAAGTCCTTCCCTTCACTCTTCTACTTCATCATGTCTTGCAGGAAGGCATCTTCCTGTTGATCATCTTGGACTTGCACCAAGAAGCCGTTATGGATTGTCACCATCCCAAGGTACAAACTCTTGGCCTTACCTCTATAGCTAGATTCATGTCTTGAAACTCCTCAATTAACTCCATCTCCTTCATCATCATAGCTGCCACATATAATGATTTTCTGCTCAATGCGTTGGCCACTACATTCACTTTGCCAAGATGGTAAGACAACGTGAAATCATAGTCCTTGAGAATTTCTATCTGTCTTCTCTGCTGAATGTTTAACTCTCTCTGATTGAATAAGTACTTCAAACTTTTGTGGTCACTGAACACGTCAATTCTTGCTCCATAAAGGTAGTGTCTCCACACCATAAGAGCAAAGAACACCGCCTCTAAGTCCAAATCGTGGGTCGGGTAGTTGACTTCATGAGGACGCAATTGCCTCGAGACATATGCAACCACCCTTTCGTCTTGCATCAAAACACACCTAAGTCCATGCCCAGAAGCATTTTATTACACATCAAACTTTTGTTCTAGGTCAGGTAAGACTAACACCGGCGCTGAATTCAACTTCCCCTTCAGCTCTAGGAAACTAGCTTCACACTTGATGAATCCACATTTTACTACATTTTTATACATCATTTATTACTTTTTATAGAAAAGAATAGACTTAGATAGTGTAAATAAGATGAATATTCCAATTAGGCTAAATAATATAGGTTTCTTAGTTTTTTGTTAATTTACATGAATTTAGATAGTTTATTTTACATATTTTGATCATTTGAATAATATGGCAGGAATCCCCAAGCTTATTTTGAAGAATTATTGGATTTTGAGGAATTTGAGGTGAAAGTAACTACTTTGAATATTGATAGTGACAACTACAGCAAGCCATTTCCAGCAAAGGGACCAAAGTGATCACTTTCAAAGCTTAAAGTGACAACTACAGTAGCCCATAATCAACCAAACCTCTGCGTGGTTACTATGAATATTCATAGTAATCACTCCAGAGCATGCAAAAATTGAAGGTGCTGCGCGTAACTACAATGAATATTCATAGTAATCACTCCAGAGAGGAAAAACCCAACTGATGCTGCGCGTGGTTACTATGAAAGAATGAGAGTAATTACTTTGGGCGGCGCCAGCTTTAGTATAAATAGATTTTTACCAAATTAGGGTAGAGACTTCTTACACTTTTTGAACCTTTTCTCTTCTTTACTCAATTTAGAATATTTTCCAGAGCTTAGGGCAACCTTGGGTGACAGCCAAGGGTCCAACCTAGGGTTTGGTTTCTCATTTCTCTTGCTTTTACATTAATGTTAATGAGTTTTCTGCATTTTCCAATTGCGTTTTTGACCCCCATTTCCATGGAGGGCTAAGTTTGTGTAATCCTTAGTGAATTCACATGGGTTCTTGAGTTCCTTGAATTTAATGATAATATAATTCCTTTCTTTCATGAATTACTTCTTCCTTATCTCTTGAATTGAATTAATGGTGAATGAGGGGGGTATTGCTCAATTAACCCTAATTTCATTTTTAGGAGATTCTAAACTAAGGGTTGCTTAATCCTAGATTTAATTCTAAGGTTGCGTAATTTTGGGATGAGAGATTAGAGCCTAACAAATTGCGTAATTTCGTTGGGACCATAAGGTTGATTTTCGCTTGTTAAATTAACCTAATTCATGGAAGAGAGGATGAATGTTAAATCTTGAGTGGAATGAGGATAGAATCTATGTG
The DNA here is from genome assembly GCF_003935025.1 of Abrus precatorius. Lineage (NCBI taxonomy): Eukaryota > Viridiplantae > Streptophyta > Magnoliopsida > Fabales > Fabaceae > Abrus > Abrus precatorius. The sequence continues at coordinate 14,669,335 of NW_020874439.1, forward strand.
GATGAACTAAGGATTGTTTTTTTTTTATTGTTTGAATTAATTAAACTCATTTGCTCATTGCTCTTTATTTTGATTTGAAACCACAAAACCCCCCATTTTAATTGCTTGTTTAATTTATGCCTTCAACATGTTTAATGAAGATTAATAACCAATGTTCATGGGAGACAATCTAGGGTTACTCTAGTACTATATTAATTTGTTTAAATTTTGATGAGGATTTACGACAAATCTTTTAAACACCTCGAAATAGACCATAATCAACACTCCCTACTGCACTTAAACTCCTTCCCTTTACAGGTCAATTTCGTCAAAGGGAAAGCTATTTTAGAAAATCCCTCGATGAATTTCCTATAATAGCCAGCTAGTCCCAAAAAATTGCAAATTTTTGTTCATTTGTAGGCCTCGACCATTGAGCCACTACTTCCACCTTTGCAGGATCTACCATAATGCCATCTTTCGACACCACATGTTCCAAAAATTGGATCTACGATAGCCAAAACTCGCACTTAGAGAATTTTGCGTACAATTGCCTCTCCTTCAAAATTTGTAAAACGATCCTCAAGTACTCAGCGTGTTCCTTCTAAGTCTTCGAATAAATTAGGATGTCGTCAATGAACACCACCATAAACTTTTCCAAAAATTCATGGAAGATTCTGTTCATATAGTCCATGAATACAACAGGTGCATTGATCACACCAAACGACATCACCAAGTATTCGTAGCGACCATAATGCGTCTTGAAGGCTATCTTGGGTACATCTTCAACCTTCACCCTAATCTGATGGTACCCTGATCTCAAATCGATTTTTGAAAACACTGCAGCTCTGCTCAACTGGTCTATCAAATCATCAATTCTTGGAAGAGCGTACTTGTTCTTGATTGTTACTTTATTCAATTGTCTATAGTCAACACACATCTTCATACTCCTATCCTTCTTTTTCCCCAAGAGAATAGGTGCTCCCCACGGTGACATGCTTGGCCTTACAAACCGCTTCTGCAGTAAGTCCTCTACTTGCTTCTTGACCTCCGCTAATTCCACCAGTGACATCCTATAAGATGCCACAGAAATCGGGCTTGCTCCTAGAATGAGGTCAATGTTGAATTCTATCTCTCTATGGTGGCAACTCAGAAACATTGTTATGGAAAACTTCCAAGAACTCCCTCATCACTGGAATATACTCTGACTCCACCGCACTTTCAACTTCTAGTGATAACATAATCATAAAGGCCTTAGCATTAATCGTGTTCCCCCACGCACTTTGACTTAAAAGTCTAGTAATTTCTAATGTCAGTGCACCACAAATCAAGGTCTTTTCCTTCCAGTCTAACAAAACATGGTTGGCGGATAACCAATTCATTTCCAAACTCACGTCCATTTGGAAAAGAGGTAAACAAATCAAGTTCACCTCAAAGTCCCTACCATATACCATTGCAGAATACCACAAACACACCCATGAGGTTATGACTGGCTTACCCGTAGGGGTAGTCACCACAACATTGCATGACAATTCAGTCACATGCAAGTCCAAACATTTAACACATTCCATGGAAATGAATGAGTGCATAACACTCGAGTCAAACAACACATCTAACAATCTGCCCTTAACAACATATTTACCTCTTATTAGCTCCTTAGACTGTGAAGCCTCTACCTCACTCATGGCAAATACCTTCTCTAGAATGCTCGACTTTGGCCCCATGCTTCCTCTTGATTTTGGCCTCTGGCTAGTGCTCACACTATTGCTCTTCTTAAGAGCAGCCCAACACACATTTGCAATATGTCCCAACTTTCCGCTGTTGCCACAGTTGGTCCGTGCTTGTGGGCAATCTCGTAGCATGTGTGGCCCTCCACATCTGAAACATCTGATTGGCCCTCTGTAAGAGCCAGAACCAAAGCCACCACTGCTCCTTGATGTGACATATTTTACGTTTATATTTATAGTTTTATTTTGGTCTATAACCACTTTTAATATGCTTTATTTTTAGAGTTTTTACCATTTTCTACTTATTGGAATAAATTTGGCCTATTACAAATAAATGTTTTAATTTCATATTTTTTGATAATTCTGACCACTGACTACTCTTTCGGTCATAACTTTTCTACAAATATCAGTTTTGGCTGATTCTAGTTGTATTAAATTCTATACATCTAGGGTTTCAAAATACATATATGAATTGTTGGATTTTGAGTTGATTTTAATTTTTTATGATTTTTTAAAGTTGAGGCAGATGTATTGAATATTGTTATAAGATTGCATTTAGATCCTTTGTTATTAGATAATTGTATTTGGACTTGTAGTTATAATTAAGGCCCAAATTTTGGTCATTTAATTTACCCTAATCAGAGCTTAAAAATAAACTAATAAGGTTTTAATTTAGGAGAGGTGATGAAAACACTTTAAGATTGTGAGACATGACTGAAATAAGAATCCTTGTTTTTACTTTCTCTCGAACTCTCTCATTCTTTCCTCATTCTTGCGTGGGTTAAGTGCTTCGTGTAATGGTGACAAAGACTGAGACCCGAAAATCCTACTACTTTTTGATAACTTAACGTGTAATGTATACAGATTGCTATTAAGAGTGTTGGACCAAATGGGTTTTTTTTAAAACATAAGTGCATAGGATTATTCAACCTGGTTTATAGATACCACTATTATTCTTGAGTATTGAGAAACTTGATTTTTAATATATTTTGAAGTGACACGCGGTCACAGCATGGATCTTGATTCTTCATCCACCTGATAGACAACAATTTATAAAGATTCACGTCATACTCTTATTACTAATAATTACTCATGAGATTTTTTTTTTTTCATTTACTCATAGTTTAGAAAATCATAATATTAGTAAGTACCACTTGATAATATAGCCATACCATATATTGACATAACTATACAAGTAGACTCTAATCTTTTTCACCTGCTCATGAGCCAATTACTAATAATATGAGATACAACATGTGATTTATCACTTCAACTAGAACTCTCTTAGGGGACGAACCCACAAAGTTCACATTCATTACCTGTATGCATTGAAGAACTAATTTCCTGCCTATTTGATTTCATCCAAATAAAAATCAGAAGATAACTAATAACATAAACCTGGTCATATAAATAATCCCATAATTATCCAAAGTAACCGCAAATTATCCAATAATCTTAAAACATAATCCACAACCATCAGAGTACCAAAACAAAGTACATTACACCCAAGCTACTGTCACTCTCTTAATAGAAGTAATTTTGACTAGCAAGTATACTAGTATTATTGTATCAAGTAATAAAATGTTAGAACTGTGTTTGAGTCCCAAATATCGTTCTCAGAGAATACAGTTCTCAAGTCCATAATTAGTTGAGCCTTACGAATTTCAGATGAAGTTTGGAAGCAAAAGTAACCAATATTGAAATTAGAAAACAAAACAGAACAATGAACATGAAAGTATGTATTTGACAAATGTAGAAAACATAGTTAAGAACTTGTTTCACCAAAACTTCAGTGTCTTTTCAATAAAGTTCTGAACTTTCAAGTATTTAGATGGAATGACAATCGGTTTCATGTTTTATTAATCAAAGGTTAATTCATTAACTCAATGAATCTAACATTCAACTAAATCACTCTAATTCCTTAGATCTGGTTCAATTAAATGTTGCATTAAGCATTAAAAACCAAAAGATTGCAAGATCAAGATATCTTATCCCTAAGAAATCAATAACCTTGGTAATTGATTCAGGTCTGAGAAACAAATTCAACTTCCATTGATAAGAGTTCCTCTATAATTAGTTAATCAAATTCTCATTCAATCACTATGTGAACAACAGAATCAATTACTTAATCCAATCCAATACTCAAAGTTCAGATCCAAAATCAATTCAACACTTCTATTTCAGATTCACAATCCCTAACTACAATAAGTTTAAGCAACCATTACAAAATAAGAAGAGAAGGAAAAAGAAGAAGAAGATGAATGAAGAAGCATTTTCAAGCCAAACTTCAATCTGATTCCTTAAGATTTGAAGCTTGGTGTTAGTCCCCAATCTCTCTCTTAGACTCTCTCAACACTAGAAAACAAATGGAAAGTGAAAATGAACAAAAGATCCCAAGATATCTGAGCTAATTCATATCTATAGAATTTCCGCCTTTCTGGCATGATCACTATTCTTCATAAAAGTAATAATTTCGCAAATTCAAATAACCAAATTTTCATAAGATAATTCAAAATAAGAGAAGGGTTACAAATTAATATCAAATAACTGCTACAAAACTAGTTCAATTACAACATTTTCAAAACAAAATCTAAGTTCTATAGCAGTCCATCCGTCCCTTCACTGAGTCCGATGCTGATCATCTTGATTACCTGAAAAATGAATGTAAGGGTGAGTACTCTACACTACTCAATACACAACTATCATAGAGTCTCACCTTGCCTATACTTCACGCAAAGTACACATAAATAGCATTTTCATTTCAATTTGTCACCGATGCACCTATGGCACCAAACAATCATATATATATGAAATTAACAAACAATAGTCTCGTGCACTCACTGCATGCCAGTCATGCTCACTGTTGCACTGTGATAATAGATTTTCTATGGATGGTCGCTGGTTACCCCCGCCTTACGGATACCAAGTGGGCAGTCATGGGTCACTTAGCAAAGGTAGTGGTCAGAGGTCTAGTCAAGAAGAGAGTGTGTGGCCCGTGGTGCACCCGTTCCACAGTCGGTGTCACCACTACTCTCTCCTCCCCAAGGTATTTCTACCATCCTTATCTTCCACACCCCCAGTGTATCGCAGAACCATTCACAACACATTATAAAGGTGCCAACACGCCCCATTCACATACATTTCATTCACACACGCAATCACCCCTATAGGGCCTAACTATGCCAACACGCCCTATTCACATAGCCTGCATTTATTCACGATAACATTAATTCACCAATCAATGGCATTCCATCACACACAATCACCCCTATGGGGCCTAACTATTCCAATACACATCACATTGCACATTAATTTCATCCAACACACAATTCCTATCCTCTATCTCGATCACATAGCAATATGCAACAAAATAACAACAAATCACAACAAACTGCACCTTGATTTTTGCAGAATCTCGCTACAGCGAGACCCTCTCGCTATAGTAAGACTGCACCCTAAACTGTTACTCTGTCGCTACAACGAGATATTCTCGCTACAGCGAGAAGGCGACAGACGCATGCCTTTCACCCAGGGTCCTCTCGCTGTAGCGAGACATCTGTCGCTGCAGCAAGAATGCCTTGCACCAAAACTTAGCCTATTTTCCTTTAATCTAATTCCAACCACAAACTTATATCATAATAAGGTCACATACATATATTTACATCACTATTGAGTAAATCAACACACATATGAATATATATATATATATATATATATATATATAATTTAACAACATTACAAAATTGGGGCGTTACAACTCTCCCCTCTTTTAAGGAATTTCATCCCTGAAATTCAACCAAATTACGTAAACAATTGCTGATACAATTCTCTCATTCTGCTCTCTGTCTCCCATGTGGCATCTTCTTCATCACTTGAGCTCCATATTACCTTCACCAATGAGATGTCCTTGCCCCTCAGCTGTTTAACACGGTGATCAACAATTCTAACCGGGTACACATTGTATGACAAATCTTCTCTCACTTGAACCAGGTCAAGATCAATCACATGGGAAGGATTCTGCACATATTGCCTAAGCTATGACACATGGAACACCGGGTGTAGATTCGAGAGATTCGGAGGTAGTGCTATCCGATACGCTGCAGGACCAATTCTACTCAGCACTTCAAATGGCCCAATGAACTTAGGAGAAAACTCTGAGATTTTAGAGCCCTCCCAACTCCGGTCACAGGCGAGACCTTCAGAAACACATGGTCCTCCACCTGGAACTCCAACAGTTTCCTCCTCCTATCATAACAACTCTTTTGTCGATCCTGGGCAACCTTCATTTTATCTCTGATCATTTTGATCTGCTCATTTTGCCTTTGGATCATATCCGGTGCACACAAAGTCGCCTCTCTGGTTTCATACCAACACAACGGAGTTCTGTTCCTCTGCCCATACAAGGCCTCAAACGGTGCCATTCCAATACTAGCACGGTAACTGTTGTTGTACGTGAATTCCACCAGAGGCAGACACTCTTCCCAAGTTCCCTACTGCTCAAGCACACAAGCCCTCAACAAGCCCTCTAGGGACTGAATGGTTCGCTCAGTCTGACCGTCAGTCTGTGGGTGGTAAGCTGCGATCAGTCTCAACCTAGTCCCCAACGCCCGTTGCAGGCTCTCCTAAACCTCGAGGTAAACCTCAGATCTCTATCTGACATCACACTAGTCGGCACTCTATGCAGTCTGACTGTCTCCCTCACATATAATTTCGCAAGTCTTTCCAATTTATATTTCATGTTGATCGGGAGAAAGTGTGCCGCCTTGGTCAACCGATCCCTTATCACCCAGATGGAGTCATGGTTGTTCCTAGTCTTAGGCAGCCCAAAAATAAAGTCCATGGAAATACTATCCCATTTCCACTTAGGGATCTCTAGCAGTTATAACAATCCAGGTGGACGTTGGTGTTCTACCTTCGCCTGCTGGCAGGTTAGGCATTTAGCCACATATTCAGCCACATCTCTCTTCATACCATTTCACCAAAAGCTCTTCCAGAGATTCTAATACATTTTAGTTGCATCGGGGTGGAAACTCATCCTGCTCTTATGTGCGTGCTTCCTCACCATCTGTCTCAGCTCATCCACTTGAGGAATGCACACTCGGTTCTGGAACTTAATCACCCCGTTCTCATCACGGTAGAACTCCAACTCCTTCCCCTCACCTTTCTGTCTCATCATGTCTTGCAGGAAGACATCTCCCTGCTGAGCATATTAGACGTACACCAAAAAGTCATTGTGAATCATCATCACTCCGAGATACAAACTCCCTGGCCTCACCTCCATGGCCAAATTCATGTCCCGAAATTCCTCAATTAACTCCATTTCTTTCACCGTCATTGCTGCCACGTGCAATTATTTCTAACTCAACGCATCGGCTACCGAATTTGCCTTGGCAGGGTGGTAAGACAATGTGAAGTCGTAGTCCTTGAGGAATTCCATCCATCTCCTCTACTGTATATTCAGTTCCCTCTGGTCAAACAGGTACTTCAAACTTTTGTGGTCACTGAACACTTCAAACCTTGCTCTATATAGGTAATGCCTCCATACCTTAAGTGCAAAAACCACCGCGGCCAACTCCAGATCGTGAGTTGGATAGTTGACTTCATGCGGGAGCAATTGCATCGAGACATAGGCGACCACTCGCCCGTCTTGCATCAAAATACAACCAAGTCCTTACCAGGATGCATCACAATACACATCAAAATTTTGCTCTGGGTTGGGTAGCACTAGCACCGGCGCCGAAGTTAGCCTTATCTTCAGCTCCAAGAAACTAGCTTCACACCCTTTGGTCCAATTGAACTCCTTTCCCTTGCGGGTCAGCTTCATTAAGGGCAATGCCATCTTAGAAAATCCCTCAATGAATTTCCTATAATAGCTCGCCAATCTGAGGAAACTGCATACCTCTGTCACATTCGTCGGCCTCGGCCACTTAGCCACTGCTTCCACTTTTGCAGGGTCTACCATGATTCCTTCCTTCAACACTACATGTCCCAGAAATTGGATCTTTGACAACCAGAACTCACACTTTGAGAATTTCACATACAACTGTGTCTCCCTCAGAATTTGCAAGACAATCCTTAACTGCTCGACATGTTCTTCCTGAGTCTTTGAATAAATTAGGATGTCGTCAATGAACACCACCATAAACTTATCCAAAAACTTGTGGAAGATCCTGTTCATGTAGTCTATGAACACCGCAGGTGCATTGGTCATTCTAAACGGCATAACCAAGTACTTGTAGTGACCATACCGTGTCCTAAACGCCGTTTTAGGTATATCTGTATCCTTTACTCTGATCTGATGATACCCCAACCTCAGGTCAATCTTCGAGAACACTGCTGCTCCCCTTAATTGGTCCATCAAATCATTGATCCTTGGAAGTAGATACTTCTTCTTGACCGTCACCTTATTCAACTGCCGATAATCCACACACATTCTCATGCTTCCATCCTTCTTCTTCACCAAGAGCACTAGTGCTCCCCACGGTGACACACTTGGTCTCACAAATCGTTTCTGCAATAGGTCTTCCACTTGCTTCTTGACCTCTGCCAATTCCACCGGTGACATCCTTTAAGGCGCCACAGAAATTGGGCTTGCTCCCAGAATGAGGTCAATACCAAACTCTATCTCCCTCTCAGGTGGCAGCTCGAAAACATCTTCAAGAAATACCTCCAAGAAATCCTTTACCACTGGAATATACTGCGGCTTTACCACGCTTTCGGCCTCCATCGAAAACATCACCATAAAGGCCTTGGCGTGTTCTCCCATGCACCTTGACTCATAAGTCTTTGGGCCTCGGTCATTGCTGCACCGAAGATCAAGGTCTTCTCTCTACAATCCAACAATACATGGTTGGCAGCTAGCCTATCCATTCCCAGAATTACATCCAATTTTGAAAGAGGTAAACAGATTAAGTCCACCTCAAACTCCCTACCATGTACCATTATCGAACACCCCAGGCATACCCATGACATCACAACCAGCTTACCCGTAAAGGTAGTCACCACCACATTACACAGAAATTCAGTTGCATACAAATTCAAACTCCTCAAGCAGTCCACAGACACAAAAGAGTGCATAACACCTAAGTCAAACAACACATTAAGTACTCTCTGCCTTTAACTACATATTTACCTCAGATCAATTCCTCTGACTGTGAAGCCTCTACCTCACTCATAGCAAAGACTCTCCCAGGGATGCTCAGCTCCGGCCCCGTGCTCGGCCCTGTGCTCCCTCTCAACTCAGGCCTCTAAGCCGTACTAGTACTGCTACTCCTCTTAGCGGCCTAACACACATCGAAAGTTTGCCCTGACTTCCCGCAGTTGTCACATGTTCGCCGTGGCTGTGGGCAGTCCCTCACCATGTGTGGCCCTCTACACCTGAAGCACTTAAGCGGCCCTTTGAAAGAGCTTGATCCTGAACCACTCTTACTGCTTTTCCTTGAGATGAACTCCCTCGACACTGAGAGTTGTTTGAACTTGAGTACGGTCCCCTTGAGAACCTAGGAGGTCTTCTATCTTGCCTCACTGGGCCGGCTCCCCTAGTGTCCACCGTCTTCCCTCTTTAGTTAGCTTCGAAAATTATGCTTTTGCTCACTAGGGTGGGCAAGTTTGTCAGCTAAAACACACTAACCGCAGCTTAGATGTCCGGCCTCAATCCATGCTCAAACTGAGGACACAGATCCTCCTCTCCATCACTATGCTGAAAATGAGGCCAGTACTTCATCAGCTCCTGGAACTTAGCTGTATATTCCCGCACAGTCATATTTCCTTGCTTCAGTTCAAGGAACTTCCTAGCTTTTTGCTTCCTTAGGTCCTAGGGAAAGTAGTTTCCTAGGAAGATGGTCTTGAATGTTTCCCACTGGATATAGCCATCTTCTTGTGGCAGGGTCTGACCGGCAAACCTCCACCAGCCCTCAGCCTCCCTACACAGCAAGTAGGTGGCATGGGTAATCTTGTTCTCCTTACGGCACCCCATTGCATTGAAGATCTTCTCCACATCAGCCACCCACTGATGAATCCATATTTTTATTAGTATTTTACTATAGTTTTAATCCATTTGATAAGGGAAATGTGTTGGAAAAAGCAGAAAAACTCATAAAAATAGAATGATTGAAGGATTTCCTTAAATAACATAGTTATTTTAGCATTTGTGAATTTTCTGTGTAGAAATTAATAATTCAAGCATGTTTTGTAGAAAATTCTGAGCAAAGTTCATGAAGATGGAAGATCAATGGAAAGATAGAAGAAAAGTAGCAAGTCTGGACTTAGAGAACAAAGTTTATGGAGTTTTAAGTTGGGCGTGATCACTATTTCTGGTGAAAGTGAGTAATCCAGAGCTTAAATGAGAAGTAAAGTCTGGGCGTGATCACTATTGACAGTGAAAGTGAGTGTTCCAGAGAGTTTCTCAGAAGAACACGTTGTGCGTTATCACTTTTGCTGGCGAAAGTGAGCATTCTAGAGGACTTTAAATTTTGCAAAGTTATGCGTAACCACTCTTGCTGGCGAAAGTGAGCGTTCCAGAAGAGCTTCACACACAGCGAGTAGCGCATGGTTACTCTTGTTGGCGAAAGTGGATGTTCTATAGAGAAGGTACCAAGGCAACATGCGTGTGGCCACTTTTACTCATGAAAGTGAACATGCGCACAACTCGACCTCTAGTGTTGTCACTCTTATGAATGAAAGTGATCGTTCCAGTCTTCCAGAATACCATAGAAGCCTCTGCATGGCTACTCTTGTGAATGAAAGTGATAACGCACAGAGGCGGGAAAATCTATAAATTGCAGAAACACTCAGATTTTAGGATCTTTTGTTCATTTTTCATTTTCACTTAGTTCTTGGGTGTGGAGAGAGTTTGAGAGAGAGAGTGGGGACGAACATCGAGCTTCAACCTAGAGGAATTGGATTGAAGATCGGTTGAAGATGCTTCTTCTGCGTTCTTCCTCTTCTTCTCTTTCTTTTTCTTTCTCTGCTGCAATGGCTTTGTTATTTCTTCATAGTTAGGCATTATAGATCCAAAACAAACATGTTGAATTGATTCTGGATCTGGATTTCAAGTTTTGGAATGGATTGAGTAGTTGATTCTGCACTTTACGTAGTAATTGAATGGAAATTTGATTAACTAATTTCAGAGGAACTCTTGCAATCCTCTGGTTTCTCACACTTAAAGCAACATTGAATTGAATCAGATCTAAGGAATTAGAGTGGTTTAATTGAATGTTAGGTTCACTGAGTTAAGGAATTAACCTCTGAATAATACAACGTGAAACTGATTATCATTCTTTCCAATTACTTGTAAGTTCAGAACTTTATTGATTCAACATTGGAGTTTTCGTGAAGCAACTCCCTAGCTATGGTTTCTACCTCTGTTTTCTCACAATTGTTTGTTCATTGTTCTGTTTTTCTTCTGATTTCAATATTTGTCAATTTTAATTCCAAACACTCTTTGAAATTCATTAAGCTCAACTAATTGTGGCCTTGTGAAGTGGTAATTGAATACTTTTATTCCCTAAGATCGATACTTAGGACTTTAACACAGTTCTGTCATTTTTTATAACTTGCTACATCAACACTAGTACACTTGCTAGTTTAATCAACTTCTCCTTAGAAGTGTGACACCCACCGTTGAGCTCCTTCGGGGTCAAATCCACCCTCAAACTTTGGAGGATTATGCCTAGTAAAGGCAGATAACCCTCGATACTCAGCCGACTCTCTGCCTTGATTGTGCACCATGGCTTCCAGAATCTAAGCCATGCGCTCCAAGAGGTCATTGGAGCCTCTAGCTCCTCTACCTCTACCTCTACCTCTACCAGCCATAATCTAAGCTACATAATTTAACAATCACAGTCCAGCACTTCAAATCAATGATACATTTATAATTTAGGCAAACAAAACAATCAACACTTATCTTGGACGCTTCAGCCCGATACCCAAGTTTGGTTTGGATGAACTGCTCTGATACCAAAATTGTAACACCTTAAATTTAATTTCAATTAAATAATATTTTCACAAATTTGAATAACCAAATTTTCATAACATTATTTGAAATAAGAGAAGGGTTATAAATTAATATCAAATAACTGTTATAGGACTAGTTCAATTACAACATTTTCAAAATAAAATGTAAGTCCTATAGCAATCCATCCGTCCCTTCACTGAGTCCGATGCTGATCATCTTGATTACCTGAAAAATGAATGTAAGGGTGAGTACTCTACACTACTCAATACACGCAAAGTACACATAAATAACATTTTCATTTCAATTTGTCGCCGATGCACTCATGGCACCAAACAATCATATATATATGAAATTAACAAACAATAGTGTCATGCACTCATTGCATGCCAGCCACGCTCACTGTGGCACTGTGATAACATATTTTCTATGGATGGTCGCCGGTTACCCCCGCCTCACAGATACCACGTGGGCAGTCACGGGTCGCTCAATAAAGGTAGTGGTCAGCAGTCTAGTCAGGAAGAGAGTGTGTGGCTCGTGGTGCACCCGTTCCACAGTCGATGTCACCACCACTCTCTCCTCTCCAAGGTATTTCTACCGTCCTTATCTTCCACACCCCTAGTTTATCGTTGAACCATTCATAACACATTATAACAGCGCCAACACGGCCCATTCACATACATTTCATTCACACACGCAATATTCATGCTTACACACGACACACAGCCTGTATTTAATTCATGTTACACGGCATACAGCCCACATTTTATCCACAGACGACACATAGCTTTCATTTATTCACGATAACATTAATTCACCAATCAATGACATTCCATCACACATAATCACACCTACGGGGCCTAACTATTCCAACACACATCGCATTGCACATCAATTTCATCCAACACACAATCCCTATCCTCTATCTTGGTCACATAGCAATATTCAACAAAATAACAACAAATAACAACAATGAGATAGGGTAGAGTTCCCCCCCTTACCTTGGATTGAAGACCCACACTCGAACTCAGCCTCAGACGTGCTCCCCACACAGATCTCGGCCTAAACACATGGAGAAACTCCATGAAAATCCCAGAAATCACCAAAAACAGAGAAAGGGGAGCAAAAATTGGGGCGTTACAGACGCAAAGGCCTTTCTGATGTTTTTCATAACTGGAGTGATCACTTTTCTTCACAAAAGTAGCCACGCTGAGGTCGAGATCTACGCGTGTTCACTTTTGTTGGCAAAAGGAGACACACGCAACTTTGCATTGATGGAAGGTTCTCTAGAACAATCACTTTTGTGAACAAAAGTGATAACGTGCAGTTTAAATTCCTAGAGGCTTCTCTGGAACGATCGCTTTTGCCATGAAAAGTGATCACGCGCGCTTTGCTATGCTTGAAGCTTATCTAGAACGCTCACTTTCATCAGTGAAAGTGATCACGTGCAGATTTCCCTTCACTTTCAAGCTCTGGAACAATCACTTTCGCTAGCGATAGTGACCACACCTAGCTCTTGCTTCATTAAACTTTGTTCCTTGATTCCATTTTTGCTACTTTCCTTCTATCTTTCCTTTGATCTTCCAACCTCATGAACTTAGCTCAGAATTTTCTGCAAAAATATGATTGAATTATTAATTTCTACACAGAAAATTCATAAATTCTAAAACAACTATGTGTTTAGTGAAAACTTTAATCATTCTCTTATTTTTTTGAGTTTTTCTGCTTTTTTCAACATGTTTTCTTTATTAGAGGTATTAAAATTAAGGTAAAATACTAGTAAAATATGGATTTATCAGTAATGTCCAGCTTTAAGGGGGTAATCATATAACCCCTCCACTAAGTTTAGTTTCTCTCTCTACTATGTATAACCAAGCGATGTTTCAGCCCCCTTACTTCTCTCCTTATTAATTTATGACACTCCACTTAGAGTTAATTTTTATGAGGAGTCATATCAATCTATGGACTGCGTGGAAAGATGAATAACTAGACGAAAAAGGCTCCTAATCAGGTACAAAGACTGCACCCAATGTTGTTCTTCTCTTTTCTTTTTGGGATAGATGTATAGGATAAAAGAGTCTACTACAATTTGCATCGTATTACTCGAAACAATGAAAGTAATTACAATGGACATTTAACACAAACAAGGAGATTTATATTCTCACTCCCCGAACATTCTCACGTAAGTTAATGATTAGAAGAGGAGTAGTTTTCGGAGGGATAGTATAATGGTGGGTGAATAATAACTACATTGCCTCTAGTGGAATTTGAAAGGTGTAACTCATGGTGTGCTAAAAAAAAAGGCGGGAAAGAAAGCCTTCTAATTACTAGTGTTAGGTTCTAAGGGAGTTACAAAGCATTCATTCTTGCAAGAGGAATTTAGGTATGTTTCAAAAAAGATAATAATAAAATAAATAACAACATCATGACAGCAGTGGAATAGAGCATAACTTAGAATGAAAAGAGGGAAAAGAAGGAGAAAGAGAGAAAAGGAAAAACATTTCCACAAAATACATTAATGGATAATCAGTTAAAAGAAATGGACCAAATTTTGAGGATGTTACATATGCGACTCTAGATCCATAACAATCCTATTGTTCAAAATTTATTGGGAGTTTCACTAGCTACCCTACATTTCACATGTATAGTGGGCACTTAAACCTCCATTGACTGATCTAACTCGACCAATAAGATAAGCCTCAGGAGAAAGTCAGGATAAAAGAGCATCGTGTGGAGACTCCAAGCCAGAGTTTCGGGGCCTAGGACACTTATAGGGCTATTGGTAAGTCACCTAACTCCATTAAATCCCCTAGACGTCGAGGTCGTCTATAATACCTTAAATTTAATTTCATTAAATATCAAATTTTATAAATGGGAGAGAATAAAATTTTATTCAAAATAGTTTTTCCCAGACATAGTTCATTAAAATATTTCAAAATAAGGATGGTTACAACTTGCATCAAATCATTGCTATAGGACTAATTCAATTACATCATAGTTCTAATAGATTTCTAGTCCTATAGTAGTTTAATCCATCCTTTCACTGATTCCAGTGCTGATCATCTTGATCACCCAAAAAGTAAATGTAAGGGTAAGTACTCTACACTATCTAATACACACCAACAAATGTAGAGTCTCACCTCGAATATTTCACATAATTTCTAACACATTTTACATAAGCATAATCTATCACAATTAATACTTTCCATTTCAGTTCACAACTGATGTACTCACTACACCAATAACCATATTTCACAAACACACGCACACATATGCGCTCACTGCACATAGCCACGCTCACTGTGACACTATGATAATAAATTCAAACCATGGATGGTCGCTGGCTACCCCCGCATCATGGATACCACATGTACGGTCACGAGTCGCTCGGCAAAAGGTAGTGGTCAAAGGTCTAGTCAGGAGGAGAGTGTGTGGCCTGTGGTGCACCCACACTCACCGTTGGTGTCACCATCTTCCACACCTCTAGTGTATGGCTGAACCATTAATAGGATCATTATAATGACATTTATCATGCTCCATTCACACACATTTTAGCCACATACAATATTCATTCACAACACACGACACAATGCCCATAGTCATTCATATTGCACGACACATAGGCCCACATTTGTTCACAACACACGACACAAGTGCCCATATTCATTCACGTTACATTCAACGCAAAACATTTTCAACACACACGGACAACAATTTCAACATAATACTCATCCAGCAATTTATTCCATTATACACACTATGTTCCACACAATCCTTTCAACCATTCATATTATTCAGCATCATCAAGATCCTACCCGACGCATTGTCCATCAAAATACGCAAGTTCACACATCATATCTCAATCACATTACAAAATATAGCAAACAAACGAATTCTCAAGCAAAATGAGATAGGTTAGAGTTTCCCCTTACCTCAAATTGAAGACCCACGCACAAACTCAACCAAGGAGCTCAACCAAAAAGATGCTCCCCACATGAATTTTGTCCTAAATACATGGAAGAAACCCATGAGAACTAAGGAAAATCAAGAAAACAGCTCCAAATGTGTTTCCAACCTTCAATCTTGTACCCAAAAGGCTTTGGACACAGTTTAATCGATAAGAATGGCTTAGGGATCGAGGGAAATGAGAGAGAGTTCAAAGGGAGAACTGGAAAATGATTTTCCCCAAACCGTAACCCCTAAAATACCCCTCTGGTCGCCACATTCTCGCTGCGGCAACAACCCCTGTTGTTATAGCGAAAATATCAAAGAAAACTACATTCTGGTTTCTGCAGAATCTCGCTGCAACGAGACCCTCTCCCTGCAGTGAGACTGCACCCAGAAATGCATCCCAAACTGTCGCTACAGCGAGGGATCTCTCGCTACAGCAAGAACCCCTAGTATTACACACTTAACCTGTTTCTCAGCCCAATCAATCCAGTCCAATTATACACGATTACATTTATACGTATACATGTGCATTTATACACATTAATATCATCATTACGCACTCAAGTGTAAATTCCAACATCCATTCACATATATACATATACACACACACACACACACACACACACACATATATATATATATATATATATATATATATAACAATAATCAATATTACAAAAATTCGGGGCATTACAACTCTCCCTTCCTTTAGGGAATTTCCTCCCCAAAATTCAACCAAGCGCATAGATTACACAAACAATTCCGGGTATAACTCTCTCATTCTACTCTCCGTTTCCAAGATGGCATCTCCCTCATCACTTAAGCTCCAAATCACCTTTAGCAATGAGATTTCCTTGCCCCTCAACTGCTTAGTACGGTGGTCTGCAATCCTCACCATATATACTTCATAGGACAAGTCTTCTCTTACTTGAACCGGGTCGAGATCAATCACATGGGAAGGATCTGGCACATACTGCCTAAGTTGTGACACATGGAACACCAGATGTAGTTTTGAGAGATTCAGAGGCAACGCTATCCGGTAAGCTGTAGGACTAATTCTACTCAGTGCTTCGAATGGCCTAATGAATTTAGGAGATAGCTTCTGAGATTTCAGGACTCTGCTAACTTCGGTCACAGGTGAGACCTTAAAAAACACATGGTCTCCTACCTGGAACTCCAACGACTTCCTTCTCTTATCATAGTAACTCTTTTGCCTATCCTGTGCAGCCTTTATCTTCTCCTTGATCATCTTGATCTGCTCATTCTGCCTTTGGATCATATTTGACGCACATAGATCCGCTTCTCTAGTCTCATATCAACACAATGGAGTCCTACACCTCTGCCCATATAAGGCCTCAAATGGTGCCATCCCAATGCTAGCATGATAGTTGTTATTATATATGAACTCCACCAGCGGCAGGCATTCTTCCCAAGTCCCCTACTGCTCTAGCACACAAGCTCTTAACAAGTCTTTTAGGGACTAGATAGTTCTCTTGGTTTTCCCATCAATTTGTGGACGATACGCAAACTAAGCTTCAACTTAGTGCCCAACGCCCTCTACAGGCTCTCCTAGAACCTTGAGGTAAACCTCAGGTTTCTATTAGACACTACACTGGTTGGCACTCCATGCAGCCTGACTATCTCCCTTACATACAAGTCCGCAAGCCTCTCTAACTTATACTTCATATTAATCAGGAGAAAGTGTGCAGCCTTAGTCAACCGATCCACTATCACCCAAATGGCATCATGGTTGTTCCTGGTCCTTGGCAACCCAGAAACAAAGTCCATGGAAATGCTGTCCCACTTCTACTAAGAGAAAATATCAAAGAAAACTGCATCCTGGTTTCTGTAGAATCTTGCTACAACGAAACCCTCTCGCTGCAGCGAGATTGTACCTAGAAATGCACCCCAAATTGTTACTCTGTCGCTATAGTGAGGGACCTCTCGCTACAGTGAGTAGGCGACAGTTTCACGTCTTCCTCCCAGGGTCTTCTCGCTACAGCGAGAACACCCCAGTATTACACACTTAACCTGTTTCTTAGCCCAATCAATCCAGTCCAATCATATACGAATACATTTATACGCATCCATGTGCATTTATACACATTCACATCATCATCACGTACTCAAGTGCAAATTCCAACATCCATTCACATATATACATATATATATATATATATAACAATAATCAATATTACAAAAATTCAGGGCATTACATCCTCCTTATCTTTCACCAATAGCAGTTAAAAAATAACCTTGTGACTTCCTTCACAGGGAGTGAGAATTCCCACATATTTGCCTTCTGAATAGTCATGCACATTTTCAGAGTTTCACTCCATTAATCACGCACACAGGCGCTGGCCAAATATAACATTTCACATAATTTCATCAACTATTCAGAACCACATATATATAGAGAATTGGCAAGTACTTATATCCGTGCCACAATGCACTTTCTCTATGTGTTCCAAGCTCACTAGCTTCATCTTTTTCCTTGAGTTCCAATCATTACCCAGCTAGTGTTACACTACTCATTTACTTTCAAAAAGAAAGAAAACAAAATTTTCACAAAGGTTTACTTTTAGTCATTAGATTCAATTATTGAACTCAAGGTCAGAGCTAAAACCCTAGCCAAACTCCTTAGAGCGCATATACTTACATACCAATTTACTCTCAGCATATCTCACGCATGTTCCCTAATGAGAACCGTACTCAATAAAAAATATTGCAATTAAATGCAGCTAGGGGTCGACCTAGATCGTCTCCTAAGGAATACCAGATTCAATCAAAGGTTCCCATGAACAAAGAAATTAAAATTACCAATAGGGGGATTTTGGAAAAATCAAGTTCTTTCAGGAATTTTAACAAACACTTGTAGTAGAATAGAATAAAACACTATTAAAAAGGCAGGTTGATTTATCCAATCATAACTAATCAATTAAAAACCAAATACCAAGCTGAAGATTGGAAACGAAAATTTGGAAAATAACAATAAAAATCCGGAACAAAAAAATACATACTAAAGCATATCAAAGACCGAAATTGCATCCAACAATTTTGAAAAGAACCAAGAACCAAGAATAACCAGCAAATTCGAAATTAAAATGAACAAGGAGCAGCAGATTCAACAGCTCAAGAGATTCAACAACAGATAGCAAAAATCGAAATGCAAGAAAGAGATTAACATCAACAGCCCAACCACAAGAAGCATAAATCTAAACCATACTTGCGAATTGAAAGAGAGAAGAGGAAGAAACAAACTCTAATTGGATAAATTGAGGAAGAACTAGCACATTTGTATTGAAAATCTCTGTAACCATGGCTGAAAGTCAATTTTTTGTTTTAAGAATCAAATTGTCCATTGCTAAAAAAGTTGAAGGAAAATTACGTAAGGTCCTCTCCTCCTTAATTAGGGTTATTCCCCCTCAGAATCTGGACCCAATGATTGGATCTTCTCGAAGCTTTCCTAATTGGGCCAGAAATTAATGAAATACATAACAAAACAAAGCCCAAAAATGGATAAATGTAGGGACAGTTCCGTGGGTACTTTTCGAGCTCAAAAATGACCATCTTCGGCTTGGAATTTGACAAAGCTTGTGAGATAAACATTTGTAGCTCCGTGTCTTAGCTTTCCAACGCATATCTAATCACTCAATTCCGAGTCTTGTAGCTCCAGATATGGCTTTAACAACAAGCAATGGTCAAACTACCAAAAAGAACGAAAATTGTTTAGTTTTGCAACTAAGCCCTCAAGTTCAAAGACAGTTAACAAACATTATAATACCACGAAATTAAGCATAAATGTGAGAGTAATTAAGGCCATAATGATATGCATTACTATACTAAAATACAGCCTATCAAATACCCCTACACTTAGCTTTTTGTACCCCTGGGCAAAATTAGAACATGCAACAATACCCCAAAAAGAAAAGCACAAGAAAGAAAATAGTTTATTATTCAATGTGAATCTCAGAAAATGCAAGGAACAAAGAACCTGTTACAATCCCAGTCAAAGCAACCAAACAGCCATGAGCATCGTTCAAGTATCTCAAGGCGTGACAAGAGCATCAATCAGTTCAAGAGGTGAATCAAAAGCAACCAAACCTCACAGAAGGTCTCAAGTGTCTAGGTATTCAATTTCAGCTCAATGCACTCAAGAAAACAAGCAACACATAGACTTGACAAGCCTCTAAAATCAGCACTCAAAACATATGCATATTGAAATCAAAAGGACTTTTCAAGGACGTTGTAATAGGGCCAAGGATAAGGGAGGATAAAATATGGATAAGAAGCTAAAATTAAAGGGAATAGAGGAGCAATGGGGACCAAGTCAATATACCCAAAACCTCTAATTCTAATCCTCTTCTTGGCTCCCTCAAACACTTTTATTCCTTTTTTTTTCTTACCTTGTCTCTCTTTCTTTTCTTTTCTTTTCTTTTTTTTTTTTTCAATTTTCATTATTTTTTCTTCACTTATTGGAAGAGACAAGATACCAAACAAATATACACAACAGTATTCAAAAGTATCCAATGAACACACACTCCCACACTTGTTCTCAAAACAATGCCAAAGCTCCAAAATTTCCTAAGGTTAAGGTAATCATGATTTTTCACTTAAGGCTAATAATGAGCTTCAAAACAAAGAAAGAGGAAAAACATAGGCTCAAAGGGGCTATCAAAGGAATTCAATCAAGGTAGGCTTATTTGGCCAGAGGCTCAAGAACAAAATTTCTTTAATCATTTCCACACATGCATATGAATCAAGAATCATCAACAAGAGTCAGGCCAAGGCAAATGTGCAAGTAATCAAGAGGCATACACACAAGAAAGAATAATAGATGGGGGCTCAAATCCTTACACATGGTAAATCAGTCACTTTCAAAACAACCTCTCAAACCTCAAGATAAACTCAACATGCCAAGAAACACACAGAATTCAATCCATGGAATATTAGGAAACTCAAAACCAAGAGTGCACAAGGCGTTTATTGCCTATACAAATCCAAGAATCCACAAGGAAACAAGACACAAAAACAAAACCAAAACCAAACCAAACCAAGAACAAAACAAAAACCAGAAACAAAACAAACCCAAAGCAAAAAGTCTCCCCCCCTCACACTGAAATGACACAGTGTCTCAATGTGGCACAAAAACATATCAATCCAGATAATCTAATCAATCAGAATCAGACATATGCAGTGAAAGTAAAGGAAGGAGAGAGAAAGAAAACTCCCTGAGTCATGGTGGTGTAAAAGATGTGGGGTCCAGCAAGGCAACCTCCTCCACTATGGTGTCCACCAAAGAAGGGTTAGTCAGAAAAGGTTTCAGGCGGTGCCCATTAACCTTGAAGCTCTTACCTGTGGATTCACTTTTGATCTCAACTGTACCATAAGGAAAAACATTAAGCACAACAAAAGGTCCAATCCACTTAGAACAAAGCTTACCACCCATGAGACCAAGCGTAGAATTATACAATAAAACCTGTTGACCAACCACAAATTCTTTCCTAGCTATCGAGCTATCGTGAAATATCTTGGTATTCTCCTTGTAGAAATTAGAGTTCTCATAGGCTTCAAGGAGGATCTCATTCAGTTCATTCAGCTGCAACTTCCTTTCCTCATCCAGTTCATTCGACCAGATCAGAGGACATATTACAAGTCTTTACAGCCCAATCCTCATTGACCAGATCAAAGGACATATTACAAGTCTTCACAGCCCAATAAGCTCAATGCTCTATCTCCACTGGCAAATGACATGCTTTACCAAAGATAACCCGGTAGGGAGACATCCCAATAAGTGCCTTGTAAGCAATCCTATGCACTCAGAGAGCATCCTCAAGCCTGGTACTCCAATCTTTCCTGTTGGGCTGAACAATCTTCTCTCGAATCCCCTTGATCTCCCTGTTTGAAATCTTAGCCTGTCCGTTAGTCTGGGGGTGATATGGTGTGGAAACTTTGTGAACTACCCCATACTTCCAAAGCAAGGCCTGCATGGACCTATTACAAAAATGAGTGCCCAGGTCGCTAATGATGGCTTTAGGTACACCAAACCTGCAAAAGATGTTAGATCTGACAAAATCCACAATAACTCGAACATTATTAGTCCGGGTGGCCTTAGCCTCCACCCATTTTGAAACATAATCAATAGCCAGAAGAATATATATAAAACCGAAAGAAACAAGGAAAGGGCCCATTAAATCTATACCCCAGACATCAAACACCTCACAAAACAGCATAGGCTGCTGAGGCATTGATAGTCATATGTTAGTACATCTTTCTCTCCATGTTTTTGGTTTAATTGAGTCTGATTAGTGTACTGTTTTGATGTATTAGTTTAGATTTGTGTTGGTAAGTCATGTAGGGTTTAAATGTAAATCTTTCTTAATTCCTGCCATAATTTCTTGTTTTGACACAGTTTCTTGCAAAGACCATATCTGGAGCTACACTACTCGGAATTGAACAAAATTTATGTCCCTGGAAAGATAAGAGAGAGATCTACAACTTCTCTGTTGGGAGAAAAGCCCGGTTCAAGCATCTTCAGGCCCAAAAATGCGTCACAATGTTGCAACCCTGCAATGACATTTTCAAAATTTGATTATATTGTTGACATTACTTAGTTAGGTGTTTAGGAACCCCATTAGGGAGTTGGGCCTTAATTAAGCCCAATTATTTTGTCTTTAAATAGAGGTTATGACTTCATGTAAAAGATTCTTTTCCCTCATTTTTTTCAGAATTCAAAAAGTCTCCATACTAAATTCTTTCTTCTCCTCTCCTTCATTTTCGTATTTTCATCTTCTCATCTTCTTCTCTCTTTTTCTTCCTCTTCCTCTCCTGTGGTTGGCCAAGCAAACATGATTATGAAGCAAGGTTAATTCATCAATCAGTTCAAGGTTTTAAGAACTACATTGCATTCGAGTTCCGGATTAGGTTCTATCGAATTTCTTCCTTTTTCTCTCTTTTCTGATTAGGTTAATTACGTTTTTCATGATATTGAATTTTTGTTTGTATCCTAAACAGAGAATGAGTTAATTTCAGATTTGAAATAATTGAATTCACCTAATTCAATCAATCAATTGTTCTGAATTTCATCAGAGTATTGGATTTGCGATTGCGGTTCTTGTTTTGATGGAATTCATAATCTAAATTTAGATTTTAGATTATTAATGTCGAATTGAATTAGTGTTGATTGGAATTTCGTTGGAATTGTATTCGTGTGAACAATGAGAATTGCATTGTAGGGATTGAGATCTTGAATTGGTTGAAGTTCATATTTCGTTGGAATTGTTCTTTATTCTTCTTCTGTTGTTTACAATTGAATTCAAAACAAATCCTCCCCCAAGCTAACTGTAAACTATATGATGGAACCGAAAGAGAGTGCATTTTATGTCCTTGTGAGATGAGCTAGGTTTGCTCCTTGTATTGCAAAATTGTTGAGAAAATCTAGCTTGTTTGATACCATTGCGACGTAGTTACCAAAATGGTGCCGTTGCTGAGGACATAAGTCATTTTGTTTTTATTTTGTCATATGCACTAACTGATTCTGTGTTTAAGCATTTATGCATTTTGTTGTGTATTGTGTTCTGTGCATTGTGTATTATGTTCTGTGTTAGTTTCCAAACTCTGTTCTTGTGTAATTGATTCTGTGTTTCGTTTCTGCATTTTGTAATTGATTTGTTTTTGCATTGTTGTTGTATTAATCTGCTGTTCATTGTGTTGTCCTCTGTGATTTGTTGTTTGTTTTCTTCAATAATCATTCCTAATTTCCAGTTT
Source organism: Abrus precatorius (assembly GCF_003935025.1). Classification (NCBI taxonomy): domain Eukaryota; kingdom Viridiplantae; phylum Streptophyta; class Magnoliopsida; order Fabales; family Fabaceae; genus Abrus; species Abrus precatorius. The sequence continues at coordinate 14,692,708 of NW_020874439.1, forward strand.
GATCACTAAGTATTTCGTGTTTGATACCTTGTGTGGTTGAACAAAATTTTGTCCATGTAAATGTCCAAACAGAAGAGTAGTAGAGGCAGAAAACAAAGGAATTCGCTATTGTTCCATTAGTCACTGTTCATGCACTAATCATGCACTATTCACCGCTATTCATCCGATTTTGAAAATTCCAAAAAATACTTAGAGATCGAATTTTGGTCTGAATTTTTTTGTCCACACTTCTTTTAGTGTTTATTAGTGTTTAGAGTTTGTAGATTTCAAAAATCATTAATAGAAAAAGATATACATCTTGGTGGCCAAGAAAATTTTTGTGAAACTTCAAAGTGGCATAACTTTTGCTAGAAAACTCAGAATTGAGCATATTGTATATGCATTTGGGGTAGAAAAAAATTTCCTATGCAATGCAACCATGAAGTTGGTTGAGGCTTCCCAAAATTTCAAAAATCGCTTGTTTTCTAAAATTTTTTTTTAGCATTTATTGACCTATTTTTCTTGATTTTAGGCCTCTAGTTTCCATAGCAAATCAATTCAAAAAATTCTGAAATTTTTTGTGGTGTTTTTCTATACCAAAAATAGATTTATCATGGTCTCACTTCATTCATATCTTGCATTTTGATGGTACTTGCTTTGTAAACTGACTTTATGCATTCTTTGAGTACTTGTTGTTCTTGTTAGTTCTAACCTTACATGACCAGGGCCAACCCTAGTGTATTGCATGAACCTGATCCTGAAATAGAAAGAACAATCCATAGGATAAGAGCTAATAAAAACAGTGGTAGTGTACTTTGTGAGTCTGAAACTGTTAATCCTACTATTAGTGAATCCGAGATTAAAAGTGAGGATATGGCTGATAACCCTGAGCTAACTTTGAAGGAATTGGCCACACCTAACGTAGTGTATCAGTCATGGTGTGTCCAATATCCTGAAGATGAATCAACTTGTTATGAGCTTAAATCTGGACTTATCCATTTGTTGCCAAAGTTTCATGGACTCACAGGTGAAGATCCTCATAAGCATTTAAAAGAGTTCCATGTGGTGTATTCTATCATGAGACCTCAAGGAGTGCCTGAAGACCATGTCAAAATGAAGGCGTTTCCTTTCTCTCTGGATGGTGTTGCAAAAGATTGGCTTTACTTCCTACCTTTAACAATCACTACATGGAATCAAATAAAGAGGTTATTTTTGGAGAAATTCTTCCCTGCCTCCAGAACTGTAGCAATAAGGAAAGAGATTTGTGGTATAAGGCAGTTGAATGGAGAGACTTTCTATGACTACTGGGAGAGATTCAACAAGCTGTGTGCTACCTATCCTCATCATCAAATAAGTGAGCAGTTACTAATTTAATATTTTTATGAAGGACTAACTTTGACGGACAGAAGCATGATAGATGCAGCAAGTGGAGGAGAATTGATGGATAAGACACCACAGGCTGCAAGGCAACTTATTACAAACATGGCAGCCAACACTCAACAATCCAGATTCAGAGGAGCTGCTAGGGGAGTAAATGAGATAGCACTTGGTGCTGGTACTAGTGTTGTTTATGGTGTGGAAAATCAGAGGCTGGAGAACAAAATCAATGAGTTGACCACCATAGTGAGGCATTTGGCCATTGGTCAACAACAAGTGAGTGCAGCAAGTGAGCAGCCAACAAGAGTCTGTGGCATATGTACTTCCACTGAGCACCCTACGGATTCATGCCTTACCTTGCAAGAGACAGATGCGAATGTTTTTGGAATCTACACCAACCAACAGCAGCAATATAGATCTCCAAACTAGCAACAGAATTATAAACCATACTCCCAGACATATAATCCAGGTTGGAGAGATAATCCAAACCTGAGATGGGGGTAGCAGCAACAAAATCAACAACCTTCATTTCAACCTACTGTAGGCAAATACCAGCCTCCATTCAGGCAACAGCCACCTCCACCACCCCTCCTGCATAAAAGAGTTAGCCATCATTCCAGGAGATGATGCAACAAATGGCTACAAACAACCTGCAATTTCAACAAAACATGCAAGCAACTGTCCAGGATTTGAGGATTCAGGTTGGACAACTAGCCACTCAATTGAGTCAGATTCAGTCTCAAGGTTCCAATAATCTTCCTTCTCAAACAGTCATGAATAGAAAGGGAAATGTAAGTGCTATTACCCTGCGAAGTGGAAAAGAGTTACCAGCAGTTGTAGCTGCAGCACCAGATTCTGAAAATAATAGTGATCATCCAATGAAAAACATATTCCACTTCCCTTCCCGAACAGACCAGTAGCAGCAAGAAAAAAACCAGAGTCAGATAATGAGTTGCTGGACATGTTCATTAGAATAAAAGTAAATATTCCTCTCCTTGATGCTATCCGACAAGTTCCTAAATATGCAAAGTTGCTAAAGGAATTGTGTACTAACAAGAGGAAGCTGAAGGGTAATGAGCGAGTGAGTATGGGGAGAAATGGTTCTACACTTCTCCAGAATAAGAATGTGTCTGCAATCATTCCACAGGACTTGCTCCCTGAGTTACCACAGAAGTGCAAAGATCCAGGAACTTTCACCATCCCTTGTACAATTGGAGAGAAAGTCTTTACAAATGCTATGTTGGATTTAGGTGCTTCAATTAATGTTATGCCTGCATCTGTTTTTAGATCATTGCAGATTGGAGATTTGATTCCTACAGGAATTGTCGTCTAGCTAGCAAACAAAAGCACTGCGCAGCTACTTGGTGTCGTGGAAGATGTTCTTGTAAAAGTTGAGGACCTCTTTTTTCCTGCTGATTTCTATATTTTAGAGATGGAGGATGACATGCTCAGCCATGCTACATTGATCCTTGGGAGACCATTCTTGAGGAGCGAACAAAGATAAATGTGCATGCAGGGACCCTTTCGATGGAGTTTGGTGACAATTTGGTGCAGTTCAACATTTTTTAGGCAATGAGACACCCAACAGAGAACCATTCTATTTTCAGTTTGGATGTTATTGATTTACTTGTTGATGACTGCATAAATTTAGATGATTTGTTTGTTGATTTCACAGATTCCACTAACCCATCATGTACTTGTGATGATTCATCTATTTGTGCTGTTTGTAGTGTTGATGTTGCAGGTGCAGCAGATATAGTTACACCAGTAGATGTTTCACCACTGGCAGTTGACCTATCTCCACCTCCATCAATAGAGCTTAAGCCTTTGCCTGCACATCTGAAGTATGCTTACTTAGAGGATAACCAGAGACTTCCTGTCATTATAGCTCGTGATCTCAAATCTGATCAAGAGGATAAACTACTGCAGGTTTTGAGAGATCATAGGAAGGCCATTGGTTGGACCCTTACTGATCTTCCTGGAATTAGTCCTGCTATTTGTATGCACCAAATTTTATTGGAGGATGAGTTTCGACCTATGAGACAGCCATAGAGACGACTCAATCCTACTATTTTAGATGTTGTGAAGAAGGAGGTCATAAAGCTACTGGCAGTAGGTAGTATTTATCCCATTTCTGACAGTAAGTGGGTTAGTCCTGTGTAGGTGGTCCCAAAGAAGATTGGGATGATTGTGGTGAAGAACCAGGATGATGAGTTGGTTCCAACCATAGTTCAAAACAGTTGGCGAGTTTGTGTAGATTACAGAAGACTTAATCAGGCTACTCGCAGGATCATTTTCCTCTTCTATTCATCGATCAGGTTTTGGAGAGGCTAGCAAGTAAATCCCATTACTGCTTTCTAGATGGATTTTCTGGGTACATGCAGGTTCATATTGCACCAGAGGACCAGTACAAGATCATATTCACCTGCCCATTTGGCACATTTGCTTACACCAAGATGCCATCTGGTTTTTGCAACGCTCCGGGCACTTTGCAGAGGTGTATGGTGAGTATATTTTCTGACCTTTTAGAGAGTTGCATGGAGGTGTTTATGGATGATTTTACTTCTATGGTTCTTCATTTGATGCATGCCTAGAGAGTTTATCTAAGGTGTTGCATAGGTGCATTCAAACTAACCTTGTGTTAAATTTTGAGAAGTGTCATTTTTTGGTTACACAGGGTATAGTCTTGGGTCACTTAGTCTCCAGTCAGGGTATTCAGATTGATAAGGCTAAAATTGATATCATTGTTTCTCTACCTTACCCCACTTCTGTGCGAGAAGTGCGTTCTTTCCTTGGACATGCAGGTTTTTACGAGAGATTTATACAGGACTTCAGCAAGATTACATTACCATTGTCCAAGCTCCTGCAAAAGGAGGTAGAGTTTGTTTTTGATTAACTTTGTCAGGTAGCTTTTCAAGAGCTGAAGAGGCGGCTTACCACCACACCTATTGCTGATATTGTGAATTACCTGGTTGCAGGTGTCTTTCCTACAAATGCGTCTAGAGCACAGATAGCCAAACTGAAAAGTAAGGCTAAATATTATGTTTGGGATGACCCTTATTTGTAGCAGTTTTGCAGTGACCAGGTGATCCGCAAGTGCATTCCAGATCAGGAGATCCATTTTGTGCTTCAATTTTGTCATAGTTCACCTGTTGGAGGACATTATGGATCATATAAGACAACTAGGAAGGTGTTGGAAAGTGGGTTTTACTGGCCTACCATTTTCAGAAATGCAAATTAGATCTCCAACACCTGTGAGCAATGTGAGAGAGCAGGGATGGCCATTACACATAGGCATGAGATGCCCCAGCAGCCGATCATTTCCTGTGAGGTTTTTGATGTTTGGGGTATTGATTTTATGGGTCCATTTCCTGCATCTTTTGGTTACACATTTATTTTACTTGTTGTTGATTATGTTTCCAAATAGGTGGAGGCTAAGGCCACCAAAACTAATGATTCTAAGGTTGTTGTGGATTTTGTTAGATCTAACATTTTTTGCAGGTTTGGTGTGCCTAAAGCCATTATCAGTGACAGGGGAAACCATTTCTGTAATAGAAGCATGCAGGCTTTGCTTCATAAGTATGGGGTTGTACAAAGAGTGTCTACAGCTTATCATCCCCAAACTAATGGCCAGGTCGAGGTTTTTAACAGGGAAATCAAGCAGATTTTGCAGAAGATAGTGCACCCCAATAGAAAAGATTGCAGCAAATTTTTGGATGATGCTCTTTGGGCCTATAGGACAGCTTACTAGACACCGATTAGGATGTCTCCTTACAAGATTGTGTTTGGTAAAGCATGTCATCTGCCTGTTGAGATTGAGCATAGAGCATATTGGGCGGTGAGACATTGTAACTTGGAGTTTGAACAAGCGGGTATAGAAAGGAAGCTTTAATTACAACAACTTGAGGAGCTTCGCTTGGAAGCATATTAGAACTCAAAAATATACAAGGAAAAAGTCAAACGCTTTCATGATAGACATATTTTGAGAAAGGAGTTCAAAGTGGGCCAACAAGTGCTTCTGTTCAATTCCTGCCTAAAACTTATAGCCGGTAAACTTAGATCTAGATGGAATGGTCCTTTTGTTGTTACTAATGTGTTTTCCCATGGTGCAGTGATAACCAAGTCGCAATAGTATCAAACAAACTAGATTTTCTTAACAATTTTGCAATAGAAGGAGTAAACTTAGGTCATCTCACAAGGACATAAAATGCATTCTGTTTCTGGTTCCATCATATAGTTTCATATTAGCTTAGGGAAGGATTGTTTTGAATTAAATTGTAAACAAAAAAAAAAAAAGAACAAAGAATAATTCCAACGAAATATGAAGTTCAACCAAATCAAGATCTTAATCACTACAACGTAATTCTCATTGTTACACGAATACAATTCCAACGAATTTCCAATCAACACTAATTCAATACGACATTAACAATCCAAAATCTAAATCTAGATTATGAATTCTATCAAAACAAGAACTGCAATCACAAATCCAATGCTCTAACAAAATTTAGAACAATTGATTGATTGATTGAATTAGGTGAATTCATTTATTTCAAATCTGAAATTCTCATTCTCTGTTTAGAATGCAAAAGAAAATTCAATATCATGAAAAACGTAATTATCCTAATCAGAAAAGAGGAGGAAGAGAGAGAATTCGATAGAACCTAATCCGAAACTCAAATGCAATTTAGTTCTTGAAACCTTGAACCGATTGATGGATTAGCCTTGCTTCATGATCATGCTTGCTTCGGCCAAAACTAGAAAATACGAAAAGATGGAAGGTAGAGAGACGAAAATAAAAGAGAGGAGAAGAAAGAATTTTAAAATAGAGACAAAAATAATGAGGGAAAAGAGGATTCATACATGAAGTTATAACCTCTATTTAAAGACAAAATAATTGGGCTTAATTAAGGCCCAACTCCCTAATGAGGTTCCTAAACACCTAACTAAGTAAAATCAACAATACAATCAAATTCTGAAAATTTCAGTGCAGGGCCGCAACATTGTGACGCAATTGTAACTTAGAGTTTGAACAAGTGGGTATGGAAAGGAAGCTTCAATTACAACAACTTGAGGAGCTTCACTTGGAAGCATATGAGAACTCAAAAATATATAAGGAAAAAGTCAAACGCCTTCATGATAGACATATTTTGAGAAAGGAGTTCAAAGTGGGCCAACAAGTGCTTCTGTTCAATTCCCGCCTAAAACTTATAGCCGGTAAACTTAGATCTAGATGAGATGGTCCTTTTGTTGTTACTAATGTGTTTTCCCATGGTGCAGTTGAAATTGAGAATGAAGTTACCAGTAGCATTTTCAAGTCAATGGACATCAACTCAAGGAATTTCATCAAAGTCCAAAGTTGGAGGAGGAAAATGTAGAAAACATGTCCATGGAAGCACCAACTCTTGGACCTTGAGGGAGTTCTTTTTCCATTCTGTACTTTTTGAGATTGTCTTTGTTGTGTGGCTGCATTGAGGACAATGTAACTTTTAAGTGTGGGGGGGGGGGGGGGAGTTGCATGCATAATTGTGTTGCTGTTTTCTGTTTTTCATTTTTCTGCTGTTTTCTATTTTTCATTTTTCTGCTGTTTTCTATTTTTAGTTACATAAATTTTCATTCTATCTTTTTATTTTCTAGATGTAGGAATTGTGAAAGTTGTTACACCATTTCTTATTGATAGGTTGCAATACTTGATATGAGTCATTTTTACATTTTTAGTTGAGCAACCTGCTTAAAAAATTTGAGTTTGATTCATTAATGATGGAGTATGAACCTTGTGAGGATTTTGAGCATATTTTGGTTGGAATATCTCATACAATAGCATCTTCTTTCTTGTGTGATTTCACTCATGTTGCTAGATTACCTTTTGTTTTGCCTTGTATCTTTTTAAAGCTTCTTGTCACATGCATTATTGATATGATTTAGACCTTTCTGGAAATTGTAGCTACTTTGTCAAATTGACTTACCTTGCATTGATTCCTCTTGTTTACCCCTCTTTGGGCCTTTATAACCCTTCCTTGATTTTAGCTCATTATAGGCTATATAGTGAAAAACCATGATGTTCCATAACCTTAGGGATTATAGGAGCTTTGGAATTGTTTTGGGAATGGGTCTTTAATAAGTGTGGGGGTGCCTCTAGGAAATGCTTCTATATTGTGGATATTGAGTTGTTTGGTATTAAAAAAACAAAACAAAACAAAACAAAGCAAAAGAAAAAAAATATATATATATAAAATAAATAAATAAATAAATAAAAAATGTGGCAAATCATAGGATTTAGGAGATTTTTCTAGGGGTAATCTTTTTACTTATTTGAACTTATTCCCAATTGCTCCTCTTTTCTCTATGGTTGTTTAAGCCTCAATGTCTTTTCCATCTAACCTTTACCTTGGCCACATTACAAGCTAAATTAAAGTCCTTTTGATCTTTAATAACATGTGTTTCAAGTTGTGGAAATTAGAAGCTTGTCAAAGCTTGCGTGCGCTAGTTTTCATGTTGTGTTGAGTGTAAATACTAGCAAAATAAAAATAAAAATTGAGAGTTAAGAGCTATATACTACCTTGTGAGGTTCTATCATTTTTGAGTCTTTCTTTATTTTGACTTGTCTTCTTGCTTACTCTTAATGTCATTTGTGTCTCATTGACTGTTTGTTGCCTTGATTCTAGAAATGTTTGTTCTCTTTCTTTATTCTTTGCATTGGAAATTCATTAGAAAGTTTTGAGAATTTTGTAAATACTTCTTGTTGTTTTAAAAGTTTTGCCCCGGAGTGCAAAGGATTAAGTGTGGGGGTATTTGATAGTCATATTTTAGTACATCTTTCTCTCCATGTTTTTGGTTTAATTGAGTCTCATTACTGTACTATTTTGATGTATTAGTTTAGATTTGTGTTGGTAAGTCATGTAAGATTTAAATATAAATCTTTCTTAATTCCCGCCATAATTTCTTGTTTTGACACAGTTTCTTGCAAAGACCATATCTGGAGCTACACTACTCGGAATTGAACAAAATTTGTGTCCTTAGAAAGATAAGAGAGATATCTACAACTTCTTTGTTGTGAGAAAAGCCCGGTTCAAGCACCTTCAGGCCCAAAAATGCATCACAATGTTGCGGCCCTGCAATGACATTCAAAATTTGATTGTATTGTTGACATTACTTAGTTAGGTGTTTAGGAACCTCATTAGGGAGTTGGGCCTTAATTAAGCCCAATTATTTTGTCTTTAAATAGAGGTTATGACTTCATGTAAAAGATTCTTTTCCTTCATTTTTTTTTCAGAATTCAAAAAGTCTCTATACTAAATTCTCTCTTATCATCTCCTTCATTTTCGTATTTTCATCTTCTCATCTTCTTCTCTCTTTTTCTTCCTCTTCCTATCCTGTGGTTGGCGAAGCAAACATGATTATGAAGCAAGGCTAATTCATCAATTGGTTCAAGGTTTCAAGAACTACATTGCATTCGAGTTCCGGATTAGGTTCTATCGAATTTCTTCCTTTTTCTCTCTTTTCTAATTAGGTTAAATACATTTTTCATGATATTGAATTTTTGTTTGTATCCTAAACAGAGAATGAGTTAATTTCAAGTTTGAAATAATTGAATTCACCTAATTCAATCAATCAATTATTCTGAATTTTGTCAGAGTATTGGATTTACGATTGCGGTTCTTGTTTTGATGGAATTCATAATCTAAATTTAGATTTCAGAGTATTAATGTCGAATTGAATTAGTGTTGATTGGAATTTCGTTGGAATTGTATTCATGTGAACAATGAGAATTGGATTGTAGGGATTGAGATCTTGAATTGGTTGAAGTTCATATTTCGTTGGAATTGTTCTTTATTCTTCTTCTGTTGTTTACAATTGAATTCAAAACAAATCCTCCCCAAGCTAGCTGTAAACTGTGTGATGGAACCGAAAGCAGAGTGCATTTTATGTCCTTGTGAGATGACTAGGTTTGCTCCTTGTATTGCAAAATTGTTGAGAAAATCTAGCTTGTTTGATACCATTGCAACGTGGTTATCAGGCATCTGTTGTTTCCAAGGAAAGGCTCCTCCAGCTCTTTGGCACTGCTCACAAGTGCTACAAGTCTTCTGATGAATCCATATTTTTACTGATATTTTAGTATAATTCTAACACATTTGATAAGAAAAAGATATGAAGAAAGCAGAAAAACTCAGAAAAAGAGAATGAATTGAAGTTTCCTTTCAATTTGTAGTTATTTTAGCAATTATGGAATTTTTTATTAGGAATTAAGTTTTTTTTATCTTGTTTTTGTTGGAAAAATTCAAGCAAGGTTCATGTAAATGGAGGCTTGATGACAAGGAAGAGGAAAGTAGCAAGTCTGGACTCCAAAACACAAGAATAAGGAAATACAGACTGGGCGTGATCACTATTGTCAGTGAAAGTGATCACTCTAGAGTTCAAAGAAGAAGAAAGCCTGAGCATTATCACTTTATCAGTAAAAGTGAGCGTTCCAGAGAGGCAAAATATCAGGAAAGCTCTGCGTAACCACTATTGTCGTCAAAAGTGATCGTTCCAGAGAGCCTTCAACTTGGCAAGTTGCGCGTAGTCACTTTTATTCATAAGAGTGATCACACGCAACTACTTGAGCTCTGCGTTGACACTTTTATTAGCAGGAGTGATAGTTTCAGAGAGCTCTCAATATCAGGAAAGTTGCGCATGGCCACTTTTTCTCATAAAAGTGTTAACGCGCAACCATAAACCTTCTGCGTAGCTACTATTTCTCATAAAAGTGATGACGCGCAAATCTGGAAAATTTTATAAATACTAGAAACGCTGTGGAATTGAGAGATTCTGTTCATTTTTTAGTTTTTTTTAGTTAGATTCTTGTTAGAGAAAGAAAGAGAGAGGACTAGGGATTCAAATCTTGGAGCTTCACGAAGAGGCATTGGAGTGGAGCAAGCTTCCATGGCGATTCTGAGTTTCTTCTTTTCTTCTTCTCTTTCTTTTTCTTTCTCTGCTGTCATGGCTGTGTAATTTCTTCATAGTTAGGGATTGTAGATCTGAAACGAACATGTTGAATTGATTTGGATCTAGATTTCAAGCTTTGGAATGGATTGAGTGATTGATTCTGCACTTTACGTAGTAATTGAATGGAAATTTGGTTAACTAATTTCAGATGAACTCTTGTCAATGGAAATTGAATTTGTTCTTCAGATCTGAACCAATCACCGGGATTATAGTTTTCTTAGGGATAAGAGGCTTTGATCTTGCAATCTTCTGGTTTCTTACACTTAAAGCAATATTGAATTGAATCAGATCTAAGGAATTAGAATGGTTTAATTGAATGTTAGGTTCACTAAGTTAAGGAATTAACCTCTGAACAATATAACGTGAAACTGATTGTCATTCTTTCCAATTGCTTGCTAATTCAGAACTTTATTGATTAAGCATTGGAGTTTTAGTGAAGCAATTCCCTAGCTATGGTTTCTTTCTCTATTATCACATAATTGTTTGTTCATTGTTCTATTTTTCTACAAGTTTCTTTTACTCCTAATTGTTCTGGTTTGCTGTTATTAAATGTTACAACTCTCCTTCCAAATTTGTATGGCTCAAATGGTTATAATTCTGTGAAGTGGTACTTGAAACCTAAATTCCCTGTGGAGACGATATTTGGATCTTAAATTTACTCATTACTTGCTGCAATCCTAGTGCACTTGCTAGTTTTAGATAGCTGAACAACAAGTTTTTGGCACTGTTGCCGGAGAATTTTGAATTTCAATATCATTAGTAGGATAAAAGTAGCTAGATTGAGCATTTATTTTGTTGTTGTTTTGCTTTTAAGTTTTTTCTGCATAATTTCTCTGCATTTTGTGTAGATTTCTGCATAATTTCTGCTGTCTTCTGCATAAAGTTTTTGCATTCTTTTGCATTTTCTACAGAATTTCATTTTTCATTTTTCTGCATTGTAAACTTCATTCTACATAATTTCTATGTTTTCTGCATGTTCTGTTTTGGTGTTTTCTGCATAACTTTTGCATCATTTTCTATTGAATTCTGCATGATTCTATTTTGCATTTTTTTGCATAACTGTCTTCTTCTTTTTTTTCTGCATAATGCATTGTTGTTTCTTTCTTTTGCATTTTTCTGCATAATCTTGTTTTTCATTTTTCTGCATAATTTTCTATATTTGCTGCCATGTTATGTTTTGTAATTTTCTGCATAATTTCATATTTCATTTTTCCTAGTTACAAAATTGATTTGACTTTTGTTTTCTTTCTTTTTGTATACAAGAAAAAAAAAACAGAAAAATTGTTTGATGGCAACCAGCATGTATCAGAATTTTTATCAAAGCCAAGTTGCAAGAACAGAAGCTTATGAACCAAATACTCTTAATACTTTGATTAATAATTTTCAAGCTAGAGTTGCCCAAACTAACCCCTTGGTGTGTGATTTTTACAGTGAAAATGATTTGAATGAAACATATGATGTGGCTGCACCAGAATTTCAAGAAGAAATCAATTTTGGAGGAAATTTTCAAAGATCTGAATATACCTTTCGTCATGAATATCAATATCAAACTAACATGAGTCAGCCATATTATGATTGGAATCAACAAATGTTAGCTGCAACAACACCTTTCTCAAGTCGTCATTCTTCACAGCCTTACTTTCAAGTGTCATATTCTCAACCTCAAAGAGGACAACAACCTTCAAAGAATCTTCCAAATAGAATAAATGAACTTGAAGAAACTTTGCTTCAATTCATGGAATTTACTCAATCAAGTTTCAACAATCAAGAGGCATCGGTGAAGAAGATGGAGATACAAATAGGACAAATTTCAGAACAATTGTTGAAAAAGAATGATGAGAGATTGCCTAGCAATACCATGATGAACCCAATAGAGCAATGCCAAGCTGCTTTCACAAGGAGTGAGGTAGAAACTTCAAGTCCAAAAGCTGCTGAAAAAAAAGAGAGCATTAGATAAATATGAAGAAAACAAGATTCAAGATAAGCAACAAGAGGATTGCAAGGAAGAACAGTTAACAATTTTAAAGAAAGAAAAACCAAAGGACTGCAGCAAGACACAACCTAAGAAAAGAACCAAAAAGCAATTATTTAAAGATGCTTGCAAACCAATAGATGAAGCTCAAATGCAAAAAGTTGTCATTTCCTCAAGGACTGCAGAATTCTAAGCAGGGAAAACAAAATGATGATTCTCTTTTAAGAGAGATCCTTACTGGAATTAGATATGAAGATAATAAAGAGCATGAAAGGAAGCTTGCTGAGTATATCAAGCTGCTGGAAGTTCCTCCACTTTTATTTCATCCATGTTTTGAATTAAATGAAGAGCTGCAAGTTGGTGAGAAAAAGGGGAAACGTTTCAAGATAAAGCATGAGCCATTATCATCAAAATCATCTCTTAGAATCAAAGATCAATAGGCGTCAAGCTAGTGACGTTAAAAGAGCGCTTGTGAGAGGCAACTCACATTTCTAACTCATTTTAAACTTTCTGTAGTATTTTAGAATTCTCCATATGCATGTTTTGTAATTTTCTGCTTTTCTGTAATGTGATTCTGCTGCATATCTATGCTGAGTTGAAATTGGTATTTGAATTGAGATCCAATGTGTCTAATGTGTATCTGCAGAATTAGAAATCTGTATAATCATGTTTTACAATTTTATCTAAGTTCTACATATATATGTTGCTACAGCTATTTTTTTGAATTGAATCTGATAAATAATTAGAGATTTGGAATTGAGAGAAGTAAATTGAAGGATTAGAGTATGAAAAGTGAGTTAATTGAGAGTTGAGATGAATTTGATTAATAAAAGGAGTCAATATGTTGCAGGAAAGAAGCTACGCAGAGAATACATTTTGAGGATCTCTGTTGGAACAATCACTTTTACTGACAAAAGTGATCACGCAGAGGTATCAAGGTAAAAACGCTCCTTTGGAACACTCACTCTCACTGATGAGAGTGATTACGCAGAGACAGATGGAAAAATTAATCCTCTAGAACGCTTCCTTTTTCTGACAAAAGTGACTACGCACAGGTAAGTATAACCTAGACTTCTGTGCGTTATTACTTTTATTAACAAAAGTTGCAACATAGCTGCGCATTATCACTTTTCCCAGTAACAGTGATAACGCGCCCCTTACTCTGAAAAATTCTCTCTGGAACATTCACTCTTATGAATAATAGTGATAATGCTGAGACTTCTAAAAACATAAAGGTCACTTTTATTCTCAAAAGTAGTCACGTGCTTAGGTGTGCCTATAAATACTGCTAAGGGTGAATACGCACATACGCTTTTAAACTAAAAATTCCTTCCCTCTCTGAGAGCTCTCTAACCATCAATCTCTGCATTGCGCTTCAGAAGATTCTTCTTCCCTGTTCCATATTCAAACATCATTTCTGCATCTCCAACCAAGGTACATTTCCTTTATTTTTGAAATCTGTGATTGGGGTTTTGTATGTGTTTAAATATTTTGGGGAAGCTGTTGAAAAAGGATAACCAGGAATGTTCGAGGCATTTAAATCAATCTGGGAAATAGAAAATACTGAGATTAGGTTTTGCTATAATTTGAGTTTTCTGAGAAGATTCACTTTTGCATTGCACTTTTCACATTAAAAAAAAATTCTGCAGAAATTAACTTGACCTAAAAAGATTCAAATTGAGTTTTGATTGAAAGATATTGAATTTAAAAGTCTGAAATTATCTACTGTGCTGTGTTCTGCATGTATTGTTTTGGAAAATGTCGAGATTAGTGTTGGGAAACTATTCTGATATTATTTGCTTCAAGAATGGAATGGACAATACTCTGAATTGGTCTTTCCCTGTCAACTATGACATTTCTGCTGGATAATTGACACTGCATTGCACGCTATATGTATCACAGTCTGCAGCATTTTAGTTGACTTAAATAGAAGTGTGTGAATTGGTTGATTGGACATTTCTGAATACAACTATTTAAAATTACCTGCTGTGATGGAATCACTTCTACATTAGTCTGAAAATTACAATAACTGAGTTGCAGCAATATTTTTGAAAAATTGGATGAGACTTGGATGATTCCTCTGTGTTAACCTGAATTTATATATGAGGAATTAACATGCTTTCACTGTGCAGCTGGGTGTTGGTATTTGAGTGTTGGATTTTATCTTAATAGTAATCTACATGAGCATAGTGTTAAACAATGAATGTCTGCAAACTATTTGATGGAATTTTCTGCAAGCATAGAAATATCATGTGTTAAAATTTTACATTTTCTTTTGCAGAAACTGAAAAATGGTCAGAACTTCCTTCAATACACCCGTGGGCCTCCTAAGAAGAAGCAAGCTGCATCTTCTACCACTCCTAAGAAGAAGCAAGTTGCATCTTCCACAACTCCTAGAAGAAGATCCAGCAGAAATCTTCAAGCTAGGAATAATTCAACAGCAAAGAGAGCCAAAACTAATGGTGTCTCAAGTTCCTCACCTATTCACCCACCTCAACTAAGATCCCCTGAACTTTCACCTTCTCCACCACTTTAGACAAGATCCCCTGCACCTTCACCTTCCCCATCACCTCAACCAAGAACAACTGCACCCTCAGGATCTTCACCACCTACCACACATGACCCCAGATTCAGAAGTGTGGCTCATGAAAACTTTTTCAGAGCCAACATTCTGAGAACAAAAATTGTTCCCGACAGAGCATTCCAAATAGCTGGGAACAATTACCCAGAATTCAAAGAGGAAATCCAAAGAAGAGGCTGGGAATTTTTCTGTGTAACAGCTGGCCTGGGTTGGAGGGAAATAACTCAGGAATTCTATGCCAATGCCATGAGGTTTAAGGGAAATCAAATCCCTAAGTTCAGCTCCATGGTCAAAGGAATGAGGATTGACTTCTCACCAGCAAAGATCAACAAGATGCTGGAAATCAACTCTACACAACATTCTGCACAGCTGGACTTCAAATCATTTAAGGAAAGTCCAGATATTGACTTTGTGCAGATTTTGGAAAAGATTGGTAAACCAGGCACCACATGGGAGCTGAACCAATCTAAGAAGACAAAGCACATAATCAGCAAGAATCTGCTGCCCTTTTCCAAAGTGTGGAGCATGTTCATCTCGAACTCATTCATGCTTGTTAAACATAGCTCCACATTGGCTGTCAAGAGGGCTGCTTTGCTGTTTGCCATAGTCTCGGACATCTACATAGATGTGGGAGAAGTTATAAGTGAATGCATCTTGGGCATTCTGAAGACAAAAAGGGATTCATTAGCTTTTCCCTCAGTCATCACCTTGCTTTATGAGGATGCAGGAGTGGAATTTGGAGATTACCAAGAGAAGATCAGAGCTGCACCATCCATTTCTGCAGCTATGATAAAAGAAATTTATGCTACTGTCTCCTGCACTTCTGCAGCTCCCATTCCCTTACAGTACAAGAAAGAGAAGCCTATGATGATGAAGGATACTCTGAAGCAACTAGCTGAAGGGCAGAATCAATTGGCTGAAAGGCAGAATGAGCTTCACAATAGCCTAAAAGCTGGAGTTATGCTGATGGAATGCATAATGCTGAATATTGGTCAGAAATTGGGAATGACCAAAGATGAAATGTATCACACTCTAGATTTGGCAGAGAATGCTCAGTGCCTTCGTTCTTCTGTGTTCAAGAATATGCCAATCTACAGA
Organism: Abrus precatorius; assembly: GCF_003935025.1. Lineage (NCBI taxonomy): Eukaryota > Viridiplantae > Streptophyta > Magnoliopsida > Fabales > Fabaceae > Abrus > Abrus precatorius. The sequence continues at coordinate 14,708,700 of NW_020874439.1, forward strand.
ACCCATTTTCCTCAGCCAACATTTGAAGAAGTAGTGGAAGAAGAAGAAGAAGAAGAGGAAGGTTCTGAAGAAGAAAGTTCAGTAGATGAAGATAGTGCAGAAGAATAGAATTGGAAATTTTTTTTTTTGTTGTTTTTCTTTTAAAAGTCTGTAAATTTAGTAGTTGTTCAGAACAATTTTTAATGTTTCTAGTTGTAATGACAATCATTTTCTGTTCAGTTTAATAATTTTGCAGTTTTAATCCCTTTCTATTACTGATCATTGATGAAATTCTGGTGTTTTGTGCAGAGAATGTCACACACACAACACTCACACACATTGGATGATGACACCTGCACAAGCTGCCATGAAAGAGGGGTTATTCCTTACCTCTTAATTCATGTGTTAGCTACACAATACACTAGACATTTACTGATAATAATATAGATTATGAGCTGTTTTCTGCGAATTAAATGCAAGAGGATTGAAAATTTCGTGAATTCTGTTTGAATTTCTTTTTAAGTTTTTTTTCCCATTCTCAAAATGAGATCACACTTGTATTTTAAAAAATGAGGCAGTTGCCACTAGGTGCATATCTTTCTGAAAAGTGCATTGTGTTTTCATTAATCCACATGATCACTTATAAATGCCTAGTGAGACTTGAGCTGCCTATTTCTTTTTCTGTGTGGTTAATCATATTTGGCTGCATTCTCTAAAACTTGCCCTTGGTCTTAATTGAATATGCATGTTTACAGTTTTCACACACATGATGGAGGCCATGTTTTGATATACCTAGTAAGCCTAAATGCCTTCCCTTATGCTTGAATGCCCTAGTTCACCCCTTTGAGCTTAATATCCTTTTCTTGAATTAACCTCATTACAAGCCATGCTGAAAAACCAATTTTACCATTCAAAAAAAAAAAATCAGAGGCATAGTGAGTTGAATCAAGAATGAGCTTTAAAACTAAGTTTGGGGTAGCATTCATTTTGTGTTGCTTGGGGACAAGCAAATTTATAAGTTTGTGGTAGGGGAATGGCAGGCTATCTAAAGTTTGAGTTCAAAAAATTAGAAAGTAAAAATACAGTGCTGCAGAAAAATAAAGAAATTATGTAGAAAAACTAGTTGGCGGAAAATTCTAAAAAGAGAAAAATATGAGTTCAAGAGAAAAGAATTTCAGCAAAATGCTGCAGAAAAAGAAAAAGAAATTCCATGAAAGCAACAAAAGAAAAATTGAAATGAAAATTACGCTGCACAAAAACAAATAGTTTGCTGCATAATTGAGGAAGTTAGTGAGAAATAAGGCAAAACCAGGCTAGTTTTAAAGTCATTCACTCAAAATGCCTCTGATCTTTTGAAATTTCAAATTGATTTCTATTTTGTTCAGTATCTACCTTAACCTAAGCCCTGTTATAAACTGCAAAAAGTCCTCTTGATGTGTGATTGACTGTACTAAGCAGAGGAGATGGAGAAATTGGGCAAGCATATGGTAGAGTGTAGTTGAATTGATGATTAAAGAGAGAAAACAGTACCTAAACACTGTTGAGTAATGAGGGAAACACTGTCTAGTGAGAGGTGATCATGCTTTTTAATGTTTGTCACATGAACTTGGCTAATATTTATGAACTTAGATAGCAATTCTTGCTTAAAATTTGATGAATGCATTGTGATTGCAATGATGACTAATTGGATGAACATCTTAAATGAAAATTATGTAGAAAACACAGAACTGTAAATTGAAAATCTTAGAAAAACAGTTTATGAGATGATTCTTGAAGAATGGAGGAATTACCCTTGGTTTAGTTTGATTTGCTTGAGGACAAGCAAAAATTCAAGTTTGGGGTAGTAATGAATCCATATTTTTACTGGTATTTTAGCATAATTCTAACACATTTGATAAGAAAAAGATATGAAGAAAGCAGAAAAACTCAGAAAAAGAGAATGAATTGAAGTTTCCTTTCAATTTGTAGTTATTTTAGTAAGTATGGAATTTTTTATTAGGAATTAAGTTTTTTTTATCTTGTTTTTGTTGGAATAATTCAAGCAAGGTTCATGTAAATGGAGGCTTGATGACAAGGAAGAGGAAAGTAGCAAGTCTGGACTCCAAAACACAAGAATAAGGAAATACAGACTGGGCGTGATCACTATTGTCAGTGAAAGTGATCACTCCAAAGTTCAAAGAAGAAGAAAGCCCGGGCGTTATCACTTTTATCAGTAAAAGTGAGCGTTCCAGAGAGGCAAAATATCAGGAAAGCTCTGCGTAACCACTATTGTCGTCGAAAGTGATCGTTCCAGAGAGCCTTCAACTTGGTGAGTTGCACATAGTCACTTTTATTCATAAGAGTGATCAAGCGCAACTACTTGAGCTCTGCATTGACACTTTTATCAGCAAGAGTGATAGTTCCAGAGAGCTCTCAATATCAGAAAAGTTGCGCGTGGCCACTTTTTCTTATAAAAGTGTTAACGCGCAGCCATAAACCTTCTGCGTAGCTACTATTTCTCATAAAAGTGATGACGCGTAAATCTGTAAAATTTTATAAATACCAGAAACACTCTAGAATTGAGAGATTCTGTTCATTTTTCAGCTTTTTTAGTTAGATTCTTGTTAGAGGAAGAGAGAGAGGGGAGTGGGGATTCGAATCTTGGAGCTTCACGAAGAGGCATTGGAGTGGAGCAAGCTTCCATGGCGATTCTGAGTTTCTTCTTTTCTTCTTCTCTTTCTTTTTCTTTCTCTGCTGTCATGGCTGTGTAATTTCTTCATAGTTAGGGATTGTAGATCTGAAATGAACATATTGAATTGATTTGGATCTGGACTTCAAGCTTTGGAATGGATTGAGTGATTGATTCTACACTTTACGTAGTAATTGAATGGAAATTTGGTTAACTAATTTCAGAGGAACTCTTGTCAATGGAAATTGAATTTGTTCTTCAGATCTGAACCAATCACCGAGATTATAGTTTTCTTAGGGATAAAAGGCTTTGATCTTGCAATCTTATGGTTTCTTACATTTAAAACAATATTGAATTAAATCAGATCTAAGGAATTAGAATGTTTTAATTGAATGTTAGGTTCACTGAGTTAAGGAATTAACCTCTGAACAATATAACGTGAAGCAATTGGAGTTTTAGTGAAGCAATTCCCTAGCTATGGTTTCTTTCTCTGTTATCACATAATTGTTTGTTCATTGTTCTGTTTTTCTACAAGTTTCTTTTACTCCTAATTGTTCTGGTTTGCTGTTATTAAATGTTACAACTCTCCTTCCAAATTTGTATGGCTTAAATGGTTATAATTCTGTGAAGTGGTACTTGAAACCTAAATTTCCTGTGGAGACGATATTTGGATCTTAAATTTACTCATTACTTGCTATAATCCTAGTGCACTTGCTAGTGTTAGATAGCTGAACAACATCTTCCATGCATCCTTAAAGATGGTGGGCCATCAAAATCTGCAATCAAACATCTTTTGAGCTGTCCTCTGTGGTCCAAGATGCCCACCAAGTGCGGAAGCATGACAAAAGTGTAGGATGGACTTGATGTCATGATCTGGAATGCATCTCTGAGTAACCTGATCACTGCACAACTTCCACAGATAGGGGTCATTCAAAATAAAATACTTAGCATCACTTTTAATTTTGTCAATCTAAGCTCTAGATGCTAAGGGAGGAAAAATAGAAGCAACCAAAAAATTAACAATATTAGCAAACCAACGGGTGGGGGAAGAAATGGCAAACAACCGTTCATCCGGGAAGTCATCCTGGATTGGCAAAGGATCAGAAGCTCTCTCAATTCGACTCAAGTAATCTGCCACTAAATTTTGTGCTCCGCTCCTATCTCTGATCTCCAAGTCAAACTCTTGGAGCAAAAGCATCCACTTGATCAACCTAGGCTTAGAATCAGCCTTCTTCAGTAGGTACTTCAGAGCTACATGGTCAGTATAGACAATAACAAGAGAGCCAAGCAAATAAGATCTAAACTTTTCTAGTGCGAAAATAATAGCTAAAAGCTCCTTCTCTGTAGTGGTATAATTTGCTTGGGCAACATCCAAAGTCCTAGAAGCATAATAGATGACTCAGGGGAGTCGATCTATTCTTTGAGCAAGGACAGCCCTTAGTGCATAATTGGAAGCATCGCACATCAGCTCAAAGGGTGCTGTCCAATCTGGTGCCTGAATAACAAGAGTGGTGGTCAGGGCCTGCTTAAGGCAATCAAAAGCCTCCTTACATCTGTCATCAAAATCAAAGTCAATGTCCTTTTGAAGCAAGCTGGATAGTGGTAAGGCCTTTTGACTGAAGTTTCTGATAAAGCACTGGTAGAAACCTGCATGGCCAAGAAAAGATCGAACCTCCTGCACGCAAGAGGGGTAAGGCAAATGTGAAATCACAGATACTTTAGCAGGATCTACGTCAATGCCCTTACTAGAAATGATATGCCCTAAGACTATTCCCTGTTCTACCATGAAATGACATTTCTCAAAATTCAGAATAAGGCTAGACTCAATGCATCTGTTTAAAACTCTATCTAGAGTATCAAGGCAAGAATCAAAAGAAGTGCCATAAACAGTGAAATCATCCATAAACACCTCTATGCAACTCTCTAGAAAGTCACTAAAGATACTGAGCATACACTGCTGTAATGTACCAGGAGCGTTGCATAGGCCAAAAGGCATCCTCCTATAGGCAAAAGTACCAAAGGGGCAGGTGAAAGTGGTTATCTCCTAATCAGCAGGATCAATATATATCTGAAAATAGCCAGAGAAACCATCAAGAAAGCAATAGTAAGATTTACCTGCTAGGCGCTCTAACATCTGATCAATGAAAGGCAAAGGAAAGTGGTCTTTCCTAGTTGCCTGATTCAGCCTCCTATAATCAATGTAGACTCTTCAACTGTTCTGCACTCTAGTAGGAATTAACTTATCCCGCTCATTCTTCACTACTGTAAGCCCTAACTTCTTTGGGACTACCTGAACTGGACTCACCCACTGACTGTCGGAGATGGGATAGATAATGCCAGCCTGCAAAAGTTTGGTCACCTCCTTCTTCACAACATCTGAAATGACTGGGTTGAGTCTCCTCTGTGGCTGTCTCACTGGTTTAGTACCATCCTCTAATGAAATCTTATGCATGCAAGTGGATGGGCTAATTCCAGGAATGTCTGCCAAGGTCCATCCATGGCCTTCTTGTGCTTCATGAGCACTGCCAACAATCTATCTTCTTGACAAGTAGCAAGGGAGGTGGAAATGATGATTGGACATTTCTGACCATCCTCCAAATATACATACTTCAGGTCCTCTGGCAATGGTTTGAGCTCAACTGTGGGTGGTGGCTATGCAAAAGAAGGAACCAAAATAGAGGAAGAAGTGGGTTCCTTAGCCTGTACCTCAAGAAGTGAGTCAGATGTACATGTAATTCCTGCAACATGGTTAGTACATTCCAAATCTATAAAATCACAACCCAGGGGTACAACACCTGACAGTCCAGTATCAAACTCAAAATCGACATCATCAACATCAATATCAACAATATCAGATTCAAATCCAATGCATGTGCGAAAAGAGTGAAAATCAGAAAAAAATGGAATGTTTCCCAACATGTAAGGAATCAGAACCAACAATTAGATCAGAAACAAAATCATCAATAACATCATCAACACAACTTTCATTCTCTGTTTTGCTGCAAGTTTAATTCTTTGTATTGTTCTGGTTTATTGCTTGTACATGTTACTACTGTTCCAAATTCGTATGACTCAAATAGTTCTTGATCTGTGAAGTGGTAATTGAATTCCTAATTCCCTGTGGAGATGATACTTGGATCTTAATTTTACTCATTACTTGCTGCAATTCCTAGTTCACTTGCTAGAGTTCAGAATTGTAACTACAAGTTTTTGGCGCCGTTGCTGGGGAATTTGAGTTTCGCTATCATTAGTAACAGAAAAATTGCTAGATTGAGTTTTTGTTTTCTTAATTTTTCTCTGTAGTTAGTATTACATTCAAGTTACTTGGTTCTGTTTTTAATAGATAATTGTAGAATAGTAGTAGAGGAATTTCGACATAATTCTGTAGTTGTTAGACTTTAAATTTACATGTTGCTGCTGATAATTTTTTTGTATAATCTTTGTTGTGAAAATCTGAATATTGATCTGTAGTTTAACTTTGTTAATTTCGATTTGTATATGTGAGGGAAAAACAAAAATAAAGCTACTTTGATATTCAATCCAGATATTGACCAAACACTAAGGAGGTTAAGAAATGAAGCAAGATTTAAGCAAGTTCAAAGAGAGGAGCAAGAGAGTTTTATACTTCCACCTCAACCAAATCAGATTCCTAGACAAATAAAGATGGTAGAGCCGCAAAGACTAAGAACCTAAGGGGATTATGCAGCTCCTAATCTCCAGGGATTCAGTTCTTCTATTCTGAGACCTACAATTCAGGCCAACCACTTTGAGATAAAACCTGCACTTCTAAATCTGGTACAGCAAGACCAATTTGCTGGAGGCCATTTAGAAGATCCAAATCTGTACATCTCTAATTTCTTGCAACTTTGTGACATAATTAGAATTAATGGGGTGAGTGAGGATGCAATTAGACTCCGATTATTCCCATTCTCATTGAGGGATAAGGCCAAGTGTTGGCTTCAAGCTCAGCCTCAAGGTAGTATTTCAACATGGGCTGATTTGGTGAACAAGTTCCTAATCAAGTATTTTCCCCTTCCAAAAGCTGCAAAAATCAGAGGGGAAATCACATCATTTATTCAGCAAGATGGAGAGCCATTGAATGAGGCATGGGAAAGATACAAGGAATTATTGAGGAAGTGTCCCCATCACTGCATACCTGAATGGATGCAGCTTGAAACATTTTACAATGGAATGACTGCAGCAACAAAAACAATGCTAGATGCAGCAGCTGGTGGTTCATTGAGTTCAAAGACTTTGGAAGAAGCCCAGCAAATCATAGAAATGATGGCATCTTCGATGTATCAAAATATGAATGAAAGACAAGTTTCGAAGAGAGGAGGATATGATGTAAAATCCATAGAAGCCATGTTTGCTCAAAATCAACTTCATAATCAACAATTTTCTGAACAGCTTGTTGCCTTGACTCAATAAATAAGTAACATGCAGACTGGTGTAGTTCAAAATTCACAACTGAGTTGTGATTTCTATGGTGGCAACTATGTGAATGGAGCTTGTGATCCCACAGTTATAGAAAAATTGATCAAGTCAAAAATATATTGGCAATTATCAAAGGCCACAGCAACCATATCCACCTGGTTTCCAGTTCAATAACCATAGAGGACACAGTTTTCAAAGTGAAATCCACATAATTCTAATGCAATGGGGAATGCAGGTTTTGCACCCTTCCCAAGTGCAACTCCTTAAGTTCAGCAACAATATTTTCAAGGGAATTCTTCTGCACAATTCCAGAAAAATCAAGGGTAATTAAATTTAAGACCCTTGAGTGAGAAAGTGAATGGAATTGAAGAGACACTACTGCATTTTATGAAGGTGATAGAAACTAATTTCAAAAATCAAGAAAGTTCTATAAAGAAGCTAGAAACACAAATTGGGTAGTTGGCTGAGAAACTGGCCAATAGAGATGAAGGAAGGTTTCCTAGTAGCACAATAGTGAATCCGAGGAAGCAGTGCCAAGCCATAACCACCAGAAGTGGAGCAGTTGTTTCCAGCCCAAGAAAGAAAAATGAAGCCACCAACTCGAATGAGGAAAGTGAGCTGAAACAAGAAGATTTTGAAAGTGGGTATGCTGAAAAGAGGAGAAGAAGAAGAAAACTGCAATAACAAGCAAGAAAATAGGGGCAAGAAGCAGAGATTTACGCAAGCTTGCAAACCTATTAATGAAGAGCAGTACAAGAGATTACCTTTTCCAAAGAGGGTACAAGATCCTAGACAAGAAAGGCAGTTTGAAAGATTCATAGATGTGTTCAAGAAGTTCCAAATTAATATTCCTTTTGCAGAGGCATTAGAACAAATGTCTTTTTATGCAAAGTTTATGAAAGAGCTCTTGTCTAAATAGAGGAAGCTAGATATGGAAAAATTGGTACCACTTACTGAAGAGTGCAGTGCCATTTTGCAGAGAAAATTGCCTCAAAAGTTAAAGGATCCAAGGTCATTCAGCATACCCTGCTCCATTGGAAACCACACAGTTGGAAAAGCATTGTGTGACTTGGGGCTAGCATAAATTTAATGCCATTAGCAATTATGAAGAAGTTAGGAATTGAGGAGGTAAAGCCAATTGGGATTACATTACAATTTGCTGACAGATCATATACATATCCCAATGGAGTGGTAGAAGACCTATTAGTCAAGGTAGACAAGTTCATATTCCCTGCAGATTTTGTTATTCTTGATATGGAAGTAGATGCGGATATCCCTCTTATTTTAGGAAGGCCATTTTTAGCAACAGGGAGAGCTTTGATAGATATGTAAAAAGGTGAATTGATGTCAAGAGTACAAGAGGAGAAATTCATTTTTAATGTATTTGAGGCAATCAAACATCCAAGTGATGATATGAGCTGCATGAAGATTGATGTAATAGATGTTGTGATACCACATTCATTGGACAAAATTGATGAAAGTACGGTCTTGGAAAGCACATTAGCTGCAGCAAAATGTAGTATTCATGAAGAGCAAGATAAGGAAGTGAAAAACTGCATTCTGCAATTAGATTCCCTTCCCTGTATGAACAATGAAATAAACCAACTCAAGGAAGAACTACATCAAGAAGAGGAGAAGAAAGAAGAGTCAAAGGTGGAGCTCAAGCAATTACCCTCTCATTTGAGGTATGTCTTTCTTGAAGAGGGCCATAACAAACCTGTAATAATAAATAGCAATCTGCAGAAAGACCAAGAAGAAAAGCTTTTGAGAGTGTTAAGAGAGCACAAATCTACACTAGGATGGCATATTTCTGATCTGAAAGGTATAGATCCCTCTTTCTGCATGCATAGAATTTTATTTGAGGAGAATTGCAAACCTGTTGTCCAACCTCAAAGAAGACTTAATCCAACTATGAAGGAGGTAGTGAAGCAAGAGGTGATGAAACTACTAGATGCAGGAGTTCTTTATTCAATTTCAGATAGTTCATGGGTGAGTCCGATTCATATGGTGCCTAAGAAAGGAGGAAAATTGTTGTTCCAAATGAAAAAAATGAATTAATACCTACTAGGACAGTAACCAGATGGCGAATGTGCATAGATTATAGGAAGTTGAATGATGCATCAAGAAAAGATCATTTTCCTCTTCCATTTTCTGACCAAATACTGGAGAGATTGGCTGGGTTTGACTACTAGTGTTTCTAGATGGATATTCTGGTTACAACCAGATTGCAATTGACCTAAGAGACCAAGAAAAGACAGCATTCACTTGTCTTTTTGGAGTTTTTGCATATAGGAGGATGACATTTAGGCTGTGCAATGCTCCAACCACTTTTCAAAGGTGTATGTTGTCCATTTTTTTTGATATGATTGAAAGAATTATAGAAGTTTTTATGGATGACTTTTCTATATTTGGGAATTCTTTTGATCAGTGTCTAGCTAATTTATCTCTTGTTTTGCAGCGTTGTCAAGACTCAAATCTTGTGCTCAATTGGGAAAAATGCCATTTTATGGTACAAGAAGGGATAGTCTTAGGACATAAGATTTCAATAAGGGGAATGGAAGTGGATCCTGCAAAAGTAGAAGTAATTGAGAAGCTGCCTCTACCTGTAAATGTTAGAGGAGTAAGAAGCTTTTTGGGGTCATGCTGGATTCTATCGCAGGTTCATTAAAGACTTTTCTAAAATTGCCAAGCCATTAAGTGAATTGTTGAGTAAGGATGTAGAATTCGTTTTTGATGATAAGTGTTTAATAGCTTTTAACACTTTGAAAGAGAAATTAATTTCTGCACCTGTACTTGTTAAACCAGATTGGGAATTACCCTATGAGCTGATGTGCGATGCTAGTGATGTAGCTATAGGAGCAGTTTTAGGCCAAAGGAAAGACAAGAAACTGCATGTTATTCATTATGCTAGTAGAGTTCTTAACCCTGCACAAATTAGTTACACTACTACTGAAAAAGAACTCTCAGCTATAGTTTTTGCATTTGACAAGTTTTGGTCTTATTTGATAGGGTACAAGGTTATAGTTTACACTGACCATGCTGCTCTTAAGTATCTTTTGTCAAAGCAGGATGCCAAGCCCAGATTATTAAGGTGGATTTTACTCCTTCAAGAATTCGAGTTGGAGATCAAAGACAAGAAAGGGAAGGAGAATGGAGTTGTTGACCATTTGTCAAGATTACCACTTGAGGTAATACCATTTGAAGTGGAGCAAATAAAAGAAGAGTTTCCAGATGAGAGCTTATTTAAGATTTAATCCCAGCCCTAGTTTACTGATATGGCCAACTTTAAAGCTACACATCATGTTCCAAATTGGATGAGTTGGCAGCAGAGAAAGAAATTCTTCCATGACAGCAAATATTATGTATGGGAAGATCCATTATTGTTCAAAATTGGAAAAGATGGGCTGCTGAGAAGGTGTATACCAGAGGAAGAGTAGGAAGATGTTTTGTGGCACTATCATAGTTTAGAATATGGAGGACATCATGGAAGTTCAAGGACAGCAGCCAAGGTCATGCAATCTGGTCTTTTCTGGCCAACTTTGTTCAAGGATGCCAAGAACTATGTGGAAAGATGTGATAGATGCCAGAGAATGGGAAATATTTCTAGGAAACATGAGATGCCACTGCAAAACATACTTGAGGTAGAACTATTTGACATATGAGGGATAGATTTCATGGGTCCTTTTCCTACTTCATTCTCGAATAAATACATGTTAGTAGCAGTTGACTATGTGTCTAAATGGGTGGAAGCCATTCCTACTAGATCCAATGATGCAAGGATTGTTATTTCATTCATCAAAAAGAACATTTTCTCAAGATTTGGAGTGCCCAAAATTCTGATAAGTGATGGAGGAAGCCATTTTTGCAACAAATATCTAGAATCAATCCTAGAGAAATATGGAGTCAAGCATAGAATAGCTACACCTTACCACCCTTAAACAAGTGGCCAAGTAGAGGTTTCTAACAGAGAAATAAAACAGATTTTGGAGAAGGTGGTAAGTAGTTCAAGGAAGGATTGGTCCAAGAAAGTAGATGATGCTTTGTGGGCATATAGGACAGCCTTCAAGACACCAATTGGGATGTCTCCTTATCAGCTAGTGTATGGTAAGGCTTGCCACTTACTGATGAATCCATATTTTACTAGTATTTTACAATAGTTTTTAGTGCAATTAATAAAGAAAACATGCTAGAAATAGTAGAAAACCCTTAAAAAAATAATAAAATGTTGCATGTCACTTTTAAACATAGTTATTTTAAAATTCATTGATTTTCTATGTAAAAAGTGACATTTCAAGTATGCTTTTGTAGGGAATTCTGAGCTAAGTTCATGAGGATTGGATGATCAAAGGAAAAATAGAAGAAAAGTAGCAAAAATTGGAGGAAAGAAGTTGATAATTGAAGAACAGCCTCTGAGTGATCACTTTCGCTGGTGAAAGTGATCACTCCAGAACCATAAAATGGAAAAGAGCTTCTGCGCAATCACTTTTGCTGGCAAAAGTGATCGTTCCAGAGAGGTTGCAATGAGAAGAGCTTCTGCGTAATCACTTTTTCTAGAAAAAGTGAGCGTTCCAGCGAGTCCTCCAAGAAGAGTAGCTGCGCGTGTTCACTATTATCAGCAAAAGTGAACACGCGTAAGAAAGCAACTTCTGCGTGTTCACTATTTCCAGCAAAAGTGAACACACGCATGACATTAGCAAAGGAAGCTTCTGCGTAGCTACTATTTTCAACAAAAGTGAACACTTTGAAGTGCGCGTGGCTACTATCACTAGCAAAAGTGAACACGCGCAAGTGGAAATGAAGAATTATTCTCTGCGTGATTACTATTGCTGGAAAAAGTGATCACGCCAGCAGAGCGGGAATTCTATAAAAGGCAGTTAGCTCAGGAATTTAGGAGTTTTTTTGTTCATTTTTTATTTTCCATTTGTTTTTGTTGTTGAGAGAGTCAGAGAGGGAGATTGAGGACGAACACCAAGCTTTATTTCTTGAGGGATCAGATTGGAGATTGGCTTGAAGATGTTTCTTCTTTGTTCATTCTCTTTTACTCTTCTCTTCTCTTCTCTTTTTGTAATGTTTGCTTAAACTCTTTGTGGTTAGGAATTGTGAATCTAAAATGGAAATGTTGAATTGATTTTGGATCTGAACTTTGAGTTTTGGATTGGATTGAGTGATTGATTCTGCTGTTAAAGTAGTGATTGAATGGAAATTTGATCAACTAATTATAGAGGAACTCTTATCAATGGGAATTGAATTTGTTTCTCAGATTTGAATTAATTACCAAGGTTATTGGTTTCTTAGGGATAAGATATCTTAATCTTGCAATCTTTTGATTTGATTAGATGCTAGATTCATTGAGGCAAGGGATTGTCCTTTGATTAATACAACGTTAAATTGATTGTCATTCCATCTACATGCTTGAAAGTTCAGAACTTTATTGATTTAATGTTGAAGTTTTGGTGAAACAATTTCCTAACTACTCTTTCTACATCTGTTTACTATATACTTTTGTACTAACTGTTCTGTTTTACTTTCTAATTTCGTTTTTGATACCTTCATTGCAACAACAGTTGTAAAGAGTGTGACAAGTTTTTGGCGCCGTTGCCAGGGAATAATTTGTTTCAATATCATTAGTAACAGGAAAATAACTAGATTGAGCATTTGTTTCTTTAAATTTTCTGCAACTATTACATTACATGTGCAGTTTTCTGTTTTCATTATACTATATCTGTATTTAGGTGTATATGCGTGGGAAAAACAAAAATAAATCTACTCTTGTCTTTGATCCTGACATTGATAGAACTCTTAGGAGATTAAGAAAAGAGACTAGAGCAGAGAGATCTGTAGGAAGTGACAGCAATTTAGAGGTTATACATTCTCCAGAATTTCAAGTCACTCCTTTTGCAAATAGGAAACATTCACCTTTTAGACAACCAACTCCAAAAGTTGAAATGGCAGAACAACAGAGAATGAGAACACTAGGAGATTATGCAATTCCAGATATGCAAGGCTATAATTCTTCAATTGTTAGACCAACCATTCAAGCCAATCATTTTGAGATAAAACCAACCTTACTTCACCTAGTGCAGCAGGAGCAATTTTCTGGTGGAATTTCTGATGATCCTAATCTGCATATTTCTAATTTTCTACAGTTGTGTGATACTATAAGGATGAATGGAGTAAGTGAAGATGCTATAAGACTGAGGCTATTTCCATTTTCTTTAAGAGACAAAGCCAAATGTTGGTTACAAGCACAGCCTCAGGGAAGTATCACCACATGGACTGAACTTGTGAATAAATTTCTAACAAAATATTTTCCTCCCTCAAAAGCTGCTAAGCTGAGAGGAGAAATAACATCGTTTGTGCAGTAGGAAGGAGAATCACTTTATGAAGCATAGGAAAGATATAAAGAGTTGCTGAGAAGATGTCCACATCATTGTATTCCAAAATGGATGCAGCTGGAAACTTTTTATAATGGAATGAATGTAGTAACTAGAACTATGATTGATGCAGCTGCAGGAGGATCTTTGAGCATGAAATCCTTGGAAGAAACCCAAAGAATCATTGAGATGATGGCTTCATCCATGTATCAGAATTCCAACTTGAGGAATACAAGAAGAGGCAATGAATACGAAGCAAAGATGATGGAAACTTTTCTTGCACAGAATTAGCTGCAGAACCAATTATTTTCTGATCAAATAGCAGCTTTGACTCAGCAGATTAATAATTTGCAGACTGGAAATGTGGTAACAAGTCAGTTGACATGCGATTTTTGTGGAGGGAATCATGCTAATGGTGCATGTGATGTACCTACCCCTGAACCACAAGAGCAAGTCAATTATATGGGGAATTATCAAAGACAGCAACAATCTTATCCTCAACAATCATTTCCTCCTAGATTTCAGTATTTTAATAATAGGAATCAACAATTTTATAGTTGGAATCCTCAGAATTCTGCAATGAAAAGCACTAATACATCTCTTCCATTTTCAAATGCAGGAAATCACCAAGAAAAGCAGTACTTTCAAGGAAATTCTTCTACTCAACCTCAAAGGAGTCAACATTAAGCTAGACCAATGAGTGAAAGAATGAACGAGATTGAGGAAACAATGTTACAATTCATGAAAGTCACTCAATCCAGCATCAAAAATCAAGAAGCTTCTATAAAGAAGTTAGAAACTCAAATTGGACAGCTGGCTGAACAATTAACAAGCAGAGACGAAGGAAGATTTTCAAGTAACACAGTGGTGAATCCAAAGGAACAATGTCAAGCTATAGTTACAAGAAATGGAGCTGTTGTAGCAAGTCCAAAACCAGCTGAAAAGAGACTGAATAATGTTGCAGCAAAAAAGCAAGTAGAAAATGCAGCAGAGGAAAGAAATTTAAAAGAAGAATTGCAGCAAGGAAACTTCAAGCTACTAAAGAGAGAACATTCAGAAAAGAATGAAGAAGTTCATAAAAGTCCTGAAAGAAAGACAAAGAAGCAATTATTTGAGGACACTTACAAGCCAATTGATCCAAAAAAATATAAGAGACCGCCTTATCCTCAAAGAGTGCAAAATCCTAAGCAAGAAGAGCAGTTTGAGAGGTTTCTAAATGTGTTCAAAAAGCTGCAAATTAACATTCCATTTGCTGAAGCTTTGGAGCAAATGCCATCTTATGCAAAATTCATGAAGGAACTACTCTCCAAGAAAAGGAAGTTAGAACATGATAAGACGGTACCCTTGACAAAGGAGTGCAGTGCTATTCTTAGAAGAAAACTTCCTCAAAAATTAAAAGACCCAGGATTCTTTAGCATACCTTGTGAAATAGGAAATTGTACTGTTGGAAAAGCATTGTGTGATTTGGGGGCAAGCATTAATTTGATGCCATTAGCCATTATGAAGAAATTGGGGATAGAGGAAGTGAAACCAACCAACATTACATTGCAATTAGCTGATAGATCATATACTTATCCATATGGAGTAGTAGAGGATTTGTTGGTTAAGATTGACAAATTTATTTTTCCTGCAGATTTTGTCATATTGGACATGGAGGTAGATGCAAACATACCATTAATCTTGGGCAGACCTTTCCTTGCAACTGGATGAGCTCTCATTGATGTGCAAAAAGGAGAGTTAATACTTAGAGTTCAAGAGGAAAAGGTAATATTTAATGTATTTGAAGATTTGAAATATCCAATTGATGATAACACATGTATGAGAGTAGATACATTGGATTCTATGATTACTCCTTATTTTTTAAATAAATTTGATGAAATTTCTGTGTTAAGAGAAACCATAGCTGCAAGAAATACTAAATCTCTGCATTTTGAAGATGAAAACGTATTTGAAATGGAGCAGCAATTGGAAACTCTACCTATTTTAATACCTGCAGAAGAATCAATCAAAGAGGAGTTGAAAAATGAAGGAGAAGAAGAGAAAAGTCAGAAGCTGGAATTAAAGCAACTTCCATCTCACTTGAGATATGCATTCTTAGATCATAAACATGAAAATCCAATTATCATAAGCAATAAACTCAAGGAAGAAGAGGAGGAGAAGTTGCTGAGAATTTTGAGAACCCATAAATCAGCAATAGGGTGGAACATCTCAGATTTGAAAGGTATAAATCCATCCTTTTGTAAGCACAGAATTTTATTTAAAGAAAATTTTAAACCAGTTGTGCAGCCTCAAAGAAGATTAAACCTTGCCATGAAGGAAGTGGTAAGGAAGGAAGTCATTAAACTATTAGATGCAGGGATCATATATCCTATTTCAAACAGAATTGGGTAAGTCCTGTGCAAGTGGTACCTAAAAAGGGTGGAACGACTGTAGTACCAAATGAAAAGAATGAGTTGATACCCACAAGGGCTGTCACAGGATGAAGGATGTGTATAGATTATAGAAAGCTGAATGATGCAACCAGAAAAGATCATTTTCCTCTACCTTTTGCAGACCAAATGCTAGAAAGGTTAGCTGGACATGCATTTTACTGCTTTTTAGATGGATATTCTGGCTATAACCAAATTGCTGTAGATCTAATTGATCAAGAAAAAACTGCTTTTACTTGTCCCTTTGGAATATTTGCATATAGAAGAATGTCGTTTGGGCTGTGTAATGCTCCAGCTACATTTCAAAGGTGCATGTTAGCTATTTTTTCTGACTTAGTTGAGAAAATAATTGAGGTATTTATGGACGATTTTTCTGTTTTTGGGAATTCATTTGATGATTGTTTATCTAACTTGTCCATTGTTTTGCAGAGATGTCAAGACACCAACTTGGTGTTGAATTGGGAGAAATGTCACTTTATGGTGCAAGAAGGAATAGTGCTTGGCCATAAGATTTCAATTAGAAGGATGGAGGTTGATCAAGCTAAAATAGAAGTGATTAGTAAATTACCTCCACCTGTGAATGTGAAAGGAATTAGAAGTTTCTTAGGCCATGCTTGGTTTTATAGGAGGTTCATTAAAGATTTTTCTAAAATTGCCAAACACTTGCTTGTAAAGGATGCAGCATTTGTATTTGATGAATCTTGTATGCATGCTTTTACTATTTTAAAAGAAAAACTGATTTCTGCTCCAATTCTTGTTAAACCTGACTGGACTATACCATTTGAGCTAATGTGTGATGCAAGTGACAATGCAGTGCAGTGGGTGCTGTATTAGGACAAAGAAAAGATAAAAGACTACATGTGATTTACTATGCTAGTAGAGTCCTAAACTCTGCACAGATTAATTACACAACCACTGAAAAAGAGTTGCTTGCTATAGTATTTGCTTTTGATAAATTCAGGTCTTATTTAGTAGGGTCCAAGGTTTCTGGTATATACTGACCATGCTGCTCTGAAATATTTGTTTTCTAAGCAGGATGCTAAACCAAGACTGCTAAGATGGATTCTACTACTTCAAGAATTTGAGTTAGAAATTCGAGATAAGAAAGGAAAAGAGAATGGTGTTGCAGACCATCTATCCAGAATTCCATTGGATACAATGTCATCAGATTACTTGGATATTAATGAAGAATTTCTTGATGAAAAGCTGCTAACTGTGGATGAAGTACCTTGGTTTGCTGATATAGCGAATTTTAAGGCCACTCAGCACATTCCAAAGAGAATGAATTGGCAGCAAAGAAAGAAATTTCTTCATGACAGCAAATTCTATATTTAGGAAGATCCTCATCTATTCAAAATTGGAGTAGATGGCATTTTGAGAAGATGTATTTCACAAAAAGAACAAGCTGATATCCTATGGCATTGCCACAATTCAGATTATGGAGGCCATCATGGTGGATCAAGAACAGCTGCCAAAGTATTACAAGCTGGATTTTTCTGGCCTACATTGTTCAGGGATGCAAAAACTTATGTAGAAAACTGTGATAAATGCCAAAGAGTTAGTAACATTTCCAGAAGACATGAGATGCCTTTGAACAATATTTTGGAGGTGGAACTGTTTGATGTATGAGGAATAGACTTTATGGGACCCTTTCCAACTTCTTTTTCTTATGAATACATACTTGTGGCAGTGGATTATGTGTCTAAATGGGTGGAAGCTATACCAACCAGAACAAACGAAGCCAAAGTGGTGATTTCCTTCATAAAGAAAAACATTTTTTCAACATTTTTTCAAGGAAGGAGCTATGCAGAGAGTGAAATTTGATGTTCCCCTCTAGAACAATCACTTTTACTGATAAAAGTGATCACGCAGAGGCATCAAGGTAAACACACTCCTCTGGAACTCTCACTCTCACTGATGAGAGTGATCACACAGAGGCAGATGGGAAAATATCCTCTTTGGAACGCTCACTTTTCCTAGCAAAAGTGGCTACGCACAGGTAAGTATGAATTTTCTTATGTGCGTTATTCCTTTTTGTGAAAAAAGTTGCAACATTGCTTGCGTGTTATCACTTTGCCTAGCAATAGTGATAACGCGCTCATTACTCTAAAAAAATTAACTTTTTGGAACACTCACTTTAATTAACAAAAGTGACAACGTTGGGAACATTTAATGATGCAACGTTTACTTTTGATTTTAAAAGTGGTCATGTGCCAAGCGTAACTATAAATACTCCTTAGAGTAAACACGCACACACTCTTCACTCTTAAAATTTCATTTCTCTTTGAGCGTTCTCTGCATTATCAATCGTTGTGTTTGTTGACCTAGCACAGTTCTGCATTTTCCTACCAGGTACGCTTACCCTCATCTCTTTGAATCTATAGTTAGGGTTTTCTGTGTCTGAAGTTTGGGGAAAATATCAAATAGGAATAAGGGGGCATTGTTTTGATTTTATTTTATTCAGCAATAGAGAAGATAATACTCTGAATAGTGTTTCCTGTTATTCATGATATTTTTAAGGAGATTCGATCTGCATTGTGCCATTGCTCTGAACAAAATTTCTGCAAAAATTGGGTTGACTTAAAAGGACTTTAGTGAAAGTGTTTGAACTGAAATTGTTGAATGAGATTAACTGTAACTAAATGCTACTTGTAATACAATTGAATGCTTGAAAAATACCAGGATAATCAACTCTGCATTAATTTGAAAAAAAAAAGAAATCACTTTTGCTAAAAATGATTGGGCTGCAAAACTAGGTTTAAAAATTAGTTGAAACCTGAAAATATTGCTCTGCGCTACCCTGTTTCTTTGTGATAGTTAATGCACTCTGAACTTCCAAATTAGGAATATTAAAATTCTTCTGAATTTGATTGCTTAATGTTGTGCATTTGTACTGTTGTATATATCTATATTACATATTCTGACAACAAATTTGGATTCCTTTCAGAACAGTAATCTGTATTTCTACCTTTGAATTCATTTTCAATAAAGAAAAAAATGTTTTGAGTAAAATTTGTGAAAATGATTGTTTGGAATTACATTCTGCAATGTTTTCTAGTTTGAAGTTAAAAGAAAATCTCGAATGAGTTATTTAGGGCACTGTTATGAGGCTATTTGGTTCAATAATAGAATGGACAACACTCTGAATAGGTTTTCTCTGTCAATTATGATATTTTGTTCAGATAGTCAAACCTACAATGCACTATATGAACCAAATCTATGCAAAATCTGATTTGACCTAAACAAAATTCTCTGAAAAGGTTGAATTGAAAATTAGAGTGCATGACTGTGATGAAATTTAATTAGCAACTATGTTGGGAAGGATGGGAGTGCCTATTTGTACGAAAATTGGGTGAGACTTGTTAATTTTCCTCTACGTGACCATAGTTTCCTGTGAGAGTATGAACTCTAAGTTTACAAAATTAGGGATGTCAATTTAAAATTCTCTGAATGTAATTTTTCAATTCTGTGCATCTGTACTTTTATAAGTGCATATGGATATATTCTGTTCTGCTTAAACAATTTTCTTTTGCTGAAAGTACAAAGTTTTGTTGAAAAAGTTAAGTGACGATATGAAATTAATCCTTTGCATTACCCTAATTTACTCTGATATTACATGCATCCTGACACTGCAATTTAGAGATATCAATTCAAAACATTGTTTTTAAGTTTGAGTGTTTAGTGCTGCGTATTTGTACTTCTGCATCAGTGTTTTACACTGTCCTCACAGCTTATTGCGATTTAACTTGTGTAAAATCAAAATTTTATCCCATAGCAACAACTGATACTCATACCTCTGAACATACAAAAATTTAACTTGTTCAAGTGGTTCTTTATTACAGAAAATTGAAAAATGGCCAGAACTTGAATGAATACACCAGTTGGATCTTCCAAGAAGACTCAAGCTTGATCTTCCAACAACACTCTAAGGAGATCTGCTAGAAACATCCAAGCTGGATCTCCCAAAAGCACTCCCAGATCAAAAAAGGCCAGAACAGATGGTGCCTCAGCTTCCTCACCAAGTGAAGTACGTGATCCAAAGTTCAGAAGTATTGCCTATGAGAACTTTTTTAGGGCAAATATTCTGAGAAGAAAGATTGTCCCAGATAGAGATTTTGAAATAGCTGGAGACAACTATCCTGAATACAAGGAAGAGATCCAAAAGAGAGAGTGGGATGACTTCTATTCTTTAGCTGGTATAGGCTAGAAGGAGATTATTCAAGAATTCTATGCCAACGCTATGAAGTTCAAGGGAGATCAATTTCCTAAATCTTACAATGGTAAAGGGGATGAGAGTGGACTTCACTCCTGCAAACATAAACAGGGTGCTGAACATCAATGCTGCAAAATAGCTTGGACAGCTGGAGTTCAGTGCTTTTAAAAATAGTCCTGATATAGACTATGTGCAGATCTTAAAAAAGATTGGAAGGCCAGGAACAACTTGGAAGCTGAATCAAGCAAAGAAACCAAAATGCATAGTCACTAAGAATCTGCTGCCTTTTGCCAAAGTATGGAGCACCTTCATCTTGAATTTCTTCATGCCAGTCAAACACAGCTCAACATTAGCAATGAAGAGGGCTGAGTTGCTTTTTGCCATAGTCACAGATATGTACATAGATGTTGGGGAAATCATTAGTGAATGCATACTCAACATCCTGAAGATCAAGAGGGATTCACTGGCTTTTCCCTCAGTAATCACTTTACTTTGTGAAGATGGAGGGGTGGAGTTTGGCAAGTACCAAGAAAGGATCAGATTTGTTCCTCTTATCTCTATCTCCATGGTGAAGGAAATATATTCTACCACTTCCTGCACTGCAGCAGATCCCATTCCTTCTCAATTCAAAAAGGAGAAGCTAATGATGATGAAGGATACCTTAAAGCTGATGGCTGAGAGACAAAACCAGTTAGCAGAGAGGCAAACTGAGCTGCACAACAGTGTTAAATCTGGCATAATGCTACTGGAATGTGTATTGCTAAATCTTGGTCAAAAATTGGGAATGACCAAAGATGAAATGTGTCACACTTCAGACTTGGCAGAGAATGCTCAATGCCTTCGCTCCTCAGTTTTCAAAGATCTGCCAATCCACAAAACTCACTTTCCACAGCTAGTTGAGGAAGAAGTGTTGGAAGAAGAAGAAGAAGAAACTTCAGAGGATGAGGATGAAGCAGAAGAATAGAATTAGGATTTTTAATTTTGTTTGTTTTTAATTTCAGTTTATGTAAATATTAACAATTAGGATTTTTGTTTCTGTAAATGCAGTAGTTCTTCAAAACAAATTTAACTCTTTTCAGTTGTAATGAAGTTCAGTTTCTTTTAGTTTTATAATTCTGAAATTCCAATTACCTTATTTTTCTGATGATTGATGAAATTTTGGTGTTTTGTGCAGAAAATGTCATAATCACACAGCACTCACACACAATGGATGCTGACACTTGCACAAGTTGTCATGAAAAGGGGGTTTCATTCTCTACCTTTTATTCATGAGTTGGCTTCACATTACACTGAAATTTTCTGAAAAACACAAATTAAGATAGCTATTGCACTACTTTCTGTGAATCAAATGAAGCTAATTGATAATTCTATGAACTATGTTTGAATTTTCTTTTTAAGTCATTTTTTTTCCATTCTCAAAATGAGATCACACTTGTATTTTCAAAATGAGGCAGTCTTGCCACTAGGCGCATATAATTCTGAAAAAGTGAATTGTGAGTTCATTGATCTACATGTTCACTTACAAACCTCTAGTGAGACTTGAGCTGCATACTTTTCTTGCATGTGCGATTAATCATAATTTTGCTGCACCCTCTAGAACTTGCTTTGTTTCTTGATTAAATATGCAATTTATAGTTTTCACATATATGATGGAGGCCTTGTTTGAATATGCCTAGTTAGCCTAAATGACCTCCTTTGTGCTTGATTGTCTTAGTTCACCTTAATATCCATTTTCTTGAAATTACCTCATTGTAAGCCTTGCTGAATAACCAATTTTACCATTCAAATGAAAAGAGGCATAGTGAGTTTAATTAAGAATGAGTTTTAAAACAAAGTTTGGGGTGACATCCACATTTTAATTGCTTGAGGACAAGCAATGTTCTAAGTTTGGGGTGGGGAATAGCAAGCTATCTAAGTTTTGAGTTCACAAAGACAGAAAGAAATAGCAAAAAGCTGCAGAAAAATGAAAAATATGCAGCAAAGATGATGAAAATAGCAAAATGTGAATTCAAAAGAAGAATATGCAGCAAAGTGCTGCAGGAAAAGGAAATAGTGAATGGAAGCAAGAAAGAAAGAAGAAAAACTAAAATCTTGCTGCGTGAAGAATCTATGTGCTACATAATTGAGAGAATTAATGAGAAATAATGCAAGTCTAGGCTAGTTTTAAAATCATTCACTCAAAATGCCTCTGATCTTTTGAAATTGCATGTATTGTTTTCCATGTTGTTCAATACCTACCTTAACCTTAGCCTTGTTATAACCTGAAAAAGTCCTCTGGATGTGTGATTGACTATATTAAGCAAAGGAAATTGAAAATATGGGCAAGCATAAGGTAGAGTGTAGTTAAATTGATAATTTAGAGAGAAAACAATACCTAGAGTGATGAGGGAAACACTTCCAAGTGAGCTGTAATCATGTTTATTAATTGTACTCACATGAATTTTGATGAAATATATGAACTTAGATAGCAATTCTTACTCAATGATGATTATGTAGTATAAAGATCATGATAAGTATTAGGATGAAGAATTTGATTGAAAATTTTGCAGAAAACACAGAATTGGAAATTGAAAAATCTAAAATAAGCAATTTAAGAATTGATTTTGAAAAATGGAGGAATTACCCTTGGTTTAGTTTGATTTGCTTGAGGACAAGCAAAAATTCAAGTTTGAGGTAGTGATAAATCCATATTTTTACTAATATTTTAGTGTATTTCTAACCCATTTGATAAGGAAAATATATAAGAAAAGCAGAAAAATTCATAAAAATAGAATGATTGAAAGTTTTCTTTTAATATGTAGTTATTTTAGCATTTGTGGAATTTCTGCTTAGATCTTAAGAAATTAATCTTATTTTTGTAGGAATAATCTGAGCAAAAGTCATAGAAATGGAAGATCAATGTAAAGGAAGAGGAAGAATAGCAATTCTGGACTCCAAAACACAAGAACAATTGAATGCAAGCTGGGCGTGATCACTATTATCAGTGAAAGTGATCACTGCAGACACCAAAGAGGAATATACACTGGGCGTTAACACTTTTACCAATGAAAGTGATCGTTCCAGAGCTTAAAAGAAGAAGGAAGTATAGACGTGGTCACTCTTACCAGCGAAAGTGAGTGTTTCAGAGAGTTACTCAGAAGAATAAGCTCTGCGTTAACACTCTTGCTGGCAAAAGTGAGTGTTCCACATAAGGCAAAATTTCAGCGAGCTCTGCATTAACACTCTTACTGGTGAAAGTGAATGTTCCAGAGAAGGCAAAATTTCAGCAAGCTTTGCGTTACCACTCTTACTAGCGAAAGTCGATGTTCCAGAGAGAAGTGTATCAAGACAAGTTGTGCGTGGTCACTCTTGCTCTCGAAAGTGATCACGCGCAACCACTCGACCTCTTGCGTTGCAACTCTTAGCAACGAAAGTGATAGTTCCAGTTTCCAGAAACTACATGAGCCTCTGCGTAGCCACTCTTATGGAGAAAAGTGACAATGCACACAATCGGGAATTTCTATAAATACGTGGTTAACTCGGGGTCTTTTGTTCATTTTTCATTTTTTTGTTAGATTCTCGTTGAGAGAGTGTGAGAGAGAAGATTGGGGTTGAACTTCGAAGCTTCAAGAAGAGGGATTGGACTGAAGCTCGTGGAGATGGTTCTCTGAGTTTCTTCTCTTCTTCTCCTTCTTTCTCTCTCTCTGTCACAATGTCTGCGTAATTCTTTGTAGTTAGGAGTTTATGGACCTCGAATTGATGTATTGATTTGATTCTTGCTTCTGAAATTTGAGTTTTTGGATTAATTGAGTTGTTAATTCTGCACTTTACGTAATCTTTGAATGGAAATTCATTTGATTGATTAAAGAGGAACCTTTACCAATGGGAATTGGATTTGCTTCTCTGATATGAATTAGCAACCAAAATTGGGATTTCTTAGGGATAAGGGAACTTAATTCTGCAATCTCATGGTTCTAATTCATAATGCAACTTGAAATTGAACTTCACCTAAGGGATTAGGGTGGTTTAGTTGATTGTTAGGGTCAATGAGTTAAGGGATTAACCTTTGACTATTAATATGTGAAACTGATTGTCAATTAACCAATTGCTTGAATGTTTAGAGGTTTAATTGAATTAATATTGATATTCTTGTGAAATAAATTCCTAACTATCCTTCATTCATATCTCATCTCAACACAACTTTCATTCTTTGTTTTGCTGCAAGTTTAATTCTTTGTATTGTTCTGGTTTATTGCTTAAGCATGTTACTACTCTTCCAAATTCGTATGACTCAAATAGTTCTTGTTCTGTGAAGTGGTAATTGAATTCCTAATTCCCTGTGGAGACGATACTTAGATCTTAATTTTACTCATTACTTGCTGCAGTTCCTAGTTCACTTGCTAGAGTTCAGAATTGTAACTACAATCTTCTATATCCAAAATATAAAAATTAGCAGGAAAAATGAGTTCACCAACTCGAACCAAGACATCCTCAACAAAACTTGTGGGGTGGACAACACTTCTATTATCCAATTGAATCACCACCCCAGTAGGTTTTAGAGGTCCAAGAGAAAGAGAATCAAAAATAGAAAGCGGCATCACATTTATAGAAGCTCCTAAGTCTAACATAGCATTCTCAAATTTGTTATTACCTATGATGCATGGAATACAAAAAGTGTCTGGGTCTTTACATTTTTCAGGGATCTTAAGAATGAATTTACCTATCATAGCGGAAACATTTCTGTCCACGCTGACTCTTTCATTACCTTTGAGCTTCTTTTTGTGTGTGCATAGCTCCTTCAGGAATTTGGCATATCTGGGAATCTGTCTGATGGCATCAAGCAGAGGTATATTCACCTCCACTTTCCTAAAGGTATCAAGAATTTCTTTGTCCAGTTCTTCCATCTTCTTACTCTGAATAGGCCTGGATGGGAATGGAAGAGGAATGTAGAGCGGACTGAACACTGGATGAAGGTGCCTGAACTGCAGGACTGTTGCCATCAATAACTGCCTCTGGAGACACAAATGTGGAAGGTGCAGATGGGGGACGAAGAGGTGGGACTGTGAAATCTGAAGAAGGTACATCAAGCTGCTTCTCGAACCTCAAGGTGATGGTACTCACGTTCTTTGGATTCTGCACAGACTGGGATGGTAATCTATCAGAAGTCTGCGCCTGTGACTGATTAACCAAGGCATCAAGCTTCCCCTCTAATTTCTTCGTGTCGGCTGAGGCTGAAGGTAAAGCACATCTGGCTCCCATATCATGAACCCCTCTGATGACTATGGCATCACTCTGTCTGGCACTGAACTGCTGAGAGTTAGAAGCCATCTTCTCAATTAGGTGTCTAGCTGCGGCTAGGGTCATGTCTCCTAGCACTCCACCACTGGCAGCGTCTATCATGCTGCGCTTCATGTGATGCAACCCCTCATAGAAGTACTGAAGAAGGAGTTGCTCTGAGATCTGATGGTGGGGGAAACTCACACATAGTTTCTTGAATCTCTCCCAGTACTCATATAGATTCTCCTCAGGGAGCTGTTTGATGTCTGATATGTCTTTTCTAATAGCTGTGGTTCTTGATGCAGGAAAGAACTTCTCTAGGAACTCCCTTTTCAGGTCATTCCAGCTGGTGATAGAGCTGGGTGCCAGGTAGTACAACCAATCCTTAGCGACCCCTTCTAGTGAATGTGGGAATGCCTTCAGATATATGTGATCCTCCTGGACATCTGGTGGTTTCATGGTCAAGCAGACTACATGAAATTCCTTCAGGTGTTTGTGCGGATCCTCACCTGCAAGTCCATGAAACTTTGGCAAAAGATGGATCAACCCAGTCTTGAGAACATAGGGTACATCCTCATTTAGGATACTGGATACACAGACTCTCATAGGTAAAGTCAAGTGTAGCCAGCTCCCTAAGTGTCCTCTCACGAGGGGGAGGTTGAGCCATGTTCTCAAATATCAAAACAGAAGTAGAATCAGATTCAACAACAACAGAATCAATGGGGTTCTCTAAAGGTCGGATGAATGTCTATCAAGCCTAGCCTGCCTATGTAAGGTATGGTAGGTTCTATCAATCTCAGGGTCAAATGCATACAAGTTCTCAGAACTGCCCCTAGTTATGCACTACAAACGGTTGAATCATATAATGAGTAAACAGTGGAAACTAGGGGTAAAACTGGGAATACAGGCAATTGCCATTTAAATATTATGAGAAAATTCAGATGAGCCCCTAATATTAATAGAAGACTACACACAAAAATTCAGCTCAAAATAAATTCGTTTGATATTAAAACCAAAATGCAGATTAAATTGACAAAACATCAATAAAATAATAATAAAATTCATTTTTTTTTTTTGGATTAGAATACAATCAAATTCTGAATACAACTAAAGGATAATGAAACAAAGCTGAATCAACAGAGTTATAACTCAGATCAATTACAATTAACAGAATTAAATCACTTAAGCTAGAACTAGAACATTTATATGAGTTACACTGATCATAACTTCATTGCAAATTGATGTACTGTTTCGTTGCTTAAATGCTCAAGTGTTCAGAATTATGCAACCAGCACCCCGCAACCTTCAATTCAAACTCCCTGGAATGGCTACTTGCAATCTGAAATTCAAATTTACAACTTGCATTGCAATGACTAACAACAAACTAAATTTCCAATGCATAAGTGATATGCAAACTCACACACACAACAACAACTTACTCACACCAGAACAAGTGCTAATGTTATATTTCATGCTACTCTTCAGTCTGCACAGAACATAATTCAATCATAGAGCAGAGCAAGGGACAATACCAGTAACACAGAACGTGACAGTAACACTACAATTATTCCAAAAACAAACAGAGCAAGGCCAAACTGTTATTGTTGAGCTGTTCACACAAACTAAATTTTCTCTTTTCTATTCAGAACATAATAGGTCCCCCAACGATAACAATTAGTACCTCAATCAAAACAGAATATGAAAACAATATGAAAACCTTTGACAAATCGATAATTCTCCGGCAACAGCGCCAAATTTTTTATGAGAGCCGTACTTAATAAAAAATATTGCAATTAAATGCAGCTAGGGGTCGACCTAGATCGTCTCCCAAGGAATAGCAAATTCAATCAAAGGTTCCCATGAACAAAGAAATTAAAATTACCATCAGGGGGATTTTGCAAAAATCAAGTTCTTTCAGGAATTTTAACAAACACTTGCAGTAGAATAGAATAAAACACTATTAAAAAGGCAGGTTGATTTACCCAATCATAACTAATCAATTAAAAACCAAATACCAAGCTGAAGATCGGATTTGAGCTCATGATACACTGTTGGAAAGATAATTCTGTAAGGAACACATAGGGATGTTGCATGTCAGGTTTTGGAGATCACAGAAGTGAGAAAAATAGTCTCTTTTGCTACTGAAACACTGAAAACACAGAACAAGGAAAACACAAAACACTGAAAAATAGTCTCCTTTGATGTTGGTTTTGAATGAAACCACTTGCTTTTGAAAGATTTTTCACTGCACAATCCAAATATGCAGAGGTTAGGCCAAACAAAATATGTTCAGATGGTCAAAATTGACTCACACAGTGGCTGGACGCAGAAAGCTCCATGCTTTTTAATATATGAGGTATAAAAACTTCATCTCCTTGCTTTGATTGGTGAAAACATTGAGAAAGAAAGATGAAAGAGTGTTTTTACCTTGCTTGGATGTTCAGAGAGCAATCAACACACTCCTTTCAACTTGCAAGGGCGAAAAATGATTTTTCTTGGTGCAATGGAGGTTGCGATTTCAAGTTTTGTAGAAGGAAAAGTAGGAAGATCTTGCTAAAAGCATGGAGGGGGGGATTGCTTAAGTCTTTTGGCTATGGAAGATGGTGGTTTTTGGCCCTAAGCTTGCTAGAAAATGAGAGAAAATGGTGGGGAGAGAGAAGATAAACTAAGAAAGAGTGAGAAAGCTTTACAGAGGGAGAGAAAAGCAAGTAACTTGGTGAGGTTTTGCCACCTACATTGCATGTCCCTAAAAAGAACGTTGGATTGCCACCTATATTAAAATCATGTAGGGGCATCATGGACATTTCACATACTTAAAATCTAAAAAATAAAAATTTGTCTTAGTAAGTTTTTAACCTAGTTCCTCCGAATAGGTAAGACTAGCCTATCCACCACTACACCACCTTTGTTGGTGTTTTAGAAATTTGGAAATCAATTATACTAACAGGATTATAAATAATTCAAAGTATTAGAAAGTTTCATCTTTCTATAAATGAAACATGCATTTAAAGATGAATTATTTTAACAAAATAAAAATAAGTACTTTTATCTCAAAACTTATTTAATCAACATTGTAAAATTTTGCAAAATGCATTGAATTATCTCTGAAAATGATTAAATCGTGCTAACACACATAAATATGCAGGGAGACTTGAGTTCTGTGTTAAATTGCTCCGGGGTTTGTTCTTTTTTTCTTTCTAATCTCAGAATTGTGCATTAATTTTTCTGTTTTTAGAATTCAAATTAGGACTCGATTGATGCTTGATTTGATAATTAATAGAGATTAGAGTAAATGATTAGTTGATTTAATTTGTAACTCTATTTAATTAGGTTATTCGATTGAATTAATAATTGAATTGGGTGATTGTTCAAACTCAAATTTAAATCTTTAGATATTGTGATAGTTAGAGTTACACGCATTTAGTATTCTGTGGATCGATGTTTCTTAATTCATTTTTACTCAATTTTATTCTGTTCGTAATTAAATTCGAGTAATTTGTAATTTTTAAAACCCAAAAAATCTTATTTGCATTTTTTAAAAGAAAACCCAAATTGATAGAAGATTAGACCTTTGCAGTAGTCAGCACGCCCAGACCCTTCCAACAAGCATGGGCGTGCTTCGATCCCATGCATGGTCGTAATTAACGTTGGTGCAACGTGCTGTGAATGGTTCAGTGATACACTGGAGTGTAGAAGATGAGGATGGTAAAAATACCTAAGGGAAGGGGGAGTAGTGGTGACACCGACTGTGGGAGTGGGTGCACCATGGGCCACACACTCTCTTCCTGACTAGGCCTCTGAACACTACCTTTGCTGAGCGACCCATGACTGCCCACGTGGTATCTGTGAGGCGGGGGTAACCGGCGACCATCCATAGTGAAAATTTGTGATCACAGTGCCATAGTGAGCGTGGCTGCGTGCAGTGAGTGCGCACGTGTATGAATATTTTGGTGCCATGAGTGCATCGGTTATGAATGGAAATGAAATGCGTGATAATGCTGTTTGTGATTATATTGTGTGAGGTGTATTAGAAATAATGTGAGTTATGTGTAAGGTGAGACTCTATACTTGTTTGTGTGTTTGGTAGTGTAAAGTACTCACCCTTACATTCATTTTTTAGGTAATCAAGACAATTAGCACTGGACTCAATGATGGGTTGGATGGAACTGCTATAGGGCTTAACATGTTATTTTGAGACTGTTGTATTAGAAATGGTCCTGTAATAGTTATTTGATATAAACTTGTAACCCTTTCCCTATTTCGAAATATTTTATGAAACTTTTATTATTCCAAATTTGTGAAATTATTATTTATTTGAAATTAAATTTAAGGTGTTACATGCATAGCCTTAAGCATGACCATGCATGGGCTCAAAGCACCCCCGTGCTTATTGAATGGGTTTGGGCGTGTTGACTTCTGCGAAGCTCTAATCTTCCATCAATTTGGGCATAGAATGCATCCAAAATCCACTTGTGGCCTCTTTATACCAAACTGCACAATTAATATATAAATTAATGTAAAACTACAATAAAGAAAAGGTCAAATATGAATATATGGGCTGTAAAAGAGGGCCTAATTACAGACTTATCAATAAGTTCTCCCTTTTGAACATCAATTAAAGCTCTCTTATGGCTAGAAAAGGTCTACCTAGAGTTAAAGGGATGTCGACATCCACTTCTATGTCCAATAAGTTGCCGCGTTTCCCGGTCCTTTTCTTTTAGTGCTTCGACCCGAAGCGATAGCTTCTAGCTAGTATAAAAGGCAAGGGGAAGTGGTCTTTGCAGGTGGCCACATTTAGCTTCCTATAATCAATGCAAACACGCCACCCATTCTGAATTCTAGTGGGAATCAATTCATCTTGCTGGTTCTTCACAATGGTTATGCTGGTCTTCTTGGGTACTACATGTATAGGGCTCACCCATTCACTATCCGAAATAGGGTAAATAATGCCGGCAACCAGTAATTTGCTTACTTCTTTCTTCACCACCTCTAGAAGAGTGGGATTCAATCTCCTTTGGGGTTGTCTCACAGGCTTTGCATCATCATCTAGCAAGATCCTATGCATGCAAGTAGATGGACTAATTCCTGGAATGTTCGTCAGAGTCCAGCCTATTGCTTATTTGTGGGCTGCCAAAATCTGCAACAACTTCTCTTCTTGTGCAGCATCCAAATCTGCAGAAACAATCACAGGTAATTTATCATTAGCCTCTAAAAATGCATACTTCAAATGTTTAGGCAAAGGTTTCAATTCAAGTATAGGTGGTTGCACAATAGAAGGAACTGTTCTAGTGGAAACATCCAAATCTGCAGCAGCACATGTGGGAGCAGTGTTAGGTGTATGTGTACTTGTTGTAATCAAGCCAAAGCTTCCTAAATCTGCTCCTGTTGCATCATCCAACGAAACATCATTATCACCTAACAAGAATTCATCAATTTCAGCACATACTTTACATAATTCTACAGAGGTACATGTACAAGAATAATCATCAATCAATGCATCAGAATATTCATCAACTAATAAATCAATGATGTCTACATGGTATACACTATGCAACTCTGTAGGATGTTTCATGGACTCAAAAATATTAAAATGCATAACATCATCACCAAACTCCATGGACAGAATTCCTGAATGCACATCAATCTTTGTCCTTGTTGTTTTAAGGAATGGTCTACCAAGGATCAATGTGGGAATGCTAGACTCTTCTGCCATGTCCAGAATATAAAAATATGCAGGAAATATCAACTTATCCACTCTTACAAGGACATCTTCCACTACTCCAGCAGGGTGTGTGGTACTCCTATTTGCCAATTGAATGACTACACCAGTTGGCTTCAATGGACCAAGGTTCAAGGACCTATATATTGATGTAAGTATCACATTGATGGAGGCACCAAGATCAAGTAAAACATTGCTGAAGGAGGAATTCCCTATGGTACACGGGACTGTAAAAGTGCCAGGATCCTTGCATTTTGTGGAAGGTTTGGTTGAATGAGGGCTAACACATTTCTACCCATGCTAATCCTCTCATCTCCCTTGAGTCGCCTCTTGTTGGTGCACATCTCCTTGAGGAATTTTGCATATTTCGGAATCTGTTTTATGGCATCTAGAAGTGGAATGTTCACTTCTACTCTTCTAAAGGTTTCAAAAAGCTCCTTATCAAGATCTGTTATTAGCTTAGGCTTAGCCACTCTATTGGGAAAAGGGAGAGGTGGCTTATACACAACTTCAGAATCACTTCAAGAAGGTGTAGCCGCAGCTTGTTTTCCTTTGTCTTCTTGCTGCATCTTAGTCTCAACATCACATGGCATCTCCTTATTTTTCTGGCCATCCAACAGCTCCTTCCCACTCCTCAACACAATAGCACTCACATTTTTAGGATTAATCTCTGGTTGAGAAGGGAGTTGTCCAGAACCTTGGGACTTAAACTGATTTACAGTGGTAGCTAGTTGACCAATCTGAGTCTGCAAGTCTTGAATGAAAGCATTCACATTTTGTTGGAACTGCAGGTTGCTCTTTGCCATTTGCTTCACCAGGTCCTCCAATGAAGGTTCAGAATTTTGCTGTTATTGTCTCATAGGAGGTGGTCTATAAGCTCCACTTGCTTGTCCAGTGCCCTGTTGCTATTCAGAAACACCATATCTCATGTTAGGATGATAATTAAATGCAGGGTTATGAGATTGATACTGAAACCTGTAGGGGTGCTGCTGCCTCATTTGTGGTTGCTGGAAGTTAGAAGCTCTATATTGATCTTGTCTTCCACTAAAAACTCCTTGGACAGAGGCTTGTTGATTTCCCTCTTGAAGCAAGGGACAACAATCCGAAGCGTGCTCAATGGAAGAACATATTTGACAATCTCTCGGCCTTTGTGGTGCAGCTTGTTGGGCAACAGCTAGCTGCCTAACAAATGTGGTAAGCTCTTCGATTCTGCTCTCAAGTCTATTTTCTGCTGGCATATGGTAGGTTTGATGGACATTGTGAACCTCTCTCATAGGTGTCATGGCTCTTGTGCTAAACTGTTGAGAGTTCTCTGCCATGTTATCAATCAAAGCCCTTGCTGCACTAGGTGTCTTATCCATCAAGGCTCCACCATTGGTTGCATCAAGCATACTCCTCTCCATTGGAGCAAGGCCTTCATAAAAGTATTGAATGAGTAACTGGTCACTAAACTGATGGTGTGGACAGGTGGCACACAACTTCTTGAACCTCTCCCAGTACTCATACAAGCTCTCTTGGGAGATCTGTCTGATGCCACTTATCTCCTTTCTTATAGTTGCAGCTTTGGATGCAGGGAAGAACTTCTCCAGAAACATCCTCTTCATGTCCATCCAGCATGTGACAGACGCTAGCTGCAAGTAATACAACTAATCCTTGGCTGCTCCATCCAGTGAGAAAGGAAAGGCCTTCAGCTTGATATGATCTTCAGGAACTCCCTGCGGCCTCATGGTCGAGCACACTATATGAAACTCCTTAAGGTGTTTGTGAGGATCTTCACCTGTACTACCATTAAACTTAGGCAAAAGGTGGATTAGTCCAGACTTAAGCTCAAAAGGAACATCTATATCAGGATATTGAATGCCTAATGGTTGGTAGGTAACATCAGGTGCAGCTAACTCTTTAAGTGTTCTCTCGTGATTATTATGTGCCATGGTATCAGAATGGGTGGACAATATATTAGAAATAGAAGTGCCAAATTCAGAATCACTAAAATAAGAATCACTGCTCAGATCAAGTCTACAATGCTCTCTACTATGACTCTTATCACTACTACTATGATGCACACTACTTTGACCTCTCTGGAGTCTATGATATGTCCTATCTATCTCAGGATCAATGTCAAATAAATGCTCAGACCTAGACCTAGTCATACAAGATCACAAACATCAAAAACAGCAAGCACACAATGCATGAATAATGTCACTTTACAAAGCAAGTACCAAGCAGAGGTGGGAAAATTGGAATCTAACTTGATGATAAATCTATTTTTGATGTAAGATGACACCACAAAAAATTTCAGATGTTTTTTAGTACAACAACTAGGTCAACTGGATGCCTAAAATCAAGAAAAATAGGTCAATAAACACTAAAAAATAAAAAAAACTTTTAGAAAACATGCGATTTTTGAAAATCGGGGAAACCTCAACC
The DNA here is from genome assembly GCF_003935025.1 of Abrus precatorius. Lineage (NCBI taxonomy): Eukaryota > Viridiplantae > Streptophyta > Magnoliopsida > Fabales > Fabaceae > Abrus > Abrus precatorius. The sequence continues at coordinate 14,742,202 of NW_020874439.1, forward strand.
GGCGGTGCAGGTTGCAGTGAATAGGAAATTTTATTCTACCCCAAAGTCATGTGCGGTGGAAAAAATTCTGACACTCCTAGCAAAAGTTATGACACTTTTAAGTTGCACAAAATTTTTCTTCACCACCAAGATGTATCTCCTTGTGTACAAAAGCTTTTTCAAAATTCGACCATTTACTATTTTTTTGGAATTTTCAAAATTAGTGAATAGTAAATGAATAGTGCAATTCAGCAATGCATAATGATTTCTACTAGTCCTCTGTTTTTGTGATTTCTGTTTTCAGCAACAGTAAGGGCAATGCAACATACACCACAAGAATTGGACTTAATCACAATTATACAAATGAACACAGAATGCAAAATCACAGAATTACACAATCAGAAAACAGAATGCACTATCGAAATGAAACAGAAACATAATTTCAGAACAGAATTACACAATTGCAGAATTCAAAACGACACAATGCTACAGGTATACAACATAATCCAATGCAAATGAACTAAACACAAATCACAGATATAATTCGCACAAAATGAAGAACACTTGAACACAGAACGCAGAAACTATCAAAATCGATACCACACACAGAACGGAAATGCTACACAACTAACAACTCGAAAATGAATCAAAAGCTACAACGTGTCCCCGGCAACGGCGCCAAATTTGATTTAGTTTTATCGAACACTTATCAAATGCACAAGGTTTTCGCAATTATTTGTAGAATAATGTCAACCAAGGTTGAATTCTCGAGGACACGTTTGTATTTAATTCTTCTTTGCCGAATTGTTAAAATGAAACAAAAGATTGGGGAATTTTGAAAGTTTAAGAATAATCTGATCAAACGCATAAAATTCTGGAATAAAAGAGAAATCAAATGAGAATTAATTGATCCACAAGTCGTAGGTTCATGCAAACAACATCCTTCATTGTTTCCCTAGTTTGAATATCTAATCCATTAACTAATTCAATCGAATTTGCTAACAAACTAGATTACGAATTTGACTAATAGATCTATCAATCTAATTCAATTTCATGAATCAAACTACAATCGCAATTCAATTCAATTCCTATCCCCAAACATTGTCAATATCTTGAAAACGAAAGAGAAGAGGAGAAAAGAGAATTCAAACTTGGAGCCACTCTGAATCTTCCTTGCAATTCCCTATTCCTTGTGTATCAATCCAAGAAGCCTAGCCTTCCATTGAATCCAATGCTCAGCCAAGTCAAGAAGAGAGAAGAAGAAAGAAGAAAACGAAAAGTCACACTAAGAGAAGAGAGAGAATTTTAGGAGCCAAAACCGAATTTAAAAATGTGTCAAAACAAAAACAAAAACAAAACCCAAAACGTTTGCAAAGTGGAGCCTCTAACATATTAATAGGCACCACTTATGATCAGATCCAACACTAAAAGGAAGGGCCCACAAGTGTGATTAAATAGGCCAAATTACAAGCTAATGAAATGTTAATACAGATGAAATGAAATTACAAGAACAAAATTCAAATACAAAAATTCTTGCACAATTTTCTTAACTTCAAAAATTCATAGAAAATAGAAAACAGCTCCAATTTGGACGATCTGCATATGAATTTTATAGCCCAGAAAATGAGGAATCCAATGCAACTAAATCATACCGAACGGACATCTGTGGAAAAAGTTACGATCAAAACAGTGAGTGCAGGTCTAAAAACAGAATTTAGACATTAATTGAAATTGAGTTCCTATCATCCAATTAACTAGGAAATGCCATAATTTGTGAAATAATGGAACATGAAAGGTAATTTACACACTCTAAAGGATTGAAAATGTGCACAAATAATGCATGCTATCACTAGGTTCATAACACCTAGCTGGAATCGAACTTGTTCAGCCCAATCATCATAATTAAGCCCATTGAACTTAACTATGCCATTGCTTATGCCATACGCATTCATAGAGATTGAATCCATTTAACACATGCTTAAACACTTATGCTTTGAATAAACTTAATGGATTTGGACAGTCAACTGTCATCAATTATGCATCTAAATTTACCTTTGGGTAATGCCTAAATACACAATTTATCTATAATGATGCTAATAAACAACTTTAATTGACAACCAGTCACTCAAACCAATATGCAAGTCATCTTTGGATATACAAACATATTATGAAGTGCTTACATGTCTCCTTAATGTCATTAATCATATGAAATGATCCACCTTTGGGCGATCTCCTAGCGTTATAATTAATGAGCTAAATTGTTCACTCGTTGTTTCTATATAGCATCAAACAATTTTGAACAATTTATAACACACAATTAAATGCTTAAAGAACTTTTAAAGCTAGGCCACTTTGGTGACTAACAAGCTACCCTTAAAATTAAGCACTCAATTGTGAATTTCTCATTATGATAATGCAATTTAGAATTAATTAACTTGAGAATTTAATCACTTTGGTGAGTAAATTCACTTTGATGTAATTCTAAAATTATCTATATATTTTATGAATTATATTCCTTATTCTGCTGTAAAATTTCTATGCACGGCCATGCTTTTACTTAATCCATGGCCGTGCTTCGATGAAGCAAGGCTATGCTCATCTCTGATGCATGCCCCTGCTTCTTGAAGCATGGTCGTGCTTCCTGATGCATGGCCGTGCTTATAATTGATGCATGGCCATGCTTACAATATGTAAGGTCGTGCTTCCATTATGCAAGGCCGTGCTTCGCTGAAGCATGGTCGTGCTTGTTCCTGATGTGTGGCCCTGCTTATGTTAAGATTCAAAATCCAATGTTTCTAGCTTCCCAAACCTTAGGGTTTTCAATTATTGAATCCAAAGCAATTATTCAACATCAAAATAATGCCAATCCATCATATAAAATACCTAGGGTTCATGTAATTTGGGAAAAAGTTTAATGGAGAACCAATCTCGTATGGAGAATCAATGAAATTCACAACCTAGCTCTAATACCAACTGCTAGAATTTTCTTTAATCCATTATGTAATTTCTATTGTGCAATGACTATTATGAAATTACCTTTTCCTTTGAGATCTTGAATTATGTTACTCTCACAACACAATATATGGTTCTCATACAATTAAGGGTTTAAAGAGCACTAACCTGAATCCATTGTTCCTTGATGTTACCTCTTTCTTTGATGTCATTGATTCCTTGGTATTTTTCCCAACTCTTCCTTCCTCTTTTAGCTCCTCTCGGATGGTTGAGAGAAAGTTCCTTTATGCATTTACCGTGATATGAGAAATAAACTCAATTTCAGATATGAGAAATAAACTCAATTTCTATTGATGAAGATTCCTCTAACAATTGAATGAAGAATTAGTTCACAATTGCATTAAGAACATAATCACATACTCAATTCAATTAAAATGTCGAGGTCCAAATCCACAATTACATCACAATATCAAATCTGGATCCATGGATCCCTAACCAAAAAAGTTTAGAACAACATTATAATGGAAGAAGGAAAAGTAAGAGATGAAAAAGACAAGGAGTAGAAGAACATCTTCCAAGACCTAATCTTTACCCTGATTCCTCTAGCAATGAAGATTGAAAGTTGCTTCCTTTCCTTCTCTCTGACTTCCCTTGGAAGTTAAAATAGTTAGAAAGTGAAAAATAACAAAATGAATACCAAAAGTCACAAATCTAAATTCCTAACTACTATTTATAATATTTTCCCACCTTTTCTAATTCTACACTATAATTTCTGAGAGTTATAACATGAAAGGCCTTCTAGAAGCTCATATGGCTAAAGTAGGAACTCAAATCATCCAAAGTTGACACTTAAAGGTAGTTTCCAGAATTCAATTATGTTGCATAAACACTTTAAGTGGTAAGAGTGTTTATGCAAATTTGCACGTGGCTACTCCCAGTAGCCACAGTGGACTTGAGAATCTGCGCGTGGCTACTCTCAATAGCCAGAGTGAACACGCACAGGGTGCATGAGCAAATTAGCCTGGGGCGTTATCAATCTCAGTAGTTAGAGTGTGAACGCGCAAGCCCTTCACGAATTCTCTTTATAGAGTGTTAACTTTCAGCACTTAGAGTTGCTACGCACTTGATCTTTATGAATTCTCTTCTTCAAAGTGTTAACTCTATGCACGCAAAGTGGCTATGCTCAGCATTTATCACTTGATTTTTGATCTTTTAAGCTCAATCTTTCTACTTCTTCACTTCAATATCAACTTTAAAGTCTTAACCCAAGCTTCTTATTACTTTCTTAATAGTTGCACTAAAAGCGAAATTGACTAGCAAGTGTACTAGTATTGTTGTAGCAAGTTATAAAATCTTGGAATCATCTTTGAGCCTAATGCAATTTGTGATGTTAAAAGCAAATAAACGAGTACATAATTCAAAAAATGTAACAGAACAAAGATACAAGTTTATGTATTAAAATAGATGTATGAAACATAGTTAGGGTTTATTTCACCAAAACTTCAGTGTTAATTCAATCACGTTCTGAACTTTCAAGCATTTGGATTGAATGACAATTAGTTTCACGATGTATTAATCAAAGGTTATTTCCTTAACTCAATGACCCTAACATTCAATTCAATCATCCTAATTCCTTAGATCTAGTTCAAATAAATGTTGCATTAAGCATTAGAAACCAAAAGATTGCAAGATTAAGATGACTTATCCCTAAGAAATCAATAATCTTGGTAATTGATTCAGATTTGAGAAACGATTTCCACTTCCATTGATAGAAGGTTCTCTGTGATTAGTAAATCAAATTTCCATTCAACAACTACTTGATCAATAGAATCAACTACTCAATCCAATCAAATACTCAAAGTTCAGATCCAGAATCAATTCAACACTTCCATTTTGGATCCATAAATCCCTAACTACAAAGAGTTTAGAAAGCCATTACAAAATGAAAAGAGAAAGAAAGAGAAAAAGGAGATGAGCAAAGAATCATCTTCAATCCAATCTTCAATCTGATTCCTCAAGATGTGAAGCTTGGTGTTCGTCCCCAATCTCTCTCTCAGACTCCCTCAAGACAAGAAAATGAAATGAAAATGAAAAATGAACCAAAGATACAAAATATCTGAGCTACCTCTTATTTATAGAATTTCTCACCTTTCTGGCATGATCACTATTTTTCACTAAAGTAACCACGCAGAGGCCTTTCTGTTAACCTTCATGACTGGAACAATCAATATTTTTCACAAAAGTAGCAATGCAAAGCTTGTTTTGCCTTTTGGTAATGCGCGTGTTCACTTTTGTTCATAATAGGAGCCCACGCAGTTTGTTCTATTAAAGCACTCTCTAGAACACTCACTAAGAAATAGTGATTACGCGCAACCTATTGAACCAAATCATCCTTGCGCATGATTACTTCTGTACAAAATAGTGATTACGCACAAGTTGATCTTCTCACCTAGCTCTGGAATGATCACTATTATCAGAAATACTGATAACGCAGAATCACTTCATCATGGGCATGGTTACTTTTCTTTATAAAAGTGATAACGCACAAATCAATCCTTGAAATTTGGCTTTGGAATGATCACTTTTCTTTAAATTAGTGATTACGCCCAACACTGGCTTCATCAATTCTTGTTCTTTGTCTCTAAAATTGCTATTTTTCTTCTATCTTTCTCTTGATCTTCCAGCCTAATGAACTTAGCTCAGAATTTCCTAAAAAATATGATCTAATCATTACTTTTTACACAGAAAATTCACAAAATATAAATAACTAAGTATTTGGAAACGACTTAAACATTCTATTATTGTTTTTAGTTTTTCAGCTTTCTCCATGTTTTCTATATCAAGTATTAAAAACTAAAGTAAAATACTATATGGATTTATCACTTCTGCACAAAAATTTATTCTTTTTAAGCTAAATTTCTCTAGAATTAAAATAAAATCCAAAATTTCAAACTAGGTACACAATTAAGAATATCAATGCAATTTTTATGGTATTTCCAAGTTTATTTAGTACTTTACTACTTATTCATTAACAAAAACTATATTAAAAATATAGTAAAATGTGGATTTATCAACCTGTTCACACCATCAGATTAGTGACCAGTTGCTAATTTAGTATTTCTATGAAGGCCTTAGTCCGATGGAGAGGAGTATGCTTGATACCGCAAGCGGTGGAGCTTTCATTGACAAGACACTGTTAGGCCTGTAATATATTATTGAGAAAATCTATAATATTTTGAACTCACTAAATGTTAATTGAATGATTATTTGGTATTGGAATAGATTTAGATGGAGTTTAAAAAAAAATTGAACAATGCAAACTGCATGAACAGTGTCAGTGAATACTAACTCCGGGGTGAACAGTACTCTGGTGTGAACAGTGCCAATTTTTTTTTCTTTCTATAAATAAGGGTCCTTGCACACAATTTTCACTTCTTCACACTTCTCAAAGGTTCTGGAGAGACCCAAGGCCATATATCACCATTTTCTCTCATACTAAACCTTCCTAAACTTAGATTTCTCTCCAGATCTGTGATTCTGTGTCTGTTCTAAGGGATTTGAAGTAAGTTTCTCTAAGTTTGAAGTTAGTTCACCGTATATTTCTCTTCTCCTTCTCTTTCTCATGGTGTTCTTAGGGGAAACTTTATTCTAAAGCCGAATCTTCGGTGAATCTTGCATTAAAACAAGTAATATTTGGTAGATCTAGTGTGAATCACCGTTCTAAGGTAAGGGGAGCTTACTTTAGCCTATGAACTATGTTTTGAACAGTTTGATATGCTATTAAAGAAAGGTTTGAGTTGGTTTTGTTAGATCTCTTTGATAAAAGCTGAGATATAAAGGATTTAATACTTGAAAATTGTTTTTCTATGTTGTAACTGCTGATAACTGATTTAATAAAACTGAGATTTGGCTGATTTATTATAAACTTGTCTTACCTGTGTTGAAATGATTTTAGTCGTGTTGCATCATGTTGAAATATATGTCTTGCATCATTATAGAGCCGAGTTACACGTTTAGGTAGGTAGACGTGTAACGATAGAGCATGTTGAGTGATGAGCAAACTTTCTCATGTTGTGTTTAAAAGATCTGTCACAAATTCTCATCAAAATTTAAACAAATTAATGTAGTACTAGGGTTACCCTAGATTGTCTCCCGTGAACATTGGCTATTAATCTCTATTAAACATGTTGAAGGCATTAATTGGACAAGCAATTAAAATGGGGGGTTTTGTGGTTTCAAATCAATATAAAGAGCATCAAGCAAACAAGTTTAATTAATTCAAACAATAAAAAGCAGCAATCCTTAGTTCATCCACAAAGATTCTATCATCATTCCACTCAAGATTTAACATTCATCCTGTCTCCTATGAATTAGGTTAATTTAACAAGCAAAAATCAACCTTATGGTCCTAAGGAAATTATGCAATTTGCTAGGCTCTAATCCCTCATCCCAAAGTTATGCAACCTTAGAATTAAACCTAGGATTAAGCAATCCCTAGTTTAGAATCTCCTTAAAATGAATTAGGGTTAATTAAGCAATAGCCCTCATTCACCATTAATTCAATTCAAGAGACAAGGAAAAAGTAATTCATGAGAAGAAAGAAATTATATTATCATTAAAATCAAGGAACTCAAGAATCCGTGTGAACTTACTAAGGATTACACAAAATTTAGCCCTCTATGGAAATGGGGGTCAAAAACGCAGTTGGGAAATGCAAAAAACTCATTAACATTAATGTAAAAGCAAGAGAAATGAGAAACCAAACCCTAGGTTGGACCCTTGGCTATCACCCAAGGTTGCCCTAAGCTCTGGAAAATGTCCTAAATTTTAGTAAAGAAGAGAAAAGGTTCAAAAAGTGTAAGAACTCTCTACCCTAATTTGGCAAAAATCTATTTATACTAAAGCTGGTACCCTCCAAAGTAATTACTTTCATTCTTTCATAGTAAACACGCGCAGCATCAATTAGGTTTTGCCTCTCTGGAGTGATTACTATGAACTTTCACAGTAACCACGTGCAGCACTGGGACATTTTGGACCCTCTCGAGTTGTCACTATGAACTTTGATAGTAACTACACGCAACACCTTCAATTCTGCATGCTCTGGAGTGATTACTATGAACTTTCATAGTAACCACGCGCAGGTTTAATGGATTCTGGGCTGCTGTAGTTGTCACTTTAAGCTTTGAAAGTGATCACTTTGGTCCCTTTGCTGGAAGTGGCTTGCTGTAGTTGTCACTATCAATCTTGAAAGTAGTTACTTTCACCTCAAAATCCAATAATTCTTCAAAATAAGCTTGGGGATTCTTGCCACGTTATTCAAATGATCAAAACATGTAAAATAAACTATCTAAATCAATGTAAATTAACCAAAAACTAAGAAACCTATATTATTTAGCCTAATTGGAATATTCATCTTATTTATACTATCTAAGTCTATTCTTTTCGATAAAAAGTAATAAATGATGTATAAAAATTTAGTAAAATGTGGATTCATCACAACCCCAAACTTAAACTTTTGCTTGTCCTCAAGTAAACCAAAATTCAAGAACTTAAGTAAAAAGGACTGGACTTATCCAAAAAAAAATTTTCTCAATATTTTTCTGTTCCAATCTTTCAACTCTAATATACACTTCCTCCATTTCAAAATCATGGAGTCATTCAACAAAGAAAGCACACTCGTATCAATTAATTTTATGCAAAGTCCCATACTAGTGAAACAAAAATTCAACAAGGTTCATCATACTTCGCACAATGCAAAGAAATTATCTAGCTCACAAGGTGGTGTTTCACTCTTCACTCGTCAGTGTTTCAAGCTAGGTATTTTCCTTCAATACATGCAAATTGCTCTACCCTACCATATGCTTGCCCATATTCTCAATCTCCTTTTCCTTAATACAATGATTTACCTATCAAAAGGACTTGGTTGGTCACAATAAGGACAGGTAAGGTTCAATTTGATCAAGGAGGGTCAAAAGCTCAAGTGGGTTTTCAAGATAAGGGAATCCTTTTGAGTGAGTGAATACAACAATTAGAATGAAATGCATCAAATGAGGTAGCCTAAGAGGTTCAAGCATTTTTTTTCACCTTGTTTTTCATCATTTTTCATTATGTGAAGATTTCTTCAATCTTTTGGACCTTGCTTCATTTTATTTTCTTTCCTTTTTCATTCTTTCTTTTATGATTTCTTGGACTTTGGCAACCACTCTTTTTTTTTTTTTTTAAATTTAAGCAAAAAAAATTTTGACATGTATTAGTAACATGTATGATGTCCACCATCCCAAACTTGAGAGGTTGCTTGTCCTCAAGTAACTACCATCAAAATCAACACCCCAAACTTAGTATTTGCATTCACTCTTGATGTTACTCAAAAGAAATATGTTCTTGATGGAAGAAAAAATGTTTGGCAGACTAAGTTTGACCAAAGAAGGGGATGTAATACATGAAGGTGCAAGGGTGGGCAATGGTGAGTGGGTGTGTGTAAAGGAGGCCTCAATCATCTAGATAAAAATTGCATAATGCATATTCAATTAAGAAATAGGGCAAGTTCTAGAGAATAGATGCAAAATGACGTGGAATATACACACAGATAGATAATTAGGGGCTCAATTCTCTACCATGGTAAAAATGGTGATAACTACTTAACACATGTGAGGATAATTCACCTTGCAAGAAAAGATATTCAACATGACATGGAGAGAAAATTATTTACAAAAGTAGAGTGTATTCATGAATTGAATGAAAATTGCAGTAAGAGTCTAGAATTGGAATTACAAAATTGGATGCAATAAAAAGAAAAAGAACAAAGATAAATTTTTGCATTTTGATGTGTAATTGTGCAGGAAAAATGAGGTTAAGAGTATATGAAATAGAGGCAAAGAACTTCACCCCCCCCCCTTTCATGAATGATAGTGCTTCAACTCATGGGCAAAAAAAATGATGTTCCTCTTGATGAAACTGAGGGCATTCTCTGCACAAAGAGACAATAAATTCAGCACCAACAGAAAAAAATAACTTAAACTCAGATAATATATATATATATATAGCATAAAAGAGTTAAGTTGTTGTTAAGAGTAGAAGCAATAAAGGGAAATTAAAGGCAGGGAAAATAAATGGAAAAGTGTACTAATTACAGGGAAATTAGCAGAAAAAAATATGTACAATGAAAGAGAAGGTTAAATAAATAACAAAAATAGAAATTTTAAGCTATATTGCATCCTCATCAGAGTTGGAGGAGAGGTCATCATCAGCTGCATCAGTGTCGGTGTCCTCATCATCTTGCTCCTGTGCTGCTGCTGCTAGATCTGGTACTTGCTCCCCCTCTGAGCTGCTATCTTCCTCTTCCTCCTCCTCTTTTGCTGTGGGTGTGAAAGGCGGAAGATCATTCTGAACAGCTGCTCGAGGATAAGGGGCTGAGAAGGTGGGGGCATAATAGATTTGTTCAGCAATCATCCCCACCTTCTTCCCTATGTTGAGCAACATAGTCTCTATCAGGGTCAGAGCAGCCTTTTGACCAACATGTATAGCATCTTATCGCAGAGCTATTCCTTCAGCTGGTCCTTCATGTTAGAAGGGAAGCCTTTCTTTCCTGCAGCTTGGGGAGGCATCTCTGGGGCTGAGCTCTTCTTAGCTTTAAACAACTCCTTCACCATAGCTGTGGTGATGTAGGGAGCTGTCTGATTTTCTGCTGATATTCCCCAAAGTCAACTCCAGCATCCTGGCAGAGCATAGTGATAATGGAGGGAAAATCCATAGAATCCTTCTTCCTAGCTAGTATCTCCATGATGGCATTGCTAATAACATCACCAACATGGATGGGCATCCCTGTCATGATAGCATAAACTAGCTCTGCTCTCTTCACTACCAGGGTAGATGAATGCATGACTAGCATGAAGGAGCTCAGGATGAAGATGCTCCAGACTTTGGCAGGTCGAAAGAGGTGCTTTGCAGTCAGATTCTTGGGCTGAAGCTTCATGTCAAATTCCCAGTTCTCTCTAGCCTTGCATATTGCATGAAGGATTGGCTTGTAGTCCTTCTCCTCGAAGTAGCTGACAGTAGTGTAGTCCAGCTGTCCAGGCCTCTTTTCAGGAAGAGGAATGTTGAGGATCCTCTAGATGTTGGCAGGGTTGAAGTCTATCACCTTGCCTCTTACCATGGAGTGCCTGTAGGGGAAATCATCTCCCTTAACCCTGAAGGCATTGGCATAGAACTCCTAGGTGATGTCCTTCCACCCATGTCCAGCACATGTGGTGAACAAATCCCATCCCTTTTTTTGGATTTCCTACTCAAATTGAGGGTAGGTCCCTTTTTGCAAGTCAAAATTCCTGTCCTAGACAATGTGTCCCCTGAGAATATTTGCTTTGAAGAAATTCTCGTGAGTCAGGGACCTAAATCTGGGATCATGGGCAGGCTGAGGCCTGGAGGAAGAAGCAGCAGTTATCTTGGCCCTGGGTGCGTTCTTTCTAGGAGTGTTTGCCATTAATCTGCACATAGAAAAAGGGATAAATGAGTGATAGTGCAGAATTAACCATGTAGCAAGAATTTCACATCATTTGGAAATGAAAGAGAGAAAATGCAAGCAATTTACAGCACTGTTGCAGAAGAAAGTAGCTACTATGAGGAATAAAAGTAGTTACTTTGGCAATAAAGCATGACAGAATGCAGAGGTAGTGTGTGGGCATAATTTCACAGCAAATGTGCATGAATCAGAGAAAATTGAGGCAAATCAGAGTAGTTCTGCATACAAAAGTAACTACTATGCTAATTGATAGTAACTACTTTGACAGTGACAGAACAGACATTTAGGCACATGCAGAGTGGTCACTATGAAATGAACTATGCCAGTTTTTGCAATATTGAAATCATAAAAATGGCCACTATCATTTTAGTGAAGCTTAGCAGCATGAAAATAGCATGTAGACACATAACACTTGCAAGTTCAAGCAACAAATTCGGTCCAATGTAGAAGGAAATAGTTTTCAGCCCAAAGTGATCACTATGTGTTGGCAGGTAACTACTATGACAGCAAAAACAGTTTCAAAATGAAATTCATAATTCATGTGTTTAAAATGCAGAAAAGCACATGTCATATATTGAATCATGGTCTGAAAAAGAGGTTCATTTGATAGTAGTTGAATGTAAAATTTAAACACATAGTGCATTTGGATCCAACAAACTAATTACCAACTTCTGAATCAATCTGTGACATGTAATGTGTAGAGAACAACTATGCATAGGATGAATTCAACTAGATCAGCTAAGGTAAAAAGCAAGTGCAACAATATGGGTCTAATTTCAAATCAAATTTCTAGAATTCAGAACAAGAAGTGAGTGAAAATGTAATTACATGGTAGTGCAACTAAATCAGATCAGCAATGAGTGTATGAAATGAGCAGAACACAATATATTCACAGAGAAGGGTTACTATGAATGTTGATAGTGACTACTCCAGAGCAAAAAACACTTCAAATTCACAAAGGAAAAATGCAAATTGATTTCTAATCATGAGAATTGGAATTTCAATGCACAGAAATCATAGTCAAGACTAAAACGAACCTAGGGGAAGCAGAATTTCAGCATTACATACAGAGTAATCACTACGAATTATGAAAGTAGCTACCCTAGGGTTCAAGCATGTCAATTTGCACACACATAATCAAATTAATCACCCTACTAACTTAAAATCATGTCCCTGCAGAAACTGATTCTAACCAGTAATTTCAACTAAAATTGGTTCTAATAAAAAATCCCCAATTGAAAAAATGAAGAACCCTAATGCAGAGAGTGAGGAAGAGGAAATTACCTGGATTGGAGTTCAAATCAAGTGCAAAAGTGCAGGGAATTGACGTTCAAATGCAAGGAATTGAATTCGAGGGAGTGGGAGCTCAGGAAATTTGAAGAAGAGTGAAAATTTCTTAGAAATGAAGAGTGAGAGTGAACGTGAGAGCGGCCCTATTTATATGAAAATGTTGGGCGTGGTTACTCTCAAGAATCATAGTAGACACGCGCAAGGGGTTTAGCAAAAATGGGGTGCGCGTGGCTACTATGAACTTTCATAGTAATCACTGCAGAGGTGCCTTTCTTAGTTATTTCAAAAGAGGTTGCGCATGGTTACTATGAACTTTCATAGTAGCTACGCGCATCAAATGTTCAAAAATGGTTTCTGTAGTGGTTACTATGAAAGTTCAAAGTGACCACTACAAAGACGCCCTTCATGTGTATTTTCCTAGAGTGCTGCGCGTGGCTACTATGAACTTTCATAGTAGTTACGCGCAGACCAATGAATTTAAAAGCCTTCAAAGTGGTCACTATGGAAATTGAAAGTGAGAACTACAGAGAGTAAAGTCACATACCTTAGTGGAAAGTGACCACTATGGCTTAGGAAAGTGATTACCTTCATGGCAAACTTCAAAATTCTTTCTAAAGTGAATGCTTGGTGCCATGGAAATGATTATTCTTCCCTTTCTACTTGGACTTCCATGAATATATTCATAAATTGAGTCCAAATAAAGCAATTTTTCCTCTACAAAAATTATGAACAAATCATCAGTCAAATAATGAGTCAAGTGTTGAACAAAGTGTTTGTGCAACATGAACTAAGCAATATGACTAGTAACACAGCTCAAATGAAAGAATGCTTATTGAAATCAAAGGAGAACTAGAAAGTGCTATAAAAACTATGAGTTGCCTCTCACAAAGCGCTTCTTTAACGTCACTAGCTTGACGTTTTATGGAGCTCTCACTCCAAAATAACTAAAGAATCAAGAACAGCTGGAGGTTGCTCTAGGAAAACTTCCTCCACATTAGCCTCAAGTGTAGGATTCCTATGGAAAGGCTTTAGGCGATGGCCATTCACTTTAAAAACCTTGTTTATGGATTCACTTTTTACCTCCACTGCTCCATAGGGAGAAATGGAAGTCACAATGAAAGGTTCAATCCACCTAGATCTGAGTTTTCCAGGCATGAGCTTCAAACGGGAATTGAACAGAAAAACCTTTTGACCTATGAAAAACTCTTTCTTTGCTATTTTTCCATCATGAAAGGCCTTTATTTTCTCCTTATAAATTCTGGAGTTTTCATATGATTCAAGGCGAAGTTCTTCTAATTCTTGCAAGTGCAATTTCCTTTGTTCTCCAACTTTGTCTATGTCCATATTGTAGGCTCGCACTGCTCAATAAGCACAATGTTCTACTTCTACTGGGAGGTGGCAGGCTTTTCCATAGACAATTCTGTAAGGTGACATTCCCAAAGGAGCCTTATACGCTATTCTATGAGCCCAAAGAGCATCATCAAGATGCTTACTCCAATCTTTCCTATTTGGTTGAACAATCCTTTCCAAGATTTTCTTAATTTCTCTGTTGGAGAGCTCAGCCTACCCATTGGTTTGGGGGTGATAAGGTGTAGATACTTTGTGCACTACTCCATACTTTCTCAGTAGAGTCTCAATGGTTCTATTGCAGAAGTGGGTACCCTGGTCACTAATCAAAGCTTGAGGTACTCCAAACCTACAAAACAAATGAGTATGCACAAAATCTGCAACCACTCTAGAATCATTAGTTCTTATGGGCTTAGCCTTTACCCACTTAGAGACATAGTCTACAACAAGCAAAATATATAAGAAACCAAAGGAAAGAGGAGAAGGACCTATGAAGTCTATACCGCAAACGTCGAATACATCACAATATAAAATGGATTATTGAGGCATTTCATGCTTCAAGGTGATTACTCCTCTAGTTCTTTGGCATCTCTCACAAGTAGAACACACTTGCCAAGAGTCCATGAAGATTGTAGGCCAATAAAAACCTGCATCCAGTACTTTCCTTGTAGTCTTTTGGGGCCCAAGGTGGCCTCCTACAGTGGATGCATGGCAGAAATGCAAAACTGATGCAATTTCTTCATCAGGAATGCACCTCCTAATCACTTGATCACTACAGAACTTCCACAAATAGGGGTCATCCTAGAGGTAATGCTTGGCATCATTCTTGATCTTTTCCTTTTTACTCCTTGGTACATCTGCTGGAAAAAATCCTGCAACTAAAAAGTTTACAATATCAGCAAACCAAGGCAACTTTGAAGTACACAACTCTAATAGTTACTCATCAGGGAAATCATCTTTTAGAGGAGTGAGTTCAGGAACTCCTTCTGTCCTGCTCAAATGATCTGCCACCAAATTTTGTGCTCCACTTCTATCCTTTATCTCTACATCAAATTCTTGAAGTAGAAGCATCCACCTTATTAGCCTTGGCTTTGAATCTGTCTTTTTCAAAAGGAACTTAAGAGCAGAATGATCAGTAAACACCATAACTTTTGACCCTAGCAAGTGTGATCTAAATTTATCCAAAGCAAATACTATGGCCAATTGTTCCTTTTCAGTTGTGGTATAGTTACACTGTGCAGGATCCAAAGTCCTAGATGCATAATAAATGACATGTGGATCCTTACCAAACCACTGTGCTAAGACAGCACCCACAGCAAAATTGGATGCATCACACATGAGCTCAAATGGAAGTGTCTAGTTTGGTGGCTGAATGATTGGAGTTATGGTCAAGGCTGTCTTAAGACAATCAAACGCCTCTTTACACTTGGCTCCAAACTCAAAATCAATATCTTTCTGCAGTAACTTGGAAAGAGGAAGGGCTATCTGAGAAAAATCCTTGATAAAGTGCCTATAGACACCTGCATGACCAAGAAATGCACGTACCTCTCGCACACAAGAGGGGTAAGAAAGCTGTGAAATGACATTAAGCTTAGTAGGATCTACCTCAATTCCCTTCTTAGATATTATATGACCAAAGACTACCCCCTGCCTAACCATAAAATGGCATTTCTCAAAGTTCAGAACAAGGTTAGTCTCTATACATCTTTGTAAAACTCTATCCAAGTTTCCTAAACATGCAAAAAATGATGACCCATATACAGTGAATTCATCCATGAAGACTTCAATACAATGCTCAACCAAATCAGAAAATATGCTCAACATGCATCTTTGAAATGTACCGGGAGCATTGCAAAGCCCGAATGGCACTCTCCTATATGCAAATGTACCGAATGGGCATGTAAAAGTGGTCTTCTCCTGATCCTCAGGAGCTATGCATATTTGAAAATAACCAGAGAATCTATCTAGGAAATAATAGTGAGACTTACCTACCAAGCGCTCCAGCATCTGATCTATGAAAGGTAGAGGAAAGTGGTCTTTCTTGGTCGCCTGGTTGAGCCTCCTGTAATCAATGCAGACTCTTTAGCTGTTCTACACTCTAGTGGACAATAGCTCATCCTTCCAGTCTTCACCACTGTAATCCCTGACTTTTTGGGCACCACCTGCACTGGACTCACCCATGTGCTATCTGATATCGAGTAGATGATGCCTGCCTTGAGTAGCTTGGTGATCTCCTTCTTCACCACCTCCAATATGATCAGATTTAGCCTCCTCTGAGGCTGTCTCACTGGCTTGGATCCTTCTTCCAACAAAATTCGGTGCATGCACAGGGAAGGGCTGATTCTAGGAATGTCAGCCAAGGTCCATCCAATAGCCTTTCTATACTTCCGAATCACATCGAGCAACTACTCCACTTAGTCCTCATCAAGCTCAGTGGATATGATCACAAGGAGCTTCTCACCTGCTTCCAAATAAGCATATTTTAAATGCTCAGGCAGGGGTTTAAGCTCCAAGATGGGAGGCTGCTTAACTGAAGGCAGTGCTTTAGCACTTTCATTTGAAATGATTTCTGCAACATTTAAACCACAAGTGTTAGATTCAATTATACTTGTTGTACTCAATGAACCACATTCTATCCCTTTTAATTTTTCAATGTCATTAATGTCAGAAGTTGCAGAATCTAAATCTAGAAAATCAGCAATACAAATATCACACAAAGATGAATTAGTACAATATTCACAAATTTTAGTATCTATGGTATCTATACAATCAAAAAAATCAATGAAAAAGTCTCCTAAAAATTCAACAAAACTATCATTTATCAAGCTATCAAGAACATCAATGTGGAAAACTGAAAGCTCCTCAGGTGAGTGCTTCATAGCATCTAGTATGTTGAAGCGAACCACACTCTCTCCAAACACCATAGTGAGAGTTCCAGCATGCACATCAATTTTGGTCCTGGCCGTCTTCAAGAATGGCCTCCCCAAGATGATTGGTGCAGCTCCTTTTATTGGCTCTTCTTCTTGCATGTCCAAGATGTAAAAGTCAGTAGGAAAGATCAAGTCATTCACTCTCACTAGAACATCCTCCACAAGGCCGGCTGGATTAGTGTTGCTCCTATTTGCTAACTGGATGATGACACATGTGGGCTGCAATGGTCCAAGAAACAAAGATGTGAAGATAGATAAAGGCATAACATTAATAGATGCACCTAAATCAAGCATGGCATTATCTATCCTATTGTTGCCTATAATGCAGGGAATAGTAAACATCCCTGGATCTTTGCATTTCTCAGGCATGGAAGTTTTCTGCCTCTCAAAAAGGGCTAATACATTTCTCCCCGTGTTCACTCTTTCATTACCCTTTAGCCGCCTTCTATGAGTGCACAAGTCCTTAAGGAATTTGGCGTATTTTGGGATTTGCTTGATAGCATCTAACAAGGGGATATTGACTTCAACCTTTCTGAAAGTATCCAGAATTTCTTTGTCAACCTCTTCTTGCTTCTTACTAGGCTGAACCATTCTTTGAGGGAAGGGAATAGGAATGGACCTCTCCTCTTTGTCTACCACTTTTGGTTGACATAGTGTGGGCATAGGTGCAGGCTGCTCTTAGCTCTTAATCTCTCCTCCTTCATCTTCTGCAGCTAGAATGCAACTAGGATCCTTCTCCTTAGGCATTTCTGGCTCTTGCATCACCTTACCAGACCTTAAGGTAATGGCATTCACATTCTTTGGGTTTGTTATATTTTGTGCAGAGAGATTGCCTGAACCTTGAGATTAAAGTTGATTAAGAGATGAAGCAAGTTGACCCATTTGATTCTCCAAGGTCTTAATACTTGCTTGAGTCTGTTGTTGGAAAGCCTGACTCTGTTGCTGGAAAATGAGATTATTCATAGTGAGTTGCTTCACAAGGTCTTCCAAGGATGACTCACTCTTTTGAGATGCAGGAGCCAGTAAAGAGGATGCTTGATGGTACTGTTGAGATGAAGATGATGGATGGTGATGTTGCTGGGCTGAATATGGCTTGCTTTGTCCAGCTTGATGCAGTTGGAAATGGTTGTTGGTTGGTTGGCTAGAGCCTTGATGCTGTGCATTTCCTCCCCACCTTAAGCTAGGATGGTTCCTCCAACCGGGATTATATCTATTAGAAGATAAACCCCAGCTTTGTTATTGCTGCGGCTGCTGAAAAGGAAATTTATTAGCATAAATATTAGCAACATAAGCTTGAGGATTAACTTCCGAAGATTCAATTTCTTGCAATGTGGAGCAACTATCAGTGAAGTGATCCATAGATGAACAAATCCCACAAAGCATGGCTGGAATGGATGAAGGTGGAGGTGTATATGCAGCAGAATTCTTTTGGATGGATGCCAACTATTTTAACATAGAAGCCAACTCATCTAGCTTATGCTCTAGCTTGTGTGAATCTAAAGTTTGAATTTCATTGACACTCCTAGAAATGATGGAATTTTTCCTTGTAGCCAACTATTGAGAGTTAGCTGCCATGGCAACGGCGCCAATTTGATGAGCGAACTTTCTCATGTTGTGTTTAAAAGATCTGTTGCAAATCCTCATCAAAATTTAAACAAATTAATATAGTACTAGGGTTACCCTAGATTGTCTCCCGTGAACATTGGCTATTAATCTTCATTAAACATGTTGAAGGCATTAATTGGACAAGCAATTAAAATGGGGGGTTTTGTAGCTTCAAATCAATGTAAAGAGCAACAAGCAAACAAGTTTAATTAATTCAAACAATAGAAAGCAGCAATCCTTAGTTCATCCACAAAGATTCTATCCTCATTCCACTCAAGATTTAACATTCATCCTTTCTCCCATGAATTAGGTTAGATTAACAAGTAAAAATCAACCTTATAGTCCTAACAAAATTACGCAATTTGCTAGGCTCTAATACCTCATCCCAAAGTTACGCAACCTTAGAATTAAACCTAGGATTAAGCAATCCCTAGTTTAGAATCTCCTTAAAACATATTAGGGTTAGTTAAGCAATAGCCCCTCATTCACCATTAATTCAATTCAAGAGACAAGGAAGAAGTAATTCATGAGAAAAAAGAAATTATATTATTATTAAAATCAAGGAACTCAAGAATCCGTGTGAACTTACTAAGGATTACACCAAATTTAGCACTCCATGGAAATGGGGGTCAAAAACGTAGTTGGGAAATGCAAAAAACTCATTAACATTAATGTAAAAGCAAGAGAAATGAGAAACCAAACCCTAGGTTGGACCCTTGGCTGTCACCCAAGGTTGCCCTAAGCTCTGGAAAATGTCCTAAATTTTAGTAAAGAAGAGAAAAGGTTCAAAAAGTGTAAGAACTCTCTACCCTAATTTGGCAAAAATCTATTTATACTAAAGCTAGCGCCCTCCAAAGTAATTATTTTCATTCTTTCATAGTAAACACGCGCAGCATCAGTTGGGTTTTGCCTCTCTGGAGTGATTACTATGAACTTTCATAGTAACCACGCGCAGCACCTTCAATTTTGCATGTTTTGGAGTGATTACTATGAACTTTCATAGTAACCACGCGCAAGTTTAGTGGATTCTAGGCTGCTATAGTTGTCACTTTAAGCTTTGAAAGTGATCACTTTGGTCCCTTTGCTGGAAGTGGCTTGTTATAGTTGTCACTATCAATCTTGAAAGTAGTTACTTTCACCTCAAATTCCTCAAAATCTAATAATTCTTCAAAATAAGCTTGGGGATTCCTGCCACATTATTCAAATGATCAAAACATGTAAAATAAACTATCTAAATCAATGTAAATTAACCAAAAACTAAGAAACCTATATTATTTAGCCTAATTGGAATATTCATCTTATTTACACTATCTAAGTCTATTCTTTTTTATAAAAAGTAATAAATGATGTATAAAAATTTAGTAAAATGTGGATTCAACACTGAGTTGTGCTATACTGTGTTGTCTGTTAGTGGATTTGTGTAAAGTGTGTGCTAAAATAGATGCATATTTAATAGCTGATGATGTTTCATGTGATGCAGTAGTAGGTTTGGGAAGCTTTAGCTTGATTACAGCAAGTACACATACCCTTGAACCTGCCAGATACATGTTGTAGAATTAGACTTCTTCACTAGAACACTTCCCTCTATTATGCAGTCACCTACACTTAAACTGAAGCCTCTGCCCAAGCACCTGAAGTATGCATTTTTAGAGGTTGAAAATAAGTTGCCAATGATCATTTTAGTAGATTTGGATGCTACACAAGAGGAAAAGTTATTGCAAACTTTACTAGACCACAAGCAAGCAATTAGGTGGAATTTGGCCGACATTCCAAGAATTAGCCCATCCACTTGTATGAACAAATTCTGCTAGATGAAGATGCAAAACATGTGAGACAGCCCCAAAGAAGTTGAATCTCACCCTTCTAGAGGTGGTGAAGAAGAAGTTAGCAAAACGTTAGCTGCTGGCATGATATACCTGATCTCCAATAGCAAGTGGGTGAGTCTGATCCATGTTGTACCCAAGAAGACCGACATAACAGTCACAGAAAACCAGTTTGATGAGCTAATTCTGACCAAAATTCAGAATGAGTGGCAAGTCTGTGTTGATTATAGGAAGTTGAATCAGGCCACTCGCAAAGACCACTTTCCCCTGCCTTTTATTGATTAGGTCTTGGAGCAGATAACAGGGAAATCTCATTACTGCTTTTTAGAAGAATTTTCTGATTACTTTCAGATACACATAGCCCTAGAGGATTAGCATAAGACCACCTTCACTTGTCCTTTTGGTACCTTTGTTTGCTTATAGACGGATGTCATTCGGACTGTGTAATGTGCTTAGTACTTTTCAAAGGAGTATAATGAGCATCTTTGCAGACTTCCTAAACACTTCACTTGAAGTATTCATGGATGACTTTACTGTTTTTGGATTTTTATTTTATGCATGTTTAGATAGCTTGTCTAGAGTATTAGATAGGTGCATACAGTTCAATTTGGTTTTAAATTATGAGAAATGTCATTTTATAGTGATCAAAGGGACTGTATTAGGGCGTAGTGTCAAGTACAGGTATTGAGACTGATAGAGCAAAGATTGATGTAATTATTTCTTTATCTTACCCTACTTATGTGAAAGAAGTGCGCTCTTTTCTTGGCCATACAAGTTTCTATAAGCGTTTCATCAAGGATTTTAGCAGAATTGTGTCCCCATTATCTACCTTTTGCAGAAAGATGCTGATTTCATCTTTGATCAGACCTGCAAGGACGCTTTTGATAAGCCAAAAAGGCGCCTCACTTCTACTCCTATCATTCAGCCTCTGAGTTAGGAAATTCTGCTCGAGCTTATGTGTGATGCTTCAAACTTCGCAGTTGGTGTTGTCCTTGGTCATAAAGTGGAGAAGCAACCCATGTTATAGCCTATGCTTCTCGCACATTGGATAAAGAACAAGTAAACTACACCACTATAGAAAAAGAACTTTTAGCCATTATTTTTGCTTTAGATAAATTTTGTTCATATTTACTTGGCTCTAAAGTAATTGTTTTCTCTAATCGTGCAGCTCTGAGGTACTTGCTTAAGAAATTAGATTCTAAACTGAGACTAATTCACTGTATGCTTCTTTTGCAAGAGTTTGACATTGAGATCAAAGATAGAAGTGGTGCAGAGAACTTAGTAGCACACAATTTAAGCAGAATTCAACAACCACTTGAGGATCTCTCCATTAGAGACACCTTTTCAGATGAGCAACTTTACAACATTAGAGGGCATGATCCTTGGTATGCAGACTTAATGAATTATTTGGCTGCCAAGGAGATTCTGATATACTTTTCCAAAGCTCAGGCTGCCTGATGGAACGATTTTTCACTACTCGTTATGCACAAAGATTGTCGTTAATCCTCATCAAATATGCAAGATATAAATGCAATACTAGGGTGTTGTCCTAGGTTATCTCCAAGGAACTTTTGGTTGGGAACATACATCGAACAAGTGTAAACATATATTTTAAAGCAAGTAAATTGGGGGGAGGTTTGTCAATTTCTAGATTTTAATCAAGAACAGAATGTAAACTAATGAAATTCAATCAATTAAAAAGAGTAATCCCTAGTCAATCAATGAGTTCTATCCCTATTCTTTCAAATGATTCAATAATCCTCTATTTTTCCCTTGAATTAAGTTAATTTAACAAGCGAAAATTAACTTTAGTATCCCAATTAAAATTAAGCATCTTAATGGGCTCCAATTCTCTATCCCTAAGATTAAGCAATCTCAAAGATTAATCAAAATTAAGCAATTTTAGATTAGAATTTCGTTGGGTAATTTAGGGTTCATTAAGCAATGTTCCCCTCATGCAAATTTCATTTCATTCAAAGATTGGGGTTAATAAATCCAAGGAAAGAAAGAGTGATATTGCCATTAAACTCAAGAATTCAAGAACCATATGAGTTGACTAGGAATTACAAGAGAATTTAGCCCTCCATATGGATGGGCTTCACAAATGAAAGAAGAGAATGTAGAAACATAAGCAACATTAATGTAAAATCAAGGAGAATCCAAGGAAAATTGGAAATTAAAACCTATAATGGATCCCTGGCTGTCACCCAAGAATCCTAAGCTCTGCAAAATGCTCCAAAAGTGGTAAAAGAATCTAAGGAAAATTGCCTCCCGTACCCTAATTTCTAAAAGTCTATATATACTAAGTCTGACATGGCCCCATAGTGATCACTCTGTAAAACAAGAGAGTAAACACGCGCAGCAACTTTAGCTTTTTCCCTTTCTGGAGTGATTACTCTCATTTCTGAGAGTAAACACGCGCATGACACTTCCTTCTGGGCGTCTCTGGAGTGATTACTCCCATTTCTGAGAGTGTTTACGCGCAGGACACTTGGGGTCTGGGGCTTCTGGAGTGATCACTCTAATATCTGAAAGTGGTTACTCTGGCCTATCCCTTGAAACCAGCTCCCTGGAGTGATTACTCTGGTATCTGATAGTAGTTACTCTCAGTTCATATTTTTTTCAAAGAGCCAAAAATTCATGAAATTTGTCTAGAATTCCCTGCACAATTATTCAAATGATCAAAATTGCAAAATATATTCACAAAAATTAATGGAAATAAGACAAAAATTAAGAAAGCTATTGTTTTCTACCTAAATAAGATTTTAATGTTATTTACAGCCTCTAAATCTATTTTTTTCTATTAAAACTTTATAAAAATCAAATAAAATATCTATAAAGTGTGGATTCATCACTGCCAAGCTAAAGAATGATTCCAAATACTATATTTAGGATGATCCATACTTATAGAAGATGTGCATATGCAGTGATAAGGTTATTAGACGATGTGTGTATGACCTTGAGTTCCAGTCAGTGCTTAGATTTTTCCATTCTTGGCTTGTGGTGGACACTTTGGACCTCAGCATACAGCCCAGAAGATCTTAGATTCTAGACTATATTGGCCTACTATGTTTCGGGATGCACACAACTTTTGTAGTTCATTCACTTGGTTTGATGAGTTCATTAGTAAATTTGAAGTGTGAGGAATGATTTCCATTTTAGCCATGATATTTTAAGTCCCCCATGCTTTGATTTTGTGATTTGCCCCGGAGGGCAAAGTCTTAATTGTGGGAGAATTTGATGTAACATATTTTAGGTTTATATTTATAGTTTTATTCTGTTCGTAATTCAATTCAATTAATTTGCAATTTTCAAAACCCAAAAAACCTTATTTGCATTTTCTAAAAGAAAATCTAAAATTGAATTTGACTGAGAATGTATCTTCGTGAATTGACCTAGGTTTGGCTCTATACTACAAAATCTTTCAAAAAACTTCATTGTTTTGATAGCGACTTAGCATCGTCTATCACTCCTTTCTTGTGATGAAGTCCCTCTGGACTGAGAATGACTGGAACTCAAGTATAGCCCCTTAGAGAACCTAGGAGGTTTTCGATCTTGCCTCATCTAACCACTCCCTCTGGTGTCCACTGTCTTTCCCTTCGAGTTAGCTTCAAATATTCTGCACTTGCTCACCAAGGTGGGCAAGTCAGTCAACTGAAATACACTGACTGCAGCATGGATCTCTGGTCTCAACCTATGCTCAAATTGAGCACACAAATCCTCTTCTTTATCTTCATATTGGTAGTGAGGCCAGTATTTCATCAACTCCTGGAACTTCACCGCATACTCTCCCACTGTCATATTTCCTTGCTTTAAGCTAAGGAATTCTCGTGCCTTCTGCTTCTTAAGATCTTGGGGAAAATAGTTTTCCAGGAACCTCGCCTTAAATGCCTCCCATTGAATGTAGCCACCTTCTTGTGGTAATGTCTGACTGGCAAACCTCCACCAGTCCTCTACCTCCCCATATGGAGTGAAAGGTTTTCTCCACATTTGCCACCCATCTTTGGGCTCCTTCTAGGTCGAACTTTTTCTCAAACTTTGGAGGGTTGTGCCTAGTGAAGGCAAACAGTCCTCTATACTCACCTGACTCTCCATCTTGATTATGC
The DNA here is from genome assembly GCF_003935025.1 of Abrus precatorius. NCBI lineage: Eukaryota > Viridiplantae > Streptophyta > Magnoliopsida > Fabales > Fabaceae > Abrus > Abrus precatorius. Next base: position 14,766,749 of record NW_020874439.1, read on the forward strand.
ACAAAAGCCTCTAGAACTTGAGTCATCCGCTCTAGGAGGTCATTGGTGATACCCACTCCTCTACCTCTACCAGCCATTTTTAATCTAATCTAGCAAACAAATACAACAACCCATAATTTATCAGGTCAAATCAATGATAAACATTCACAATTTAGGCAAACAAGAACATTCACACAACTTGGACGCATCAGCTGCAATACCCCAGTCCAGTTTAGATGAACTACTCTGATACAAAAGTTGTAACACCTTAATTAATTTCAAAGAATCATTTTCAAATAAATTATATTTTCGCAAATTAGAAAGAAGATAATAATGAAATTTCCTTTCAAATAACTTCAAATACACCGTTTAAATAAAGTATTTCAAAATATGAGATAGGTTACATGTCTGAAATCAAAATAAATGCTACAAAACCTATCTAATACACCACAAGTTTTAAAATAATTTTCTAAGTCCTATAGCAGTATCATCCATCCCTTCACTCAGCTTGATGTTGATTATCTTGTGACATGAAAAATAAATTTAAAGGTGAGTCCTTTACACTATCACACACACAAACATAGAGACCCACCTTATCTATATCATAACAATCCTAATATGATAAAATTACACTTTAAACGAGCATCAATTCATTCTTTCAAACAACATAGACTTATGTTTACATATCAATTCATACACAGGTGCACTCACTGCACCTTCAATCATTCCACACACTCACATGTGCACATTGAACGTTTGTCACGCTCACTGTGGCACTGTGATCATAGTTTCCTTACGCCCTCAACCACAAGGACTTACTAAGTTTCACACCATGGATGGTCACCGGTTAACCCCCGCCTCACGGATACAACGTGTGCGGTCATGGCCCTTACCAAAAGAATTAGTCAAAGGCCGATTCAAAAGAAGAGTGTATGGCCTGTGGTGCACCCACGCCCACTGTTGATGTCACCACCACCCTCTTTTCTCTAAGGTATTTCAACCGCTCCCATCTTCCACACTCCCAGTGTATCGTTGTAACCAATCATAGTTCAAATCATTCCAAACACGTTACAATCACAATCAACATGTTATTCACACATATTCACTCATATTCTCAATCATATCATCGGATTCATTCTCACACATAGCATGTACGCATATATTCAACCATATTATACTCAAACACCCAATTTTTCTACCATAACCCTATTTCAATTTAAAGCACTTCATCATACCTATCATTCAAAATCTACCACATAATGATTAAAACAAAATTTCCATTAAAAACACACATTTTCCTACGTTCTATCTCAATCACATTCCATTACATAACAATATAAATAAATTATAACACAAAGAGATAGGGTAAAGTCTCCCCTTACCTTAGAATGAAGACCCACTACAAAATCGATGGTGGAACTGCTCTCTGTATAGATTTTCTTCCTAAATACATGGAAAACTCAATGAGAAGCCAAAGGAAACAAAGAGAGAGTGAAAACAAAAACTCTAACTCATAAAACTTATCTCTAAATGCCCAAAACACGATCACAATCTTCAATCTAGGGTGCAAACGGTCTTGGAAGATATTTAATCTGTGAAATAGGATGAGGGGTTGAGAGAATCGAAGGAAAGGTGAAGGGAATGAGTGAGAAATGCATTTCCCCAACCCTAAACCCCTCAAATACCCTAAGAATCGTGATATTCTCGCTACAGCAAGGCATCCCTTGCTATAGCAAGACCCCTTCTCGCTACAGCAAAAATATGAGACAAAACTGCACTTTGTTCTTTGCATAATCTTGCTACAGTGAGACCCTCTCACTATAGTGAGACTAAGCCCAAAAAAATACTCCTATGTTGCCTTCTCACTGCAGTGAGAGTCCTCTCGCTGTAGCGAGAACGCGACAGTGGCCCTCCCATCACCTGCACCCTCCTCGCTATAGCGAGAGACATGAGTTTGCCCAGGACCTTCTCGCTACTGCAAGAATACCCCTGCAACACAACCTCAACCTATATCTCCAACAAATTCAGCCCAACCACAAGTCAACATTCGCATTTAAATCACAATACACATATATATATGTATACACATACTTATACAAATAATCCAAATATTATTACAAAATTTGAGGTGTTATAGTTCTTCTTCTTCTCTTTCTTTCTTTTCTCCATTTGTAATGTTGTTCTAAACTCTTGTGTTAAGGATCTATGGGTTCGAATTTGAGATGTTAGATTTGGATCTGAACTTTGAGTTTCTAGTTAGATTGAGCAATTTATTCTGGTTTTAATGCATTTGTTAGATGACAATTTAATTAATTGAACTTAGAGAACTTTTATCAATAGAAATTGAACTAGTTTCTCATATTTGAATTAAATGCCAAGATTAATGGTATCTTAGGATTAAGTGCTCATAATCATGTAATTCTATGATTTCTAACTCTTAATGCAATGTTTAATTGAATTACACCAAAGGAATTAGGGTGATTAAGTTGAACAATAGGATTATTAAGTCAATGGTGTTGTCCAATCTCTAACACTAGCAAGTGAACTACGAATTGCAGCAAGTAATGAATAATTTTTAAGATCAGAGTATCGTCTCCACAGGGAATTAGGAAATCAATTATCAATTCACAGAACAATAACTAGTTGAACTATAAGAATTTGCAAGAGTTGTAACATTCAGAAAACAAGAAACAAGAACAATTAAAAGGTAAAGAACTTGCATAAAACAGAGTATGGAATTTGATGTTGAGATTAGAAATGGATGAATGATAGTTAGGAATTTATTTCACTAGAATATTAATATCAATTCAACTATGCCTCTGAACATTCAAGTAATTGATTAATTGACAATCAGTTTCTCTTATTAATAGTCAAAGTTTAATCCTTTAAATCATTGACCCTAACGAGTAACTAAACCACCCTAATCCCTTACGTGAAGTTCAATTTCAAGTTGCATTAAGATTTAGAACCGTAGGATTGTAGAATTAGGTTCCCTTATCCCTAAGAAATCCCTAATTTTGGTTGCTAATCTAGATCAGAGAAGCAAATCCAACTTCCATTGGCAAATGTTCCTCTTTGATTAATCATATGAATTCCCATTCAAAGATTGAAATGACAGCAGAATTAACAAGTCAATTAATCCAAGAACTCAAATTTCAGAAGTAAGAAGCGAATCAATACATTAATTTAAGGTCCATAAACCCCTAACTACGAAGAATTAAGCAAACATTGTAACAGAGAAAGAGAAAGAAGGAGAAGAAGAGAAGAAACGCAAAGAAGCCATCTTCACAAGCTCCAATCCAATTTCTCTTCTTGGAGCTTTGACGTTCAACCCCAATCCTCTCTCTCACTCACTCTTAACGAGAATCTATTAGAAAAAATGGAAAATGAACAAAAGACCCCAAGTTTTGAGCTTATTCTGGTATTTATAGAATTCCTGACTCTGGGCGTTGTCACTTTCCTTCATAAGAGTGGCCATATAGAGGCTCATGTAGTTTCTAGAAATTGGAACTATCACTTTCGATGATAAGAGTTGCAATGCAAGAGGTCAAGTGGTTGCGCGTGATCACTTTTGTGAGTAAGAGTGACCACGCACAACTTGCCTTGATACACTCCTCTCTAGAACATCCACTTTTGCCAGCAAAAGTGGTTACGCACTTCTCACTAAAATTAAGTCTTCTCTAGAACACTCACTTTTGTTGGTAAAAGTGGTAACGCAGAGCTCGCTAAATCTGAGGCTTTTCTGGAGTACTCACTTTCGCCAGCAAGAGTGTTAACGCCCAGTGTGTATTCCTCTTTGATGCCTGGAGTGATCACTTTCATTGACAATAGTGATCAGGCCCAGCTTGCATTCCATAATTCTTGTGCTTTGAGTCCAGAATTGCTACTTTTCTTCTTCCTTTCCATTGATTTTCCATTTCCATGAACCTTACTCAGATTATTCCTACAAAAACAAGATTAAATTATTAATTTCTAAGCAAAAATCTCACAAATGCTAAAATAACTACATATTAAAGGAAAATCTTTAACTATTCTATTTTTCTAAGTTTTTCTGCTTTTTCTAAAATATTTTCCTTATCAAATGGGTTAGAATTACACTAAAATATTAGTAAAAATATGGATTCATCAAATGGATTGACCTTTGGTTAAAACTAAGTGCAATTGATTACAAATAACCAAAACACTTACTAGTTCAGAACTTGATCAAATTGTCATTGAAAATTTGGTGAAGTAATTCCCTAACTACATTCAAAATTCATAGCTTTACTATAATTCAAGTTCATACATTTCTGCACTTGTCATTTCTAATTTTCATATAATGAAAATCTTCCAAACATTTGTAAGACTCAACTAGATGTTAATTTGTGAATTGATACTTGGAAAAACCAATCCCTGAGGACAATACTTGGGAGTCAAAAGTGTTTCTATATTTTATAACTTGTTACAACCTCACTAGTACACTTGCTAGTTGACTCTTTTTGAGTTGCATTCTGCAAAGTAACAGGAGCATTATTACGTGATTATTGTATGAGAATATATGTTTAAATAATAGTACTTATGAGGAAAAGCTGATGATATAAGTGTTTGATTAATTGTCTGAGTAAGAATTTTATGTTCATATGAAATACATAATAAGAAGGATGTATGAAAATGATAATACATGTTTAGAAATTGTATTTCTATGCTGTGAGTGGAAAGGACTTAGTCTGGAAGTTCTTTATTAAGCACGATCTTGTGATTGGAAAGTAAAATGAATATACGATGAGTATAAAGTGCTGAATATGGGATGAGTATAAAGTACTGGATGAATCTAGTGTGAATAATTACAAAGATACACTGAGGGTAAAGAGTTCAGAGATTATGAGAAATGTGGGGGAAACGTATAGTGGTGGTGACATTTGTGTATGTGTACACACTATCTAATAGCAAATGCGTCATATGGCCTCAAACTTGTTTCTTGACTATACCTTTGCTAAGGGAGCTATTATTGTATACGTTGTATCTGTGTGCATGGGCTAACCGGCGATTATTTACCTAGCTGAGTAAGACCTCAAGAAATACTAGAGGCATCATATTTTTGTGATCACAGTGTACTAGGAGTGCATATGTAAGAGAGAGATCTAAGGATTTGTGAAAAATTATGTATTGTGACTATGTGAAGATTGTTGTTATGTTATTTTGTGGTTGAATTTATTAAGTGTTCTTCTATTCTATGCTCATAAGCATGTTGTGATAATAACTTTTGATATGAATGTATGTTTAATGATGAAATAGATGCTCATCCTTACTAAACTTTTCAGGGAACAAGGATGACGACACCCCAAGGGAAAATTAGATTAATAGATAGTTTTGTACAATGTAGACTAAACTAGCTATTTAATGAGTATCAGAGAACTTGCTATTTTAAGCTGGCCATAGACTGTGATAGTATACCCAGCCATATTTACATTTTGGAAATGGAATTATATTATAGTATCCCTTTAGATTTTCCTATAAATGATTAGGATTCACCATACCCTATGTATATATATATTTATAGAGGTACGGTTAGGACTATGACAATAATGACCTACCTGTGTACATACCATAACCATGATCACCTCGAAAGGCTGACCCGAGTAACTTTTGAGCAGGTCACGAGTGTCGACGTTGGGTTGATTCTGGCACATGACTCTAGAAGGTGGAGCTGCAATATTTGAAAAATGTCTTGGAACTTGTTGCATTGCATAGTCTACAAGGGTCCTTCTTGGTGGTCCTCGCTATTGCTCATACATGATTCTCTAGAATATGATAGATTTGGTTGTGGTTAAGTTTGAAAGATTACTTTTTTCTCTACTTGTTCTCTTGATGCATTTTTCATGACTACTCTTCAACACAACTTTTCCTTGCAAACAAGAGCAAAACTTAAAAAGAAATCAATAAGGGGTCAAACAAACCAATAAGCAATAACTATACAAAAAATGGAGAAAATGAGTTAAATTTTAAAAAGGATAGAAATGAAATCACAAAATTATCTAGAACATTCTTCGACAACAACGTTAGAAAACTTGTTATGGGTTTTGGCAAGTGTACTAAGTTTCCAATGTAGTATAAATGGTTGCCGTATTGATGAACAGAAGATTTATCGTGAATCCTCATCAAAATATAAACAAAAATTAATGTAATACTAGGGTGCTAACCTAGATCGTCTCCCATGAATCATTGGATGAGTAACCAAATATCAAACATGTAGTGTGCAATGTATTCATAAAGCAAGTAAAAAAGGGGGGGTTTGTGATTTCAAGTTCAATCAACTTAAGCAGAAAATTAAATTGCAAAGTTCAATCGGAAAAATATAGTAACCCCTAGTTCATTCATGTAGACTCTATCCCTATTCCTCTTAAGATTTAATACTCTTCTCCTCCCAGAATTAGGTTAATTTAACAAGCGAAAATCAACCTTATATTTCCATACGAATTAAGCAATTCAATCGACTCCAACCTCTCAAAATTACGCAACCTTAGAAATAAACCTAGAATTAAGCAATTCAAGTTTAGAATCTCATTAAAATGAATTAGGGTTAATTAAACAATGTCTTCCTCATTCAACCATTAATTCAATTCAAGAGATTAGGAAGAAGAATTTCATGAAAGAAAAGGAATTATATTAACATTCAAAGCCAAGGAATTCAAGAATCTATATGAACTCACTAAGGATTACAAGAAAGTTTTACCCTCCATGAGGATGGGTCTCACCATTACAAGATGAAAGTAAAGAGAAATCAATAACATCAAGAAGAAAAATTAAACAAAAGTGAAGAAGAAATGGAATTCAAACCCTAGGTTGGACCCTTGGCTGTCACCCAAGGCCACCCTAGGCTCTACAAGTGTTTCTCAAAATGGCAAAAGAAGCCAAAAGTGTGTAAAAGCTCTGTACCCTAATTTCTCAAATTCTATTTATGGTGCAGAAATTTTTGCCTATAGTAACTACTATGGTTTCATAGTGATAACGTGCAGTACTCCATAATAGTTACTATCGCTCTATAGTAGCCACGCGCAAGTCTTGTGATTTTGGCGTCTCTAGAGTGTTCACTTTGGTATCAGAGTGATTACTTTGGCTGCTCCAGAGTGTCTACTATGGTTCTATAATAGCTACGCACAAGTCTTGTGCTTTTGGCCTCTCTGGAGTGTTCACTTTGGTATCAGAGTGATTACTTTGGCTGCTCCAGAATGTCTACTATGGTTCTATAGTAGCTACGCGCAAGTCTTGTGCTTTTGGCCTCTCTGGAGTGTTCACTTTGGTATCAGAGTGATTACTTTGGCTGCTCTAGAGTGTCTACTATGGTTCCATAGTAAACACGCGCAACACTTCTTCAAACTGGGTCTCTATAGTGTCTACTATGTTTTCATAGTGATCACTTTAGTCTACACTTTTGGATCTAGCTTGCTGTAGTGTTCACTATGGGATCCAAAGTGAACACTTTCATCTCAAACTTTCTCAAATGCTAAAAATCCATGGAAAAAGTCTAGAAATTTCTGCCAGTTATTCAAATGATCAAAATTGCAAACTATATCTATGTAAATCAATGTAAATTAACCAAAAATTAAGAAACCTATGATATTTGACCAAAATGATGTTTTTATGTTATTTACACTTCCTAAGTCTACTTTTTCTATTAAGAAACATCAAAATGACAAGTAAAACTCCAATAAAATTTGGATTCATCACGTATCCACAGGGAATATGGACACTTAAGCAATTTCAGCTATCCAATTTAAAATTAACAAATTTCTAAATATTTACAAATGTACAACTAAGTGATATTTTGGGTTTTTTGATAGTTTGGTTCATAGAAAAAAAATACAAATAAAAACAAATTAAACTACTATGATAAGATTAGGGATTGGACTTCATTTATCATCCTCTTCATATTTTGGTTATAACACACATTGAATAATTATCAAAGTTCTATGATGCACTCTTATTATATTCACTCATTGGATTCCTCTCACCTAAGATTCTAAGATATATTTATTGAGTGATAATTTCTTACCTAATCAATAAATAATCCAGCATTACTAGAAAGTGTTATATAGCATATAATAGATTAAAATCTATTCCTAGAGTCTTAACCTATTGCATGTATTTACCCTAACTGGGTTCCAAGGTAGTTTCCCAACTCTCCTCGAATTCTTGAATCATGAATCATTCCCCATAAGGTAGAAACAAGCATTAATATCAAAATAAGCACACCTAACTCATGGCAAATGAACAAACTTACATTAAAAATATCAAAACATTCAGAGTATGCTTACATCCAATTGATTATCACTTGATTTGCATAAAGATTTTGTCGCTAATCCTCATCAAAATATACAAAAAAATTAATGTAGTCTAGGATGCAAGCCTAGTTTATTTCCAATGACATTGGTTGAGAATATACATCAAACATGTTGAAAATATCAACTAAGGAAGCAAATAAATGGGGGGGTTTGTGTGATTCTAAGTTCAATATAAAGATCAAGAAGCAAAATTATAAAGTTAAATCAATAAAGTGCCTCCTAATTCATTCATATAGATTCTATCTCTATTCCTCTTAAGATTTAATAATCCTCCTCTTTCTCTAAATTAGGTTAATTTAACAAGCAAAAATCAACCTTAAACTCCCATATAAAATTAAGTAATTCAATGGACTCCAATCTCTCATCCCAAGATTAAGCAACCTTAGAAATAAATCTAGAATTAAGTAACCCAAATTTAGAATCTCACTAAAACGAAATAGGGTTAATTATGCAATGACACCCTTTTTCAAGTATTAATTCAATTCAAGAGATTAGGAAGAAGAAATTCATGAAAGAAAAGGAATTGTATTAACATTCAAAATCCAAGAATTCAAGAACCTACGTGAACTCATTAGGGATTACAAAAGGTTTAGCCCTCCATAAGGATGGTCTCACAATTACAAAATTAAAGTAAAGAGAATTCAATGACATCTATATAGAAATCAAAGAGAAATTAGTAAAGAATGAAACCAAACCCTAGGTTGAACCCTTAGCTGTCACCCAGGGATAACCTAAACTCTGCAAAGTATCCTAATTTGGTAAAAAATCTAAAGTGTCAAAAGGTCCCCCACCCTAATTTTCAAAAATCTATTTATAGTGAAGTTGACATCCTCCATAGTAACTACTATCATAATGATAGTAGCCACGCGCAACTCCCAAGCCTTTGCATTCTTTCTTTAGTAGTTACTAGTGCAAGTGATAGTGGCTACGCATAGCGCGCGTAGCTACTATAGTAAATGAAAGTATAGTAGACACGTGCAGGCCTGCAACTTTCTTGGCTCTATATAGTGTCTACTATTGTATGTGATAGTAGTTACTTTGGCCTGCCCTTTGGAAATGGCTTGCTGCAGTGAATACTATAGTACTTAAAAGTAGTTACTTTCACCTCGTATTTTCTCAAAAGCCAAAAATTCATAGAATAAGTTTAGAAACTCCTATACAATTATTCAAATGATCAAAATTGCAAAATAAATCTATATAAATCAATGTAAATTAATCAAAAATTAAGAAACCTATGATATTTGACCTAAATGAGATTTTCATGTGATGATCGAAAGATTTGTCGCAAATCCTCATCAAAATATAAACAGAAATTAATGTAATACTAGGGTGCTAACCTAGATCGTCTCCCATGAATCATTGGATGAGTAACCATATATCAAACATGTAGTGTGCAATGTATTCAGAAAGCAAGTAAAAAGGGGGTTTTGTGATTTCAAGTTCAATCAACTTAACCAAAAAATTAAATTGCAATTCAATCGATAAAATGTAGTAACCCATAGTTCATTCATATAAAATCTATCCCTATTCCTCTCAAGATTTAATACTCTTCCTCTCCTCCTAGAATTATTCAAATGATCAAAATTGCAAAATATATTCACAAAATTTAGCAGAAATAACACAAAAATTAGGAAAGCTATAATATTTGACCTAAATGAGATTTTTATTTTATTTACAATCTCCAAGTCTATTTTTCCTATTAAAACTCTATAAAAAATAGACAAAATATCTATAAAGTATGGATTCATCACAACCCCAAACTTAAACTTTTGCTTATCCTCAAGCAAATCAAAACTCAAGAAAATTGAATGTAAAGGGTTGGATTTATCCAAGAAATTTTTGCAAAGATTTCCATTCCGATCTTACACTCCAATTGGCACTTCCAAAATCATGGATTCATTCAACAAAGCAATAACTCTCATATCAATTATTTTCATGCAAAGTCCCACTAAAGTGAAACAAAAATCCAGCAAGGTTTTATGCAATTCTCACAATATAGTGTTTCACTCTTCACTCATTAATGTTTCAGGCTAAATGTTTCTCTCAATTCATGCATTTTACCTCACCCTACCATATGCTTGCCCATATTCTCAATCTCCTTTGTCTAGATACAATGAACCACCTATAATAAGGGCATTGTTAGTCACAAATGCGGTTAGATTAGGTTCAATTTTTTATCAAGGAAGGACAAAAGCTTAAGTGAGTTTTTAAGAGAGGGGAATTCTTTTGAGTGAGTGAATACAACAACTTAGAGTGGAATGAATTAAATGATGTAGCAAATGAGATTCAAGCATTCTTTCACCATTTTTTCATTATTTTGCCTTATGTGGAATTCTTTTCAACTCAAGGCCCTTGTTGTATTTTTTTTTTCTTTCTTTTTCATTCATTCATCATCAATTTTTTTATGGACTTTGACAATCATTCTCTTCTTCAATTTCAAACATTAATTTTTTTTTTTACATGTATTATTAACATGTATGATGTTCACCACCCCAAACTTAAGATTTTGCTTGTCCTCAGGCAACTACAGTAATAATCAGCACCCCAAACTTAGTTTCTTGCATTCACTCTTGATGCAACTTAAAAGAAATACCTCTCTTAAGGTAAGGAGATATGTTTGCAGACTAAGTTTGGCAAAAAAAAAAAAAAAGAAAAGTGGAACAAGGAAAATTAGGTGCAAGAGTGTGTACAAAGAAGGTCTCAATCATCTAGATGAAAAAATATACAATGCATATTCAATTAAGAAGAAGGGAAAGTTTTAGAAGATAGATGCAAAAATACATGTAATAGTGCACACATAAAAGAAATTTAAGGCCCAATTCTCTACCAAGGCAAAGGTGATAATTTCTTAGCAACATGTGAGTACAGTTCTCCTAACAAGAAATATGTTCAGTATGGTAGGAATGATAAATAGGTACAAAACAGAGAATGATCATAAGTTGAATGGAAAGTGCAATCAGAGTATAAAATTGGAATTAAAAAACTAGACTAAATTAAAAAAGAAAGATAATGAAAATATTTTTGTTTTTTGTTTTTTGTTTTTATTACTGTGCAGTGAAATTAGACTAAAAACATATGAAACAAAGGCAAAGAGATCACTCCCTTTTCATGGATGATGGCTCACAATTTAGGGGTCAAATTGATGTTCACTCTCATTTTCCTTTATAAAGTGACTACCTTAAGTGCTAAGAGTGGTCATTTTCTTGTTGCACTTGATCTTTTCTTGAATATAAGCAAACTTGGGTCCATGAATTTCAATCTCTTTCTCTCACACAGTGCTCTTTTAACGTCACTAGCTTAACGCCTTATGATCTTTGATTCTAGGAGATACTTTTGTTGGTAGCGGTTTCAGTTGTATCCCTAGATATTCCTCTTTTTTCTCATAAATTTGTAGCACTTCATTTAATTGGGAACATGGAAGAAATAATTGTGGAGGGACTTCCAGCTGCTTTATAAACTCAATAAGCTTCTCTTCATATTCTTGATTGCCTTGATGTTCAGAATATTTTGTACTCTTGCTATACTTTGGCTGCTACACTCTTGGATATATAATGATGTAATATCCATACTTCAATTGCTCAGGAAATGGCTTCAACTCATATGCAGGAGGCAACTTTAGAGAAGGAGGCAATAAAAAAATTGGAGCTAAATCTGCAACTTGCACTTCAACAAAGTCAGATATATAGGTAATTGTTGCAGTCAAATCAGTATATTCTGAATTTTTTGAAGGTTCAAATACATCATCATTCATTTCCTTAGAACTTGCAATGGCTGCATCATGATTTACTTTCTTAGAATCTGCAATAGCTGCATCAAAATCACCATACACATATGTATCAATTTCGGCACAAAAGCTACATTTTGCAGAATCATTACATACATTACAAGTAAAGGAATCAGGATAATTGGCTAAGTTAGAATAATTAATACAATCTAAAAATTTAGAAAACTCAGCCAAATTATCATCAACTAAATTATTCAACAAATCAATATGGCAAACCGAATGAAATGATTGAGGAGCAAGTTGCTCAAAATTTTCTGCTGCATTAGCAGAAGTAGCACAAGGAGTAGGAGCAGAATCTGCACTTGCTGGGCTACTATTTTTGTTGCAATCACTTGCTAGAGCAGTAGCATTAAGATCTTCATTAGTTGGTTACTGCTCTTACGAGTCTTGAATGGTCTTTTCTAATCTCAAGGTGTTGGCATTAGCATCCTCTGGATTGACAGGTGGTTGTGCAGATAGATTACCAGAACCTTGAGATTGCAAATGGTTCAAAGTAGAAGCCAATTGTCTAATCTGATTTTCCAAGTTTTGAATGGTTGCTTCTGTTCTCTGTTGAAAATTCAGATCATTAACTACCATTTCCCTCATCAATTCTTCCAATGAAGGCTCACTCTTGCAAGGTACAGTAGTTTGTGGTTGAGGTTGATGATGTTGTTGTTGTTGCTGTGTAAAATTCCCCCATTTCAAGTTCGGGTGACTCATCCAACCTGAAGGTTCATACAATGTAGGACAGGAATCAATGGGGTGTTCATGTGAAGCACATATCTCACATAACCTTGCAGCCCTTGGTGACAATGCTAACTGCTTGATCAAAGAAGCTAAATCATCTAGCTTGTCCTCTAATTTTCTATGATCAACAGCATCAGTATTTTCCATCTCATAAACTCCTTTAGTTAAGGCCACTGGATTGCTTCTGGTATTGAACTGCTGATTATTAGAAGCCATATTTTCAATTAATTGCCTTGCTGCAATAGGAGATTTATCTACCAAGGCTCCTCCACTGGCTGCATCAATCATCTGTCTATCCATGGATATAAGACCTTCATAGAAGTATTGGATAAGAAGGTGCTCATTAATTTGACGATGTGGACAACTTACACAAAGCCTCTTGAATCTCTCCTAATACTCATACAAACTCTCTTTGTCCATTTGCCTTATACCACAAATTTCTTTTCTGATTGAAGTCACTCTAGATGCAGGGAAATATTTTTCTAAAAACATTCTTCCTAGACCATCCCAGCTAGTGACTGATCCAGGTGGTAAATAGTAGAACCAATCCTTGGCTGTATCTTGCAATGAGAATAGAAATGCTTTCAGCTTTATATGATCCTCAGGAACTCCAGCTGGTCCCATGGTGGTACAAATAATGTGGAATTCTTTGAGGTGTTTAAATGGATCCTCACTTGTAAGACCATGAAACTTAGGCAACAAATGAATCAATCCAGACTTAAGCACACAAGGTGTATCTATATTAGGATATTGGATGCATAATGTCTGAAAAGATACATCAGGTGAAGCAAGTTCTCTCAAAGTTTTCTCATCCATAATATTTAAATCAAAATGAAAAGAGTCTAGCTAAAAAGCTACAAAATTATGCAGAAATAATATGCAGCAAAGTGATGCAGAAAAAAAATACAAAAAAAAAAAAATGTTGCAGCAGAAAATAATGCAGAATTTGATGAAATTGTGCAGAAAAATACATGTAGAAATAGTATGCAAAAATTTGAAATAGACTAGAAATAGAACAGTTACATAACATATGTAGGATTATGCAGAATGCAGAATATCAAAACAGAAAAATTATGCAGAAACATAATGCAAGTGCAGAAATTAATGCAGAATGCAAAAGTGCAAAAAATGATGTAGCAGAGAATTATGCAGCAGAAAACTAAAAATATAATAAAAAAATAGAGTAGAAAACAAATGCAGAAAAATGCAGAATGCAACAAGCAAAGTGCAGAAAACTAAAGACAAAATGAAATGCAAAATTGCAAAATTTAAAGGAAAAAAATGCAGAAGTTTATGCAGCAAAAATGCAAGAATTATGCAGAATTGTGTAGCGAAAAGTCTACAGAAAAATGCAACAACATTCATATGACAAAGCAACTACACATTTAGAATTATGTTTATCCTACCACAATGTAAAAATCAAAATGAAACAAACACACTAACATGCAGAACATAAAAACAAAACAAAACACATAGCATGTTTAATATCTAATCAAGCACCAATGATTCCCTGGCAACGGCGCCAATTTGATGATTGAAAGATTTGTCATGAATCCTCATCAAAATATAAACAGAAATTAATGTAATACTAAGGTACTAACCTAGATCATCTCCCATGAATCATTGGATGAGTAACCATATATCAAACATGTAGTGTGCAATGTATTCAAAAAGCAAGTAAGAAGAGGGGTTTTGTGGTTTCAAGTTCAATCAACTTAAGCAGAAAATTAAATTGCAAAGTTCAATTGATAAAATGTAGTAACCCCTAGTTCATTCATATAAACTCTATCCCTATTCCTCTCAAGATTTAATACTCTTCCTCTCCTTCCAGAATTAGGTTGATTTAACAAGCGAAAATCAACCTTATGTTTTCATATGAATTAAGCAATCCAATGAACTCCAATCTCTCATTCCTTGATTACGCAATCTTGGACTTAGACAAGAATTAAGCAATTCAAATTTAGAATTTCCTTAAAATGAATTAGGGTTCATTACGCAATGCTCCCCTCATTCAACCATTAATTCAATTCAAGAGTTTGTGAGGAAGAAATTCATGGAAGAAAAGAACAATATTAACATTCAAAAACCAAGGAATTCAAGAATCCATATGAACTTACTAAGGATTACAAAGGTTTAGCCCTCCATGAGGATGGGTCTCACCATTACAAAGTAAAATTAAAGAGAAATCAATAACATCAAGATGAAAAATCAAAGAGAAGTAAGAAGAAAATGGAAATCAAACCCTAGGTTGGACCGTTGGCTATCACCCAAGGCCGACCTAGGCTCTCCAAGCATTCCTAAATTGGTAAGAAATCTTAAAGTGTGTAAAAGCTCATACCCTAATTTCTAAAAAGCTATATATACTAAGTCTAACGCGACCTCATAGTGATCACTCTTGCAAATAAGAGTGATCACGCATAGCATTCCTCAGGCTTTTTTCGTATCTGTAGTGATCACTCTCACTTCTGCGAGTGATTACGCACAAGGCTCTGTGATTCTAGAGCTTTCTGGAGTGATCACTCTCAATTCTTAGAGTGTTTACGCGCAGGCACTTTGATTCTCTTTAGCTCTGTAGTGATCAGTGCTGCTTCTGAAAGTGATTACTCTGGCCTATCCCTTGGAATCATCTCCCTAGAGTGATCACTATGGTACCTGAGAGTGATTACTCTCAGTTCATATTTTCCCCAAGAGCCAAAAATTCATGAAATTTGTCTAGAATTCCCTGCACAATTATTCAAATGATCAAAATTGCAAAATATATTCACAAAATTTAGCAGAAATAAGACAAAAATTAGGAAAGCTATAATATTTGACCTAAATGAGGTTTTTATGTTATTTACAATCTCCAAGTCTATTTTTCCTATTAAAACTCTATAAAAAACCAGACAAAATATCTATAAAGTATGGATTCATCACAATGTTATTTACACTTTCTAAGTCTATTTTTTCTATTAAAGAACAACAAAAATGTAAGCAAAAATTCAATAAAATGTGGATTCACCACCATGCCCTAAAGTTCTAGCTGTTCATAGATACAAAACAACAAGGAAATACATGGGAAAGAGATAGAAATTGGTTCCCTAATGATGTAGCTGGTTCACCATGCTTCTCCTCTTGCTCTGCACTCCCAAAATTAGGTCAATGATGTGTTAGGGCTTCAAAGCCCACTTCAACTCCCTCTTTTCAAGTTGAATCTTCTATTTTTGTAGTGCAATCAGTGAATTCTTGCTTAAGCGAAAATAGCCTGATTGCAGAATTTCTCACTCAAGCGTGTCAATTCTCGCCTAGGCGAGGTCGTATAAGCGAGAAAACCAACAAAAAGTCTTCTGTAAATTCTACAATTTTTGGTTAAGCGACCTTGCTTAAGCAAGACTTGAAATTCTGGATGACTTCAGCAAATCTAACTCATCTTCAAAAAATCATAAAAAATAGAAAAAAAAAAACTCTAAATCCAGTAAATCATAAATGTATTTTAAAGCCCCAAATGTGTAGAATTCAGTGCAAGTGGAATCAACCAAACATAATATCTGTAGAAAAAGTTATGGCTAAAAGAGATGATAGAGGTCAGATTGGTTAAAAATAAAAAAGTACAACATTCATGCAAAACAAGCCCAAATCATTTCTCTCAATAAGAAATGGTAAAAACGCTCAAAATAAGGCATATAAATGGTGTTTTGAAGACACAATGTAAATGTGAACACCTTATCAAGCCTTTTCCTTCAAGAAAATTCACACAATAAAAGTGGATCAAATATCTTCTATTATTTGACAAAAGTAAGGCTAAAGTTGCTAAATTTAAATGACATGAACTTAAATACATTAAAATATAAATTGCATGGAATTAAGTACTGACTATGTGAAAAAGAATTAAATAAGTGTCAAAATATATACTGACAAATACTAAAATATGACACTTATCAGGAATGTAGAGTGAAAATGAGAGAAAGCTTGTCGGTTTTGGGAGGGAGGCCCTCAGTTTCCTTGAGAGTGAATGAGAAAATGTCTTTGCTTTACTTAGAATGAATTGCATGCAACAAAAAAATGAAGTACATGATTTTGGGGCTCACTTTCTAAAAAGTGGCACGAGAAGCCAAGGGTAAGATTTTGTGCAGCCATGCATGTGTTTTGATTGGATGATGGGGAATTTGAAGTGATTTGAACAAGACATGTTTTCATGGTGCAATTTTCCAAAGATTTTGCTAATTTGCGTAACCATGGTGTAGGCCAACATGGTAACATTAAAAGGACTTCCTAGCCAAACATTTTCAAGAATTATGTTGCAAGTGAGGCGACACCTTAATGATTACATTGCATGTAAATTAAGTGGATAAGGTCAGATTTGGTAAGATTTTGTGTAATGATTGTGGTGGCTAAAATGATTAAAGAAAATCTCAAGCTTTCCTAGGCCACTAACTAAGATTTGCACTAAAATTCAATAAAAAGAGAGTTAGGCTTTGGATGGAAGTTTTGCACGTCTGGTTTGGGTAGCAATAACTGAAAATGATGAAGCATTGTAGTGCAATCTCAATTTTGTCCATAATGCATTTTTACATGAAAATAGAATATGGCCTCTTTTGGCTCATTTCTCTCCTCTCAAAATTCGATAACTAGACAAATTGGTTGATAATGGAGTCACATGAATAGCGTGCAATCACTTAGAATCACAATAAGTAGAACAATCACAAAATCATATCAAAGCTCAAAAGAATTAATCGAGCAATTTTTTGCACTTTGCTAGTTATTCCAACACTAGCAAGTTGGAATTTTAAAGAATGAGCAAATGAACAAAACACAAGAATTATCCAAACATATCAGCAAAGTGAGGGGTGTTACATACTATATCAACTATATCTAACATAAATGTAAGGGTGAGTACTCTACACTCTCACACACATAAATAAGCATAAAGTCTCACCTTGCCCATTCCACACAATTTCTAACATATTTTAAATCATGTATCAACAAGTACAAGGCATTAATTCCATCATTTCATTCTCAATCATAGATTATTGATGCCCTTAACCTCAGGGACTTACTCAATTAACACCATAGATGGTCGTCGGATAACTCCTGCCTCACAGATACATTGTGTGCGGTCATAGGCCCCTTGGCAAAGGTTAAGAGGCTGAGTCAGGAGAAGAGTACGTACCCTGTGGTCCACCCACGCTCACTGTTGATGTCACCACCACCCTCTCTTCTCAAAAGTATTTCTACCGCCCCCATCTTCCACACTCCCAGTGTATCATTGAACCATTCATAATTTCTCAACATAATCTAACATATCCACATTCTCAGTCAACATGCCATTCACAAATATTTCCAACCATTCACATTATTCAACATCAATCAATGGCATGTAAATGCACACATTCACCCACATTCTCAATCAAGGGCATATCCACCCATGTTCAACCACATTATATCCAACCACACAATTTCTATTCTAACTTTACCCCAATCAAATCATTTCATCATACATTGTACACAATATCAATCACATTTGCAAACATAATCATACAACGAATTTCAACCATAAAAAGATAGGGTAGAGTCCCCCTCTTACCTCAAATCGAAGACCTAATATAATCAAATGGTAGAAAACGTCTCCCACACAGTATCTCGACCTAAATAAATGGAGGGAATCCATGAGAAACTGGAAAGAACCGAGAAAGGATGGAAAAACATAAACCCTAACCCTCACACTTACCTCCAAATGCTCCAAACGTGATTACAACCCTCAATCTAGCTCCCAAACAGCTTTGGAGGCAATTTAATAGGTGAAATAGGGATGGGAATCGAAAAAGAGATAAAGAGAGAAGAGTGGGAATGCATTTCATAAATCCTAAACCCTTCAAATACCCCTCTGGTCGTGATTCTCTCGCTGCAGTGAGGTTCCCTCGCTTCCCTCGCTGCAGTGACACCTCATCTCACTATAGCAAAAATCTCAGAGGAAACTGCACTCTGATTTCTATAGAATCTTGCTATAGGGAGGCCCTCTCGCTACAGCGAGACTGCAACACAAAATGCACCCTTCTTTGTTGCCTTCTCGCTACAGCGAGAACGCGACAGATTTACGCCATTCACCCAAGGCCTTCTCGCTACAACGAGAATGCTTCTACAACATATACTTAACCTATTTCCAATCAGTCCAACACATTCAAATCTCAATGCACAAACAGCATTCACTTCCATCATGCATACACACATGTATTCACATCATAGTATACTTCAATTGCACATATCCACATTGTCACATATATACACACTAAATAGATTATGGATTCGACACACTCTTAGTCTCTATATCTACCGAGGGACTGTTAGGCCTTCAAGAATTATAGATAATGTTTAACACTTTCCACGATCATGACTTTCTTGAAAGACTTGCCCAGTATACTTTCAAGCAGATAACAAGTGTTGAGGTCATAGCTAATTCTAGTGACCTCAAGGAGGATGAGGACCTGACGCCAAAGCTACCTGAGATAGAGGGCTGACACAGCAACGAGGACTAAGACTCAGTCCTCAGTATGTTGGGTGCAGATGCGGACTACCCATAGGACGTAGTCTATATTTTGATATTGTAAATATATGTTCTAAGTCCTATTGTATTTTGTCGACAATTGTAAAATTTATTATTTATATATAAATGAAATTTAGTATATCTATATTCCTTAAATGTTTCACTATAATGTAATTATTAAGTTACAATTTATCTTTTTCTCATTTTATTACCTTGGTTAGTTTGTGAAAGGATTTATTCATGGAAAAGTTTAAATTTTCTCACATTTTTATATTACATATTTTGAATGAAATTTATTTTATTCTTCTATTTCAACATAAATTATTATGTATCTTGAAACTAAAATTAAAGGTGTCATGTGAGGCATATGATATCCATTTCAATATTTTTCTGCTTATCTAGAAAGGAGTTTTTTTTGTAGACGAGTCATTATTCAAATTAGTTATAGATAAAAGTCTATCTTTATTGTCTTATGAAAAAGTTATTATGGGATGCAATTTGGTCTTAATCAATTTTTAGAATTTTCAAACTTCTTAGAAGCTATTTGAGCTTTACTAACTAATTTATGAGCCTGAGTGTAAGAAGGTTTAGTCTAAATATTTTTATTATCATTCTAAAATTAGATCCTTTCAACTTGAACTTTCTTTCCATCTTCTTCCTCACCTAAAGCACTATTTAGAACATCAAACCTCCAACTTTAACCCTTCCTATTAATAGATTATTCATTATTGGACATGCCTTGAACCTTATTCTGACTTATTCTTTTTCATTTGGGGCCTTTAAACTAGTATCCAAGGACCAAATATAACTTGATCTCCAACAACATTAGTATTAGAGAAAATTTTATCACTCTCCATGTAATCATACTTATTATCTACAACATGACAATCATCCTTCTTATTTTTTACTACTTCTTGAGTTTTATTAATCTCAACCCTTTCTTGTGGATTGACTTCTAAATAGTTCTCTATCCTATGCCTATATCTTTCATAAGAAAAATAAATTAAATGCATGACTTCATATTCAACATTGAAACACTAACTCAACACCTTAAAAGGCATGATTAATTTCTTCCTAAGATCAATTTCAATATAAATTCTACCATATCTATCCATAGATTGAACAATTGTATACGAATCAATTTTAAGCATGGTTTAAAGCATTGGATCAATTTGCCATAAAAAATTGATACTATAAAGTTCAATAGGTAGGTTTAGAATTATAACTCTAACAATTACCTTTCTAAAAGATTGATCTCTAGGCCTAAATATAGGTCTCTATCTTTGAACGAAGATATAATAATCTAACACTAATCAAGGTCTCTCAAACAAAGTTAGTCTATAATTTAGTCATAATAAAAAATTTGACCAAGAAAACATCATTATTAAGATCTCAAGCATTCACAAATTCACCTCTCTAATTTTTTCTTATAAGTTTTAAATTTTCTGCCTTAGGTATTTTAAACGTACAACTTTTTTTTTTTTCTAGAAGTTTGACTATTAGAGTGAAGTTTGATTAAAAACACTAAAATTTATAGTTATCCAAAGAAATTTTAAGGTCAACCACAAACATGTTATTATCTACATTATGATTCAAATAATATACTTCATTTGATATATTTAGGTCATCCATGGTAGAAGAAAGGATTTCCTTATAATTTAGAACAAGATCCATACTTTTTGAAGTTAAAATTGATTTTTCTATGATTTAGTTTCTATACTATCAAAGTAAAAAAAATCACCTATTTTAATTAAGAGTGAAATTTCATTAGATTCAAGATTCATTGACATACCCGGGGGATCCTTTTATTCTTTTATTCTTAGAGCATGCTTGTTTCTTCTTCTTTTTAAATCTCTTTTTAAAAACAAAATATAAGTATATTTTTATTTTTCAAAAGAAAAAACTCTTTATAAAAATAGAAACCAGCATGTTCTTAATATTCTAAATCTTTATATCTTCTTCTTCTTAACGTTTCGTCAGATAAACATGATGATGGTAGGAACGGCAGGTTCTCCTTGCAACAAAACCTTAGCGAAGAGACCCCAAACCCAAACTCTAAATAAGCGAAGTCTACTTTATTATAAAAAAAGAATTAGTCTCTTAATTTTAATTGCTTATATTTAGTTTCTCTAATTTTTCAAATGTTTAAATTAAATTATTCATCTAAAAGTTAATACCTTTATTATATTTTATATTATATTTTTATTTAAATATTTTGCATAGTTTTTCTTTATTTATTTACATAAATTAATAAAATATCATACTTTCATTATTTTTTATTATTAAATAAAATTTAAGAGTGTAAGACTTAATTTGAATATTTAAAAAATTAAATGTAAATAATTAAAATTATAAAAATTAAATTCATTTATAGAAAAAGAAAATACAATTAAGCTTAAAAGTAATACATTCAATTTATTTTTGTTTAATTATTTTTGTCATGACATATGTTATCACATTCGTTAAATTGAAGGAGTAAAATGTACGTGAATTTAACTTGAAGAAAATAAAATAAACTCTGTTTAAAAAATTGAAAGAAAAATGCATGCTGACCAAGTTTAAATATTATAACTTCATTAATGGTTAAAAGAAAATCAAATAAAAAACCAAAGTTATCCTTTAAAAAGTTAAAGGATTGTATGTATTATTATAAATTTGATGATCTGTACGCTGACTTTGTTTATTCTTTTTTATTTTTGTAACTGATGACTAACAAGTGCGCGCCACGTAGACAATGCTTCGACTTAATCGAAGGCGCAGGCGAAGGAAGAAATGTAGTGAAGGTCAATTTCAGAAGTTGTCATCATTATGAGACCGTAACTCCTCCGTAGCAAGCAAGTTCTGTTGGGAACTTAAATGGATTCTGCCTCCACTCTTGAAAACTCAAAACAAACGTCGCATTTACGACTCTTTACAATGCTATGCGACTTCATCGTAGGCACGCAAAACGACGAATAGCTATTGTGCCAACACAAGTAGTAGTATTTCGTAAAAGGATAAATTAAGAAATTGGATCACGCGGGAATTGAAAAGTCCAATTATATTTTTATTTAAAATAAATAAATAGTAAATTTTAGATTATAGTATTTGTATATATACAGTTGTTTTATCATAATAAAATTAAATTAAATTAAATTAAAATTACATAAATATCTTAATAATGAAAAAAATTACATAAATGTCTTATGTTTTATTTAATGAAAAATAATTTAAATTGATTTCTTTTGAAAATAAAAAATAATTTGAATCGATTTTAGTTTGCTATGTACTGCACCGTATTTGTTTCTATATAAGCTGATTTTAATTTACTGTGATTTTTTTTTTTTACTATGTGAAAGTCAATTTAAATCAACTTTAGTTTAGAAAGGAAGTTAACTTAAATCAATTTAAATGTAGAGAAGAAGTCAACTTGAATCAACTTTAGTATAGAGGAGAAGTTAATTTAAATTGATTTTATTGTAGAGTAAAGAGAAAGTCGACTTGGAGAGGTTCAACTTCAATCAATTTGAACGTGCTACCTACTCGTCATAACTACCTCGAAGGAAGAAATATTTATGAGAAGAATTTGTAGAAAGAAAGGAAGAGAAAAAAGCACAATGCAATTACAATTAAGATAAATAATAATTTAAATTAACTTAATTTTGTTGAGTAAAATATTGCGTAAATGTTCAAAAAATTTATTTAATTTTATCTTAATTTTTAATTTAATCTATCATTAAATATTTAGTTGGATTTAATCAATTGTGAGTTATAATTGTGTTATTGTATTTTATATTAGGATTTTTACTATTTATTACAATAAATTAAACAATTATAGTTTAAGGCAACTAAACATTTAGATTATAACTTGGTGAATTAGAATAAATTTAAATTTAATGAATGTTAATTATATTTCAAAAGTTTTAATTGTTGATTCTTTATTTTGTTTATTTATTTTAATGAACTTTATACATCTAAATAATGTTAACTAAATTCACCTGTCATATCAAATGCTGATGTTATGGTTTGATTACATTCAACCACCAGATCACATTGCCTAAATGTCGATTAAAGTTGAACATTTTTCTCCATCAAAGTTGATTCAAATAGACGTCCCTTTTACATTGAAGTCAATTCAAGTCGACATAGAAAAAAAAAAGAAAACAATCGCAGTCGATTAGAATCGACTTCGACAAAAGTGAATATAGCGCAGTGTACAATAAACTAAAATTGATTCAAATTATTTTTTAATTTTAAAAGAAATCAATTTAAATCGTCTTCTTTTAATTGCTAAACAAGACATTTGTGTAATTCTTTTTATTATAGGATATCTACGTAATTTTGATTTTATTTTATTTTATCACGGCAAAAATGTCTATATATACATTAAAAATTATTAAAAATAATATATAAATATCAATTATTTGAGCTATTTTATTACTCATTTAAGTTTATAGAAAAAATTATTTAACATTTTATATTAAATTCTTAAAAATTTTGTTTAAGGCTTAAAAAAATTCTAAACGGCCCTGCTGCAATGCGAGGAGATTCTCAAGGGAATGCTTCTTTAAAATTGCAAATCTTGATCTTGACTTAATAAAAAATATTAAATTTTGAATTTAGCTTATTAACTTATTTATGACTTGTTTATTGCAAATTTTAAATAAAATTTTATTTATTTTTATAAATAAATTTTTTACTAAAATATAAAATTAATTAATAATAAATATATAAATTTATCTAATTTTATTTATTTAAAAATGATTTAAGATATAAATAATTTTTTAATAAAAATATTATAATCATTCATTTAAATACAAGTTTTAAAAATTAAAATTAAATAATTGTTATATATTTGAGATGATAACAATCAAAACTATACTTATTCCTGTAACACCTCATATTTTGTAATAATATTTTAATTACTATATATATATATGTCCACATCATGCATTCACACCACCATCTAATACACATCATCATCATCATATACTCAAACAACTTTAACAAATCCTTTGAAGAGTTTAGGGTTCGTGAAAGTTATTTGGAAGCTAGATTGAAGGTTGAAATTGAGTTTAGGACGCTTAGAGGGACAAAAATCCATGTGGGGAGCTATTTTATCGTAGATTTTATGAAGGGTCTTCTTTCCAAGATAAGGGGAGTAAATCTCAAACTCTAATATCTCTTGGGTAGTTCAAAATGGAGAATCCATAACTACTTAATAACAATATAAATGTAAATTGTAATAAAGGCTTTGAATGAAAAGGTCTTCAAGGAACATTAGGATTTTACTAACTAGACATGGATAGGAGTGGTTAGAATATGCTATTTGATACTTTTGGAATAATGAATTATGCTAGACCTTAGGATCACATTATATTAATCTGTGTGGTGTATGAACTACTTGAGGATTTTTTGTGTCGAGTATTCGTTGATGATTGTGGTATGTAGATATTGGTTAAACTAGATTGTAATAAAAAATGTTAGAGTATTGTGAATGGATGAGTTGGTTGGTGGTTCCGTGAATTGTCGAATGTTGTGATGTTTGAGGCATGTTGAGATTAATTGATGGTAATTGGTGAAGTATGATATATTTATGTTGTTTGATAATTGGGTATGTCAAATAAGTGAAACCATGTTATTAATAAGAGTGTTTGAATATTCTTGAATAAAGGAAAAGTTGTCTATATGACGTGATTATAGTGCCACAGTGAGCGTGGCTAAGTGCAGTGAGCGCACGTGTGAATGAATTAAATGAAATGCTGAAAAAAGTGATTATAATACGGGAGTCATGATAGATAAATAAATGTGATTGCAATAGCGGTATTGCAGTATGACCCAAGGGGTGTACTCATAATATATGTATTGTAATACACCAAGTTATTTGGTCAAAACTCACGTATTATGATACGTTGCCCTATAAAAGGGTGTGAAAAAAAAATGAGAAATATTGGTGATAAGTTTAGATAGCTCAGAGATAAACTAGGGATATAAAGTCCAGAGAAGATTTGAAAAATCTTGAGGAAATGAGGGTGGTGAATGCTCAGTGTGAACGAGTGCACACTAATTTGTTGAAAGTTAAAGCATTCATAGGCCACACACTCATTTTCTGACGAGACTCCTGACTATACCTTGCTAAAATGTGCTGGAGAGGCACACGTGTATGCGTGTTGCTGCGGCTAACCAGCGGCTATCTAAGTTGTGAAGTTCTCAAGGGATCCCAGGGGCATTGAATATAAATGTGAAATAAATGTAAAAATGAGATGTGTATGAAGTAGTACAGAGATTGTACAATTGTTATATATGCATTGTAACATATCGGTTGATGTTGTTATGGAACATGTGTTGTAATACATTGACAGGTGCGATTAAGACACATGTGTTGTGACATATCGATTGACGTGGTATAATACATGTATTGTGACGTGCAAATTAGTAGGAAGATGCATAATCTGAAGTGGTAAACATAACTGATTGTTTGTCCTATGTGCCCTTTTGTGATGGTGATTTGGTGACCGATGTTATTACTGATACAAACCGGTGTAAAATAATATTTCTAGCATTATGTATATAAACATGTAATTATCTTGCTCTTGTTAACCAAAGATTTAGTGGGGCAGGAGGTGCTCACCCTTACTAATATTTTTAGGTGATGAAAGTGAAGAGACAAAGGTGTTAGGTCCGTCTTAGGATCATAATCTAAGGGTATTGGAAAAAAGACTGCTCTGTAGGGACTAAAGTTATTTGAGAAATTGTATTGTTTTATCTAATTATAATTTGTGTTGACCAAAGTTTGTAAATGACTCTAATGTCAAATTTTAGAATTTAAGTCCTGTCACCTTCTAAACAGAAGTAATTTTGACTAGCAAGTGTACTAGTGTTATTGTAGCAAGTTATAAAATTATTAGAACTGTGTTTGAGTCCCAAATATCATCCTCTAGGAATAAAGTTCTCAATTATCACTTCACAAGTCCACAATTAGTTGAGCTTCACAAATTTCAGATGAAGTTTGGAAAGAAAAGTAATTGATATTAAACACAGAAGAGAAAACAGAACAAGGAACATGAAAATGTGTGTTTGACAGAGGTAAGAAATGTAGCTAGGGATTTGTTTCACCAAAACTTCAGTGTCAATTCAATAAAGCTCTAAACTTTCAAGTATTTAGATGGAATGACAATCAGTTTCACGTTGTATTAATCAAAGGTTAATTCCTTAACTCAATGAATCTAACATTTAATTAAATCATTCTAATTCCTTAGATCTGATTCAATTGAATGTTGCATTAAGCATTAGAAACCAGAAGATTGCAAAATCAAGATATCTTATCCCTAAGAAATCAATAATCCTGGTACTTGATTCATATATGAGAAACAAGTTCAATTTCCATTGATAAAAGTTCCTCTGAGATCAGTTAACCGAATTTTCATTCAATCACTACATGAACAGCAGAATCAAATACTCAATCCAATCCAATACTCAAAGTTCAGATCTAAAATCGATTCAACACATTCATTTTGGATTCACAATCCCTAACTATGAAGAGTTCAAGCAACCATTACAAAATGAGAAGAGAAAGAAAGAGAAGAAGATGAAGATGAACGAAGAAGAATCTTCAAGCCAATCTCCAATCCGATTCCTCAAGATTTGAAGGTTGGTGCTCGTCCCCACTCTCTCTCTCAGACTCTCTCAACACCAGAAAACTAATGAAAATGAAAAATGAACAAAATATCCAAAAATATGAGCGTTTCTGCAATTTATAATTTTTTTCCCGCCTTCTGTGCATTATCACTTTTCTGCACAAGGGTAGCCACGCAGAGGCTTATATGGTGTTTTGGAAGACTGGAATGATCACTTTCATTCATAAAAGTAGCAACTCGCAAGTTGTGCGCGTGTTCACTTTCATGACTAAAAGTGGCCACGCGCAAGTTGCAAAGTTGAAGGTCTCTCTGGAATGTTCACTTTCGCCAGCAAGAGTGATCACGCGCTACTCGCTCTGTATGGAGCTTCTCTGGAACATTCACTTTCACCAGCGAAAGTGGTAATACGTTATTATGCTGAGTTTGAAGTTCTCTGGAATGCTCACTTTCGCCAGCGAAAGTGACAATGCACATCATGCAATGTTTGGAACTTCTCTGGAATGCTCACTTTCACCAGCGAAAGTAACAATGCGCACTGTGTTCTTCTGAGAAACTCTCTGCAACACTCACTTTCACTGACAATAGTGATCACGTCCAGCTCAAACTCCATAAACTTTATTCTTTGAGTCTAGACTTACTACTTTTCCTCTATCTTTCTATTGATTTTTCATCTTCATGAACTTTGCTCAGAATTTTCTACAAAAACATGTTTGACTTATTAATTTCTATATAGAAAATACACAAATGCTAAAATAACTATGTATTTAAAGAAAACCTTCAATCATTCTATTTTTATAAGTTTTTCTGCTTTTTCCAACATATTTTCCTTATCAAATGGATTAAAACTATAGTAAAATATTAGTAAAAATATGGATTCATTAAGTCCTTAAGCAAATTTTGGTTGTAAAGAATGTTTTAAAAATGTTCTTATTAGAAATCCGAAACTTACATGTATTCAAAATGAACTAAATGATTTGCTAGAAGTAAAGTTATTAAGTTTTATTTGATTACTTCAAAGTTTTACCCTTGGAAGCTTTACTTTGTTTTTAGAATCTTATGAAATTTTCATAAGAAAGAAAAATAAACATTTGTCTTTATTCTACTATTAATTCCATGAATAGAATTAAATTTATTTTTCAATTGACATAAAAATATATTTATTCGAATAAAGAAATGAGAATGTTACAATTCCAACACACACCCATATAGACACTTACACACACGCATATAGATAATAGATACAAATTATCAAAGAAATAACAATTATTAACTTACAAATCTTGAAGTTTCTCATTTAAATAATTTTTGATATTTTTAAATAAATCAGTTGATTTATACCTTTATATGGAAGATTTATTATCAGAAGCAAGATTATAATTCAAGTAAAAACATATAATGGTATTATTAAATTTATTAAATTTGAAAAATCTTTGAAATAACACCTTTTACAAAAAAAATTTTTCACATGAATACTTTTTCAAAAATAGAGAATTCTTAGGTTATACCTTAGCATGAAGACAGACGTAGGCGACAAATTACTATTAACTAGTTACATACAATTTTGAATCAAATTTTAATCATAGCATTTTTATTTCTAATATGCATTTACTTTAATTTAGTTGTAAGTGAAGGTTTTTAAATTGGTTTATATGACTAAAGTTATTTTAGAAATGAAAATAGATCAGATTGTCTTACAAGGATTTTTAAAGCCTAAGTTAGTTTAGTCATTTTAAGTTATAGGCTTAATTTAGATTTTTTAAAAGACTTAATTAATTAAATAGGTCATATTTAAGTTTAAGAAAAAAATCTATGAAACTTATTTAAAATTTATAATATATTAAATAACTTTATATAAACATGATAATATAATATTATATTAAATAAATTAAATTTTAAAATAAATAATATCTTAAATTAGAAACTCTAATCCTTTTTGTTGGAGTTGAAGAGTGTTTTTATTATATACATACACTTTGAGAGAGAAAGAACACTGTTTGTTGGAATCTTTCACTTTACTATTATTTCATCTATCTAATATGCATAACGCTGGTTGTATTTGTATTATTTTGTTTATGTTTGTTGCTCATTTGTCTCATTCATCCTCTTCTTGCGTACTTGTTTTTATTAAATATAACTCTTTTTACTTATTTTTTTCTCTCTATTTTCACGTTAACAAAATGCCTTTTTCAATTACAACTAATAAAATAATTTTTTAATTTAAAAGTATTAATACGAAATAGACCATTAAAAAGGTTAATAGGCTAAGGTAGGCTTTTAAAAAATGTTAGACTAAATTTAATAAAAAGCCTATGACAGATAATAGATTAGATTTATGCTTCAAAATTATTAAATAAGTTAAACCTATTTATACAAAATCTAACTTAACCTAAAATATTTCCATTTCTATTTAAAAGCAACTTTGCTCAACCTAAAATTTAATGGCCCATAGAAATGGTTAATAGTCGTATTAGAAATTAGCAAGGTCATTAAGACTGTAACACCCTCATTTTGTAATTTATTATTATTGCAATTAATGTTAGTTGTTTGTGTATGTTATTTGAAATTAGAAGTGTTTAATTGATGTGAACTGTAGAATATTTCGCTATAGCGAGAATGAGGCGGTGAAAATGGAACCTTCTGGAGCCCTCTCGCTGTAGCTAGAATCTCTCGTTGTAACGAGGAGCTCTCGTTGTAGCTAGAATAATAAACAGCAAAGGAAGAAAACTTCTGATTTTTTCGCTGTAGCGAAAAAGTCGCGAGTTTGAGAGATATTTAAAGAACTATTGCCCTAAAAGCTTCATTTTTAACCAAATCACGTATCTCTCTCCATCCTCTTTGTTCTCTCCCTCTCCCTTCTTAGAGAAAACCTCCAATAACTCTAGATCTCCTTCAGATTTGAGCTCAAACATCTGTTCTTCTCGGATCTAAGTAAATTTCTAGAGCTCATCCCTTGGATCTCCTTCCTATTTCTCTTTTCTCTTTTTCATAACAGAAATATACCTTGTGATGTTAAGAATAACTCTAGTCCTTGGGTAGTATTTTAGATTGAGACGTGGAGTTTCTCTATAGAGCACACAAAGAACATAGTTTTTGAGATCCATTCCCAGGTAAGGGGAGTGTTTCCAAGCTATACTTTTATTTTTATATGTAGTGACCCTATGAGAGCTAAAGTAACCTATTTAGTAATAATCTATAAAATTTTTATGAAACTATATAGTAAAAGTGGATTTTTTTAGTATACAGAAATGTTATGAGTTTATTTGAAATTATTGGAATCAAATTCTTAGCAAAAGTCATGGGATAGAACAACACTACAAAATTTTATAATTATGTTACTTGAGATGTATAGGAGTTAAGTAATAAAAGACAAAAAATATTGAACTATTGGTTAGAAGATTCTATTGAGACTGAGAAAATATGACCTCTGGTGAATTATTATGAAATTGCACGAGTTGGACTGAGTCCAAAGGTGTCCAACCTTTGGCATATTGTTTAGTTATATGCTGTGAGATTTGTGATAGACTAATATATTGTATTGATTGTATGGTATGATGTTGAGTGACAATTTTCCATGTTCGACTGGCATGATACAATAAGTATATATATGAATTGATAGCTGGAATGTATTCAGATTAAGTAAGTTCACGTGAATAATTGAAATGTTGATTGATTTTGAAAGTATGTGATGTATGAAAGAGAAGTAATGAGATGCATGATTATGAAGCGTGAGTCAGAATAACTTGAAAGGGTTATTATGATATATATTATAGTACGTTGAAGGTATATTATAAAATATATTGTGATCCACAGATTTATATAAATCGGAACTCATGTATTATAACATGCTAATTGATAAAAGAATATGGAAATGAGAAATCCTGAGAAAGAGAAAGAGAATAAGTATAGATAGTACAGAGATACACTAGGGGTATAGAGTTCGAAAAAGATTTGAAAAATCTTGAGAAAATGAGGATGGTGAATGCTAACGATAAAAGGGTGCACAATAATTTAATGAAAAATAGACATTCATAGGTCACGCCCTCATTTCCTGATGAAACTCCTGACTATACCTTTGCTAAAAGGGGTCGGGGCGGCACACGTGTATCCGTGATGTTATGGCTAACTAGCAACTGTCTATACTAGAAAGTCCTCAAGGGATCTCAGGGGCAATTATTATGAAAAATGTTATAGATATGATATGGTATAGAATATGTATGATTATAATATATGTATCGTAGCAGATCGATTTATGTTGTTATGATATGTGTGTTGTAGTACATCGACGGGTGTGACTGGAACACATGTATTGTGACTTATTAATTGAAATGATATGACATGTGTATAATAACATACAGGTTAATATAGAAATGTATGTATAGTGAGTGAATTGTTGTATATGCTCTGATTGATGGTTGTCTTATTGCATGTCCTTGGATATGATAAGTTTCAATTTAAGTTGTTCACTATTAGTAATGAATTTGAATAGGATATTAGGTAATAACTTTAGTTCTTTAAGATAATTTATAATAAAAGAGACTTAGTGGGGCGAAAAATACTCACCCTTACTGATATTTTCAGGTAATGAAAGAAAGGAGACGGAGATGGTTGATCCATTCTGGAGTCATATTCCTCAAGGATTGTGGGAAAGGAACTGTTTAAATATAATTAAAATTAATAGATGTATAAATATTTTGATGTATTTTATTTCATTGATAGAAAATTTTTGAATTTGATAAATTTGTTAAATTTTATTACTTGGTATTCCCATATTGTACCATTTCTGCAAAATTGTACAAATTATTACTAATTTTCTTAATAATATTTTTAATAATGTAAATTATTTAAAAGAAATTATTTAAAGAAAAGAAGGATGTTGCAAAGACTATGTTTGAGAGTTGTGTTTAAGAGGGGAAGGAGGGGTTAGAAGGGATTAATCATTGTTTAGGAGTTGCTTAATTAGGAGGAAAAGGTTTTATGGGTTTTTCTAAACCCTTATCACCCTTGTTTTTTGAATTTTCCCATTTTAGGAGGTTTTCTCTATCCCACTCTCTAATACTCTTTTATAGGTAGGATTTTAAGGCTATGTTTGGAAGTTGTGTTTAGGAAAGGACGGATTAGAAAGGATTAATAATTGTTTAGGAGTTGCTTAATTAGGAGGGAAATGTTTTGAAAGTTTTTCTAAATCCTCCAAAACCTTGATAACCCTTGTTTTTTTAGTTCCTTCGTTTTGGAAAGTTTTTTCTCCCACTTTCTAGTACTCTTTCATAAATAGGATTCTAAATTTATTTTTTACAAAAAATATTAATTTTTCAAGTGATGATTTTTAAAAACATTTATAAAAAATTAAAATAGTAATTTTTAAATTATTAATTTTTAGAAAAAGAAAATTTTTTATTTTTTTATTTTTTGTAAAAATAAAAATATAAATAAAAGATATAAAATATAATATTATTTATATAATTAAACCCCCTGTCACCCTTTTTTCTCAATATTAAACATCTAAATAAGGAAAGAGTTTAACCTCCTTTCTCCTTCTTTCCCTTCCCCTCTCCTCCTTCCCCTTTAAATTCTTTTCTCCCTTCCCTTCTAAATTCCAAAAGCTTAATTTTTTTGAAAAACAAATGTTAATTTTTTAAGTAATGATTTTTTTAAATTATAAAAAATAAAAATAGTAATTTAAGAATGTTAATTTTAAAATTATTATTTTTAGAGAAAGAATTTTTTTTGTAAAAATAAAAAATATAAATAAAAGATATAAAATATAGTATCATTCCTCTAGATATTAAACAAGAAGTGTTTAATCTTCTTCTCCCTCCTTTTCTTTCCTCCTTCAAACCCCTCTTCTCCCTTCTCTTCCAAACTTTTAAATAAAACCTAAATAACTATTTAGACATGCGTTTTGTTTTATATATATATATATATATATATATATATATATATATAAAATATTAAATAAAAAGTATATATATTTATGATCTTAAAACATAGAATATATTTAATACTTTTTATTTTAATAATTAAAATAATTTATACGAAAGTTTAGAAATATTCTTCCTATAATAAATAAGATACCAAACAAAGTTGACGAAACTTACATCCTTGAAGCACAAACATAATAAAATTTTCATTTGTTTTTTTCTTTTTTCTCATTCCCATATCCTTTTAAGAGAAAAAGCATCTCTTGGAAGTGCTTTTATTTCATTTTATAGTAACTCCAAAGGCAAATTTTGGACACTCGTTTATTTCATTCCCATGTTTTAATCGCTATGTTTGTTTCTTGAACGGGCTTTTGGCTTTTTGACCATACAGTCTATTTTTTAAATTTTATTAAAATTAAATTATATATTTATTCTGTATATTTATAAATTAGTTTATATACTTTAAAAAAATTAGTATCTATTATTTTATTATCATTAATGATAAAAATAATACATTTAATTTATATCATTATAACATCTTTAACATATAAAACTATCATGTTAGTGACAAAAATTAAAATATAATAAAAATCTTTGTATAGAGACTAAAATATAATATTTTAAGTAAAAGAATTAATTTTTAAACTTGCGATAATTAGAAGAATTAAATGTATAATTTAATCTAAAACTAATTATATTTTTTAATTTTTATTAAATAATTAAAATGATATTTTATTTAACGTTAGGACAAGTACATCACAAATATAACATTTTTTAAAATGTATTTAAAATAGGATTATTTATTTAATATGAGATTTAAAAATTATATATACTAAAATATTGTGTTTTTTAAAAAAATAAAAAATTATAAGATTTAAAAATTGTCATTGACAATTTAAAAAATAAAAAAAGTAAAAAATTGCTAGTAATAATTTCTAAAAAATTAATAAAAATGTTTTAAATATAAAAAAAAAAAATACTACTCGCAATTTTTGGTAAAACTGTCACTGGTAATTTTTGGTTTAGAGTATTGCCGGCGGTCATTTTTGAAAAAACTATATATTTTGTAACTTTTTCTCAGAGCACCCTATTTTATTAATTTTGCTTTATTTTTCAAATAAAAAGAAGCCTTCAAAATATATAATAAAAATAAGTTTTTTGGGTAAAAAATTATAATATTTTAAATATCCGTAATTATTAATTCTGGTCCGTTGGAATAATTTGTTATCGTCTTCGATTCTTTATGACTTTTTTGTATTAATTTTATTCTTTTGGATAATACACTAAGTAAAGATAAATAAATAAATTAAATAAAAAGAGAATCAAATAATAAATTCAAGAATTTTAATTAAAGATAATTTTTTAAAATTATTCAAATTGTCGATAAAATTATATTAATTACATTTTTTAATTCTTAAAAAATAATTAAAATGATATTATATTTAACGTTAGAACCAGTACATCACAATTATAACATTTTTTTATAACATATATTAATAATGTATAATAAAAAATGAAAATATCTTTTATTAAAAATTATCATATTTAATATCATTAATATATTAAATTTTAAAATTTCGTCCCACGGCAATGCTTTTAAAAAAAATCAGAATTATAATTATTACTTCTACATCAATCTTATTTGTTTGCAATTTTAATACCCCCTACAATACAAAATCTTGCTCTTTTCAGCTGATTTAACACACTAAATTTTCACCTTCTCTCACACCGATATACACAACTCAATCCTACCAAAACCTCCACAATGGCCGTCTCCGCCTTCTCCAAGTCGGAATAATGCAGCGTCTGCAGCAGCAGCGCCGTTGGCTTCGTCTCGAACCTGGCCTTCTCCATATGCCGCTCCGCCTGCCACCGCGCCGTGTCGTGCGCCACCGGCGATAGCCACTCCATCAGGTCCTCCACCGCCTGCCGCCACCCCTCCGCCAGCGCCTCTCCCTCTTCCTCCCCTCGCCACCGCCCCCTCAACTTCGCCCTCACCTTCCCCCTAAGCCTCGCCGGCAACATCTCATACAAAGCCTCACGCGCGTCCTCCCCTACCGTCGCCGGCGCGTGCAGACAACGCTCCGCAAACAAAATCACTTCTGCATAACGCGCCGCAAGCCCCGCCCCTCCCACCGTCCACGCTGGCGCCAACCTCAAGACCTTATTGTTATTGTTATTCACAATCTTGTTATTATCTATTTCCCCGTTGAAATCAAGCGGCAAGTGATTGTTCAAGAATCGGATCACACCGGTTTTGTTATTGGTTTTCGGAATAGGACCTGATTTTGTGACACGTCTTTGAAGCGATTCCTCGTAAAGGCAGCAGTTTTTTCGGTACAACTCGCGGTGTTCCAAAAGGCAACAACAGTAGTCAAAGCCCAAAAGAACGTTGTTGTTGTCGTCGTCGGAAACGCTGTTATAGCAGTTGCAGTTAGTAATGTAGGCTCCGAAAGCGGAACATATTCTAGCGTAGATAATGCAAACAGCCTTAGCCATGATCCCAATGGTTTTGTCGAATGTTTGGTTCCATAATGAAACTTCCTTGTAATGCTGTACTTGCTTTCTCTTAAAAGCCATCTTCTCGTTGAAGTATTCTAAGTTTGGAGTTGAGTAATTACTACTCTTGGTAGTTACCAATATTTTCGAGTGTTGTCTTTTTTTATTTGAAGCCTCTAATTCCCCCATGGACTCCATGGCGGAACGAAGGCTCTCGGTAGAAGAGACAAGCTTTTCCATTTTGGTAATTATCTTGTCGGAGTTACGAGAGCCGTAACTCAACGTCCCGAGGTCGATGAGGCCGAGCTTGAGGTCTGCATAGACGAGGTCGAAGCGGGCAAGGCCAAAGTCGGAGCATTTCCGGCCGAGTCGCGAGACCGTGTCGGCGGCAGCGTCGACTTCCTCAAGGCGCTCTGCGGCGGCGAGATTGAGGAGGAAGCATTCGTGTTGGGAATTCAAGTATGCCACTCCTTTGGATTTGATCACTTCGTTGCGTAGCTTTGTGAATTCTTGGTCGGAGAGGGATTTGTAGAGTGAAATAAGGCTACACATGGTCTTGCTGGCGTCAAAGGAAAGGATGCCCAAAGTTTCTTCTCTCGGCATGGCCTTGTGACGCCGATACATGGTGGCAACGACCATGAGTATGAGTTCTTTTATGAGTACGTTGGCGTTTACCTCTCTCTCTCTCTCTCTCTCTCTCTCTCACTCGATTTTACTATTTTTAATTGATTATTTTGGGGTGGTGTGTCATGTGTATGACTGTTGACTGATGCGAAATTGGGTACGGACGTCTGAGTTTTGAAGGTTGAGAACTTTGGAAGATAAGGTTTGTGTTGGTTCATTTATAGGGTGGTGGAAGTACGTTGCCAAAGATAGATAGAATGTTTTGAATATTCCATAGGAGGACGCGTTTGGACAGTGAGGATTCATATGGATAATTAATTGTTTTATTATTATTAATTAACAAAGTTAAGAAGATACTGTTGATTGTTTCATCGTGCATACTACCGCCAAATGCGAGGACATTATATTACAGGTGTTACTTGTACCCAAGTTTCCGTCACAGATATTATTCTGCTTGTGTGTTTTTTTCTCTATTTTCTTATTGAATGGGGTAGGGAGGTGGATATTGAAAAACATTATTTTTAAAAATTATTTGTTAGTGTTGTTGAATGATATTATTGTGTGTACACATTACAGATAGTGAAGGGTGTACGCGTCAAATGATTTATGTATATACTAATGTTATAGTCACGTAAGATAAGAGAAAACAAGACGGTCATACATATAATTGAACTGAAAGTTGAATATGGAATTGTTTTTTTCAGGAAAAACAAATTGTAACAAAGAAAAATACATTTTTCAACATTTTTAATGATTGATATTTTTAGAAAAATTAAAATATCTATTTTACAAATTAATCATTTTTAAATATTTTAATTTTTTAGAAAAATCAATCATGTAATAATGGATATGAATGTTTTTAAAATTGTGCGTTGCTTTAATTCTTTTTGAGAGATATTCTAACTTTATCATATTAATTAATTTTTAAATGATATTTTCTCGGCTACCTTTGTAAGTATAAAGGTTTCATTATACTAGAAAGGTAGAAAAGAGATTTAAGAGTGGTTTGGTTTTATTTTGCAAAGCATGAGCTACTATTATGGAAGATACAGTATAGATGCGTTAAATTTTGAATGTTACACGTACCAATTACTCTCAAAAATATATTTTAGAGAGTATAAAGGTTTTATTTTTTAAAGCATACTTGTAAGAGTAATTGTCACACAAATTTTCTTTAATAGAATGGAACATATAACTATTAGAATCAAATTTTCTATTGAGACATGATAATCATTAGACTTTGAACCTTTTAATTTTAGGTCTTTTAATGATACAAGACTTTTTTTTTTTTTTTGAGTACTCATCTTGAACTTTAATTGAATAAAGAGTCTAAAAAAACTTACTTCTCTTTCCTTAAAAAGTGCATGTTGCAAGAGATAAAAATGTGTGTTTTTCATTCTTCATTAGTGTCAAATTAGTTTGTCCTCTCATTTCTATTAAGTTTAGTTTTGCATTGATGTCATTTTTTTTTTCTCATCATGTTCAATAATCTATCAAGTCCACACTCTGGCATGCCATGTCAAATGTTTTGCATTTTCTACATTACACTACAAAACATACGCCTTAATCTCGATATTACTAGAAAAAGTCATACCACCTTGGTTGGTGTAAATTCTTTCTTTTAAGTAGCCTGAGATATTACACTTTGGTTATTCCCTTATTGATATATACTCATATTGAAATAAAATGTAATCGTTAGAACAAACATGTATATTCTCATAGGTCAACCAAATGGAAGAAAATATTTGTTTAATATTATATGTTCTTCTTATAAACACATTATCCTCTAATAGCATGTCATTCAATAAACTAATTAAGTTTGTGAAACTCTTATCACTCCATCCATCATAGGTTTTTAAGTTATAAAGTTTTAACATTGCATTCAATCATGCAAACTGTGTGCATCTAATATACAATGGTTCTTTCATATTAATTTTTAACCTCTAGTTAAAACATCTTTGAATAATTTCTAAGATCTTCTTCAACAACATTTAGAACATCTTCAATATGATTGGTCTTATATATAGTTAATGTGTCTGAGTATCTAAAACTACACTCAAAATTATCAAATATATGTTGACTACCTTGTATCTCACCATGCTTTGGCCAACAAGTATACCTTTGATCAATCTGATACATATTAGATGTTCTTCCAATTCTTTTAGAATCACTTGCATCATATTTAGACATTACTAACAAAGGCATGGAATAAGATTTGTATCGTTACCATGCTCATCTATAAACCTAATAAAATCTTTCCCTCCATCTTTATTTGGTCAAATGATTAACAAACATCCAACTATAATCCATATTTATTCAAACTACTCAAACAATAATTACATTATATGATATAATCAATGTCTTGTTTTGTCTTACATGGTAGGATCATATCCATTTAAGAAGAAAGTTTTCATGCATTAATTAACATTTGCTACTTAAACTTAATATTTTTTACTTGGTAAAATTTTTACAGTATTTCGCATTAGTCTCTTAAGTACACAACTTGAATGTGAAAACATTTACCACAATCAAACATGCACATAAACATAATGAAAAATGTACTAAACTAAAATTTTATCAAGTATAGCTTACAAGATTTCAAGAAGTATTTGCTAAGCAACCAATGAAAAATTGTCTCACTTAGACAATTTAAGATTCAACACAATGACTTTTTCAATCATTGTTTTGAATTTCATGAGAAACTAAGATTTTACTCAAATTTTGAATTCAAATCATAAATTGAAACTTAAATTAGAGAATAATTTACATGCATTCACAACATTTCATAAAGCATATGTATTTGTATTCATAATTTACACCAAACAACAACATAAAGCAAACTTAGGAAACATATAGCCATTTGCCTAAGAAATACCATGCTAAGGATACTATCATAAGTGTTTAATTAATAATGTTCATGCAATTTTATTAACAAGGGGTAGTCTTAAACTAAACACAAATCACTTAAACAACGAGCACTCCTAAGCAAAAGGTAGTCATACTTATTTTTATTATTGTACATATTGATTTAATTACTTGATTCTTTCAAGATTGATTGTTAACTACTCAAGTTCCTAAATATATATTTAACACATTTAAGCATTTTAAGTTTAGGTACATTTAAGCATTTTAAGTTTAGGTTTCTATTCTCTTAATCAAACTATATGTTTGGCTAAATAGAGAAAAATTGGAACCTTTGTTTCTAAATACTTAACAAAATGAAGTAAATATATTTAGGGTTCAAAACTTATTGTGAAATCACTGTATTAGTTACTATTGAAATCATTTAGTTTTTAAGGCAAATGTTAATACAAACCTTAGTATACAATGGGAGATATAATTTATTCTAATATTAGATTTTATTCTAATCTTATATTCATTAAATAAATTATGCAAAGGATATATAAATAAATCAAAGTTCAAAACTGCTAACATTATGTCTACATTGCTAAGTCCACTGAATCAAAGTTGAAAATTGCTAATACTATGGTCTTTAGTATGGACAAACTTTTCATAAATACTTATAAGAGTAAAAAATTAAGTACAAATCAAACTCATATGTTAAAATCAACTTATATTTCTCTCTTTTTAAGTTATTCTCATTTAATTTCTCTAAAACTTAAAAAGATAAGTTA
Organism: Abrus precatorius; assembly: GCF_003935025.1. NCBI lineage: Eukaryota > Viridiplantae > Streptophyta > Magnoliopsida > Fabales > Fabaceae > Abrus > Abrus precatorius. Next base: position 14,806,374 of record NW_020874439.1, read on the forward strand.
TTCTTAATTTATGAAAGAATTTTTATTTATTTTTAGTTTATTTTTCTTTTCTTATAATAAATTTTCTACAAGCTCACTCAAATTGGACCTATATCTATATAGCTAAGTCATGGTAAGTGCTTAGGTAATTTATATGACTCATTGCTTTGTGACATTATGATAAATTCAAAGTATGAAACCTGAATCAATAGGGGATGGTTTTATTTATTTTAGTATAACATATTCAACTTAATAATTGAAGTATAAAGCCTAAAAATCCCATCATAACTCTATTTCTATTAGACACTGCTCTATAAGTTATGCTTTTAATATCAATGTATAAGTTACATGGTTTGTGTCATATAATTGCTAATTGTCTATGTTAATGCTAAGTCAATTGACCTAAAGTTTGAAATTTGACAAAATAGCCAAAACCCATGTGTATAACTATCACAAAAACAATGCAAAAAATAATGTCATTAACCTGAATCAATGTTCATGTCAATGGCAAGGATAACAATGCTTAAGACAGATGAACGAGAAAGATAAAGTATTCCTAGACAGTGTAAACAATTGCGACAATGATGATGCATACAGAGAAAAATGAGGGTGTAACACCCTCATTTTGTAATTTATTATTATTGCAATTAATGTTAGTTGTTTGTACATGTTATTTGAAATTAGAAGTGTTTAATTGATGTGAACTGTAAGATATCTCACTGCAACGAGACAAATCTCGCTGTAGCGAGAATAAAGTGATGAAAATGGAACCTTCTGGAACCCTATAGCTAGAATTTCTCGCTATAGCGAGGAGCTCTCGCTATTGCTAGAATGACAGATAGCAAAGGAAGAAAACTTCTGATTTTTTCGCTGTAACGAGAAAATTGCAAGTTTGAGAGATATTTAAAAAACCCTCGCCCTAAAATCTTCATTTTTAACCAAATCACATATCTCTCTCCATCCTCTTCATTCTCTCCCTGTCCCTTCTCAGAGAAAACCTCTAATAACTCTGGATCTCCTTCAGATTTGAGCTAAAATATTCGTTCTTCTCGGATCTAAGTAAGTTTCTAGTGCTCATCCCTTGAATCTTGATCCTATTTCTCTTTTTCATAATAGAAATATACCTTGTGATGTTAGGGATAACTCTAGTCCTTAGGTAGTGTTTTAGATCGAGACATGAAGTTTCTCTTTAGAGCACACGAAGAACATAGTTTTTTGATATCCATTTCCAGGTAAGGGGAGTATTTCTGAGCACATGTTTAATATTTAGTAATTAATTATCAATATAAAAACTTCAGCTTTCCTGTAATTGTAAGTTGATAATCTCGAAATTATATTCCTAATTCTATTATGAACGAGATTTATATGTATGAAGTTTTAAAATTTTTGTCATTTTCAGTAAATTAGATTTTTACACATGAAAATCCTTTCTATTTATTTATCTTTTACTTATTTTAATCACATCATATTGATACTTCTATTTTTGTTTAGAGGAAAATTATAAAAATAAATAAGGGATGTTATAGAGGGTGTGCATAGGGGAGGGTGAATGCAAGGACAAGGATGAAAATGTTTTATTAAGCTTCACTTTAAAAAGAGATTAGTCAAAAATTACTTTCTAAAATTTAACTTAGAGAGCAATTACACATGAAATCACTCTCTAAAGCATTTTTTAATTTTAAGGAGCAGTCATATATATTAACCACTCTCTTGAAACCGCTGTTTAAAGTATTTTTCAATTTCAAAGAGTAGTTCTATGTGTCAACCACTCTCTTAAACAAGGACTTTATATATTAGTTAATTTTTAATTGTTTTGAAAGTGCTATTTAGAGAATAGTTCTTAGTTAACTACTTTACAAGTGTGTTTAAAAGAGAAAATTTAGATTAACTACTCTCCAAGTACTTCTTAGATATCAAATTTCTATACCGTTCTTTAAATTTTTAAACCATAGGGTGTAAGATGGTAATCCTTGATTAATAAATTATAACCTGTTAGATTTAAGTTAGATGAAATGCTCAGATTGGATATAAGAATTTTTAGACTTATATCGATATATATGTGTGTTATAAAATAGTAATTTTAATGAAAAAACTAAAAAAGTATGTGACGTGGTTAAAATTATATATATAAATATTTTAGATAGGTTTAATTACATAAAATAAGTATTTCCAGCTGTTATGCTAAATTTGGAACCACGACATCTCTTGCTCTCTAAACCCTCTTATTTACAATTTGTTGTTTTTAAAAAAAACTTATTAAAAACATTTTATGTACGAGTAGGGATGGAAATAGGTCAGGTTGTCCAACAGGGACCTATGACCGAGCCTATTTAAAGCCTAACCCGGTCTAACCTATTTAATTAATAAGCTTAATTTAGGCATTTTAAAAAGCTTAATTAATTAAATAGGCCAGTCTTGAGCTTAAGAAAAAGCCTATTAGACCTATCAGGATGGCCTATTTAAAATTTATAATAATATTTATAATAATTTTATATAAAAATTATAATATAATAATAATTAAATTAATTAATTTTTTTTAAAAAAAATATTAAATTAAAAATCTAATCATTTTCATTAGAGTTGAAAAAGGTCTCTACTACATACCCTCAAAGTGAGAGAGCCCTACTTGCCGGAGTCTTTTGCAAATGCTATACGTATGACACTGATTTATATTGCGTTGTTTTGATTACGTCAATCGTTGGTTCGTCTCATCTTATCCATTATCTTCTTACAATCTTGCGCACTTGTTTATGTTATATCATATATATGTAACTAATTTTTTTCTATTTTTTCCTTCTCTTTTCTTTATTTTTAGGTTAACAAAATGTCTTCTCCAATTGAAAGCAATAAAATAATTTCATCTACTCCTGATGCTCTTGAACTTGTGAATGATCAATCATCATTAAATTCAAGTTAACTACAATCTAACACACAAGAGAGTGATAATGCAATCATCAAGGGAAAGAGACAAAAAACATTGTTGTTTGCTAATTTTAAGTCTAAAACTTATTTAGTTATATTATGTTTGTTGATTTAATATGTAAGACTTTATGCTACTAGATTTGCTTAATAATTTATAAATTAATATTTATTTTATTTTATTTTATTTTTTGTATGTGTAGTGATTTACTTATTTAAATTAAATATGTGGTTTGAAAGTAGTGAATAGAAATATGTAATTTTATTATACGTGTTCAAAGTGTTGAATTACTTTTTATAATAATTTATTTAGATATAAGCCATATGACTTTTAAAAAGACATACCTATTTAAATTTAATAGCCTGTTTACAAAGAAGCTTAATAATTTATTAAATATTTTAATATGAAGTAGGCCTTTAAACAAGTTAATAAGTCAAATCAGACTTTTAAAAAGGTCAGGCTAAGCTTCATAAAAAGCCTATGACAAGTAAAAAGCTAGACTCAGACTTCAAAATTATTAAATAGGTTACGCCTATTTATGCAAAGTCTATCTTAATCTAATCTATTTTTATCCTTATGAGAGTACCGAGTGAATAATTAATGTAAAATTCAATATTATGAACAAGGTTTTTCTTTGTAGAACTGTATAGAATGATTCAATGTATACAAAAAATATCAAGTACAGTGACGATCATTTGCGAATATATGAATAAATAGTAAAGCTAGCACATTAATATTAGTACAGTTAAATTAGAAAAATATGTTAAATAATTAATTGAGCTTATATCTTTAATTTAATAATATAATTTATTTTTAAATTTATAATTTTTAGAACTTTTTAACGTTTATTTTTATGCCATATTTAATTTAAAATCGTTTTTAATATACAATTCATTTTAAAATAAGATAAAATTACAAAAAAACGAAGATGAGGACAAGTTTCCCTGATCCCCAATGTAAATGGGATCAGGTTTTTCTTTTCTCTTATATTTTATTCATGATAGAGATGGGATCTGGAATTTGTGGGTCAAAGCACAGAAAGTGAAATCCATCCTTGTCTTGCCCTATAGTGTGGAGAATAATTGTCCCTCATTTGAGATCTGGGAAGACACTAACAAGTAAAAAATAATTACATCCTCTCATTAAAAATTACGTTCCCTCTATATTATATTCATTTTCACATCCTCGTGTTGACTGGAATTTGCCACTATGCTTGTAAAACTATTTTAGTATAGTTATAGAGTACAATGGATATCATAAGTTTATAGTATATTTAAGACTTTATTTTTTATATTTTTGTTATCAATAAATTAATAGAGTTGTTTAGTAAAAAAAATAGAAAAAATTTATATCTTTTAAAAATTAGTTTATAAAAAGTACCACTACTCTTTGACAAATGACGTTAAAAATTGAAGCAAGTTAAGTATTATTTCTTGTCATTAGCAACCTTAGTATTGCCAACTTGCTAGTTTTCATTTGTAGCACATGTTCTCATGTGTTGATATCTCACACGTGCAAATTAATAAAAATTAGTTTATATTTATATAACCCCATGTTATAGATAGTCCCTCGTGGGAACAAATATTTGAGCCAATTTGATTCATCATTTTCTTCGAAACTTGAAAAGATACCCAAGCCCCTTATGCGTTCACCGGCTGCTTCAGGAGATTCTTAATTCCACGGTGATGACTTTCGAAATATTTCTTTGGGGATTCTTGGTCAAACCAGGCATTGGGCACGGTAACCCGAAATTCACGTTATCATGGAATGGAAAACACATAATTCCAATGAATTGATATAACATCTAGAATTCTTAATTTCCTTTTACTTTTCCATTTTCTTTTTATTTTTCATAGTTTTGCAGTGATATTTTAATTGAGGACATATAAACTTCTCAGTTATATAAGATGACAAACTCGTTAATGATAATTTGTAAATTATTAAATATAATAAAAATTTAATACTTTGAAGTTACTAATTCATTAAAAATAAATTTTAATACAATATTTTTTCACAGAAGATAGAAAAAGTCCCATGAATAGTAGGGGTGTGAACACCAGTAGTTTTCTTCCTTCAAGTATAGTTTGTCGTTAACCATTGAATCAAACTTAATGACGAGAGGTTAATATAATAAAGAATATAAGAGTACGATATTGTAATTCCGTATGTAACTTGCATGGTGACTTTAGCGACGAATCTACTCGGAAAGCTTCGCTAATTAGTGCCCCATGAAAGAGCAACAACGATGCTCTATTATCATACTACACAGGATGAGAACGCGATATGCGATTTGACTCCACTTGCGATTTAACTAATCGGTGGTCCAATTTAATTATTTTGAGTATAGAGTACGATATTACAACAACAACACGAAACTAGTTTACATTTTTATTTTCATGTCAAATGAAGGCTACATAATTTCTAATATAAAATATTACATAACGTCGTTGTTAACGGAATAACAAATAAGCACCTAGACTACTTTCGGTGTTTTTCTGTTGGTTTCTTAGTCATTAGTGATCCAATATTGTTGTTTTAACTGTATGTTTACCTCTTTTCAATTCCCTTTTTTTACTTTATTCATTTTTAGAACTATTTGGGAAGAAGAAAAATTCTAAAGTTCTAATAAGCGTTATGTATAACACTCCTGTTTATTTATTGCATATTTATTTTATTTATCATTTATTATTCTATTTTATTTTTTAAAATAGAAGAAGTTAAATTTTGAAAGTTGTAGGAGATTTCGCTTAAGCGAGATTGTTCAGGGTATTTTTGCTTAGGTGAGATGAGTTTCACTCAAGAAAGAATGAATAATATTGCTTCAACTGTCCTCTCGCACATACGAGAAAACTTAAAAAAAGGAGGAGCTCTTTGGATCATGTCTTACTTAGGCGAGAAGGGATCTGTTCAGGTGACATTATTAATTAGTGTAACATCTTCAATTTTGTATAAAAGTAAATAAATAAATTTTTATAATAAAGAAAAAATAAAATTATTTTGTTCTATTTCATAGATTTAAGAATTGAATAAAAACAAACTTACATTCCTTCTATTAAAATTGTATAAAATTTCACAGTATTTAAAACTTCTGAAGGAATAATTTCAAGACTTTAAAGTAATAAATAAAACTTAAATTTACATTTAGCAAATTATTTAATTACATTGTATACATATAAGTTTAGAATATTATTAAGAACATCTCCAAATTATTTATTACAACAAAATTCACCAAAGCATTATAAATTCTAAAATTGGACATTAAAGAAATATTTACATAACTTGGTCAACATAAAATGTAATTAAGATAAAATATATTAATTTCTCAAAATAATATATATATATATTAGATTAATAATAACACCCAGAGCATATAAATCATTATAAGAGCGGAACACATATATGACAATCAATCAATCATCTTTGTGAATATGTATGACATGCATTTTCACACTAATCTGTATGTCATGATATATGTATTATACTACATCAATTAATATGTTATAATACATGTGTCCTAATCACAACTGTCGATGTATTGTAACACATATATCATTACAACATCAACCGATATGTTATAATGCATATATTATAATCATACAATTTCTATACTACTTCATATTCAACACACTTTCACATTCATTACACTTTCATATTCATTGCTCCTGGGGTCCCTTGAGGATTTCATAGTATAGATAGTTGTTGGTTAGCTGCAACAATACAGATACACACATGTGTCGACCCGGTCTCTTTTAGCAAAGGTGTAGTCAGGGGTTTAGGTCAGAAAATGAGTGTGAGGCATGTGGCGTCTTTTCTCTCTATTTTCATTAATTTTGCGCAGTCATGCAAAAACACCCACCACCCTTATTTCCCCTAAATCTTTACAATCGCCCCAGTCTTTCACACTCTAGTGTATCTTTGTGATTATCTATACTTATTCTCAGCATTTTTCATATCATTCTCATTCTTTCTCATATCCTTCTCATATATCAACGTTTCATAATACGTGAGTCTTGATCATATAACTTAACATATTACAATATATGTATTATGAGTACAACTTTCAATGTACCACAACACCTGTATCAAAATAACATCCATCACTCTATTTGATTCACGTATTATAATCACACCTCTCATCATGCCTTCATCACGTCATATCATTTATTTTTATATATAAAACTCTTTCTTCATTTGAGAACAATATAACACTTTTCATCAATAACCTAATTGCACCCATTTCAACATACCTCAGTTATCAACAAACATTCATCTAACACAGAAGATCCTCAACAATTTCACACCACACAAATCAATACAATGTGTCGGATGTCAGACACCTCCAAACTCAGCCCAATCGTACAATCCAACATACACACTTTCTCAATATTAATAAGATCACCTATCCAAAAGTTCAATGTTACTTGTTCATATATAAATAATAGTAAAATCTTAAAAATTTCTCAAAAGCTTAGTTACTCATATTTTCACTAAAAAAATTTTATCTAAATGATATTTGGATTAAATAATTAGTTCCTCATACCTAAAATTCATTTTTAGCAATACAATTTAGAGAATCATTGGGATTCTATTACCCAAAACGAAATACCGAAATTAGGGTTCAAAAGGAGATTTTTAGATAGGAAATCTATTTTCTACACCATGATTTTACAGAAAAACCTTATAGTTTCGTTACTTAGAATTAAGTAGTTGAGTTTTCTATGTTAAACTACATAAATAAGACTTAGGGTTCGAGATCAACTTCCCTTACTTGGAAATGGGTCTCTCAGATACGATTTTTCTAGAGATCTAAGGGAGAGGTATAATGTCCCAGTAGAGAATATTGTCTTAAAGGTTAAAGTTTCCTTAAGTATCACAATGTACAAAACTTTAGATCGGATAAAATGGAGAAATAAGAACGAAATTGGAGAACCAAGCTTCAAGAAACTTACTTGGATCTGAATGATTGAGCTCTCAAGCTCATATTCGAAGGCAGATTGAGGTTTAGAGTAGGATTTCTGAGAAGAGAGAGTGAGAAATCAGAGAAAACAGAGGAGAGATCGAGATTGTTGGATTGTTATTCAATTTTCTAGGTTAGAGACCTTTAAATACTCCTTAACTCATGATATTCTCGCTATAGCGAGCTATCTCTAGCTACAGCGAGCTTTTCTCTCACTGCAGTGAAAAAACCAGACAAATTTTTTCTTTGCTGTCTGTCATTCTAGCTACAACGAGAAAGTGTCAGAGAACTTGATTTTGGATGCTCTTTCTCGCTACAGAAAGAGATATCTCGTTACAGCGAGATACCCTACATCAAAACTCCTATTTTTCCATACAAGGACCACAAAATTGATGGTGTTACAATTAGAAAACGTGTAAAATTTTTTGTTTGATATCCTCGTTTAGGCAAGAGGCCGCGAGCAAAAATGGTATTTAAAGAAATTCATGTTTTAAAACTTGCATTACAATCTAAGCAACCTTTTCTCACTTTTTTCTCTGTCCTCTCTTTTTCGTTCTCAGAGAAAACTCTCATAAACTCCAAAATACTTTCAGATCTAAACTTGGACATTTGTCCTATTCGATTTCAAGTAAGTTTCTTGGAGCTTAGCCTCCCAATCTCACTTATATTTCTAACTCTTCTCCTTTTTGAAAAATATTCTACCTTGTAATATTTAGGAAAAATTTGATCCTTTGGACAATATCTTTCATGAATCTCTTCGTAAATAATCTCATCGAGGTGAGGAGGATTCTATCCCATTATTTAAAACTTCAACTATAGGATTTCCTTCCATTTTCTTTCACATGCCCTATTCATTATGTGATTATATGATGTTTATTTCAAAATATAAACTTAAAAATGAATTCCTCAGGTGTCAAACCTTAAGATTCGATTCAAGGATCACTTAAATTAGAGTTTTCTAGATAAAGTTATAAGTAGGACGCGATTTAAGTTATTTTCTTGAATTAGATAAATTTTGAAATGAATGATTGGATGATATGTTGTGTTTTGAGAAGTTTGCATGGGATATATAAAAAATAAGTACAAAATAATTATATAGTGATGTACTTCAAACTCTAACATAAAGGATTTATATTTTAAAGTAATTATAGCATATAAATGCGATTGGACCTGAGTCCGGAGGTGTTCGACCTTTGGCAAATTATTTGATGATGTAACTATGTTTAAATAACATGTCATCGTGATTGTGTATCTTTGTTTGAAAGTGGATGTATGTTTTATTATTCTTTGAAGGATGTGGAAATATGATTTTTAAAAATATATGATCTGAACTGAGTTTAGAGGTGTCTGCCTTCAGCATGATTGATGATTTTATGATAAGAAATAAAAAAGGATGAAAGTTGTGCTATCACGAAAGGTGATAGAAATACGTATGGTTTGTGTCATTAAGAAAAATAGGATTCTTAGGGTTTGTATTGACTTTTGTGATTTGAATAATGAAATACCCAAAGATGAATATCCTATGCTAGTAATTGATATGTTGGTAGATTCAACAACAAGAAATAAAATTTTAAGTTTGCAAGATGGATATTCAAGATATAACCAAATTTTTATAGTCGAAGAAGACATATTGAAAGTAACTTTTCGATGTCCTAGGTCGTTAGAAACTTATGAGTGAATTGTTATACCTTTTAGTTTGAAAAATATCAGGGCTACGTGTTAAAGGGAAATTAATAAAATATTTTATGATATAAATGATAAATTTATGCAAGTTTATATTCATGATATTGGGGTAAAATCTGTAACGCCCCGATTCTCCTAATTTAGCTAGCGACCCTTGAATTGTACTTACTTGCTTATTCTGCACAGAATCTCATGAAATCTAGTAATCATTACTATAAAGATTTCCAAATCTAGTATTGGCCACTAGAATTTCATGCAAAAAGATTCTTGCCTCTCGATTTGTAGACATAATTATTCTGAAACTTTCTTGTCTTGTCTTCTAAAAGGCCGGCATCATGATTACTTTAATTAAATGCTTTTCTTGAAATTTGCACCATGTCAAATATCCCTTCAAAAGACAATCTCGTCACATCAAATTCCTCGTCGGCCAATCACATTGCATGCGTTTGCTGCCTAGAATCTAGCCTTTGGAATTTTATGCAATTCTTGGAATATTCTACTCCAAACCATGTGCATGTAGCCTCCGCATTCCTCCATGCATTTTGCTTGCCAAAATGTATTTACTTAACTTGCAAGTTTGCAAAAAGAATTCACTATTCATGCACAAAAACCATGGCACCCTTATTATTCAAGTTTTTCACCAACTTTCACTTCCAAATTGCTTCAAATCAATTTTGTGCAGTTTTGGCATTTGAATCTTGTCCCACAAGCCCAAACCGTGAGCATTAAGTTACATTTGGCAAAGGAAAATTGAACACTTCATATAAATAGGTCAAGCTACCTTATTTCCTCTCTTTTTTTTTTTCACTCTAAACACTGTGAGCCTCCCACTCTTTCTCTCAAAATTCTTTCAAGTTCCCATTCTCTCCATTTTCTTCAAAGAAACCGAGACCCTCTCTCCCTAAATCCCTTCAAAATTTCTCATTTTCTCAACCTTTCAAGACAAGCCAAGGAGCTCCAAGCTTTCACCCTTGCATTCTCTTGCTTGATTCTTGAAAACCGTGACCATTCCTTCAAGGAGGTAAGCTTTCTCATCCTTTTCCTTCTTTGATTTGAAGAACCATGGAAGCCTAACACCAAAAGCTCCTAAAACTTCCTTTTTCACTTTGATCTTAACCATTTTGAAGCTTTTCCCCTTTTCTCTTCAAAGAACCGAGGAAGACAACCTAACCAAGAGGAGAAAGATTGAAGTTTGAAACTCATCCTCTCGGTCCAGCACCTTTCTTTTGAAGAACCAGCCAAAATTAACTCCTTTTGCTCTCAAATTTTCAACGCATTCAAGGCAAGGGGGAGTTCTCACCATAGATGTGTTTGCATGTCCCTTTCTTGGCTGTTTTTGCTTATTTTTCCTTTGAAAAATAGTGTATATTGGACTGCATGTTTGAAGAACTTCAAATCTGAACTTGCATGTTAAATTTTATCTGAAAAGTGTGTGGATTTCCTTGTTTGCATGCCTCGGTTACATTCTAAAGAGTTTGATTCCACTTTTAATCAACTTTGTTCCTTAAAAGCTTGAAACTTTGATGTGAGGATGTGGATTTTCCCTTGTGCATGTCTCAATTTTTATGTTCCTATGGTGCAATCCTTGAATTAATGATAATTTTTCCTTGAAACCATGAACCGTGAACTTGATTAACACATCCTTTCACTTGCATGTTGAATTTTAACCATGAAATGCTTTGGATCCCTTTGTGCATGCCTCGATTTTGCTTTTGTTTGGCTAGATTCTTTGTTTAAAATGTTGATTTACCCTTGTAATCAATAAACCATGGATTGCATGTGAAATGGAAGCCATTGCATATTGATTTCAGCCCCTAAGTGTTTCGGTTTTACCCTTGAAAGTTTGAATGTCACTTGGAAGTGTTGCCCCTGCACTTGGACGATGAAACTATGTCATTGCATGTTAATTTCCTTTGTGTTACCTATTTTTAACTTGACGGAAATTTAATGGAAAGGCTGGACATATTTGATTTTTCATGTAAAAGACTAGAATGTTGTACTTAAAGTTCAAAAAAAATTGTTTAAGGAAAGTTAGTAAAATTATAAAGGGAAGTCACACAAAGAGAAAAGGTAATTGTGGTGGAAAATCTTAATTTTTGGACACTCAAACCATATGGAAAAAATTGAACTACACTTTAGAATTTGAAAATCGTGCTGGATTTTGTGTGATTTGCATGAAAATGGTTGCTTGCTAGTTTGGATGATGGATGATTGAATTGATTGTGATATACGTTTCCACTTGGTTTAAAAAGTTTGCATGTGGTGCTTTGGGAATTTGTGGTGGACAAGAAAGTGAGAACTATTCACTCTCGGTTTTGATGATAAGGAATCCTAAAAGTTGTACTTGAAATTGTGTTAATTTTGATGAAATATGGGTGACAAGGATTGTATAATGATAGGGTGCGTTTGTTGTTTGCACTTGGATCCGTGAGTATTAAGATGAATCATGCATCATGTTCATTACATTATGTAAGGAATAAAAAGGGAAAATCAAGTGCAGCCCTTTTTGATGAAAAGTTTACCCAAACTGAAAAGATAGTAATTAAAGGTATGGAGATAGTAATTAAGGGTCTGGACATAGTAGTTAATTGATAAAAGTCATTCTTGGAAAGATCTCACTATTAGCTACTTAATAGAACCCATCGCGTGAGGACTTAATATTAATAAACCTAAAGAGAGTTAGAACTAAACTAAGTAACCTTGAATTAAATAGGTAGTCGGGAATCAATACAAGTAATTAGAAAATAACTAAATGGAAAAACCAGAGAGAAAGAGGAAAGTGGAAACAAGTCATATCTAAATAGGAAGTAGTATAGTTAATAATGATGGAAATAATAAAATGAGCGATGGTGATATAGTAAATTATTATAATGGAATTGGATGAGGAAAATCTGAGTAGATTATGTCAAAATGACTGAAATTTATGTGTTGAGAAATGGTGGATGTGTATTGATGGGATTGGAAGCTTGTATGTAATTCCTAAACCTTGTTATTTAACAAATTTATGCTGGATGAGAAAGTGAATAATGATTGAGTAGGGCTTGTGAAGGCTTTGATTCTATGTTTGAATTCCATGTGATCCAAGATTGAGAAAACATTGGGGAGAGAAAAGAAAATCATGCTCCATGCATCATAACATTTCTTTGGAACGATTTGATGGCATAACAGAGGCACAGCTGTAGGTATTGGAGGCTCGGTCCCAAGTAGACCTACGGGAGTGGCGAAAGGGGAAACAGTCGACCTAGATGGCGCAGCAGAGCTCTCTATGGCCGAGTTGTGACCCTACTTGCAAGCCTTAGCCAAGCCCGACAAGAACTCCACATCCTAGGGTCGTTGAGGTCCATTCCCGAAGAGACCCAGTTTGGGCCCAGCACCAGTTTGGGTGTTTTTGAATAATGATATAAATTCTTTTCTATGCAATTGTGATGCAGGGAATGGAGTCCTCCGATCGCCACACGACTTGGATATGAAATTGTTAACTCTACACTAAATGCTGGGCAAGTCACTGGCAGTAGAGTAAGGGATCCCCATGCATACCATATGCATTAAAACGAAAATTCGAGGGATGGATAGCGAGGAAAGAAACTTGCATTCATGCATCATGTGCATTATTAGTTTGAAGAACCTAGGAATTATCCATGAGAAGTATGAACCGACTTATATTGTACCGATGTTTGTTTTGAGATTGGATAATGATGTGGTTTGGGTGATGGTGTGAAAAGCCACCTTCCTTGGGGTACGACTATTGAATGTTTGTTTGTGTTTGGAGAACTCACCCTTGTTTGTGTGTGTTGTTGTACTTTTGTATATGCCTTATACAGATGACCAGCTTTCGAGTGAAGGTGTGGATCCTGCCATCTGAGGAGGACATTTGGGTGTTCGACGCGGTAGCACAGCAAAGCATCTTCCATGGAATGGCACGAGTGATTCATGGACAGAATGTCGAACACTCATGGACCACCCACTTTATGGTTGACACTCCTATCGAGCTTGTTTTCTCTACCCCACCTAGAGATTCCCACCTACCTTATCCTACACTTGTAGCTACTCCTTCTCCCATGTCTGTTGATCCCCGTACTCCAAGTTCTAGACCAGTACCTGCACCTGTACCATTCCCTACTGAGGATCCTACTCCACCCCCTGTGGCCACTGAGAGAGATGTCCATATGGCAGAACCCTCAGTGAGGAATGATGATGTACTGCGCCACATGCTCCCTACTTACCCAAACACCTATTCGCCTTTCACTATCGTCCATTCGCCACCTCACACTACTGGATGGATTGAAGAGGACACTGAGGATGCTGCTTCCTCTAGCTCTGCTTCCCCGACATCTTTTGAGGAGTCTGATCCCATTGAGGATTATTCACCTTATGAGTGACGTTTGTTGTTTGTTTCTGTCCTAGTGGGACTGCTCGTAGGGCGTTTGGTTTACTCATGTTGTGATTCTGTTTGATGGATTGGGTTAATGTTTGTTGCTCTAGACGCTATCTGAATACTTTACTATTTTTGCCAAACTGATGTTTAATACCTTGAGGTACCTTTATGTCACGAGTTATGTTTGTCTTTATCCCATTGTGTGGTTGAAATTGGAAAGTGAAATGATGATTGTCTATGGAATACGAAATATTATTTGTTTGATTAAAACTCTCTATGAAGAGAGAGATTATGTTCGTAATTGAAAAAAAAAATCCTGCTATTTTTAGGCGTCACAAAATCAAAATTAAAAGATAATCATATTAATCATCTTCGCAAATCATTTGAAAGAATGAGAAAATATGGCTTAAGAATCAACCCTTTGAATTCTACTTTTGGTGTGAGTGTAAGACAATTTCTTGGCTTTATAGCTCATCAGAAAGGAATTGAAATCAACAAGAATGAGACTAAAGCAATTTTTGAGATACAAATTCCTTCAACTAAAAGCAGCTTTAATCTCTGTTGGGGAAGATAAATTTTCTTCATAGATTTATTTCTAATCTATGTAGGAGAATAACAATATTTTCACCTTTTTAAAGGTATTTCATGCTTCTAAATTTTTTACCTTGCATAATCATTGGGTGTTAATAAAAATTATATGAGTGATTGACAATCTTAAAGAAATTGGAGTTAGAGTTAGATTAAAAAGCAGCATAAAGGTTTGTAAGGGTAAAATCTTACGTCCTAAACTCTCCAAATAATAATCAAAAGTGTGTTTTTTTATAGTTCTTGATTGCAACAATTGGATTTATTTTCTTATGCATTCTTTAAATTCAAACAATTAAAAATATTTGAGAACTTAATTTAAACCTTTTCATTACTTTTCAACGAGTACACTTGCCCTATGAACTCAAAAGCAATTTTCGAGACACAAATTCCTTTGACTAAAAAGCAGCTTCAAAATTTTCTTTGTAAATTCGTTTCTAATTTATCTAAAAATATTTTCAACTTTGTTAAGGGTAAAGAAAAAAGAGGAATTTTGATGGGAAGAAGAGCATCAAAAGGCCTTCGAAAAAATTAAGTGATATCTTACAAGGCCTCGTGTTATGATTCTTCCAATGAAAGGTTTCCCGTTGAGGTTGTACATTTTAGCATCTAAAGAAACTATTGGGAATATGTTGGTTTAGGAAGATGAAAAAGGTGTAAAAAAAGCCATCTATTAGCTTAGTTAAATGTTAGTAGGAGTGTAAATTTGATAGAGTGCTATCAAAAAATTATGTTTGTATTTGTATTTTTCTTGTGAAAAGTTGAAATATTATATTAGAGTAGAAAAATGGGTGTTAACCTTAACTAAATATTCTTTAGTTTATAAACTTTTAAAATCAATAAAAGAAAAGTTATGGCTAATTTTTTTGGCCGACCACTTAGTTCAAATAAAAAAAATTAACTATATAAATTTTCAGCTATAGAATTTATATTTTGATGGGTCTAGTCATCATCTTGAAGGGTTTCTAACTAAATTACCTTTTGAGGTAAAATTAATTTGTTCTACCAATGAGGCCAACTATGAAACATTAATCATTGGTCTTAAAATTCTCTTAACTTTTAGGCAAAAAAAATATTATTATTTAAGAAAATTCAGAGTTAGTAATAAAACAACACACTAAAGAATACAAGTGTTTGAGTAGGATGATGAATGCATATTTTACTAGGTTTTAAAGTAGTTTTCTAGGTTGTTTTTGATAGAAAACGTAATTAGGAATGTTAAAACTATACAAAAATATATATATATTCAATAAAGTCAATATTTATATTTAGTAATTCAAATTGTGTGAATTTAATAGAGTTCTGGTGTACATTTGTTAGTTTTGCAGGAGATTCTATGTTAAGAGTCTTGAGGATAAGGATTGAAGAAGATTCAATTGAAGAAAGTGGAAGATTTGAGCTTAAAAGATCAAGAATCAAGTGATATGTGCTGGATGTAGCAACTTTGGGTGCATAGAGTTAACACTTTGAAGAAGGAAATCCATGAAGATCAAGTGCGTAACAACTCTAAGTGCTGAAAGTTAACACTCTAGCAACAAAATTCATGAGGCGCCTGTGCGTTAACACTCTTGCTACTGAGAGTAATAATGCCCAAGGTTAATTTGCCTAGGAATCATGTGTGTAAACACTCTCGCCACTGAGAGTAGCTATGCGCAGTTACGCGTAAACATTCTTGCTACTGAAAATAGCTACGCGCAAGATAAATTTACAAAGAACACATGCACATGGACACTCTTGCTACTGAAAGAATTTACGTAAAACATTAGAATTTGGAAAACTGCTTTTAAGTGTCAACTTTAGGTATTTAAAGTTCCTACTTCAGCCTTAGAAGCTTCTGAAAGGCTTTCCAGGTTATTACTCTTAGTGATTAAAGTGTTAACGTGGAAGAAGGCAGAAAAATTATAAAAAGCGATTGGAAGTTCAGATTTGGAAATCTTTTCTCATTTTTTTTTTATTTCTACACCTTAAGAGAGTTAGAGAGGAAGATTGGAGACGACTTTCAAGCTCTGCACCTTGAGGAATCAGGCTGAGAATTGGATTTATGAAGAAATTTTGCAGCTCCTCTTCTTCCACTTTTTCTGATTTCTTTTTGTTAAGGATTAATAGATCCGATTTTGATATTGTAAATTAATTGCAGATTTGAATTTTAAGATTTTGATTGTATTGAATGTTTAATTCTTTCTTTAATACAATTCTTGAATTAGCTATTCAATTGAATTGTACCTAGAGGATTTTCATCAATGGAAGTTGAGTTGATTTCTCATATCTGAATTGAATGTCAAGGTTATGGATATCTTAGGGATAAGAATTCATGATCTTGTGATCTCTTAATTTCTAATGCCTAATGCAATGGTTTGACTAAATTACACCTAAGGAATTAGGGTAGTTTAGTTAGATATTAGGATCAATGAGGTAAAGAATTGTCCTTTGATTAATATAGTGAAATTGATCATCAATCAATTAAGGAACTTAGAGTTGAGATTTACCTTAGTTTTACAATTGATAAAGAGGTGAAATCAATCCTAACTTCATTCACACATTATTTCATTTCTAAATTTGCAGCTTTGTTTTGCTGTAATTTTCTTATTTATGTACTTTATTACTTTTATTTGTTGAATGATTCAAAATCTCTACAAATTTGTTTAGCTCAATTAGTTATTGATTTGTGAAATGGTAATTGATGTGAGTCTCAATTAGAGTTAAGTGAAAATCTTGCAAAGTTAATAGAAATTAGAGAAAATGTAAGATCTGAGCACATTGAGATTTTTAATATTAATGATTTAACTAATCAAAATTGGAGAAAATGTCTAGTCAAATATTTAAAAGATCCTAATATTCTAATTGATTGAATAACAAGTTTCAAACAACTAACTATATTCTCTTAGTTGTATAAAAGGAGTGTTGAAGAACATTGCTTCGATGTTTAGGAGAACAAAATGCTTATATTACCTGGGTCGAAACCTATGAAGAAATTTGTGAGGCTCGTCAGGTCAAAGAAAGAGAATGAAATAAAAGTTATTTAGAGAATATTTATATTAGCCTTAGATGATATAAGATTGTTTATAAAGTCTTGTAAAGAATATGAGATGATAATAATAAAGTGAAACATAAATTTAGTTTAATTGTAAAAAATAATAAAAATAATTGTGAATTATTAGAATAATTCAACTCTTATCTCGTGCAAAATTTAAAAATTTTTAATTAAATAAAATTCATGTTTTAGTTATTTTTATCTTTCTAATTTTTAGAAATTTAAACAATAAGAATTGCATTATATATTAATAACAAGAACATGTAACATGCAATAAATTTGTATAATAATAATTTTCTATCATTCTCTGTCGCATCACCTCTTACCATTTTTTTCTTATTTTTTTGTTATAACAAAAAATTTCTATAAATAACAAATTTTTTAAATAAATGTGGCCAGAAAGTCAACACCCTTGCCTGTTTGACATAAAAGCGTTTTACATTTAACTATTTGAAAAAAAAATTTACGAATAAATTATCTACGGAAAAGGTAAAATAAATCTTGATTTTCTTTCCTGATTGTTCCATGAACGGTCATTCGTTGTCCTTAGCTTTTGACTTCTTCGTACTAATGAAGGTGTGAACACGAGAAGTCTAATATAATGGCAACTTATTTATGTTGTTCTTAATTATATGTGACATTGACTGAGGAAACAATTTCATGGTTAAAGTTAAGCGTAGTATGCTGTCAAAGCCGTCTTCACTCTTTTGTGGTGTTGCGTTGGTCATTTCAAGCATTTGTTGTTTCCCGTCAAAGGTCGTGTGGACTCACTACGGCCTGTCAACGTAGCGTATTGAACTCACTCAATCTTTTCTTTACTTTCCTGTTACCAGTCATCTCCATCGAGTTTCACACTAAAAAAGTTGGTACGACTCATTTTCAAGTTTTTTACAGTAATATTAAAAAAATATATTTAAATAAAATATTAATTATTTTATTTACTAATCTAGATTCAATGTTTTAGCAAGATATTAGCACTCTGAATTTGGTCTCTGAAACTGAATTTTGAGTTACTTTTCTTTTTTTTAATTTTATTTTATATTTTAATATAATAAAATAAATATTATTATTTAAATTATATTTATATATATAATAAAATAAGTTTTATTATTTGAATTATGTTTATATTTTTATATTATTTAAAAATGAATAAATATAAAAATAATATTAATTTAAATATTTATCAAAATTTATTTGACATATTTAAGATAATAAATAATATTTTTATTTTTCTTATTAATAATTATATTTTTAAAACCTAATTAAAATAATTAAATAATAAGTAAATTATTTTAGATAATTTTGAAAATTAATTAAAATATTTAAATAGTAAGTCTATTATTTTAGATAATAATATTAATGGTTAGATTATTTATATTTAAAAAATAATAAATATATTTTTAAAAATTAAATAAATATATTAAATATTATTTTGTTTATTTATTTATTTAAATATGTAATTTTGACTTAATATTTTTAATTATTAGTATGATAAAATGATATTTTGAATATAAATTTTATTTTAATTAAATTAGTTTTTTTAAAAATGATATTATTTAATATTATAATTTTTAATACTCTAAACCCTAAAACTTTACTATTATAATTTTGAATAAATTTTATTTGAGAATAAAAAATATATTTTTAAAAAGTAAATAAAATATTAAATTATAAGTTAATTATTTATAGTTGAGACAAATATTTTGAAATAAACGTTTTCATGTTACTAAGATAATATGGATGAAGACAAAGTGCATTAATAAAGATGATAACAAATTCATAACAACATTAATAATTAACTATATCCGTAATGGTTGCCAGTTTCACAACGAGAGCGACGTCTATGACGTGGTAAGTTTCATCATTGTAGTTGTTGCTCTGGGATTTCAGGATAAACTTGTGGAGGATTTGGATCATCATGAAGGTCTAGTTGTTGGAATGCATTTGATGAATTACCAGGTTCATTAGCAAAATTCGGTTGGTAAAGAGACTACATATAAGTTTGTGCTGGAGTTGTAAATCAACTTCAAATAAGTTTGTAAAAAAATCCTCCAATGTTGTTGCAAACGAATGTCTTGTGTTAATTATGTTTGCTTCTAGCGTAATGTTCGGAGGAATTGATGCAGTCTCGTGGTACGACGGTGTGAAAGTCGTACTAATTTCAAATGTGTTGGTAGTCCTTAGTTGTTGGTCGCTCCTCCTTGGATTTTGTAGTAGTGGTGGCACAGATAAGAAATAGATGGAATTGGCAATGTACCATTCCATGTATTCTTGTATGTGACACAATAGGCCTTGCATTAGATGACCCGTTATTGTCAGCTCACGTCTGTTGTTCCATATCTCGATCCATTGAGTATGTCTTGTAACCCAATTTTCATCCTGTCTTCCTCTCATGTCAATTTTGTGGAGGTCATTCAAATTATTCGGTGGAGAAGGGACTTCTTGGAAGAGACAAAACTATAATTTGACTTTATTTGTTTGATGCCATTCAATAATTGCAAAACAAAGGATGGCGGTACATGAAGTCCACAGTTAGACATCTCTATATACTTTGTCGTTGTAAAATACCCCTAATAGGTTGCCAATATTGTGCCAGTTCCTAAAAAAGATGGAAAAGTTTGGATGTGTGTTGACTATCAAGGTCTAAATAGAGCCAGCCCTAAAGACGATTTTACATTGCCTCACATTGATATGCTAGTAGATAATATGACTCAACATTCATTCTTCTCTTTTATGGATGGTTACTTGGGTTATAATTAGATCAAAATGGCTGAAGAGGATATGGGGAAGACCACATTCATTACACCTTGGGGTACCTTTTGCTACAAGGTCATGCCTTTCAGTTTGGAAAATGTTGGGGCAACATATCAAAGTGCGATGATGACATTATTTCATGATATAATACACAAGGAGGTTGAAGTCTATGTGTATGATATGATTGCCAAATCAAGGATCGAATAAGACCATGTTGTAAACTTACACAAGTTGTTTAAGCATTTGAGGAAATTCAAATTGTGGTTGAACCTTGCCAAATGTACCTTTGGGGTGAAATCAAGCAAGTTGTTGAGGTTCGTAGTTAGTCAAAAAGTCAAAAAGAAATAGAGGCTGATCCTGACAAGGCAAAAGCAATCATTGAAATGCCACTGCCTCGCACTGAAAAAGAGGTCTGCGGGTTTTTGGGAAGATTAAATTACATTGCTCGATTCATATGTCAATTAACTGCCACTTGTGAATCAATTTTTAAGTTGTTACAAAATAATCAATCGATGAAATGGAATGATGATTGTCAAGAAGCTTTTGAAAAGATAAAATAGTATTTACAGAATCCTCTGATACTAGTGCCGTTGGTACTAGGGAGATCGCTTATTATGTATTTGAGAGTGTTAGAAGGATCCATGGGATGTGTTTTGGGTCAATATGATGTTTCAGGTTAGAAAGAGCACGCCATTTATTACTTGAGCAAGAAATTCACTGATTATGAAGCCAGATACTCTTTGTTGGAGTGAACCTGTTGTGCCTTAGCTTAGGCAGCTCACAGGTTAAGGTCATACATGTTAAGTCACACGACTTGGTTGGTGTAAAAAATGGACCCAATCAAATACATCTTTGAGAAACCAGCCCTTACTGGAAGGATTACCTGTTGGCAGGTCCTCTTGTTAGAATATAATATTGTGTATGTTACCTGGAGAACAGTCAAGAGTAGTGCTCTCGTAGATTTCTTAGCTTATCAACTGGTGAACAATTATCAGTCAATACAGTATGAATTTCCTGATGAAAATATAATGATGTTGTTTAATGAGAAAGAATCTTCAGCAAAAGACGAATGGGTCATGATGTTTGATGGTGCTTCTAATGCACTCGAACGTGGGATTTGTGCTATATTGATTTCACCATAGAAGCAATATATCTCGATCACCGCTAGATTATCATTTGATGTACAAATAATGTAGCTAAATATGAAGCATGTGCTATGGAAATTCAAGTAGCTATAGACTCAAAGATCAAAATTGTTGAGGTGTATGGTGACTCAGCTTTGGTGATACACCAATTGAAAGGTGAATGGGAGACTTGAGATGCAAAATTGATCCCTTATCAAGCTTATATTAGAGAATTGGTGAAGTATTTTGATGAGGTTACTTTCCAGCACTTTGTCATCAATGTTTGTAGTGAGTCAAAAGGAAGACATGCCATTCATAAAGATGCAACAGCTTAGTCATCCTGCCTATTGTCAAATGATTGAAGAAGAATCTAATAGTAAACCTTGGTATTATGACATTAAAAATGTCCTAAAACACCAAGAATACCCATTAAATGCTGTTGAAAATGACAAAAGGACGTTGAGGAGGTTAGCAATAAGTTTCTTTCTGAATGGAAATGTACTCTACAAAAGGAATCATGATATGGTTTTGCTCAGATGTGTAGATGCTTCAGAAGCACGAAAGATTATGGAAGAGATTCATGAGGGTTCATTTAGGACTCATGCCAATGGACATGCCATGACAAAGAAGATTCTACGAGCTGGATATTACTGATTGACAATGGAGGCCGATTGCTTTCGTTATGTGAAGACATGTCATAAATGCTAGACATATGCTGACAATATTAATGTTCCTCCAACAAATTCGAATGTCTTATCATCGCCTTGGCCTTTTTCAATGTCGGGGAGGAGGGGATGTTATTGGACCCATTGAACCTAGAGTCTCTAATGGTCATTGCTTCATTCTAGTTGCTATTGACTATTTCTCAAAATGGGTGATGAATCCATAATTTACTAGTATTTTACTATATTTTAAGCCATTTGATAAGGAAAATGTGTGGGAAAAAGCAGAAAAACTCATAAAAATAGTATGATTGAAGGTTTTCTTTAATTACATAGTTATTTTAACATTTGTGAATTTTCTGTGTAGAAATTAAGAATTTAATCATGTTTTTGTAGGAAAAATCTGAAGTGCATGAAGATGGAAGATCAATGGAAAGATAGAGGAAAAGTAGCAATTCTGGACTCAAAGAATAGGATTTATGGAATGTAAGCTAGGCATGATCACTATTGTCAGTGAAAGTGATTGTTCTAAAGCTTGGAAATGAAGTGGAGTATGTGCGTTATCACTTTCACTGGCGAAAGTGAGCGTTCTAGAGGGGCTTCAGACTTAGCAAGTAGCGTGTTGTCACTTTTGCTGGCGAAAGTGAGCGTTCCAGAGGAATCCATTCACAACAAAGAGCGCGTTACCACTCTTATTGGCGAAAGTTGATGTTCTAGAGAAGCTCCATACATAGCGAGAAGCGCGTAGTCACTCTTACCAACAAGAGTGAAAGTTCCAGAGAGACTTCAGCCTGGCAAGTTGCGCATGGCCACTTTCACTCATGAAAGTGAGTACGCGCACTACTCGACCTCCAGCGTTGTCACTTTTATCAACAAAAGTGATCGTTCCAGTCTTCCAGAAACCATAGAAGCCTCTACGTGGCTACTCTTGTGAAGCAAAGTGATAATGCGCAGAGGCGGGAATTCTTATAAATTGTAGAGAAAGCTCAGATTTTTGGATCTTTTTCTCATTTTTTCGTTTTCTTCGTGGAGAGAGTCAGAGAGAGGATTGGGGACGAACGTCGAGCTCCAACCTAGAGGAATCAACTTGGGGATCGATTGAAGATGACTCTCATGCATTCTTTCTCTTTTACTCCTTCTTTCTCTTTCTCTGTTGTAATGCTTGCTTAATTCTTCATAGTTAGGAGTTTATAGATCTGGAATAGATGTATTAATTCGATTCTTGACTCTAAACTTTGAGTTTTTCGATTAATTGAGTAGTTAATTTTGTTCTCAACGTAATCTTTGAATGGAAATTCGATCGATTAATAAAAGAGGAACTTTTACCAATGGAAATTGGAATTGCTTCTCAGATCTGAACTAACTACCAGAATTAGGGATTTCTTAGGAATAAGTGAACTTGATTCTGCAATGCTATGGTTCTGATTCCTAGTGCAACTTGAAATTGAATCTCGCCTAAGGGATTAGGGTGGTTTAGTTGATTGTTAGGGTCAATGAGTTAAGGGATTAACCTTTGACTATCAATATGTAAATTGATTGTCAATTAACCAATTACTTGGATGTTCAAAGGCATAGTTGAATTGATATTGATATTCTAGTGAAATAAATTCCTAACTCTAATTCATTCAAATTTCATCTTAACATAGAAATTCGTACTCTGTTTTTACAGCAAGTCATTATCTTTTATTGTTCTGGTTTATTACTTCTATGTAACACCTTAAATTTAATTTCAGTAAATAAGGAATTTTCAGAAAATTTTGAAATAATAAAACTTTCATTTCTAATCCAAATTTTGCCAAACATTTTAAAATAAAAAAAGGGGATTACAATTACATCAAACAGCTGCTACAGGACTTATTCAAATACAACAGTTTTCAAAATAATATTCTAAGTCCTATAGCAGTTCCATCCATCCTTTACTGAGTCCGGTGTTGATCGTCTTGATTACCTGAAAAATGAATGTAAAGGTGAGTACTCTACACTACCCAAAAACACACAGTCAGCATAAAGTCTCACCTCCAGCACATTTCCACTACATTAAACAAACACAATCATGGACAGCATAGTCACACAGCTCATGTCAATTCAACACCGATACACTCACGACATCGGCAACATTTCACATCCATAAGTACAATACACAAACCCATGCATATGCACGCTAGCCACACTCACTGTGGTACTGTGATCACAGATTTACACCATGAATGGTCGCCGGTTACCCCCGCCTCACGGATACCACGTGGACAGTCATGAGTCACTGAGCAAAGGTAGTGGTCAGAGGTCTAGTCAGGAAGAGAGTGTGTGGGCCATGGTGCACCAGTTCCATAGTCGGTGTCACCACCACTCCCTCTTCCCCAAGGTATTTCTACCGTCCTCATCTTCCACACTCCCAGTATATCGCTGAACCATTCACAACACATTACAACGGCGCTAATACGCCCATTCACACATATATTCCATTCACGCATGTCATAATCATGCTTACACACAGCACACAACCCATATTGCATTTCACAACACACAACACACACCCTACAATTACCGTTCATATTACACGGCCCTTGGACCCACATTTTCACAATATTCATTCAAATATATGGCACAAATGCCCATACTCATTCTATCACACAACATTTACATACAATCAACATCCATCGATTTCGGATCAACACACATAATGTTCACATATCACAGCACGTGGCCCACATTACATGTCTCAGCAATTTCCTACCCTCTAACTCAGCCTCAACACAATAATCAGCAAAATAACAACAATTCATGCACAAAAGAGTAGGATAGAGTCCTCCCTTACCTTGGATTGAAGACCCACACTCGGTTTCGACGACGGAGTTGCTCCCTACAGATTTTGACCTAAAACACATGGAAGAACTCCATGAGAACCCACGGAAACCCAGAAACAGAGAAAAGGGGATGAGAAATGAAACCCTTACAATTAAAACTCACCTCTAAGCGTTCCTCACACGGAGTCAACTTTCAATCAAGCTCCCGAACGGCTTTGGAGGCAATTAATCGGTGGAATAGGGCTTTGGGTATGAGAGGATCCAAGGGATTTCGAAGGGAGAGGGAGAAATAATCCTTCCCGAACCCTAACCCCCTTTAAATCGTTTTCTAGTCGCGACATTCTCGCTACAATGAGAATATCTCGCTGTAGCGACATGCCATCACGTTGTAGCAAAAATATCAGACAAACCTGCACCCTGGTTTCTGCAGAATCTCGTTACAGCGAGACCCTCTCGCTACAGCGAGACTGCACCCAAAAATGCACCTTCAAATTGTCGCTCTGTCGTTATAGCAAGACATCTCTCACTACAGTGAGAAGGCGACAGTTTTGGTCCTTCCTCCCAAGGCCCTTTCGCTGCAGCGAGAACAGCCTAGTATTGCACCCTGCACTTAGGCACTTAGCCTATTTCAGCCCTATCCAGTCATGCATACACACACACACACATATATATATATACACACGTCCACAACATACATATATGTACTTATAATCATACTCATTACACACAAAACACCATCATTACGCATCCAATGTAAAATTTCAACATCCATTTATACTTAAACACACACACACATATACATATATATATATATATGCATTTATATTTATATAAATAATAATAATTAATATTACAAAATTTGGGACGTTACAACTCTCCCCTCCTTTAAGGAATTTCGTCCCCGAAATTCAACTATACACACAATCTACCAAAATAATCCCGGGTACAACTCTATCATTCTACTTTCTGTTTCCCATGTGACATTTCCCTCATCACTTGAGCTCCAAATTACCTTCACTAATGATATCTCTTTACCCCTCAACTGTTTAACACGGTGATAAGTAATCCTCACCGGGTACACACCATACGACAAGTTTCTCTTACTTGAACCGGGTCAAGATCAATCACATGGGAAGAATCTAGCACATATTGCCTAAGCTGCGACACATGAAACACCGAATGTAGATTCGAGAGATTCAGAGGCAATGCTATCCGATATGTAGTAGGACCAATTCTACTTAGCACTTCAAACGGCCCAATAAACTTAGGAGATAGCTTCTGAGACTTCAGAGCTCTCCCCACTCTGGTTACAGGTGAGACCTTTAGAAACACATGGTCACCTACTTGGAACTGCAACGGCTTCCGCCTCCTATCATAGTAACTCTTCTGTCGATCCTGGGCAACCTTCATTTTCTCTTTGATCATTTTGATCTGCTCATTCTGTCTTTGGACCATATCCGGCGCACACAGAGCCGCCTCTCCGGTTTCATACCAACACAACGGAGTTTGGCACCTCTGCCTATATAGGACCTTAAACGGTGCCATTCCAATGCTAGCATGGTAACTGTTGTTGTACGTGAATTCTACTAGCAGCAAACACTCTTCCCAAGTTCCCTGCTGCTCGAGCACACAAGCCCTTAATAAGTCCTCCAGGGACTGGATGGTCCGCTCAGTTTGACTATCAGTCTGTGGGTGATAAGCTGAACTCAGTCTCAACTTAGTCCCTAATGTCTGTTACAGGCTTTCCCAAAACCTCGAGGTAAACCTCGGGTCTCTATCTGACATCACACTAGTTGACACTTCATGCAACTTGACTATCTCTTGCACATACAACTTTGCAAGTCGCTCCAATTTATATTTCATGTTAATCGGGAGAAAGTGTGCAGCTTTAGTCAACCGATCCACTATCACCTAGATAGCATCATGATTGTTCTTGGTCTTAGGTAACCCAGAAACAAAGTCCATGGAAATACTATCCCATTTCCACTCAAGGATCTCCAACGGTTGTAACTAGGGATAGAAACAGGGCAGGTCAGGCCAGGCTTTACTCTAAACAGGCCTGACCTGTAACATAATTATTAGGCTTGAGCTTGACCTGTTACCTGTTAAAGGTCTTATTTTAGACCTGCCCTGCCCTGTTTAAGTGGCCTGACCTGGTCTGAAGCCTGTTAACAAAGCCTGTTACAAAAAAAAAATTATATTAATAAAAATATAAATATTTTATTATCAAATTAGTTTATATATTTTTTTAATTTCTATCTATGTTATTAATAATTATTAAAGAATTATAATAATATTAATATAATTTTATAAATAATTTTTAAAATATTATTTAAGTATTAATTATAAATATTTTATATTAATAAAATTTATATTTATATTTTTCTTGATTTATTTTTTAAAAATTATATAAATAGTAAATATTTTAATTTTATTTCAGAAACATCTTTTATTTGTTTAAAGACATCTTATATTCAACAAATAAAGTTATAGTAAACACATAAAATTGATAAAAAAAAAATACATTCACACAATTTCTTGAATCAATTAAAAAAAAATTATTATGTTTTAAAAAATAAATAAATTTAAACTTAATGCAATATATATATATATATATATATATATATATATATATATACAATGACAATAATAATAACTATTAAATTAAAAAATAATTACAAAATATTTAATTTTATTTGTTTCATTAATTTGTTATTTTAAATTAACAAATAAACATAAAATTAACTACATTATAACATTAATGTAATATAAAAAATATTACTGATACAATAAATTAAAATATATACTTATATATTACATATAAATTGATAAATTAACTAATAACTTAATTAAAATCCCTGCAAGTTACAAAAATATATATTATTATATAATTTATTTATAATTATATTATTTATATTATTTGCTACATGGTATGATTATATATATATATATATATATTAATATATATTATAATAAATTTTTTATTTTATTTTCTTATCATTTTTTATAAATTTTTCCTTTGAAATAAAATATAATTTATATTTAAATAATTTCTATTTATGATAAATATAAAAAATTCCAGCATAATATGTTCATATAATAATTGAATATTAATAATAATAAAATTAAAAATATGATTTTTTTTTTAAAAATATTAATATTTTATTTTTAAATTTTAATTCGTTTAGTTTTGATCGTATCTTATTCTTCTTCAGCTTGTTTAAATATAACAAAGATAATAATTTATAATTAAATAAATTTAATTTTTAAACATGTGTAATCGTGTATAAATATTTTTAGTTTCAAATATAATATAATTTTTATTTATTATAAATAAAAAATTATAACATAATATATTAATATAATAATTAAATATTGATAATAATAAAATTAAGAATATAAAAAATAAATTAATATAATATTATTATTTTATTTTTAAATATTAGTTTCTTTAATTTTGATTGCGTTCTAATCTTATTCAAAGACTTTGCTGCTCTTTAGCTTGTTCAAACAAATATAATAATTTACTTTATATTTATATTCAAAGTAATTATAGATAATAATAAAACAAAAATAAAAAATAAGTGTAATAGCAGTTTTGGCTCACAAGTATGTGGTTGTGTTAGGTTTATGATTTGTTGCGATGTAGTAAATACAATCACTGAAATTTTTTATTATAAATTTTATACCAATAAAATTGTTTAAGAAAAGATAAAAAAATAAAATAAATTTTTTATAATATTAAAAACTTATAATGATTGTTGTTATTGAATAATATTAATAGAAATATAATTATTTTATTATCAAATTAGTTTACATATATTCAAATTTTTATTTGTGTTATTGATAATTATTAAATAATTGTAATAATTTTTATAAAATTTTATAAATAATTTTTAAAATATTATTTGAGCATTAGTTATAAATATTTTCATATTATAAAGTTTTTATATTTTTATTTTTCTCAATTTAATTTTATAAATTTATTAAATATTTAATTATTTTTTATGATAATTATATTTTGTTTGTATAAAGACATCTTATAGTCAATAAATAAAATCACAGCAAAGACATAAAATTGATAACAAAAAATAACACTTACAAAATTTATTGAACTAGTTAAAAAAATTATTATATTTTAAAAAGTAAATAAATATCTTCATTATAAAAATTGTAGATAAAAAATATTTATATTATAAAATTCATAGATGCAGAAAAATAACATATGAACATAGGAAGAATTATTAAAATTTATATTTAAATTAAAATAACTTATATTTCTAAACTTTTATCTTAATTAAAAAATATGTGATAAAACTTATATAAAAATTTAAACTTAATGTACTATATATATATATATATATATATATATATATATATATATATATATATATATATATAAAATGACAACAATAATAACTACTAAATTAAAAAAAAATTACAAAATATTTAATGTTATTTCTTTCATTAATTTTTTATTTTAAATTAACAAATAAACGTAAAATTAACTACACTATAACATTAATATAATATTGAAATTATTACTGATATAATAAATTAAAACACATACTTATATATTACATATAAATTGATAAATTAACTAATAATTTAATTAAAATACGTGTAAGTTACAAAAATATTTATTATTATATAATTTATTTATAATTATATTATTTATATTATTTGCTACATGATCTGAATATATATATATATATATATATATATATATTAATATATATTTTAATAATTTTTTATTTTATTTTGTTATCATTTTTTTATAAATTTTTACTTTCAAATAAAATATAATTCAGATTTAACCAATTTCTATTTATTATAAATAAAAAAATTATAACATAATATATTAATATAATAATTAAATAATTAAATTAATAATAATAAAATTAAGAGTATAAAAAAATATATTAATATTATTTTATTATTTTATTTTTAAATTTTATTTCATTTAGTGTTGCTTACGTCTTATTCATGTTCAAAGAGTTAACTATTCTTTATATTGTTTAAATATAGTAAATGTAATAATTTATTATTTAAAAAATGTAATCATGTATAAATATTATTAATTTTTAATAGAATATAATTTCTGTTTATTATATTATAAATACATAAAATTGTAACATAATATATTAATTTAATAATAGCAGAATTAAGAATATAAAAAATATATTATTAAATAACTTAAATTATTTAAATATATTATGACAGCTCTATTTTTAAATTATTTGTTAGGGAAATAGGAATATAACTGTTGATTATTTGTAACTATGTTCTTCTAGATCTGGACTTTAAATTTTCTTTATGAAATTTTTGTAATCATGATTTATAGGCTGGATAGCTGACAAGCCCTTCGGGTGAGACTTGCAATGGTCGTCACTGTCTGTAACAACGCACGAACTAATGTTTCTGAAATATTGCTTTTGTACAGTTCTTTGTTTATAAAAATCCTTTACTGGAAGTACAACAGTTTTTAGTTCTTTTGAATAGGGCTGTAGCAGTAAGTCCCGTGTGGTTAAAGGGCAGTAAGGCTAATTTGACGATACTGTATTCAAAAGAAGCCAAGAACATAAGAAGCTGGTGGCTATGGTAAAAGAGTTTCAGAATTTGTAAATTTTGTTAAAAAAAAGTCCACAAATAACCAAATCTAGTTGAATAAGTTATAAATAATTAACAGATGTATTGTTATGGAACCAAATGAGGGTGATATGCCAGAATTTATTTTTATGATGTCTTGTCTTTTGCGCTCCTTCTCCCGTATCTCTTTCCGTTCTGGGTCTAGTTCCTCCTCCTCCTCTCTAACCAAAAATAATCTCTTTAATGATCAGGAGAAATAGTCTCCCGAAATCACACCCAAACACAACCTCTTCGACGAAGAAGTTCGCTTCGAAGAGATCAACCCAAGTATGGATGACTGGACCATCC
This sequence comes from Abrus precatorius, assembly GCF_003935025.1. Lineage (NCBI taxonomy): Eukaryota > Viridiplantae > Streptophyta > Magnoliopsida > Fabales > Fabaceae > Abrus > Abrus precatorius. Next base: position 14,837,185 of record NW_020874439.1, read on the forward strand.
CAGATATCCCTCAGGATACATTATATGTTCCTGAGGAACATTCCAAGAAAAATAGTTTTAATTACATTATTAAGACTTGAGAACAATATTCCTTTAGGAAAAGATTTAGGAGAAGAATTTCATCTCCTGTCCAAATCCTCCATTAATGAACACAAGCGCAAATACAAATACCTTCACATAGGATGTGTTCTGGTTGCAATTAAACCTCTCATAGACATAGGAATAGATGCTGCTATCCTCATGTGTCTTAAAGATGCTCGCCATAATGACTTCAACGACTCCCTTATAGGAACTGTTGAAACCAGTCTTGGTACTTTGTTTATCACTGATATGACAAAGGCTAATGTGTCCCTAGGCCTGCTCCTCAAATCGAAAATATTTCTCAGGACAATTCTGGAAAAGTTGAAATAACCTTTGATAGGAGAAACTCTTTCTTTTCTAGAGTCGATGCTTATAGTGGTCATTCTAGTTTTGCCTCTGCTAGGAGGTCTTTCTCTTACAGGTCTCAAGCTTCTAGGTCTGAAATCTCCAGATCTATTAATCATGATCCTTCCATAAACCTACAGGGTTTAGATATTTCTTCTAGGATTCCTAGAAATGTCTACCAGACCTCTGAAAAAGAAGAAGAAAACTAGAGTATCCAATCTCCAACTTACTCTTCCCTTAATGAGTCTTATGATGTTATCTCATAAATTCATTATTGACAAGGAAACCCTGAGAAAAGATTTCTACTCTGAGGAATGGAAACCTCAAAGAGAGTGGTTCTTTCAGAATTACAAGGGTAAAAATAGGTCCGATATCCAAGAGGAATTTTATCAATTTCTCGAAAAAGTCAAACAGAACATCCCATTCTTTGATTGGCATCATGCTTATACCATTCATAATAATATTGACTATCCCTGGCAAGAGGATGTTATCAGCACTTCCTCTGCTAACGTCATATCTTGGCAGATCAAGGATGGACAAATAATCCAGAGTGAATTGCCACCTATTACTCAGTATCAGTTGCCTAATCTGAAAGACAAGAGCGGTAATCATGTCACTGCTACTCCTTTCAAAACAAAAAATCCTGATGAGTCTATCACTCCCAATGATATTTAAGGCCTCATGGAACAGGCCAATTACATAAACAAATACCTTCAGGTTTCTCTGTTAATCCTGCTAATTCTAAAGTCGAAGATATAGCTTCTTCTTCCTAACCTCAATTAGAAAAACCTCTGTTCAAACCTTTTAAGATTAGCGCCAAAGCTAAACAAAAAATCTTTGAACTTAGACACAGAGAAAAGGCCAAAGCCATAGACGACAATCAGAATGAGCTACTCAGTAAAATTACTAGTTTGCTCACTACTGTTCCTGATACTCCACAAGCCTCTGAAGAGTCTAGCGCCAAACCTAGGACTAGATCTCTTACCAAAACTGTTAATGCCATTTCTAAAACTGATTCAGAACAACCTTCTGAAACAGATTCCATTCTTGCTATCAACCCAATAAATAACTGGAAGAACTCTTCCAAACTCTATTACCACAAAGCCACTGCTCCTGATCTCATTCTTGAGGATAAACAAGATTTTATCCAAAGTTTTAATTCTAATGATATTTATATTTGAAATATTGATGGATTGTCTGAATATAATATCATTGACAAACTCCAGAAAATGTCTGTTGTCGCTATGGGATATTTTACCAATCAAAATATGCCTGAAGACACAATTGTTTATATACTAGTTGCAGGTTTTACTGGCCAACTCAAAGGATGGTGGGATAACTATCTCACTGAGACTGATAGAGAAAACATCCTCTCTGCAGTAAAAATTGATGACAAAGGTAAAACCATTGTCAATGATAGCAAACACCTCCCTGATGCTGTATATACTTTGTTATACACCATCTCTCAACACTTCCTTGGAGACCCTTCTTTATGGAGAGAAAGGTCCGGAGAGCTCCTTTCCAACTTGAGGTTTAAATCTTTAGAACATTTTAAATGGTATAAAGATACCTTTATGCCTAGGGTCTTGACGAGAGAAGACTGCAACCTAGCCTATTGGAAAGAAAAATATCTGGATGGGCTTCCAAAGTCTTTCGGAGATCTCATTAGAAGTAAACTCTGCAACAATTCTCCTAGTGGACAAATCAATTATAATAAGTATGACTATGGTCAACTTACTGCCACTATCATCCATAATGCCATTAAAGTTTGTCAAAAGGATAAACTTCAGAAACAGCTTGTCAAAGAGAAAGCCTTGAATAAGAAAGATTTAAGATCTTTCTGCGAGCAATTTGGTCTTCCATCTTGCTCCACCAAGAAGAAGAAACAGGCTCCTAAGAAAGAGGCTGTTGAAACCTACAAGAAGCCTTACAAAAGGAAGTACAATAGAAAACCTCATTCCAAGAAACAAGGGGAAAGTGTTATTCCCACCAATATTCCCAAAAAACCCAGAACAGGTGTAACCTGTTACAACTGTGGTAAACCCGGCCATATCAATAAGTACTGTAGGTTAAAAGAGAAAATTAGCAGTCTCAACCTTAAGCCTACTATAGAAGACCAGATAAACAATCTCCTTATCGAATCTTCAGAGGAAGATTCTGCCAAAGAATCTGATGAAGATATCAACCAAATCCAAAGCGATGACCAAATTTCTTCTTCTGATAGTGATGTTACTCCAGAAATCAATGTTTTGACAAAAGAACAAGATCTTCTTATCGAAGCTATAAGCTCCATTTCTGATCTTCAAGAAAGAAAAGATTTTTTAAACAAATTCAAAGAGGTTTTAGAAATTAAACCCAAACCCAAAGAGTATTTTACCACAAATAAATTTGATATTACAAATATTTTCAAAAGATTAAAAAAGAATTCTAATATTAAACCAACCACTATTCAGGATCTCCAGATTGAGATTAATAATCTCAAGAAAGAGATTAGAGATATTAAAGAACGACAACAAATTCATCAAGTTATTCTTTCCCAATTAGAAGATGAATATGATATTGAGAAAGAAGAACCTCTGGAAGATAATGATTCTGTAAAGGTCGATTCTGTTAATCTGGAAGAAACCTTTATGTGTTTGATCAACAAGGTCAAGATACAAAAATTTTACATTAACATCATAATCATTATTGATGATTTTGTTCTTGATACTTTAGCCCTTTTTGATACAGGTGCTGATTCAAATTGTATTTTAGAAGTTTAATACCTACAAAATACTTTGAGAAAACTTCTCAGCACTGCTAGTGGTTCGAAGCTTAAAATTAATTATAAGCTTTCCAAAGCCATAATAGAAAATCAAAGGCTTAAGATTGAAACAAACTTTCTTCTTGTGAAAAATTTGAAAAATGAAGTTATTTTGGGAACACCTTTTATTAAAGCCCTCTTCCCATTACAAATTTCAAAAGATGGAATTTCTACTTTTCATTTAGGAAAACAAATAACTTTCAGATTTTCCAACAAACCTATTACTAAAAATATCAATTCTATCCAAAATAAAATTAATCAAATTAATTTTCTGAAAGAAGAAGTTTCTTTTGCCAACATTGAGAAACAATTACAAAGTCCTTCATTTCAGAAAAAGATCCAATCCCTTTTAGAAAAAAATTCAAACTTCTATCTGTTCTGACCTGCCTAGCGGATTCTGGAATAGGAAGAAACACATCGTTAGTCTTCCTTACGAGTCAGGTTTCAAAGATAGCCAAATACCCACCAAGGCTAGGCCAATTCAAATGAATGAAGAGTTACTCCATTATTGTCAGAAAGAGATCAAAGATCTCTTAGACAAGAACCTTATCAGAAAAAAGTAAGAGCCCTTGGTCATGCTCTGCTTTTTACGTTGATAAACCAGCAGAAATTGAGAGGGGAACTCCCAGGTTAGTTATCAATTACAAACCCCTCAATCAAGCTCTTCAATGGATTAGACATCCTATACTCAACAAGAAAGATCTTCTTAACAGACTAAATTCTGTTAAGATCTTCTCAAAATTTGATATGAAATCTGGATTCTGGCAAATCCAAATATGTGAAAATGATAGGTACAAAACTGCCTTCACCGTCCCCTTCGGGCATTACAAATGGAATGTTATGCCTTTCGATTTAAAAAATGCCCCTTTAGAATTTCAAAAAATTATGAATGACATCTTCAATCCTTATTCAAAATTTGTCATTGTTTACATTGATGATGTTTTGATATTCTCTCATTCCATTGATCAACATTTCAAACACAAATGTTTTTATCAATGTTATCAAGAACAATGGACTTGTTGTTTCCAAATCCAAAATTAATCTCTTTCAAACCAATATTAGATTTCTTGGTCATAATATTCACCAGGGAACCATTATTCCGATCAGTAGATCTATTGAATTTGCTGATAAATTTCCTAATAGGATCCTAGACAAAACCTAGCTTCAAAGGTTTTTAGGATGCCTCAATTATGTAGGTGATTTCATTCCACACCTCAACAATATTATTAAGCCTTTACAGGATAGGCTTAAGAAGAATCCTCCTTCTTAGACTGATGTTCACACCAATGTCGTCAAAGAAATTAAAAATAAAGTTAGAAAGATAAATTGTCTTTATCTTCCTATTCCTCAAGCTTTCAAAATTGTTGAAACTGATGCCTCTGACATAGGTTATGGTGGCATTCTCAAACAAAGAATTGAGTCGCATGAGCATATTATTGCATATACTTCAAAACATTGGAATTCTGCACAACAGAATTACCCAACTGTTAAAAAAGAAGTTTTAGCAATTGTTTTATGCGTTTCAAAATTTCAATCTGATTTACTAAATCAAAAATTTCTTATTCGGGTAGACTGCAAGTCTGCTAAAGAAATATTACAAAAGGATGTTAAAAATCTTGCCTCAAAGCAGATCTTTGCAAGATGGTAAGCAATTTTGAGTGTTTTTTTTATTTTGATATAGAAAATCTCAAGGGCACCTCCAATTCTCTTCCTAACTACCTTACCCGTGAATATTTACAGGATAAGTGAAATGCCTAGAAAGGCAACTACCCCTTCCAGGGGAGGAACATCCAGAGGCAGAAGAGTTAGGCTTGCCCTGACTCTTAAAAAATCAAAATCACAAGCTGCTTCGGCAAAATCTACCTCTACTGGGTCATCCACCCCCATTGAGTCATCGACTCAAAAAGCAATCCAAATTGTTGAGTCATCGACACAGCAATCTGGAACTCCAAAAGAATCTTCCAAAAAGACTGATTCTTCTATAAAAACCACCAAACAAACTAAAGCAGATTATACTTTCCCAATCAGCACACTCTTAGCTGTCCAACAAGGAAGACTGAGTAGCCTACCAAAAAAATCATGGGTTGACATTGCCTCTGAAGAAGACATGGAAATAGATTTAGCAAGCCTAAACACCATACTCCAGTCTTTCAATCAATCCCAGAAAACAATAGCCAATCCAAATAAAATAGAAGGAACCTTGGACCTTCAAAAAGACAAACAAAAATCCACAAACCTGAACCATTATGTGGCAAAAGGAAAATTTTCCTCAGTCATACAAATGGAACCTGATTTTTGGGATAAAAATCTATACAAAGCCATTACTAAAGTCTTCCCACCTGGATTTCATTTCAGACCTTATGCGGCAAACAAAACCAGGCAATTTTATGAGTTTATTCTAGTAGATTCAGACTCTGTCTCCATCAAACACTATAAGGACCATAAAGATCCTTCAATCATAACCCATTCCACAATTCAGATCTTGAAAGTCTTTACCCCAAAGGCTTTTGGAAGAAATCTGAATTCTTATAAAAAATTCTCCCAACCTTTTGACCCAGTGGGATATAATTACTGGGATTACATCGATGCATGGACAAGAACTTTCTGGTTCCAGAATAAACTTAACTGACATTCTTGGTTAATTTATTTCAAGAAAAACCAGAGCTATGACTTTCCAAACTGGTTTCTCCAATGGTGGGACTATTTTGGGCCAATCGAAGAAATCCTTCCTACACCTGTCAAAGAAGGATACAAAATTTATAGGGGCAGGTATCTGAAAGAATCAAGAATTCTGGCAGATCTTAAGTACTTCTCTGACTTTGCCTTGGCATGGGTATTCTCATGGCAGTATCGATACGGTAAAACAGAAAACAAAGAGACTCTCCCATTGCTTCACAGGTATTCCTTCGTAAAATGGTGGAATCAATTCAATGCTGATCATGCTGGTCCAGCAGGTGTTGCTGAATACTTTGGCAAAAATCCAAAGTTATTGAATTTAGCAGATCCAGCAACATTCCAATTTCTAAACCAGAAATCTAAGATTTCAGCCTTTTTATCAAGCTGTGATTTGAAAGAAAAAATGAAGAAAAATTTGCAAGATGTTCTTCTTCTCTTACAAAGCCAAGAAGAAGAAGAATCCTCTACAAAACAAGATGCCAATATAGAAGACGAGTATCAAAATGAAGATGACTGCTTCGGGATTGACATCCAAGAACTTTAAAACCTGTACTGTAGAAAATAGTTCCAGTCAGCAACCGAAATTGTAGAAATAGTACTCAAATTTTTCTTTCAAAGGAGTCCTCGACCATGTTGTGAGGCACCCTTTCATTAAGCAACATTAGAGAGAGAAACTAGTAAGAAGTTCTCTGAGAATATTTCTTGTAAGCTTTTCTCCAAGTTTTTAATAAAAGTTTACTGTTTCTTGTTATTTTCTCTCTTCTCCCTCTTAGCCGGTTCTGTTCGGACTACCGTTGTCCGGCTTTCTTCTCTTCTCCTTCTACTAGATCTGTGCTGGTTCTACTGCCGTTCTAGTTTCTTATGTTTTAAACTTACTATCTTAAATTTCTGCACTTTACATTCTACATTTCATTTAGTAGTCCTGCTACTGCTTATTTCCCTTTCAGTCTATTTATCTTTTCATTTGATCCATTTCAGGTTATATATATATATATATATATTTATACAGGCCAACTTATCAGGCTTAACAGACTTTATAAACAGCTTAGGCCTGACTTATTTACTTAAACAAGCCTTAAAAAAAGTCTAAGCCTGGTTTGTTTATTAAAAAGGCCAGGCCACAGGCCCCTGTCAGGCGGCCTGACCTGTTTCCATCCCTAGTTGTAACAATCCAGGTGGACGCTGATGCTCAACCTTCGCCTTTTGGCATGTTAGGCATTTAGCCACATATTCGGCCACATCTCTCTTCATTCCATTCCACCAAAACTCTTCTGGAGGTTCTGATACATTTTAGTTGCACCGGGGTGAAAACTCATCCTGCTCTTATGCGCTTCCTCAAGCACCATTTTTCTCAGCTCATCCACTTGAGGAATGCACACTCGATTTCGAAACTTAATCACCCCATTCTCATCACGGTGAAATTCCAAGTCCTTTCTTTACCTCTCTATCTCATCATGTCTTGTAGGAAGGCATCTCCCTGCTGAGCATTTCGGACATACACCAAAAAGTCATTGTGAATCGTCGTCGCTCCGAGATACAAACTCCTCAGCCTCACTTCCATGGCCAAATTCATGTCTCGAAATTCCTCAATCAACTCCATTTCTTTCACCATCATCGCTGCCACGTGCAATGATTTCTGGCTCAAAGCATCGGCTACCACATTTGCCTTGCCAGGGTGGTAAGACAATGTGAAGTCGTAGTCCTTAAGGAATTCCATTCATCTCCTCTACCACATATTCAGCTCCTTTTGATCAAATAGATACTTCAAGCTTTTGTGGTCACTGAATACTTTAAACCTTGCCCCATATAGGTAATGCCTCTATACCTTAAGGGAAAAAACCACCGCGGCTAACTCCAGATCGTGTGTCAGATAGTTGACTTCATGCAGGCATAACTATCTTGAGATATAGGCAACAACTCGTCTGTCTTGCATCAAGACACAACCAAGTCCTTGTTCAGATGCATCGTAATACACATCAAACTCTCGCTCCGGGTCGGGTAGAGCTAACACCGACGCCGAGGTCAATCTTATCTTCAGCTCCAAGAAACTAGCTTGACACCCCTTAGTCCACTTGAACTCCTTTCCCCTACGAGTCAGCTTCGTTAAGGGCAACACTATCTTGGAAAACCCCTCAATTAACTTCCTGTAATAGCTCGCCAATCCGAGGAAACTGCGGACCTTTGTCACATTTGTCGACCTTGGCCACTCAGCCATTGCTTCCACTTTTGCAGGGTCTACCATGATTCCTTCCTTCGATACCACATGCCCTAAAAATTGAATTTCTGACAACCAGAATTCACACTTGGAGAATTTGGCATACAACTGTCTCTTCCTTAGAATTTGCAAGACAATCCTCAAGTGCTCAACGTGCTCTTCTTAAGTCTTTGAATAAATTAGAATGTCGTCGATGAACACCACCACAAACTTATCCAAAAACTTGTGGAAGATCCTGTTCATGTAGTCCATGAACACCACAAGCGCGTTGGTCACCCCAAACGGCATCACCAAATACTCATAGTGACCATATTGCGTTTTGAACGCCGTTTTAGGTATATCTGTATCTTTTACTTTGATCTGATGATACCCCGACCTTAGGTCAATCTTTGAGAACACTGCTGCTCCCCTTAATTGGTCCATCAAATCATCGATCCTTGGAAGTGGGTACTTGTTCTTGACTGTTACCTTGTTCAACTGCCGATAATCTACACATATCCTCATGCTTCCATCTTTCTTTTCCACTAAGAGCACTGGTGCTCCCCATGGTGACACACTCGGTCTCACAAATCGTTTCTACAATAGGTCTTCTACTTGCTTCTTGACCTTTGCCAACTCCACTGGTGACATCTTGTAAGGCGCCACAGAAATTGGGCTTGCTCCCGGAATGAGGTTGATAGCAAACTCTATCTCTCTCTCAGGCGGTAGCTCAGAAATATCCTCAGGAAATACCTCCAAGAAATCCCTCACCACGGGAATATACTCCGGCTCCACCACGCTTTTGGCTTCCATTGAGAACATAACCATGAAAGCCTTAGCGTTTACCATGTTCTCCCATGCACCTTGGCTCATAAGTCTTGGAACTTCTGCCATTGTCACATCAAAGATCAAAGTCCTCTCCCTATAGTCCAGTAGCACATGGTTAGCAGCAAGCCAATCTATTCCCAGGATTACATCCAGTTGGGAAAGAGGTAAACAAATTAAGTCCACCTCAAACTCCTTACCGTGTACCATCATTGCACACCCCAAACACACCCATGACATCACAACCGGCTTACCCGTAGGGGTAGTCACCACAACATTACATGGCAATTCTGTCACATACAGATTCAAACTCTTCACACAGTCCACAAATATAAAAGAGTGCGTAGCACCCGAATCAAACAGCACATCAAGCAATCGACCCTTAATAATGCATTTACCTCGGATCAGTTCTTCTGACTGCGACGCCTCTGCCCCACTCATAGCAAAGACTCTACCAGGAATGCTCGGCTTCTGCCCCGTACTTGGCCCCGTACTTCCTCTTGATTCTGGCCTCTGAGCTACACTTGCACTACCGCTTCTCTTAGCGGCCCAGCACTCATTGGCAATGTGCCCCAACTTCCCACAGTTGCTACAAGTTATCCTCGACCATGGACAGTCCTTCACCATGTGTGGCCCTCCACATCTGAAGCACTTGAGCGGCCCTCTAAAAGAGCTTGATCCTGAACCACTCCCACTGCTTTTCTCTTGAGATGAACTCCCTCGAGACTGAGAGCTATTTGAACCTGAGTATGGTCTCCTTGAGAACCTAGGGGGCTTTTATCTTGCCTTACTGGGCTGGCTCCCCTAGTGTCCACCGTCTTCCCTCTTGAGTTAGCTTCAAAGATTATACTCTTGCTCACCAGGGTGGGCAAATCTGTCAGTTGAAACACACTGACCGCAGCTCGGATGTCCGGCCTCAATCTATGCTCAAACTGAGCACACAGATCCTCCTCTCCATCACCATACTGATAATGAGGCCAGTATTTCATCAGCTCTTGAAACTTAGCCGCATACTCTCCCACAGTCATACTTCCCTGCTTCAGTTCAAGGAACTTGTAACGCCTTATATTTCTTTCCTCAATATATGATAAATTTTCATAAAAATTTTAAATGGTAAAGTAAATTTTCTTTCAAAAACTCTCTAATAAGAAAGAGACATTGAAATGATATAAGGTTCATAGAGTAAAATTTCATTAATTCATAAGTACTTTAGAAAAATAAAGATTCTAAAGTTTTCATCAGCAACAAAGAGAAATAGTAGTTTTACAATTGTTTCAAAATAATGCTATGGAACTGAAATTATCCATTACATAACTCAAAATAACTAAGTCCTATAGCAGTTCTCATCCATCCATGCACTGTGAGCCTGGTACTATTCGTCCTGATTTCCTGAAAATTATTGTGTAAGGGTGAGTCTTTACCCTACCACTCATACATAACACATATTCATCACAAAACACATCTTATCACGATTAAAGAAAACATCATGGCATTGCATATCACAGTGTCATATAAAGCATATTCTCATCTCAACACATATTATATTCCACAGATTCACAATTTCTTTTACTTTTATCCGCGCTTACCGCGCCCTGTGGCCACAGTTATCCGATGCCTCTATCTCGAGGTCTTACACATCCATGTAAATAGTCGCCGGATGGCCCAATGCAATACGGATACAACGCATGCAATAGACGGCCCCTTAGCAAAGGTAATGGTCAGGAGTCAAGTCGGGAAACGAGTGTGTGGCCATGTGGTGCATTCAAACACAATATTCCGTGCATAATCCCGAATGTCACTCACCACCCTGCATTTCCCCAAGATATCCCATATCGTCTCCATCTTCCACTCCCCAGTGTATCTTTGTAACTATTTACATGATATCCTTTTCCATCTCATACTCTTTCACTTATATTCACATATTCACATATGCCATTTTTCATGTTCACACATATTTCTCATTATATTTCTACATACTTTTCATCATATACATTAAACCATGGCATATTAATAATACACATCATTTTTACATGAAACACAATATATTTAAACATGAAACATTCATCTCTTTGTATATTTCATATCACAAAATCATAAAATCATATCAACCATCCTCAATATACCTTATCATGCCCTATTTGAACATAATATCACATTTTCACCATGTATTCATTATAAAATCACATAAACAGGCAATTATTCTCACTTTTCACCGATTATTTCTCATAAACCAAGGATTATTCCACATATAATCACATACATGACAAGATCTATGAGAATACAAGTAATAAACATAACAAAATGATAAAGTAGAGCCCCCTTACCTCAAAATAGAGCTTTTACAAGGATTTAACCGAAGATTTAACTCTAGAACGGAGTTTTTCCTAAGAACATCACGAACATCTATAAGAAAAAGAAGAAGAAGAGAAACGAACAATAAGTCTAACTTCAAACTTAGAGAAACTTACTTGAAATCCTTTAGAACGGACGTAGAATCACAATTCTAAAGAGAAATCTAAGTTTAGGAGGTTCAGTATGGGAGAAAATGGTGAGATATAGCCTTAGAACTTTTAAGAACCTTGGATAGGAGTGAAGAGATGAAAATTTCGTCTGAAACCCCCTTTTTATAGAAAATTTTTGAAAGTTACTGTTCATCGCTGGAAACATTGTTCATCGCAAAAAACACTGTTCACTGCCTTACTGTTCACACCGGAAACACTATGCACACGTACTATACACGAATGTGACGTCAGCCATGACGTCATCGTCACTGTACATACGCAGTTTCACTGTTCCTACGCAATTTACTGTTCATAGGCGGTTTCACTGTTCATACGCGGTTTACTGTTCACTTTTTTTTTAAAATATAAATTCTATCCAAACCTATTCCAATTATACTTTAACAAACCTCATTTTATTTAAATCAAAATGCAAGATGTTACAGAACTCCCTAGCTTTCTGCTTCCTTAGGTCCCGCAGAAAGTGATTCTCTAGGAAGATGGTTTTGAATGTTTCTCACTGGATATAGACATCTTCTTGTGGCAAAGTCTGACCGGCAAACCTCCACCAGTCCTCAGCCTCCCCACACAACAAGTAGGTGGCATAGGTAACCTTGTTCTCCTCACGGCACTCCATTGCATTAAAGATCTTCTCCACATCAGTCACCCACCTTTGGGCTCCTTCGGGATTGAATCCACCATCAAACCTTGGAGGATCATGCCTAGTGAAGGCAGACAACCCTCAATACTCAGCTGGCTCTCCGCCTTGATTTTTCACCACGGCTTCCAGAATCTGAGCCATGCGTTCCATGAGGTCATTGGTGCCTCTAGCTCCTCTACCTCTACCTCTACCTCTACATTTACTAGACATATTCAATCTAGCTACAACAAGTCAGCAATCACATTCCAGCACATTAATCAATTTATATATTATAATTCAGGCAAACAAAATAATCAACACTTATCTTGGATGCTTCAGCCCAATACCCAAGTCCAGTTTGGATGAACTACTCTGATACCAAAATTGTAACACCTTAAATTTAATTTCAGTAAATAAGGAATTTTCAGAAAATTTTGAAATAATAAAACTTCCATTTCTAATCCAAGTTTCGTCAAACATTTCAAAATAAAGAAAGGGGGTTACAATTACATCAAACAGCTGCTACAGGACTTATTCAAATACAACAGTTTTCAAAATAATATTCTAAGTCCTATAGCAATTCCATCCACCCCTTTACTGAGTCTGATGCTGATCGTCTTGATTACTTGAAAAATGAATGTAAGGGTGAGTACTCTACGCTACCCAAAAACACACAGTCAGCATAAAGTCTCACCTCTAGCACATTTCCACTACATTAAACAAACACAATCACAGGCAGCATAGTCACACAGCTCATGTCAATTCAACACCGATACACTCACGACATCGGCAGCATTTCACATCCATAAGTACAATACACAAACCCATGCATATGCACGCTAGCCACACTCACTATGGCACTGTGATCACAGATTTACACCATGAATAGTTGCCAGTCCCTGCCTCACAGATACCACGTGGGCAGTCACGGGTCGCTCAACAAAGGTAGTGGTTAGAGGTCTAGTCAGGAAGAGAGTGTGTGGCCCATGGTGCATCTGTTCCACAGTCGGTGTCACCACCACTCCCTCTTCCCCAAGGTATTTCTACCATCCTCATCTTTCACACCCCCAGTGTATCGCTGAACCATTGACAGCACATTACAACGACGCTAATACACCCATTCACATACATATATTCCATTCACGCTGCCATAATCATGCTTACACACGGCATACAACCCACATTGCATTTCACAGCCTACAATTATCATTCATATTACAAGTCCTTGGACCCATATTTTCACAATATTCATTCAAATATACGGCGCAAATGCCCATACTCATTCTATCACACAACATTTACATACAATCCACATCCATTGATTTTGGATCAACACACATAATGTTCACATATCACGACATGTGGCCCACATTACATTTTTCAGCAATTTCCTACCCACTAACTCAGCCACAACATAATATTCAGCAAAATATCAACAATTCATGCACAAAAGAGTAGGATAGAATCTCCCTTTACCTTGGATTGAAGACCCACACTCGGATTCCACGAACTTGCTCCCTACACAGATTTTGGCCTAAAACACATGAAAGAACTCCATGAGAAACGGAGAAAAAGGGATGAGAAACAGAACCCTAACCATTAAAACTTACCTCCAACCGTTCCCCACAGGGATTCAACTTTCAATCAAGCTCCCAAATGGCTTTGGAGGCAATTGATCGGTGGAATAAGGCTTTAGGTATGAGAGGATCCAAGGGATTTCAAAGAGAGAGGGAGAAATAATCCTCCCCGAACCCTAACCCTCTTTAAATCCTTTTATGGTCGCGACATTCTCGCTGCAGCGAGGGTCACGCTGTAGCGAAAATATCAGACAAAACTGCACCCTGGTTTCTGCAAAATCTTGCTACAGCGAGACCCTCTCGCTACAGCGAGATTGTACCTTTAAATTGTCGCTATGTCTCACTACAGCGAGAAGGCGATAGTTTTGGTCCTTCCTCCCAGGGTCCTCTCGCTGCAGCGAGAACAGCCCAGTATTGCACCCTGCACTTAGGCACTTAGCCTATTTCAGCCCTATCCAGGCATGCATACACGTGCACACACACACACACACACACATACACACATATATATATATACACACACATGTCCACAACATATATATATATATATATATATATATATATATATATATATATATATAATCATACTCATTACACACAAAATTTACTCGATCACAGACATTTCTGGAACACCTCTAACAGAGGGACAAATAGTCAATTTTGAAAGAACTTATTGTCAATCTCTTTCAGATATGAATCTACCTGATTTAGAAGGGAAGAACTTGCATCAGTATCTTAATTTCAATTCAAACATGGGTTTGATTCACACTCCATGTTTTGAGAAATATTTACCATCTGAAAAGAAGAAAAAACGGAGTCCTTGTCCAAAAAAATGCCTTAAGAAAGGGCAGATGTATATAACCTTTCAACAAGATAGTGCTTTTTCAACTCTTTCAAAATGGAATCTATTCTAAACATATATACCATGGTTCCTTACCTCGACAGGGTACAAATATATAAATTTCATATTTTTAGATACTTTTTCAGACCTATTACCGATACTAAGTAGCAGCCAAAAATTTGTATCCATTTTTCATGATATTATGCATGGATCAGATATATCATGGTGAATTCTTCATATTCCATTGTGTCTTTCACAATGCAATCTGATAGGTAAGATATGGAGTCTGATAAGTGAGATTCCGAGGGATGCGGTCTCTACTATATCCACGTATCATTTATCTCTATGAAATACTAGACGAAATAGAACAATTTTAAGTTAAGGGGGAGATACTGAAATTCTGTAATTGGTTGTTCCTATAGAAATGATTTGTTTTATTTGACTGATGGGAGCAACAAACAATAAATTATAACAAATGAAATATATATATATATATTATTTATATTTATTAAGAATATAAATGAAATATATGTATATATATAATGAAATAAGAAAATAGAAAAAAAATAGTGTTCTTATTCAAAATATCCTGTGATTTTCAACCAATTCTATGCTTCAATATAATTATCAGGGGTAAGGGCTATAGCTTGTTTCCAATATTCAGCAGCTTGATGAAACCAAGACTCCGCAATTTCAGAGTCTCCTTGTCGAATGGCCTATTCTCCTCGGTCGGAATAGATGAGTAAATTCCTTCCCTTAGAACCGTACTTGAGACTTTCCTGGCTCATACGGCTCAACAGTAAATTCTTTTGGTATTCCATTATTTTGTTTTGGAGTTAACCAAAAGAAAAAAAAGAAGAAGTTAATTACATAAGTTTTAAACTTGAATTTTGACTAATAAAGAATTTCACAATATTAATGTTCCCCCAACAAATTCGACTGTCTTATCATCGCCCTGGCCTTTTTCAATGTTGGGGGATGTTATTGGACCAATTGAACCTAGAGCCTCTAATGGTCATTGCTTCATTCTAGTTGCTATTGACTATTTCTCAAAATGGGTGAAGGCTGCCTCATATGCTAGTGTGACCCGAAATATGGTGGTGAGATTCATTAAAAAAAATATTTGATCTGTTAGTATGATCTCCTAAGCAAGTTGATAACAAACAATGACACTAATCTGAATAATAAAATGATGAAAGAATTGTTTGACAATTTCAAGATTTGACATTATAATTCCTCCTTCTATCGCCCAAAGATGAATGGAGTAGTCAAAACAGCCAATTAAAATATTAAGAAGATCATTCAAAAGATGGTGGTGACATATAGAGATTGGCATGAAATGCTGCCATTTGCCTTACATGGATATCGAACATCAGTTCGTACTTCAACTGGGGTAACTCCATACTCTTCGGTATATGGAATAGAAGAGTACTTCCTATTGAGTTTGAAATTCCCTCTTTAAGAGTAAGCATGGAGACCAAATTGGAGGAAGCAGAATGGGTTCAATCTCGTTTTGATCAATTGAATCTCATTGAAGGAAAACGGTTGAATGTGTTATGTCCCGGTCAACTATACCAGAGAAGGATGAGAAGGATTTTGACAAAAAGGTTCGTTTATGATAATTCAGTGAGGGAGATATAGTGCTCAAAAAGATTTTGCCGATGCATAAAGATTATCGTGGCAAGTGGTCTCCAAATTATGAAGGACCCTATGTGGTGAAAAAGGCTTTCTCAGGAGGAGCTCTAATCCTCACAAATATGGATGGACAAGATCTTCTAAACTCCATCAATTATGATACTGTCAAAAAATACTATGCTTAAAAGTAATTTTAAAAAAAGATGAAAATAGCTTGCTAGGTTGAAAACCCGAGAGGGCGACCTAGGTAAAAGTTAGAGCGACCTGGTGAGTTGAAAACTCGAAAGAGTAGCTTAGGCAAAAATTAGGGTCAAATAAATTCTCCATTGAACTAAAAATCTGAAAAGGCGGTTCAGAAAGTATTATCTGTGGCTTCTGTTGCATGAAAATGCTTCAAATTGGGAAATATGATGGACTGGAATACTAAGCTGGGGCAAATTTTGAGAGGTTGAAGTTGAATCAAACAAAATATGAATTCAAAATATCATACTGGGGCAATTTTATTTGGCAGTGTTGTTAATGAATGATCAATTTACATGAGAGATTAGCATTGTTCATCTGGAAGACGTTACTTAATTGGCATAATACTTCACTATTTTTGTAGTCATTCTGATCTTTTGTTTAATGTATTTGTTTCTTTTTCATGGCGTAAGTGTTCCTTGTAAGATCACCATTTTCTTATTATAGTGATCCCATTTTCCAAAAAAAATTATTTGTCTTTGGCTTTTGCCACCTCTCGTTCAGTTTATACGCTACTTCCTTACTTTGTTTACTTAAACTCTTCAACAGCATTATTCAATGATTTTATTGTCATTTGAGTAATTATATACTAAAAGGAAACATGTAAGTTGTTAAAAGAGTAATAAGAAAATACATTTGCAATGATAGGCTTTAAAAATTTACATGGTAAGTCTGATGAATTTTTAAAAATAAATGGTAGTCCAATTTTAGTGATGCCTCGCTCAGCTCAGATTCCATGAAAGGATTGATCCTGACAAAAAAACGTACTCATTCATGAACCTTGAGATGCATGTTCTGATAAGGTTGAAAAATAGAATCCTTGAAAAAAAAAGTGTTTTAATTTAATGTCTCACCGCATCATTTAACATCATCATCCATTAATTTTCTCCATATGTTAACATTCATCCAGTATGTGCAATCGTATCATTACATTAGCATTGTCACCTTTTGAAGTTTAATTTAAATTCATTATTTGCATTATGACCTTTATATTTATCAATGTCTAGGATCTAATTAGGTATTTTACCTTTCATTGAAATTTAGAAACTAATTGATCTCTTTACTTTCCTGTCTCACTTTTACTATTAGGGTGTCAAGAGGCTGACTGACCTTTTTATTTTCTGTTAGGTTCTGAACCTAACTAGTTTTCTTTATATTTCTTGTCAAAATCTCTTTACTTTTCGGTCAAAGTCCAAAACCTGACTTGCACATATTGTTTCTTTTTGTCAAAGCCCAGCAACTGACTGACACATTTCACTTTTCTGTGAAAGCCCAGAATCAAACTGGCACATTTGATTTTTCTGTCAAAGTTCGGCACCTGACTGACACCTTTTCACTTTTCTGTCAAAGCCCAAAATATGACTGGCACCTTTCCTTTCTCTGTCGAAGTCTAGAACCTAACTCAGAAATTTCACTTTGCTTTCAAAAGTCTAAGATCCAACTAACATCTTTTACTTTTCAGTGAAAGTTGAGATCTTGACTGATACATTTTATTTGTTTTCAAAAACTTAACTGGCACCTTTTACCTTTCTGTCAAGGCCCAAAATCTAACTGGCATGTTTCATTTATCTTTTAAGGCACAAAACCTGACTGACACTTTCATTTTATTGTCAAGGTTCAGAAAGTGACTCACTTCACCCTTTCATTTTACTGTCAAAGGTCCAGAACTTGATTTACTTCGTTTGTAACTTTTATTCTTAGCCTAAGCCCAGTACATGCCTGGCAAGCTTTATTTTTAGTCAAAGTTTAATGTTTTCTTATAATTCTTGTTATTGTTTGTTAAACACAAACCATCACAAATTGAGGCTCCTCCAATAGGTTATCATTTTTTTTTTTTTATCAATTTTGTTATTTTATTTTTATTTTTTTTTCTTTCCTTTTATGTATCTTATCACCTTTAAACCAAAATTGGTTCACATCTTTACTCAATTTTTATCACTGTAATAGGAAACTTGTTCACAAATATTATTTGACAAAAACTGAGTAAAGAGGGACAAATATTATAGAAAAATGAAATTTTTGAAAAGGATTGGTCCCCGGAAACAGAAGCCTGCACTATACAGGCCTAAAAATTGATTTTAAGCGTGAAAAAGGAAAATGCTCAGAAATTTGGCATCTTATGAAACCCTAAAAATGTGAGATTGAATGGGGTATAAAGGACTCAAGTAAGAAATTTGGGATGGGAGGTTTGGTGGAAGAAAGCAAAAAAAAATAAAAAATCAAAGAAGAAAGAACAAGTTTTCAGGGGAACGAAAAATGAAGAGAGTATTTTTTAGAGAAGATCTAAAAGAGTTTTTGGAAGGAAAAAATTTTAGGAACAACAAATTTGTTTAGAAATTTTTTTCTTTGAAAGATCAAAAAAAGAAAAAAAAAAGAAATCTTCAGAAGAAAACACACAAGGAAGGAGGACACTGAAGGAGGAGAAGAGTACAAAAAGGAAAGCGTTACCAAAAAGATGAACAAAAAGAAAGCTCAGCTACTTGGTCTCTTTATTTAAATCTTGAATATTGCATTCACGGTATATTTTTCTTCGCACATTCTACTCTCATAACATAGATAGCATGATATGTGGGTAAGTAATGAAAGATTAGGCTACAGACTTTCTGACATAAAGTTCTATCCTTCTTTTTTAATATTTTAATGATATATGGCATTTGATGAAGATTGAAAGAATCGATAGCACTCCCATTGACTTTTCGAAATAAAGTTCTATTCTTTTTTTTTTAACATTTTAATTTTTTAGCAATGTATTGCATTTGATTTGAAAAGAGCTATGACATCCCTGAACATTTTGCAACACAGTTACTGTGCCAGTACATTTCCAAATCTTACTTTCGACACCTTTTTTTTATTATGTTATTTTATATTTTTTTTTGGGCTTAGGCTAAGTCATTTAGCACCTTTTTTTGTGTGACATCAGCATGTGATGAATGAAAATTTTCTCATTTGCAAAAAGATTTGTCGTCAACCTTCATCAAAATATGCAGAAAAATTTATGTAGTCTAGGATGCAAGCCTAGGTTGTCTCCAATGACTTTGGTTTGTAATATACATTAAACATGTTGTAAACATTCACTATAAAAGCAATTAAAACAAGGGGGGTTTTGTGTGATTCCAATTTTAATGTAAAGGCAAGTGATGAAATTAATGAGTCCAGTCAATGAAATGTGCAATCTTTAGTTTGTTCATGTAATTCTATCCCTATCCCTCTCAAGATTCAATACCTTTCCACTTCCTCTGAATTAGGGTAACTCTAAAAGCAAAAATTAACCCTAAAGTCCCATACGAATTAAGCAATTTACATGGGCTCTAACTCTTTTCCCCAAGATTACGCAACCTTAGAAATTAACTTAGGATTAAGCAAACCAAGTTAAAGTTAAGAATTTCATTAAAATGAATTAGGGTTAATTAAGCAATGTCCCCCTTATTCAACCATTAATTCAATTCAAAGAGTCAGGAAATGTAAATTCATGAAGAAAAGGGAATTATATTGACATTCATACCCAGGAATTCAAGAATCCATGAACTCACTAAGGATTACAAGAAAGTTTAGCCCTCTATAAGGATGGGTCTTACAAATTCAAGATGAAAATAAAGGGAATTCACTATCATTAATGCAAGAATTAAAGGAAAATGAAGAGAAATTGTAAATCAAACCCTAAGATTGGCCTTGGCTGTCACCCAAGGATCCTAAGCTCTGCAAAATGTTCCCAAAGTGGCAAAAGAATCTAAAGTTATGTAAAAAACTCTATACCCTAATTTCTCAAATTCTATTTATAGTGCAAAATTTTTTGCCCATAGTAACTACTATGGTTTCATAGTGATAACGTGCAATGCTCCATAGTAGTTACTATTGCTCCATAGTAGCCACGCGTAAGTCCTGTTATTTGGGCTTCTCTGGAGTTATCACTTTGGTATCATAGTGATAACGCGTGGTGCTCCATAGTAGTTACTATCACTCCATAGTAGCCATGCGCAAGTTGTGTGATTTGGGCCTCTCTAGAGTTATCACTTTGGTATCATAGTGATAACGTGCGGTGCTCCATAGTAGTTACTCTCTCCCCATAGTAGCCACACACAAGTCTTGTGCTTTTGGCCTCTCTAGAGTCTTCACTTTGGTATCAGAGTGATAACTTTGACTGCTCTAGAGTGTCTACTATGGTTCCAAAGTAAGCACGCGCAACACATCTTCAAAATGGGTCTTTGTAGTTGTTACTATGGGTTCATAATGATCACTTTAGTCTGCTCTTCTGGATTTAGCTGCTGTAGTGTTCACTATGGGATCCAAAGTGATGACTTTCATATCAAACTTTCTCTAATGCTGAAAATTCATGAGAAAAGTCTAGAAATTCCTGCACAATTATTCAAATGATCAAAATTGCAAAATATATCTATGTAAATCGATGTAAATTAACCAAGAATTAAGAAACCTATGATATTTGGCCAAAATGATGTTTTTATGTTATTTACACTTCCTAAGTTTACTTTTTTCTATTAAGAACCATCAAAATGACAAGTAAAAATCTAATAAAATGTGGATTCATCAGCATGACATCAGGATGATGTCACTGATGACGTCAGCGGTCACTATACATAAGCGGTTTGTACGCGGTTTTATTGTTCATCAACACTGTTCACATTTTTTTTTAAAGATAAATTCTATCCAAATCTATTCCAATTATACTTTAATAAACCTCACTTTGTTTAAATCAAAGTGTAGGATGTTACATTGTTGTTACAGCGAGACTGTACCCAGAAATGCACCCCAAATTGCTAATTTGTCACTACATTGACAAGACGACAATTTCACGCCTTCCTCCCAGGGCCCTCTCGCTGCAGCGAGACTTCTCTCACTACAGTGAGAACACCCTACACCAAAACACTTAGCCAAAGTTTAATCTAACTCCAAACATACACATATCATTTAATATTCATCCCATACTTAAGGGTACATTCCAACTTCCATTCATATATAATAATAATAATAGTAACAATCAATATTACAAAAAGGTCGAGCGTTACATAATAAAATTTGGAATTCATTTTGAATCCCAAGTATCGTCCTCAAGGATTAGTTCTATAAATTACCAATTCACAAATTAATAACTAGTTGAGCTAAGCAAAATTTGGATTGTTTTGAGCATTTGTAAAGAAAACCAATAAAGTGTAGAAATCAGAAAATCACAGCAAAACAAAGTGACAAATTTGGTAATGAAATGATATGTAAATGAAGTTGGGAATGATTTCACCTCTTTATCAATTGTAAAACTGAATAAGATCTAAACTCTAAGTTCCTTAATTGATTAATGATCAATTTCATTAGATTAATCAAAATCCAATTCCTTGACTCATTGATCATAATATTTAATTACTTACCCTAATTCCTTAGGTGTAAATCAATCAAACATTGCATTAGGCACGAGAAATTAAGAGATCACAAGATCATTAATACTTATCCCTAAGATATTAATAACCTTGACATTTAATTCATATATGAGAAATTAACTCAACTTCCATTGATAAAAATCCACTAGGTTCAATTTAATTGAATAACTAATCCAAGAATTGCATTACGGATAGAATTAAATATTCAATACAATCAAGATTCTAAAATCCAGATCCACAATCAATTTACAATATCAAAATCGGATCTATCAAACCTTAACAAAAAGAAATCAAAACATGCTCATAAAAGAAAAAGACAAAGAAAGAGTAGAAGAAGAGGAGTTGCATAATTTCTTCATAAATCCAATCCCCAACCTGATTCCTCAAGGTCCGGAGCTTGAAGTCACCCCCCAATCTTCCTCTCTAACTATCCTAGGATGTAGAAATGAAAAAATGAGAAAAAGATTTCAAAAGATTTGAGTTTCTGGCTTTTTATAATTTTTCCTACCTTTTTAAGGCGTTCACTTTAGAAGGTCTTCTGGAACATTCCTAGGCCGAGGTGATCACTTTAAACAACTAGAGTGAACACTTTATGTGGTTCTTCAAAGTTTCGTCATGCACGTTGTAACGGGTCAGGAATTTACTTGGTACTGACGACTGTCCCCACAAACCAACACAAGACTTTTCAGTTTGCATTGTCCTCACTCACATACTTCCCGGGAACTTCCCAAAAGGTCACCCATGCCATAATTTCCCCAAGTTAAGCATCCTTAACTTTGCTGGTATAGGTAGTCCTAATCAATTCCTTTAATCTATCTTCATTTGTATAGTCCTATACCTACACAACCTCTGAATCCCTGTCATTTTTGATTCATTCATGTGCTCCTTACCGCCGGAGGCTTGTAAGGTAGCGGCTCCTTGCCCGTTCCACATTGCACCGATGATCGCTCCCTGTCCTCGCCTAGCGCTTGGGTGTCACTTGCTAACTAGCTTTCACTTAGTTTGTCCTCGAACCACACCGTACTAGGAGAGAGACCTGCTCTGATACCATTATTGTAACAGCCCGACAACTTATTCGGAACTAATGACTATCCCCACAAATGGTAGTTCTAATCAATTCCTTTAAGATATCCTACACTGTATAGTCCCATACCTACACAGCCTCTGGATCCCTCTGATTTTGGTGTAAGTTCGATTCATTCATGTGTCCCTTACTGCTAGAAGCCTGCCATGTAGCCACTCTTTGTCTGTGTCACATTGCACCGGCGATCACTCCCTGCCCTCACCTAGCGCCTGGGTGTCACATGCCCACTAGCTTCTGCTTGGTTCATCCTTGAACCACATCGTACTGGAAGAGAGGTCTGCTCTGTCACCATTATTGTATTAGCCTGACAACTTATTCGGGATTGACGACTGTCCCCACAAACTAACACAAGACTTTTTAGTGTGCTTTGTCCTCACTCACACACTTCCCAGGAACTTTTCACTGTGCTTTGTCCTCACTCACATACTTAATTGAGGTAAAATCACGAGAATGAAATTTCTTTTTAGAAGGGGAGAATTGTAACATCCTCATTTTTACTCCCTCCATGTTCATGTGTGTTAGTACAATTTTATCTATTTCGAAAGTAATTAATGTATTTTACAAAATTTCAGAATTTTGGTTAAAGAAGTTTTGCGATAAAAAGTACTTATCTTTATTTCGTTAAAATAATTTCTCTCTAAATATATGTTTGATTTATTTTTGAAAGACAAAATTTTCTAATACTTTGAATTATTTACAATCCCTTAAGTATAATTGATTTCCAAATTTCTTACACACCAACAGAGGTGGTGTAGTGGGGGATAGGTTAGTCTTACCCTAGACTTGGAGGACCTAGGTTCAAAACTTACTATGAAAAATTTAAGTTCTCTTTCTCTCACTGTCTCCAACCCAACTTGTTTCACCCAAAACAGACATCCGACCATTGAGTTATAAAGAAAACGGTAAAACCTCTTCTTTTTCTGCATTTTCTATGTTATAGTGACAAGGAAGACTGATTTTCCTTTTTCGGACCTCTGAACCTTGTATGCAATCATTCCTTTATGATCCTCACAGAATTAGCTTTTAAACGCAAGTGGTTTCAGTCAAAACGGACATAAAAATCACAAGTTATAGTGAAAATGGTGAGATTTGTCCTTGTTCTGCGTTTTCAATGTTTCAACAGCAAAGGAAACTATTTTTCTCATTTCTGTTCTCTCCAAACCTGACATGAAACACCCCTATATATTCCTTGCAGAATTATCTTTCGAACGGTGTTTCTTGAGCTCAAATCTGACATCGTTTAGCCCTTCAATTGGATAGAATACGTGAGCATCTTCATTTTTACGTTTTCTGCAAAAATAGTATAAATTTTTTTTTTATGCCCTTTGTACATAGTTGTTTCAATCCAAAAAAACAATTTTCATAAACAACATGAAAACAGATTTCAAATGCATACTTTTATGTTAATTTTGGACTTCGTTTAAATACCTTACGAAATTGAATTACAAAAATGGTGCAAAGCTGACAAACCTGCATCAACAACAGTGAAGTTTGATTTTTTTGCACTTTCCTGTGCATTAAAACTTAATTTTTAAAGCTGATTTTGATCCTTAAGATCTTAGCTTTCTAACAAGATTTGCGGATTGTGATTTGTACTTCGTTTGAATATGTTAACCTTAATTTTGTAAATGTTGCGCAAATATGAAGTTTTTCGATTTTTTGAAATAAGTGCATGGTTGTTACTTAATTTTTAAAAATACCAGCTCTTGGCCATTTTGGCCAAAAGGATTCTAATAAACTTCTCTTTGAACTAGGAACACAACGAACCAAGAAACTGCAAATTCAGACATCGGTAAGTCCAAGAAAAAGAATTTGCGGACTACCTCACTCACCAAGGTAAGGGGAGGAGGTATTTCAAGTAAACAGTAAGAAAGGAAATAAATCAAAGAGGGTTGTCCCTTGACTCGAAGGTCTAGAACACATCTATTAGGAGACATGTGGTGTTTAAATTACATTTTGGTACTCTTGAGCCTTTGCTTGAGAACTTTTATCTTTGAAATTAAATTGTGAATGTTTGTTTAATTGTGATGACTCTAAATTTTGATTGAGGATTAATTTGCACTTAACATTTGAGTAAATATTGTATTATAAAAATTTGTGATCTATTTGAAGTGAACTATTTACTCAAAAGTTTGTTGAAAACATAAAGTCAATTTAATAAAATGTTTTATTAAAATTTCCAATATGAGTATGTATACCTGGTGTATTTGAAAATGTTAAATTGTGTGTTGTGCTCTCTTTGAAAATATATGGTTTGGCGCATGTGTTGATTGTGTAAAGCAGTAAAAATATGCATATAGGCATATCAGGCTGAGTGGGCACCATTTGTGAACTTGAGCCTTTTGAGGGTGCAAAATGCGTGATGATATGTAACATCCTGCACTTTGATTTAAATAAAATGAGATTTATTAAAGTATAATTGGAATAGATTTGGATAGAATTTATATTTAAAAAAAAAGAAATTAAAAAAATTGTGAACAATGTTGATGAACAGTAAAACCGCCTGTGAATAGTAAAATTGCGTATGAACAGTAAAACCGCCTATATACAGTGATGGCTGACATCATCAGTGACATCATCATGACGTCATGGATGACGTTACATATGCACACAGTACGCGTGCACAGTATTTCTGGCGTGAACAGTAATCCTGACGGCGAACAATAAATTTAAAAAATTTTCTATAAAAAGGGGGTTTTACACGAAATTTTCATTTCTTCACTCCTATCCAAGGTTCTCAAAGGTTCTAAGGCTATATCTTACTATTTTCCCTTATACTAAACCCTCATAAAATTACATTTCTCTTCAGATTTGTTTTCTTTAATTGTGATAGGATGTGTTTTGTGATGAATATGTGTTATGTAGGAGTGGTAGGGTAGAGACTCACCCTTACACAACATTTTTAGGAAACCAGGACGAGTAGTACCAGGCTCACAGTGCATGAATGGATAAGAACTACTACAGGACTTAGTTATTTTGAGTTTTGTAATGGATATTTTCAATTCTATAGCATTCTTTTGAAATTGTTGTAAAACTAATATTTCTTTTTGTTACTGATGAAAATTTTAGAATCTTTGTTTTTCTAAAGTACTTATGAATTAATGAATTTTTACTCTATAAACCTTATATCATTTCATTATTTCTTTCTCATTAGAGAGTTTTTGAAAGAAAATTTACTTTACCATTTAAACTTTTATGAAAATTTATCATATATTGAGGAGAGAAATATAAGGTGTTACAATTTTGGTATCAGAGCAGTTCATCCAGACCAAACTGGGGTATGGGATTAACACGTCTGTGTTGTGTAATAGATATACTCGAATGTGAAATGATTATTTACTAATATGACTTGTTAGATGTGAATTACCTGAACTAGATGTATCTATGTGTATGTGAATGATAGATTACTAAGTGATTTGAGTTTATTACTAGATTAGAGCTATGACTGGTCGTTCCAGAGAGAGGTGTCTCCCTTAGACATCTGCGTGATCACTTTTGTTAGTAAAAGTCATTGTTCCAGAGGGGTGTGTTATCCTTCGTGCCTCTGTATGATCACTTTTATTAGGAAAAGTGATTGTTCCAAAATGGAACATTAAACTGCAGCTTCTGTGTGACTCCTTTCCTAAAAAATAGTAACTTCTTTCATCAATCAAAACTATTTAGGAACTCAAATACCTCACTTATTCAACTCTAATCTTTCACTACACACTCGCAAACTAAAATCTCAATCCATGCAACAGATTAACTTCAAAATACCGAAAAATACAGAATCACAGAAGAAAAATTCTGCAGAACAATTCAAGTAAACTACAAACAAGATAAAATGGTTCAGAAATGTGAGTTGCCTCTCACAAAACGCTCTTTTAACGTCACTAGCTTCATGTTAAATGTTCCTAACTGCTGAGGAACCAAGTTAATGTAGAAAGTATTCCTGATGACTTCTCCTCCATGGTAGATTTTTAACCTTTGGCCATTTACTTTAAATTCTCTCCCTTCTTTCTGATCTTCAAGTAATACAACACCAAAAGGAGAAACTTCTTTCACCATAAAGGGTCCCGACCATCTTGACTTGAGCTTTCCAGGAAATAACTTCAATCTTGAATTGAATAGCATAACTAGCTGCCCTGGTCTAAACTCTCTCTGTAAAATGAATTTATCATGTATTCTTTTAGTCGTCTCCTTATATAGCTTTGCATTTTCATATGCAAATTGTCTGAACTCTTCCAACTCATGTAGTTGCAGCACTCTCTTTTCTCCAGCATTGGTTAAATCAAAATTTAACCATTTAGTAGCCCAATATGCTTTATGTTCAAGTTCCATAGGGAGATGACAAGCCTTTCCAAAAACTAATTGAGATGGTGACATGCTAATTGGTGTTTTGAATGCTATCCTATATGCCCAAACTGTGTCATCCAACTTCCTTCACCAGTCTTTTCTTGAATTATTCACCACTTTCTCCAAGATTTTCTTGATTTCTCTGTTGGATATTTCAACTTGGCCACTGGTTTAAGGATGATAAAGAGTTGTTATTCTATGTTTTACTCCATACTTTTCCAGAACAGATTCAAGATATTTATTGTAGAAGTAGGATTCTTCATCACTTATAAGAATTCTTAGTACTCCAAATCTTGCAAAAATGTTCTTCTTTATGAATGAAATCACCACTTTAGCTTCATTTGTTCTGGTTGGTATAGCTTCCACCCACTTAGATACATAGTCCACTGCCACAAGTATATATTCATGAGAGAAAGTGGTTGGAAAAAGTCCCATGAAATCTATTCCCTACTGATGAATCCACATTTTATTGGATTTTTACTTGTCATTTTGATGTTTCTTAGTAGAAAAAGTAAACTTAGGAAGTGTAAATAACATAAAAATATCATTTTAGTCAAATATCATAGGTTTCTTATTTTTGGTTAATTTACATTGATTTACGTAGATATAGTTTGCAATTTTGATCATTTGAATAATTGTGCAGGAATTTCTAGACATTTTCCATGGATTTTTAACATTTGAGAAAGTTTGAGATGAAAGTGATCACTTTGGATCCCATAGTGAATACTGCATCAAGCTAGATCCAGAAGAGCAGATCAAAGTGATCACTATGAAACCATAGTAGACACTACAAAACCCAGTTTGAAGAAGTGTTGCTCGTGCTTACTATGGAATCATAGTAGACACTCTGGAGCAGTGAAAGTAATCACTTAATACCAAATTTAACACTCCAGAGAGGCCAAAAGCACAAGACTTGCGCGTGCTTACTATGGAACCATAGTAGACACTCTAGAGCAGTCAAAGTAACCACTCTGATATCAAAGTGAACACTCCAAAGAGGCCAAAATCACAAGACTTGCGCATGGCTACTATGGAGAGATAGTAACTACTATGAAGCACTATGCGTTATCACTATGAAACCATAGTAGTTACTATGGGCAAAAATTTCTGCACTATAAATAAAATTTGAGAAATTAGGGTACGGAGCTTTTTCATAACTTTAGATTCTTTTGCCACTTTGGGAGCATTTTGCAGAGCCTAGGATCCTTAGGTGACAGCCAAGACCAATCTTAGGGTTTGATTTACAATTTCTTTTCATTTTCCTTTAATTCTTGCATTGATGATATTGAATTTCCTTTGTTTTCATCTTGAAGTTGTAAGACTCATCGTTATGGAGGGCTAAACTTTCTTGTAATCCTTAATGAGTTCATAGATTCTTGAATTCCTGGTTATGAATGTCAATATAATTCTCTTTCCTTCATGAACTTACATTTCCCAACTCTTTGAATTGAATTAATGGTTGAATGAGGGGGACATTGCTTAATTAACCCTAATTTATTTTAATGAAATTCTTAACTTGGTTTGCTTAATCCTAAGTTAATTTCTAAGGTTGCGTAATCTTGGGGAAAAGAGTTGGAGCCCATGTAATTATTTAAATTCATATGTGGTTTTAAGGTTAATTCTCGCTTGTTGAGTTACCCTAATTTAGAAGAAGAGGAAAAGTATTGAATCTTGAGAGGAGTAAGGATAGGATCATGTTGTTCGCAATATAAACACTAGCAAGTGCACTAGTATTGCAGCAAGTAATGAGTAATTTTTTAAGATCAGAATATCCTCTCCACAGGGAATTTAGATTTCAAGTATCAATTCACAAAATTATAACCATTTGAGCCATATGAAAATTGAATAAGATTTGTAACATTTAACAGCAGTAAACCAAAACAATTAAGAGTAAAAGAAACTTGCAGAAAACAGATCAATGAATGCAATGTGGGATTAGAAATGGATTGAAAGGTAGTTAGGAATTTACTTCATAAGAATGTCAATATTAATTCAATTGTGCTTCTGAAAATTCAAGAACTTGGTTAATTAACAATCAGTTTCACATTTCAATAGCCAAAGGTTAATCCCTTAACTCATTGACCCTAACAAGCAACTAAACCACCCTAATCCCTTAGGTGAAGTTCAATTTCAAGTTGCATTAAGACTTAGAACCTTAAGATTGCAGAATTAGGTCTCCTTATCCCTAAGAAATCCCCAAATTCCGATTGCTAACTCAGATCAGAGAATCAAATCCAACTTCCATTGGTAATTGTTCCTCTTTGATGAATCATACAAATTTCCATTCATAGATTGCAAGAAAAACAGAATTCACAATTCAATTAATCCAAGAACTCAAAATTCAAAAGCAAGAGTCAAATTAATACATTAATTCGAGTTCCATATACTCCTAACTACAAGAAAAGTACTCAGACATCGGAGAAGAGAAAGAGAAAGACGAAGAAGAAGAAGAAAAACTCCAAGAAGCCATGGCCGGAAGCTCCATTCCTATTCCTCTTTGTGGAAGCTTCAAGACTTGACCCCAATCTTCTCTCTCAATCTTTCTCAACGACAATTTAACAGAAAAACGAAAAATAAAACTGAATCCTAAAAATCTGGGTGCATCTGGTATTTATAGAAATTCTCAGATTTGCGCGTTATCACTTTTATGAAAAATAGTAGCTACGCGGAAGGTTAGTTGGTTGCGCGTTAACACTTTTATGAGAAAAAGTGGCCATGCGCAACTTTGCTGATGTGAGAGCTCTCTGGAACTATCACTCTTACTAATAAAAGTGTCACCGCAGACCTCAAGTAGTAGCACGTGATCACTCTTATGAATAAAAGTGACTACGCGCAACTCGCCAAGCTGAAGGCTCTCTGGAACGATCACTTTTGATGATAATAGTGGTTACACAGAGCTTTCTTAATATTTTGCCTCTCTGGAACGCTCACTTTTATTGATAAAAGTGATAACGCCCAGCATGCTGAGTCAGAGGCTTCACTGGAACTCTCACTTTTTCTGGCAATAGTGGCAACGCCCAGGCTTCACTTCTTCTTTGAACTTTGAAGTGATCACTTTCACTGACAATAGTGATCACGCCCAGTCTGCATTTCCTTGTTCTTGTGTTTTGGAGTCCAGACTTGCTACTTTCCTCTTCCTTGTCATCAAGCCTCCATTTACATGAACCTTGCTCAAATTATTCCTTCAAAAACAAGATTAAAAACTTAATTCCTAAGTAAAAATTCCACAATTGCTAAGATAACTACAAATTTAAACAAAACTTCAATTCATTCTCTTTTTCTGAGTTTTTCTACTTTCTTTACATATTTTCCTTATCAAATGAGTTAAAATTATGCTAAAATATCAGTAAAAATATGGATTCAAAGTCAATTAACAAACTGTTTTTCTCAAAATTTATAATTCCCAATTATGTGTTTCCTGCAAAATTTTCAATCAAGTTGTTCATCCAAATACTCATCATGATATTCCTACTGCATAATCATCATTGAGTAAGAATTGCTATCTAAGTTCATATATTTCATCAAAATTCATGTGAGTACAATTAATCAACATGATCACAGCTCACTTGGAAGTATTTCTCTCATCACTCAACAGTGTTTGGGTGTTGTTTTCTCTCTGAATCATCAATTCAACTACACTCTACCATATGCTTGCCTAATTTCTCCATCTCCTCTACTTAGTACAGTTAATCACACATCTAGAGGGCTTTTTGCAGGTTATAACAGGGCTTAGGTTAAGGTAGATACTGAACAAAATAGGAAGCACAATGCAATTTCAAAAGATCAAAGGCATTTTGAGTGAAATAACTTTAAAACTAGTCTGGTTTTGCCTCATTTCTCACTAACTTTCTCAATTATGCAGCAAACAACTTGTTTTTGTGCAGTAGAATTTTCATTTTCATTTTTGTTTTCTTTTTCTCTGCAACAGTTTGCTACGAATTTAAACTCCATTTTGCTCTTTTCAACTCAATTTCTATTTTTGAACTCATGTTTTACTTTTTTCGCAATTTTTCTGCATCCAGTTTTGCTACATAATTTCTTTATTTTTCTGCAACACTTTTATTTCTTTCTGGCTTTTTGGACTTAAAATTCAGATAGCTTGCTATTCCCCTACCCCAAACTTAGACATTTGCTTGTCCTCAAGCAACACAATATGGATGCTACCCCAAACTTAGTTTTAAAGTTCATTCTTGATTAAACTCACTATGCCTCTGATTAATTGAATGGTAAAATTGGTTTTTCAGTAGGGCTTGTAATGAAGTTAATTCAAGAAAAGGAATATTAAGCTCAAAGGGATAAACTAGGGCATTCAAGCATAAAGGAAGGCATTTAGGCTTACTAGGTATATCAAAACATGGCCTCCATCATGTGTGTGAAAACTGTAAACATGCATATTTAATTAAGAACAAAGGCAAGTTCTAGAGAATGCAGCAAATTCTGATTAATAACACAAGAAAAAGAAGCATGCAGCTCAAATCTCACTCAGTTTGTGTAAGTGACATGTTAATCAATGAACTCACATTTCTCTTTTCAGATTTATATGCACCTAGTGGCAAGACTGCCTCATTTTTTAAAATACAAGTGTAATCTCATGTTGAGAATGGAAAAAACAACTAAAAAAATTCAAACAAAATTCGCAGAACTATCAAACATCTTGCAGTCAATTTGCAGAAAAATAGCTTATATTCTATACTATTATCAGTAAGTTTTGAGTGTATTGTGTAGCTAACACATGAATCAAGAGGTAAGGAATAAAAACCCCCCTTTCATGGCAACTGGTGCAAGTGTCATCATCCATTGTGTGTGAGTGATATGTGTGTGACATTCTCTGCACAAAACACCAAAATTCCATCAATGATCAGGAACAAAAAGGATTAAAACTGCAGAATTATTAAACTGAACAGAAAGTGATTGTCATTACAACTAAAAACATTAAAAATTGTTCTGAACAACTATTGAATTTACAAACTTTTAAAAGAAAAACAACAAAAAATAAAAATCCTAATCTATTCTTCTGCGCTATCTTCATCTCCTGAACTTTTTTCTTCAGAACCCTCTTCTTCTTCTTCTTTCACTACTTCTTCAAATGTTGGCTGAGGAAAATGGGTTCTGTAGATTGGCATATTCTTGAACACAGAGGAGCGAAGGCATTGAGCATTCTCTGCCAATTCAAGAGTGTGATACATTTCATCTTTGGTCATTCCCAATTTCTGACAGCATTATGCACTCCATTAGCATAACTCCAGCCTTTAGGCTATTGTGAAGCTTATTCTGCCTTTCTGCCAATTGATTTTTCCCTTCGGATAATAGCTTCAAGGTATCTTTCATCATAATCGGCTTCTCTTTCTTGTACTGAGAGGGAATGGGGGCTGCAGAAATGCAGGAGACAGTAGCATAAATTTCTTTTATCATAGCTGCAGTAATGGGGGTCAAAAACGCAGTTGGGAAATGCAGAAAACTCATTAACATTAATGTAAAAGCAAGAGAAATGAGAAACCAAACCCTAGGTTGGACCCTTGGCTGTCACCCAAGGTTTCCCTAAGCTCTGGAAAATATCCTAAATTGAGTAAAGAAGAGAAAAGGTTCAAAAAGTGTAAGAACTCTCTACCCTAATTTAGTAAAAATCTATTTATACTAAAGCTGGCGCCGCCCAAAGTAATTACTCTCATTCTTTCATAGTAACCACGCGCAGCATCAGTTGGGTTTTTCCTCTCTGGAATGATTACTATGAATATTCATAGTAGTTACGCGCAGCACTGGGACATTTTGGGTCTCTGGAGTGATTACTATGAATATTCATAGTAACCACGCGCAGGTTTGGTTAATTCTGGGCTGCTGTAGTTGTCACTTTAAGTTTTGAAAGTGATCACTTTGGTCCCTTTTCTGGAAGTGGCTTGCTGTAGTTGTCACTATCAATATTGAAAGTAGTTACTTTCACCTCAAATTCCTCAAAATCCAATAATTCTTCAAAATAAGCTTGGGGATTCTTGCCATATTATTCAAATGATCAAAATATGTAAAATAAACTATCTAAATTCATATAAATTAACAAAAAACTAAGAAAGCTATATTATTTAGCCTAATTGGAATATTCATCTTATTTACACTATCTAAGTCTATTCTTTTCTATAAAAAGTAATAAATGATGTATAAAAATGTAGTAAAATGTGGATTCATCAATCCGCAAGGTATTAAGTACGTGTATATATATATATATATATGTATATATATATATTTGCAATATACTACTTCATAAATTACATACAATCCAGAGATTAATAAAGTGCAGTACTATAATAGCTTCTCATACTACAAAAGTGAACTATCAATTAAATCATGTATCGTGTAAGATAAGTGGTACTTATTCATTCCATCTTTTTCACTCTCGGTCTCATCTCGTTTGTAGGTACACATAGTTATTAGATATTCACCACTCAAATAATCCCACTTAATTATAAGGACAGAATCACTTAGGCAAACACACATGTCCCGCACACCAAACCAAATATCCAACAGGTGCATCATGAATTTTCATCATCTTGTCTCATGATTAAGATTTTTAGACATTTATTTGGTAAATATACCCTCTAAGTAAGAAATCTAACACCATATTTTTCACATGCAAGGATTTTAAAAGGAATTGCGCAACATTTTTCAGATCTAAATTCAAGCTCCCTATGTTATCATCCATTATTTATGGTGACAAGTAATTTCTGTTACATGCAATAGAGTTTTCATATTTTATCACGCAACAAGGACTTCCCCTCACCTGATAGTGAGAATTTGATGATGGAGAAAAGAAGTGGCGAGCTTGAAAGGTCATGGCTTCGCTGTACAGAACATGCAGCAAATGATTATATATATATATATATAAGAAAAAGATTATGGAAAGAAGATCTTTGGAATGGTAATGTCATGCTTTGTAACTGATTTACCTTTATATAGCTCACGGTTTCTATCCCCTTAGCAGAACAAGAAAAGAGTAGATGCAAAGTAATGAGGAATGGAGAAAGGAAAGAAGAGTTTAACAAAAGATCAAGTAATACTTATATATTTTCAGTTTCTTTAGTGTGCAGAACTTTTGATTTGGTTCCACGTTTTGCCTTTTTGTCCTTAGCGGTATTAACTTCAGGGTTGACGAGACTAGGAGCGGTTGGGTTTGTGTTCCCAAAGTCACTAAGGCAGCTTAATTAGTAAAGGGAGTTTTCGTGTCATTAAGGCAAGGATGGAGTGAAGCAATGTGGTCTTTTCAATGTTGAGATGGAAGGTTATGTAGCGGCCAACAATAAGGACATTGACACATCATAAAGCATCAAGGAGCAACTTAATTTATTGCAAAATCTCATACTCACATTGCTAAATCTATGTTAGAAATCTGCTCTTCCTCTGCATACATTTTTGCATGATTAACATTTTCAAACTGAGAATGGGTGGAGTACACGTGTAATTTGAGATGTCCCTATTTTCAACAGGTATTTTTCAATGTCATCTCATTTCTTATGGTGAATAAGGAATAAATTAAAGCGTTTAATAACTACTCAATTTCAAATGTATATACATCAACATGCTTATTATATTTATGTTCTCAAGCACAATATTTAGAGTACATAATATAATATTACATACCATCTAAATTGTTTTCAAAATTATTTAACTATGAAACATTACAAGGAAGGATAACAATCTAGGACAGCATACTACACATAGTACATAAATAAATTAAACTCATCCTTTCCTCTTGACTCATTCCTTATTCATCCAACCCCTCTAGAGGAAGGTCGAGATTAATGCCAAGGTATGCAGCTGCGTGGCAGAGATTAAGTCCTAAACATTCTCTGTCACTCACAGTAACACACTTCTCAGAATCAGTTAATTAGAAAAGTCATAACTATTTTATTTTATGTCCAAAATTCATCAAACCAGTGAGGATATTTCTCTCATAGTCTCTATTTTCATATAAAAATAATAATAAAATAATTTCACTTATACATTTTAAAACAAAAAGAAATTTCTCAATAGCATGCACAAAACGTTACTCTCATACAACAGCACCTTGAGAAAATCATAAGTAATTCATTTTAACTCTAAATTGATCAAACTCAGTGAGCATATTTTCCTTATAAATTCTAATTTGATAAAAAATATAAATAAAATACAATCATACTTGAATTCTAAAACGAAAATGATTTAAAGTACGTTGTTCTTAAGAAAACATTTACACATAACTAAATATTCAAAAATTCATAACTATTTTATTTCAATTCCAAATCAAATGAAACCAGTGAGTATACTTCCATTCAGAAGTATATTTTCATACAAAAATATCAATAAAATAACACTCCAAACACACAGTAAGACAAAAATAAGTCAAGATATACTACTCCAAAATACCATTTTCATGTAACAAAAATTTGTAAAAATCATAACTAATTAAATATAAACCCAAATAAAGTAAACCCAGTGGGGAAATAATCTAAGTTTAACTATAGTAAACCCAGTGGGGAAATAATCTAAGTTTAACTATCTTCCTGAATAAAATACTAAAACAAAAATACTTTCAAAGATTTTCTCATATTTTACATTATTTACACTTTAATCCTTATATTTTATATTAATTGCAAAAAAATCCTTGTCTCCAATTTGGTAAGTCTCAAATTGTCCAGTATGTCTTTCATGTGTGTAAGGTCATTAATTCATGTCCAAATATGGTCCCGATCATTTTCGTGGTCCTATCACACATGTGATCAAGTGTCTTGCATTTCCAAGGTATTTGTGGTCCAAGTCCATGGTATTTTTCTATTTTTAGGTTCAATCTTTCAAATTTATTTTTTCAAAGTTTGTTCTCATCATTTGTTCATGTAGTCCATAGGTCCAAATATGTCCATAAGTCTAGGAGTCTTCATCATGGTCACTTTCCATTCTTAATCCATCTCCTTTTACAAGTTTCTTTCATAAATATTTAAAAATACTTTAGAAATTTATTTTGATTTCCAAAATAATTTCAATCCAAAAGAAGATCATGAATCCAACTCAAATATCATAAAAATAAGTCAAAAAATGAAACATGCAAGATTTTCATACAACTAATCACATAACAAGCAAAGTCATCATCAAATACAATACACTTTGTGGTTCTTACTGATTTTCATGCATTTACTTATTTCAATCAAAATTTTAATCATTGATTCATCAACACACACAATTTCAATTTCAATCACAACCAAAAGGGTTAAGGCTCCCCTTGACTCAAAATCATTTAAACAAGGTATTCCCCTTGATTATGAAAAGTACCCTCCCCCTTACTTGGTGTTTTTAGGTTGATCTTGCCTTGATCTTTGGGTGATCCTTCACCTCTTCTTTTTTTGTTTTATTTCATCTCTTGAAAGTAAGTATCTCCTTCCTTGGCCTCCTACTTCCTCAAGTGCCAAATTGTATATAAAAAAGAAAGTTGGAGGCTTGGTGGATTATGTGGAGTATCTTGGTGTTTTTGGTGGGGTTAAAGGTTTGATTCAAGATCTTTATGGTGGAGAATTGGATGATCTAACTTGTGAGGTTCAAGTAAAGTGTTTGAGATAAACTTGGATATGTATAGAGAGAATTGAGATGAAGAAGAAGTAAAGAGCTTCTAGGTTGCATGAGAATTAGTATGAAAGGTCTTTTTCTCTTTCATGCATGGCTTTATATAGAAAATCTCTTGATGTTGGCCCAACCCCATGCATCTCACGGTTCCACCCTCTCTCTCACAATTCTTGGTTTTCAATTGTGGTTCCTTTTTGGCTTTTTCTACAAGCCTACCCATGTGCACATTTGTAAATGTCCAAAATTGCCCTTTCATGATAGTTTTGTAATTCTAGTTACATTTTAACCTTCCTAGTTCCATTTCAACCATTCCAATTTCTTTTTGAAATCTATTTAGTTCGAATCCAATGGCCATATTTATGGTCCAATTAGATCCATTGGATAGGGATTAGTGCACAAATCATTCATCATTAGCCTTATCTTCTAAGAATGTTCACCTTGTTGTTTTCGCTTGATTTCATTGGTTCTTATGGAATATACTCATCCAACTAGGGTTAAACCATAAATAACCTCATCCCTTAATCATGTTAGTCTCACATGGCTCTAATGGGTCACATGGCTCCTTACTACTATTCCTAGCCCACTTTCTTTCATATACACTTGGTTTTTGGGCCTCTTCTTGGGTAATTTCTATACTTGCTATTTTGGCTCCATACTTGCACATCTATAATGTCTACATATGGGCCATCTATCATAAAAATTTCATAATTTATCTCCTTCATTTGCTTGTCCAAAATAGGCCTCCATTCTAGGTGTTTCTAGGGGTATTTTGGTCATTTTAGTTATATTTTTTACAATTTTATTTATTTTCTATTTTTGGATCTTTTTAAATTTCTTATAATGCATAAAAAAATATTTTAGATATTCTAAAATATTAAATAAATTTTTTTAAGTTTTTATTTCTTTTTTATATTACTCGATTATTTACTGATTGGATTTGTTTCGGTAAATTTTATTAAGAAAAATTCTAGTTCTCAAGTCTCTTTGTACTACTTACTTTTAATTAAATGAGGTTAACGTAATGCAAAATCATTCATGAAATGAGAAAAATTTGGGGTGTTACATAATTGGAATGAACTGCCACATTAATTTTGCGGCATGCATAGGCTAGGTGGAGATGGAAGGTTCTTATCATAATTTGCAGTCCTACACGTACAATTAAGGTAAGGGATTAATTCAAAAAATTTTAAGTTTAACTAGAAAACCTGTGGGAGAAGAATGGACGTGGAGTTACTGACCATGATTGTGAAAAAGAGTGTAATGGAGTGGCCATCACATGGTTAAGATTGGAACTCTATGTGGCAGATTGCAAGTACAAAGGGAGGATATGCGTTTCACGATGTTATGGAGGGAGTTTTGGGCAGGAATCATGTTCATTTCCTAATGTGTTTTAACACTAATATAGGTTTCGATAATTTAACTAAACCAAGGAGAACAGATAATGGAGTATATGTGTGGTGTGAGGAAATGATCATTTAAAATCATGTCATGCGAAAGCAAAATAAGAACTTGAGATTCTATTGTTATGCCACATGCTCAGGTACAATTAAAAAAAGTATCTTGTGATAATTTGTTAAATAACTCAAGGATGATTTTATTTTTTTTTCATTCATAACCTCTCAAACGAGAAATTGAGGGTTGTCCTCTAGGACTGCACTACATTCTCTTTTTCCTTCTTATGTCATAGTTGTTCATCCAAATCATAATATAATGTGGGAAGAACAAGGACTAATTGCATATTAACCCAAATGTAAATACACATAGTCATCATCAAAATTTCAAAGCAACTATTTCATGTAATATCAACATGGTGAATTTTCATAAGAAAAGGGCTCCAATCACAGCAAGGTTTTGACAACTACTAAGGAGCATGAAAACAAATAAGAAAAGAAGGTCTCTAAATATAGATGCATGCACACGTGAAAGGAGCAAAATTTTGAGGCGTTACAACATATTTGGCTTTGTTCGAGTGCTTGCTCTAGAATTAAGTCTTTGTACCACACTAATACTTTCGCTCTTTTGTGGAGCAGACCAACAGATACTTGCAGAGTGTCCCATTTTCCCACAAATGTCAAATGTTGGTGAAAGTTGAGGACAATTTCTTTTAATATGAGGTCCACCACACTTGAAACATTTTAATGGCCTTCTGAAAGAACCAAAACCACCACTACTATCTTCTTGAGATACAGTCCCCTTCACATTACATTATTAAATCACCAATTAATGGCATTTCACAATACACAATTACCCACAACAGGTTCAACCATCTCATCACACAACAATTTCCATCAACACATATTTCCTACCCTCTATCTCAACCACATTACAATATTTAGCAAAATAAACGATAAATCATACACAATGAGATAGGGTAGAATCCTTCCTTATCTTGGATTGAAGACCCACACACGAAATCAGCCCAAGAAAGTGATTCCCACTCAAATTTTGTCTTAAACACACAGAAGAATATCATGAGAATAGGGAGGGATGAAAAATCGAAACCCTGACCATTGAAACTCACCTCCAAGCGTTCCTAGCACGAATCCAGCCTTCGATCTAGCTCACGGATGACTTTGAAGACAATTTAATCAGTAAAATAGGGTTTTGGGCCTAGGGAATCGAAGAGATTTTGAAGATAGGAATAGGAAATAAATTTTTCCAACCCTAACCCCTTCAAATACCACTCTGGTCGCGACACTCTCACTACAGCGACACTCTCACTGTAGCGAGGCATCTCTCGCTACAGCGACGCCCCTTGTCACTAAAGCGAAAACATCAAAGAAAACTGAATTCTAGTTTCTGCAGAATCTTACTACAGCGAGACTCTCTCGTTGCAGCGAGACCATACCTAGAAATGCACCCCAAACTGTCGCTTTGTCGCTACAGCGAGAAGGCGACAATTTCACGCATTCCTCCCAAGGCGCTCTCGCTACAGCGAGAACATCTGAGTATTACACACTTAACCCATTTCTCAGCCCAATCAATCCAGTCCAATCATATACAAACACATTTATACATATTAACGTCATCATCATGCACTTAAGTGCAAATTCCAACATCTATTCACATTTATACACACACATACACATACACACAGATATATATATATATATATATATATATATATATATCAAATACACAAACACATGAAAATCTACATAAACACTTATATTAATAATTAAACAATATTACAAAATTTAGAGTGTTATACTTACCTTAAGATAAGGATTTTTCAAAGATTTTAACCAAAGTTTTAATCTAAAATCAAAGTTTATCCTAAAAACCATAAGATACCTATAAGAAATTTGAGATGAAGAGAAATGAATGGTAAATCTAGATTCAAACTTAAATAAACTTACTTTGAATCGCTTAGAATGAACGTATGATCTCAGATCTGAAGAGAAATTTAAGTTTAGGAGGTTTATAATGAGAGAAAATGGTAGTATATGGCTTTGGGTCTCTCTATAACCTTTGAAAAGTGTGAAGAATGAAGATTTCATGTAAGGCTTCCTATTTATAGGAAAAATCTCAAAAAAAAAAATTTGGGTACTGTTTATACCGCCTTACTATTCACACTGGATTCATTATTCATCGTCAAAAATACTGTTCATGACCAACTTACTGTTTACTTTTTTTTTTTTAATAAATTTTAAACTCCATCTAAATCTATTCTAATCACACTTACTCTCACATAATTTTTTAAGTAATACTTAAAAATACTAGGTGTTACAAATAACGTATCAAACTTTTCAAGATAATCGACCAAGGTACCCTCTTGTTTGAGTTTGGAAAGTTTTACAACTGGATCATCAAAAGTGTTATCATCAAATTTGTACCCTACGTCTTGAAGAATCTGTTGCCACGTCTTGTCTTTGAAATTGGGGTTTTGCATATAGTAACATTGCCATGCAAAGGATTTATTGTCCATAGACAACAGCGACAGTCTTCCATGTTGGTCCTCCGGCATGTTCTCCAATTCGAAGAACTATTCTGATTTGGCGTGCCATTCACGAAAATTGCTACCGTTAAAAGAGGGAAATTGAATTTGTGCACAATTGATGACAGATTGTATCGAACCTGCCACTTCGCTTGCGGAATCTTCTTCTAAGGTGATCTTCTTGCCGAAATTCAATGCAGTAATAGATGAAATGAGACTTTCAATCTATTTCTGCAATGATGCCAATGTCTGTTTTGTTGATTCTTTGTGTATCAGCGAACTTGTTTTAAAAGAGTCCATACGGGTCTTTAATTCTTTATTTGTCACCATCGTCCCTAGACACAAGTGATACCAATTGTAAGATCTGAATATGAATTTGAGATCAAACCCTCACTCACTCTCAATGTAATACTGAAGAGGAAACTGAAAACTTTATTTCATTGTATGAAAAACTCAATTGAATACAGAAGGGTGTATATATAACCTTTGTTTCTAATGACTATAACCAATTCCCTGCCAATTTTCTAATTGCTTATGACTTAAGCAAATAACAAGCACCCCACAACTACATTAACCAACTATTAATTTTGCTAATAAAACTCCTTTTTCTACTTATTACAATAACCCTTTAGTTTGACTGTTCTAAAGAGCTGACTTTTGGTGATATTGACTTCTGGCATTGAGGCTAAAATGCATGCATGTTGGTAAGGTTTGTAATGCATTATTGATAATTGTACCATCTTGTAGTATAAAAAGTTACGGTCCTCAAGAATTTATTTTGTTAAGTATTAATTTACAAATTAACACTAATGTTTGAGCAAACACAAAGGTAGTTGAACGAATAAAAGTAAAAACTGGTAAATTAAATTACTTAAAGCAATAAAAATTCAATTATGAAATATGAAAATACAAGGAACACACAAATTCTACAAATTTTAGTTAGGGAGAAAATATATGTCATACTACAAGCTTTTATGTAAACAAGTCTTATTCAATTATTTAAAATTAATAAATAAATATAAAATTTTAACTATATATTGTAAATAATAATGGTCGGAGCATTATGCTCCCACTTTCTTTAAATCATTTTATATATTAATTTTTAAATAAATAATTTTATCATTATAATTATGTTTTCTTATTACTTGTTTCATTAAATTTATGTTATAATAAAATACATTTTTTTAATTTTTAAAAATATTTGTATTTCTAACAATTTTTTTATTTCATTATACTAGTAACACATAAAAGAATTAGATAAATTAATACAATTTTATTTTGGTTTTTTATTTTATAAATTTGGTCACTTTAAAAAAGTTAATTTTTTTTAAAAAAATGGATTATTTTATATTAACATTTCACGTGAGAAAGTTATGTAAAAATTATGTGTATCCATGAATACAAAATCTTAGCTTAATCTATTATGTCACCTTAGAAAGTATTTTCCCAATGTTTATACCTTAAATGCGGTATTAAAGGGGGACAATTACTAAATTAAATATCCAATCCAAAATTATTTGTGTTTTTAAGCGTATGTATCAGGCATCTAGACACATTACCTTATTGACAAAATTTAGGTACAAATTAATTTAAAGTATTTTTGTTGTCATTTTTAAATTAAAATTAAATTTTTATCACAAATTAAGATTTTCATTTAATATTTCTCAAATTATAAGAAAATTGTTTAATCTTAATTAAAAGATATTTGAAAACTATACTTAAAATTTGTTATTATCTACCAACAGAAATTAATCTGAGTGACAAACAATTCAGTATCGTTTAAACAAGATCTCAAGTTTAAGTTCTTGTGTATGCAAAAAAAATTTAGTGATAGA
The DNA here is from genome assembly GCF_003935025.1 of Abrus precatorius. Taxonomy (NCBI): domain Eukaryota; kingdom Viridiplantae; phylum Streptophyta; class Magnoliopsida; order Fabales; family Fabaceae; genus Abrus; species Abrus precatorius. The sequence goes on from NW_020874439.1 coordinate 14,879,694, forward strand.
CTTATCCACTAAATTCATGTGCATAACTTAGGTCATATCTGGATTAAACTAGATGAGAAATAAAAAAATAATTTATTATTATCTTATTTAGGTAAGTTGTTAATTTTATCAACTTTAAATTTATTACTCAAAGATTTTTTTTTCCTTTCTTTTCTTACATTTTTTTATTTTTTTTAGTATATATAAATTTTTAGAAATTTAATTTTAAAATTTATTGAACAACTCTTTAAAAATTAAACTTCACAATAGTATTTATACAAGAAAAAGAAAGTGATATGATTAAAAAAAGTAAATAAATAAAAATTCTCATCATTATTACGAATATTCTAGTTATTTTTGTTAAGAGATAAATATATATTCTTTTAAATACACTTTTAATTATTAACTAAAATTTATTAAAAATTATAAAAATTACATAACTTTTACTTTTTCTAACTCATAATTTTATATTTTAAAATTTTTTAATAAATTTTAATCAACAATTAATCATGTATTTCTTTCGCATTCCAGTTAAAGACAGAGAAAAACAAGACCCACGAATGGATAAAATCTTACAAACGCAGGAGCAACTAAGTTATTCTGAATCTCAAACGGAAACTAAAGAAATAGAAAAGTTGCAGTGACTCAACGACAGAAGCTTTTATGGGCCAAAAAAAGAAATAAAAAGATTTGAAACGTGCACTCCAACCAAATTGGACAAAAACTTGAGCTCTCAATTGCTCTATCTTATCAGCTAGTAATAGCTTCACCCACAGCCAGAATAAATAAATAAATTACTTTTATTCATTTCAATAAATAAAAGTTTTTAAACCTTTTAGCTATCACAGATGAAGTTTCTAGATATAGATATTTTTGTAACAGTGACGCAGAGGACTCTTAATTTGATTGGTTAGTTCATTTATTTAACAATTATGTGCTAAAAATATAGTATAAGAAAATAAAATATTTTTTAAGTTTTTTATTCAAAAATTATACTTTTAATTATTTTGAGATGCGGTTTTGAATAAATTTTAAGAAATTAAAATTATAACTAATTTTCAAAATAAAAGTACTTTTTATAAATATAAATAAACAAAATACAACGTTTGCTTTTCACGAATTATAAAGCTGTTTGGGTTCAATATCAAACATTTTGCAAATATATGTCTGCACGTTTTTGCTTCTAGACAATTTTAGAGTCTCCCGATAATTTTATTTTATTTTTTTTTCTAAAATGCCTATTATTTTTTAACTTCTAAAAAGTAGTAAAGCAATTTTTAAAATGTTTTTCGACTGAAAAATTTAATATTTTTCGACCAACTTTTAGTTAAAAACAAAACAAAACAAAACATTCTTTTTTCTGAAGTGACACAAGCCTATTTACCTCCATACGGAACTGTTTTGATTTCTCAATTTTGTAGAAATAAAATTAACAAATATGAGTGGCAGAGAGAGAAGGTTGAACTCAAACCTCAAATTAGCGCAGTTCCGAGAAGCCTCCACATTTTGTTTGTAAGGAAAGTCCTATAAAACCAAGGTCCATCTCACCAAAAGCCACGTATTAATAAATACTATAATACAACCAATACCATTTGTGTGGCTGTTGATAAATTCTTAAGCCAATCCACAGGTTTTTTCTCATTCTCCTTATTACTTTTGAGTCACTCAATTTCATCTACCCCATCACACTATAAAGTCTTCCTCTCACATCTCTCTTTCCCTCAAATCCAAACACTTAAAACTCAGTTTCACATTGTTTTCTACATTCCTCCAGAACTTATTTTGGTTTCCAATTACAATGGCAACTTCAGTGCCAACCGTTGGAGCAGTTAACATGCCACCGGTACTATGTTTTTCCCGCCCTTGTTATGTCATGTTAAACTGTTCAAACCTTGGTCTCATCGTTACATAGAACATGTGACATGTTTTGTTTCACTTATGATTATAATTCATGTTTTAAATGTTTCTCTTAAGTTCATTCTAGACGGGCAGGCCTACATAAACACAATGATACACTCGTATGTATCCATTTGTATGAGTAGAAGTAAATTGTAAACTTATTAGTTAGTACTATATATAATCATGGGGTACTTCTGAATTTTGGTTATTTTGTTTTTCCTATCTGGGTCTGTTCCAATTTGTCTAGAGCATAAATTTTGCAATGCAAGTTGGTACAAAGGGTCATTGGGGGCTAAAGAGGGACTATATTTGGTGCAGTTGAAATTAAATGGCTCTAGCAATGGAGTGATAAGCTCAGTATTCTTTGGAACCAGTTTGAAGAAAGGAAGTTCTGTGAGTTCCAAACAGAGGAGTTTGTGTGGGAATTTCAAGGTTGCTGCACAGATTGAATATGATGAGGAGAAGCAGACCTCAAAGGATAGATGGGGTGGACTTGCCTATGACACTTCAGATGATCAGCAAGATATCACCAGAGGGAAGGGAATGGTGGACACTCTCTTCCAAGCTTCCATGGATACTGGGACTCACTATGCTATCATGAATTCCTATGATTATATCAGTGCTGGTCTTCGCCAGTAAGTTGGTTTTTTTAACTTAATTTAGTTTGCATATAATTTGAATCTTAAGTTTTGGTGTTTTTGTTTAGCGAAGTAGTTGAATGCTAATGGGGGCTTATTTTCAGGTGCAACTTGGATAACACTATGGATGGCTTCTATATTGCTCCAGCATTTATGGACAAGATTGTTGTTCACATCACCAAGAACTTTTTGAACTTGCCAAATATTAAGGTTCCTCTTATTTTGGGCATTTGGGGAGGCAAAGGTCAGGGGAAATCGTTTCAATGTGAGCTTGTGTTTGCCAAAATGGGAATCAAGTAAGTTTAATTCCACTCCACTATATATTTTCAGCCCAGTAAGTTTAATTGAACAGGAAACAAAAATGCTGATGTTGGTTTAGAGTTAGGCGCATCCTAGATATTTGGTTTATGGTTTGCAATAAGATGATTTGGCCTAATGAAAAGGCAATTTTTTTCTAGTTCTGTTCATCCATAATTTTGCTAAACATGTTATGTGTGGATGAAAGTCAGTGTACATTCTCCATACTATGGTTTTGGTGTATTCAAATTACAATTAAAAAATGCACTAACTCTTTGGTTGCCTTCAAATTCAGCCCCATAATGATGAGTGCTGGAGAATTGGAAAGTGGAAATGCTGGTGAGCCTGCAAAGTTGATTAGGCAAAGGTACCGTGAGGCGGCAGACATCATCAGAAAAGGAAAGATGTGTTGTCTCTTCATAAATGATCTTGATGCAGGAGCTGGTAGGCTTGGTGGAACCACTCAATACACAGTCAATAACCAGATGGTGAATGCAACCCTTATGAACATTGCTGATAACCCAACCAATGTCCAACTTCCTGGTATGTACAATAAGGAGGAGAATCCTCGTGTCCCCATCATAGTCACTGGTAATGACTTCTCAACATTGTATGCTCCACTCATTCGTGATGGACGTATGGAAAAGTTCTATTGGGCACCAACTCGGGACGACAGGATTGGTGTCTGCCAAGGTATTTTCAGAACAGATGGTATTCCAAAGGAGGACATTGTCAAGCTTGTTGACACCTTCCCTGGACAATCTATTGGTAAGCCATACCTCAATTCAAGTTTCAAGCTTAAATTTATATAAGCTTAAATATGTTTTTGATCCACGAGAATGTGACGTTTTTGTTTTAGTTCTTATTCTAGTTTTATTAGATTTTAGTCCCTACATTTGACAAAACCTGTGTATTTTAAGTCTCTCACTAAGGACCGAAAACAAATGGTTTTTGGATCTGTTTCAAAACACAACTTAATTATACCCTTATTTAATAAACTTTTATCACACAACAGTTTATATCATATGTTTGACCATAAAACTTCTTGGAATAAGCTAAAAGAAGTTTATTTTGGTGTTATACAGAATAACTTATTGAAATAAGTTGATAGAGTTTATGAGAGCTCTAGGGTATATTTGTGAGCTCTCCCTAAGCTATTTCAAACAAAAGTTTAAATAGGGACTAATTTCGTAAAACGTCATACTTACCAAAAACATATTTTAGCCAAATTTCTATTGCTAATTCATTAACTTCATTAGCCTTTGAAGTTTGAGACATTGTTATCAGATTGTATGGTTGAATTGTGAATAATCAAATGTTTGATACATCTGTGTGTAGACTTCTTTGGTGCCTTGAGGGCCAGAGTGTATGATGATGAAGTAAGGAAGTGGATTGCTGGTGTGGGGGTGGAGAATGTTGGGAAAAAGCTTGTGAATTCAAAGGAAGGACCTCCAACTTTTGAGCAACCCAAGATGAGTCTGGATAAGCTCCTTCAGTATGGAAACATGCTTGTTCAAGAGCAAGAGAATGTTAAGAGGGTTCAATTGGCTGATAAATACCTGAACGAGGCAGCTCTTGGAGAGGCAAATGAAGATGCCATCAAGACTGGAAATTTCTATGGTTAAACCTTTGTTCTTAATGCTCTTGATGTGAAAATTGCCCATGGCTTTAGGACTATGGTGGAATGATAATTTAGGATACTAATAATTATTTCTTATTGATGCAGGACAAGGGGCTCAGCAAGTTCATATTCCTGTCCCTGAAGGTTGCACTGATCCTACTGCTGAAAACTATGATCCAACTGCCAGAAGTGACGATGGAAGCTGCACATACAACTTTTAGGTAATTTTGAGCAAATAAATAAAGGGATTTGAAACAGAAGTCCAGGAGAATGTTAGTCACTATGAATCTCAGCTTAGAATACACTTTTTTTTTCTTTATGTTAGGTGCATTAATTTGAACTTTGAAGATGTACATTTTGTGTTGTTGCTGGTGTAACCCTTAGTTGCGTTTTATGGGTGACATCTTATAGCTAGCAATATTGAAAATATCCTTCTCTTTCAGTTTGCATAATTATCTTGTCAAATTGGTGCTCTTCCCTAGAGCCAGCTGATTTACACGAAAAAATACTAGCTTATAAAACAACAAAAACAACAAAACTTTATCTCGCAAAGATTAGTTAATAGTTACACGGATCATACAATACTATTTAGCTACTATGAGTAAAAGAATTGAAAGAAAAATAATGCATGTATTGATTCTGAATGAATTACAAAGGAAAGCTATCTAGTAATATAGCTGAGAATTACAAAGAGAGAGAATTGAGAAGCTAACAGACTCAAGGTCAAAACAAAAAAGCGTAAGATGGATTCTGTTATTTACAACAGCCATCTTAAATGATGTGGGACCTTGCAAGTTGTCAAGGTGCACACTATTGTCACCTGATCTGATGTGGCACTTGGCAATTCTAACATTTCTAATAGTCTCCCTCAAGATGGAGGATGGAAGATGTCCAATACTCCAACTTGCAAAGTAATGCGTTGAAATTTTTGGGTAGTAAGGCTTTGGGGAAGAAGTCAGCCACCTGATTGTTGGAAGAAATGGGCAGAGTCTCATAAGCCCAAATTGCACTTTCTCACGGATAATATGACAATCAATCTTGAGGTATTTTGTTCTCTCATGAAACACTAGATTGTTTGCAATGTGGATTGTACTTTGATTGTCACAGAACAACACTGGAGTTTTTGAACATTTGATCTGAAGGTCCTGAAGAAGAAAATGCAACCATTGAAGTTCGCAAGTTGCAGAAGCTAGAGCCTTGTACTCTGCCTCTGCTGAGGATCTAGCAACTGTGAGTTGCTTCTTTGCATGCCAGGAAATGAGTGAATCCCCAAGAAAGAAACAGTGACCAGAAATAGATCTCTTGGAATCTATGCACCCTCCCCAGTCTGCATCAGAATATCCTTGCAACTGAAGACTGGACTTTCGTGGGAAGAACAACCCAAGACTAGGGTTCTTTTTGAGGTATCTTAGTATACGGAGAGCAGCCTTATGATGTGAGATAGTGGGTGAGCTCATAAATTAACTCACTTGTTGCGTAGCAAAACTGATATCAGGCCTTGTTGAAGTAAGATATAATAGCCTCCCAACCAACCTTCTATAAGAAGAAACATCATGAAAGCTTGGACCAAAGTCTTGATGGAGTTTGAGAGCAGGATCAATTGGAGTGGAGGCTGGTTTGCAATCTGCATGAAAACTATCTTCTAGCAAATCAATACAATACTTTCTCTAACAAAGGGAAATACCAAGTGAGGATTGTGCCACTTCCAAGCCCAGAAAATACTTGAGTACTCCCAAATCCTTGATTCCAAATGCACCATGTAGTCTTGCTTCGATAGAGGCAAATTCTGTGAGACTATCCCCAAATAAAAGCACATCATCCACATAAATGAGTAAACTACTAAAAGGGTACTAGTAAATCTCAAAAATAATGAGTGATCAGCAGAAGCTTGGTGATAACCAATATCAATGAGAAAATGTGACAACTTGTCATACCACTGCCTGCTAGTCTGTTTAAGGCCATACAAGGATTTAGAAAGCTTGCAAACCTTGGAATGAGAAGAGACAAACATGCCTTGGGGAATACACATATAAATGTCGTCCTTTAGATCACCATGCAAGAAGGTATTATTAATATCTAATTGATGTAAATTCCAATTATAATGAGCAGCTAAAGCAAGTATTGTTCTGATTGTGGTGATCTTAGCAATAGGAGAAAATGTATCAAGAAAGTTCAAACCTTCAATTTGGTTATAGCCTTTGGCTACCAACCGAGCTTTGTACCTTTCAATAGTACCGTCTGCCCTCCTTTTAATCTTGTAAACCCATTTGCTACCTATTGGAATGACACCAATAGGAAGGTCAACAAGGGACCAAGTTCCATTGAGTTCAAGAGCATTAATCTCTGCATCCATGGCCTTTCTCTAACATTCAAGTTGACTAGCTTCATTGTATGTAGTTGGTTTCTGTTCTTGGCTAAGGAGAAAGCTGTAGGAAGCATGTGAAGGAGATAGATTGGCAAATGAAACAAAAGAAGAAAGAGAAAAACAAATACTTGATTGGTTCTGCTGAGAAATAGATAAATTGCAATGGTAATCTTGCAAATAAATAGGTCTCTTTATGTCTGACAGATTTTCTTTACAAAGGGGGTGGGGAAGGTGATGGTGAGGTATGATGGAAAAGAGGTAAAGGAGAAGGAAGTGAAGAAGGAGGTGCAAGTGAAGTGGGATATGAAATACACATAGGTGTGGATAGCAGCACAATTGATTTGGTAAATGTAGACCAAGGAAAAATGTATTATTCAAAAACAACATTTCTGGAAAGTACCAATTGATTTGTATGCAAATCATAAACTAAATACCCCTTAGTGCCTGACTTAAAACCAACAAATATTGACTTGTGATTTTGCAGGTCAAACTTGGATCTATGATTGCCAAGAGTAGAAATATAGCATAAGTACCCAAAAACCTTTAAATGTGACAAGTTTGGTTGTACCTGATATAGTAAAGCATAAGGAGAATTGCCTTTGAGAAAAGGGGTATGAATTCTGTTAATTAAATGTACTGCATGAGTAGCTGCTAAGCCCCAAAATGTTTTAGGTAAATAAGATTGAAAAAGAAGTGCCCTAGCAACATTCAAAATATGTTGGTGTCTTCTTTCTACCCTACTATTTTGCTGAGGGGTTTCAACACATGACTTTTGATGTAAAATGTCCTTATCTTGGTAAAAAGAATGTAAAGAGAATTCTGGGCCTTTATTTGTCCTTATGGTTTTGATGGTTACACTAAAATGATTTTCTATCATTTTGACAAAATTTTTAATATGTGAGCCAACTTCATATTTTTGTTGGAGAAAAATAATCCACAGAAATCTACTGTAATCATCCAAAATAGTCAAGAAGTATCTATGTTTTCCAATGGTAGCAGTTTTATATGGCCCCAAATATTCATGTGAATTAATTCAAAAGGCTTTGAAGCATTATGAGTGCTGGTGGAAAATGGCAATTTCTTTTGTTTAGCATAGTAGCAAACATCACAAATGTGTTTCTTATTAAAAGGAAGTAACTGTAGATACAAACCAATAAGCAAATCCATTCTAGAGGAAGACAAATGTCCTAGCCTAAAATGCCAAATAGTTGTGTCAGGAAAAAAGTAAAGACTGGTTGTAAAATTGTGAGCTTGATGTTGTTTTGCTGGGAGGAAACAATCATTTGTATGCAAGTAGTACAATCCATCTATTAGCTTAGTTGAACCAATCGTCTTCAAGGTATTCAGTTCCTGGATGGCACAAGTGGTTTTTGAAAAAGTCAAAACACAATTGAGGGAAGCAAGTAGTTTAGAAACAGATACTAAGTTGATTGAAAAATTCAGCAAATATAAAACATTTGGAAGAGTTAGTGTGTTGTTTATCTGAACAATTCCTATATGAGTGGCAAAAGTGAGATTCCCATTTGGCAACTTAACAGTGATAGAATTTTTGCTGAGAGGTTGTAATGAAGAGAAGATGAACTTATCTGAACATATATCATCTATTGCTCCTGAGTCTAGAATCCATGAATTTTTTGTGGAGTGATTAATGGTTAAAGTGTAACAAATACCTGTGTAAATGGAACTTTCAAGATTGAGATGAGTTGTGCTAGTGGAAACTGCAGCAACTTGTCCAGGAGAATTGCTAGTCAAACCAGAAGGTTGGATCAATGACATGGCTTTGAAGTGCTCCGAAGTCAAAGAAACCTGGTGTGGAGCCTCACTTCCAGTAGTGACTGTGAGTTTATCATCTTCACAAGTTTCAAATTGCTCACCAATAGCATTGTTAGCTGAGATAGTATTCTTCCCACTTAAATCTAGATGGATACCCATGCTTTTTGTAGCAAATATCCACAATATGACCATTTCTACCACAATAACTGCAGACCTTGGGGTTGCCTCTTCCAAAGTTATTTGTGCCTCTACCAAAGGTGTTATGGTAGCCTCCTTTGCCTCTACCAAAGGATTTAAGACCTTCAGTTGCATTGACAAAAACCTGTGAATCTTCTATTACAGTGGAAGCATCAAGTGAGGAAGAGGAAGAAATAATTCTCCTTTCATGTTGAACAACCAGATTAAAAACTTTGTTAACATCAGGAAACGGATCCATCATCAAGATCTGTGTGGTAACTACTTCATAATCATCATTTAAGCCACTTAAAAACTTCATAATGAGATCTTCTGCTCTATAATCTTTTCCTAAATGTCTAGTCACACAAACACAGCTGATAGAGCAAGAATAATCTGGAAATGGCCTGAAATTTTCCAGTTCTTCCCACAGAGTTGTGAGTTCAGTAAAGAAATGAGTCATCAAATTTGTACCTTGTTTGAGATTAGAAATCTCTTGTTGTAAATCAAAGATTCTTACACGAACAACTTGTGAAAATCTGTCGTTCAAAAGTTTCCAAGCTACTGCAGCAACTTCTAAATAAACAATCCCTGGAGCAATTGTTGTTTCCACCGAACTAAAGATCCAAGACAGCACTAAATTATTGCATCGTTCCTAAGCATCAAAACTGGGATCAAAGGTTGATGGTATTGGGAGAGAACCATTCACAAACTTGAACTTATTCTTTGATATTAATGATCTTTTCATAGCTCGAGCCCAGCTATGGTAATTCTTAAGGTTGAGCAAAGGAAAAACTAGAGGAGTAACTGGACTTTCACCTGGGTGAATGTAGAAGACGCTGAGAGGATTGAGTGCTAGATCTAAGAGAAGAGGAGAAGGAGTATTATGAGAACCACCACCTCTTGCCATGGTTGCAATACTTCACGAAGCTCTTAAAATCGAAGAGCTCTTGATACCATATGAGTAAAAGAATTGAAAGAAAAATAACACATGTATTGATTCTGAATGAATTACAAAGGAAAGCTCTCTAGTTATATAGCTGAGAATTACAAAGAGGAGAGAATTGAGAAGCTAACAGACTCAAGGTCAAAACAAAAGAGCATAAAACGGATTCTGTTATTTACAGCAGCTTCAGTATCTTAATTGATGTGGGACCTTGCAAGTTGTCAAGGTGGACACTATTGTCACGTGATCTGATGTGGCACTTGACAATTCTAATATTTCTAATAGCTACTATCTTGATTGATCCGTGTCTGAGTTTTGACAAGTTTTATGCTAACATGATCCTCCTCTCTTACTTGGGTTTGGGACCAGCTACGAGATCATAGGCAGAGTTTAACTTACAATAAACACGTTGAAAGGTAAAACGGAAGGAAATATCACAACCTGTTTGGGGTTTAAAAAATTTCATTAACTAGCAAATGTGTAAAAATTACCAGCACGCAATAATGCACAATATGATAGTATTGAAACTATTAAGAAGTGTTGAACACAGATGACAGAATTGAACTGACTCAATAGTACTACTACCTATGTGTCGATAAGCAGTAATGTTGAAGTTAAGTCTCATTCTCACAAATGGGCCAATTCGAAAAGAAACTAGAGTCATCGAGTTTCGCTTCCACTTCACTTCTGTGCTTTGCATTTGCGTTGCGCCCCCTACGGTGCGCCCCCTACGGTGCGCCCCCTACGGTGCACATAATCTTTTTCAGCTAGGATACATTAGATTTGTCCCAGTTCAATTAATAATTTAGATCTTGATATTTTATTTATTTATTTAAAATGGTATATATCTTTAAAAATTATTCTATTAAAATTGAATAAGATTATTATGAGTAACAAAATTTTATATATTTTTTAATATTAAATATAGCTATGCTTTCAAGACTTAAATTTGAGAGTAATATTTACATTTGTCTTATAAAAATATTTTAATTTAAAAATAAATACTCAAATTGAGTATATAGATGTCATATATTATAATTTTATCACTATTGGTGTATAACATTGTAAGGGTAGTACCATATGAATTGATTATAATATATCTTTTATTTCTATGTTTTGTTTATGATTTTAAACTTCTAAATTTTTGTGATTTCGGTCCCTACTAACAGCAACATATCAAAATATGTATCCTGCAAAGTTCATAAATAAAATAAATTTATAACGACTAAAACTTAATTCTATAAAATTATATGCACCAAAAGCAAAATTTTAAAAGAATAAAGATCAAAATAGAAAAAAAAATACAGAAAAAAAATATGTTTACTCCATATAAATGTATGACTAAAATCTTTATTTATTAAAATAATAAATAACGTAATTAAGTCTATTACTTTCTTCCTCTTGCAATCCCTCATCTAACCAAATTATCAGCCTTGTTTTAGGTCCCTTTTTGTATTTTTTTTAATTAAAAATAATACAAGACAAAAATATCATAATAATTAAAGACAAATATATTAATATTTTAATTTATATATATATATAATAATTTTTACAGTATCTTATAAATTAAGAAGATATAGTACATAAAATAATTATTATTGTTAATTTTATTTTAAAATATGTATAATAAATAGCAGAAATTAATAACCAGTTTAAAAAATATATAAATATTTAATTTTTAAAGTATTAAAAGATCGAATTATAACTATTAATTTGTAAAATATATTTTCAAATTTATAAATATCAAAGTAATCACCTTTTTTAAATTAAAGCAGGAAAAGTAAGATTGTTATATTAAAAAAAATTCTTTTAATTATAAGCTTATCATTTTTTTTATTGTCATTAATTTTATAAAAAAAAAAGGTTAAAATGCTTTTTTTGTCCCTGTACTTATGAATTTGTAATTTAATCTCTATATATTAAAAAATTATAAATAATTTCCCGTACAAAACTTAAATCTTAATTTAGTTTCTGCCGTTACTTTCAATCTTAACGTCATTTGCAAAAATTGTTAACGTGTAGAGTAGATGCAACATGTAAACAACTAAATAGCCAACGTGTAGAATAGATGCAATTTATAAAGAACTAAATAGCCAAAATAATATGCTAATAGAGAAACTCTAAATTGAATTGTGCAACTCTCATTATTACTTCCTTCAATCCCACTGTAAAATTCTTCACTATTGTAAACAAAATCTATATCTTTAGCAACTTCAATCATTTGCACAAAATCTTTACTTGGTAAGTCTTCTCTTAAGTAGTGTAACCAGCACCCATCATCTTCAACATCTTCACTATCACTAAAAGTTTTTCCATGCATGCTCTCTCTATCAAAATCCTCTTCTTGTTGCTCTTTCCACGTAATTATCTTTTTCTCTTTAACATCAACATCACGTTCCCTTTCCCACACCATATCTTCCTTCTTTATAACATCATTATTGCTTTCTTCATATTCTTCTTCATCAAGAGTTAGTTGAACACCATGAACCTTGTCTCCTGAATGCACAACATAAACTTTCAACTCCTGAGCAATAATCACTATACCAGAAATTGGCTTTTGGAGTGCCAACTTAGAAAGCGGTTAGTAAAAATTGCTTTGTGTAAACCATTAAGAGAGCAGTTCTGCCCTAACCGCTCTCCAAATTTAACTTCTTAGAGCAGTTCATGTGCAATCGCTCTCTAATATATACTTCTAAGAGTGGTTTGTGTGGAACTGCTCTCAAAGATGTACTTCTGAGAGCGGTTAATTGTATTTTGCAGAGCAGTTGTTAAATAACCGCTCTGAAATATATGGAATAGAGTGTGGTTATTTCTTAACCGCTCTCAGATGTTGTATTTCTCAATTAAACCCTAAGCCCTAATCTGGTTATCCCTATCGCCCCGCCAAGTCTTTATACTTCAAATTTGTCTATGTTCAGTATTTTGTGAGAAATTTTTACAGAAGAACAAGCACAGTTGATATTGCATTCGCAAATTTTAGGTATATTCATAATCGTTTCTTGGTTTTCTGGCAATGTTTGGACATTTGCACTCTCTCATTCTCTCTGTTCATTGAAACACACTTGTATTATTGACATTGAACAGTTACAAAGGTCCGTCCTCTATACTTGCTTCAAATTAGTGGAACTTTGTTCATTCTAGCAGGTTAGTGCTGTTGTGTTTGTTTGAACATGAAATTAGTTTTTATTTTGTAAAAGTTGACCATTGCTGCATGAGAAAGAGCATGAAATTAGGACACTGGAATGATATAATGCAAGTTATAATTTGCAAATGTAGTAAAAACCAAATAGGAAAAAAAAACAACATTTATTTGATCACAGTATATTAAAATTTTTTCAGAAAATATAATTTGAAATAAAAACAATGGAGATTGATCCTTACAAATAGAAAGGATTGAACATGTTGTTATATATGTTGTTCTGGGAACTGAAATAAGTTAATGTATTGAACAAGATATTGTTGTTTGTTTTGCCCCCGTAATGTATATTTCCTCTGTGTATGAATGAAATTGATGTTGTCTTATAGAATATTATGAATGCATGATTATTGTTATTGATTAAACTTTGTAGGTATGATTTGAAATCTAAAATTGATTGAAACCATAGTTTCCCATTTGAGATTGAAAATAATGATTTATTAAATCATTATTTTCAATCTCAAATGGGAAACTATGGTTATCATTATTGTCAATCTCAAATTGTCGAAGTTGGACAGTTTGTGAACAAACTTATTCATTCATTGGTTAGCTTAATGTTGTATTTAATACTTAACTTCCTTTGGTTTATGCATGAATCCAGTCCAAAATTTATAATTTCCCACTGTAAAAATTTGAGAATATACAGAAAATCATGTCAATTAACAAGCATAGTGCAGAAAGAAAAGCTTTAGCAGCAGAATTATGCAGGAATGCAGTAATTATTACAGCTCAAACATAAGACTTTTATTGAATGCAAAAGAAACTAGAAATTCCTATGAATTTGTGAGTTGCCTCTCACACAGCACTTCTTTAACGTCACTAGCTTGACGTATGAAGTGAATTACTCAGGCCAAGGGCTGTAGTTGAGATTTGTGCATGGTGAGTGCAAGTCAATCTCTTAACTTCCTCCAAAGTGGCTGAATTTTGCAAGAATGGCTTCAAACAATGCCCATTTACCATAAAGTTTTTGCTTGTGGAGTCACTTTGGATTTCTACTACACCATGAAGGAATACCTTTGTGACTATGAAGGGTCCAATCCACCTTGATTTGAGCTTCCAGAGCATGAGTTTGAGGCAAGAATTGAACAAGAAGACTTTTAACCAACGTAGAATTCTTTTCTTGCGATCATCTTGTCATGGTACCTCTTGGTCTTTTCTCTATAAATTCTTGAGTTCTCATAAGCCTCAAGACGCAAATCCTCTAGCTCTTGCAATTGCAACTTCCTCTGCTCCCTAGCTAAGTCATAATGGACATTACAAGTCTTCACTGCCCAGTATGCTTTGTGTTCCACCTAAACTGGCAAATGGCAAGCTTTTCCATAGACCACCCTATATGGTGACAATCTCAAGGGCATCTTAAATGCAGTTTTGTGTGCCCACAAGGTATCATCAAGCCTTCGGCTCTAGTCCTTTCTATGGGGCTACACTACTCTTTCAAGTATTTTCTTGATTATATTTCTCTGTTAGAGAGTTCAACTTGCCCATTTGTCTGTGGGTGATAGGCAGTGGAAACATTATATACAACTCCATATTTCTTCAACAAGACTTCCATTGTCCTATTGCAGAAGTGACTCCCTTGGTCACTACTGATCGCTCTAGAGATTCCAAACCTGCAAAACAAGTTGCTACGGACAAAATTTGCAACAACCCTTGCATTATTAGTCCTGGTGACCTTAGCTTCCACCCATTTTGAGACATAATCAATAGCAAGAAGTATATACCATAAAGTCAATATCCCAGACATCAAAGAGGTCACAATATAGGATAGGTCGTTGGGGCATCTCTTCTCTCCAAGTAATTACTCCTCCCGCTCTTTGGCATCTCTCACAAATGGAATATTTTTGCCATGAGTCTTTGAAAATTGAGGGCCAATATAGTCCTGTATCTAACACTTTTCTTACTGTCCTTCAGGGTCCTTGATGACCTTCTACAGCTGAGGCATGACAGAACTGTAGTATGAATGGAATCTCTTCATCAGGTATGCAACTTCTAATGACTTAGTCATTACAGAATTTCCATAAATAAGGGTCATCCCAAACGTAATGTTTAGTATCACTCCTTATCTTTTCCTTTTTATCTCTTGGTGCATCTGCTAGAAAGGCCATTGCAACAAGAAAGTTAACAATGTTAGTATACTAGGGTGACTGTGAAGCGTACAACTCTAAGAGTTGTTCATCATGAAAATCATCCAAAAGTGAAATAAGGTCAAGAACTTCCTCTATTCTGCTTAGGTGGTCTGCTACTAGATTCTGAGTTTCACTTCTATCCTTGATCTCTAAATCAAACTCTTGAAGTAAAAGTATCCATCTTATCAACCTGGGCTTAGAATCTGTCTTTTTCAACAAATACTTCAAGGCAAAATGATCAGTAAAAATCATAACTTTTGACCCTAAAAGGTATGGCCTAAACTTATCTAATGCAAAGAGTATGACCAACAATTCTTTTTCAGTTATGGTGTAATTACATTGTGCTGGATCCAAGGTTCTAGAAGCATAATAAATGATGTGAGGAAACTTACCAACCCGTTGTGTCATGGCAACTCCTACTGCAAAATTGGATGCATCACACATCAATTCAAATGACTTGGTTCAATTTGGATGTTGGATGATGGGCGTGGTGGTCAGGGCTTCCTTAAGCATATTAAATGCTTCTTTGCACTTTTCATCAAAATTGAACTCAACTTCCTTTTGCAAAAGCTTGGAAAGGGGAATGGCAATTTTGGAGAAGTTTTTGATGAATCTCCTATAGAACCCTCCATGGCCAAGAAAAGCACTAACCTCTCTGACACAAGAGAGGTAAGGCAATTGTGCAATAACATCTAATTTTGCAGGATCTACCTCAATGCCTTTTTCAAATATGATATGACCAAACACTACACCTTACTCTACCATGAAATGGCATTTTTCAAAGTTTAGCAAAAGATTAGTGTCGATGCATCTTTTCAAAACTTTCTCTAAATTAAATAAGCATGCAGAAAAAGATAGGTCATACACAGTAAAATCATCCATAAAGACTTGTATACAATGCTCCACTAAGTCAGAAAAAATGTTTAACATACATCTTTGAAATGTTCCTTGAGCATTGCACAAGCCAAAAGGCATTCTTCTATAGGCAAAAGTGCCAAAAAGACATGTAAAAGTGGTTTTTTCCTAGTCTTCAGGTGCTATGCAAATTTGAAAATAACCGAAAAAACTATCAAGGAAACAGCAATGAGACTTGCTAGCAAACCTCTCTAGCATCTGGTCAATGAAGGGCAATGAAAAATTATCCTTTCGGATTGCTTGGTTTAGTCTCCGGTAATCGATACAGACTCTCCAACTATTCGAAACTCTGGTGGGTATTAATTCATCTTTCTCAATCCTCAGCACAGTGAGTCCAAATTTCTTTGGAACCACTTAGACTGAGTTGACCCAAGTGTTGTCTGAGATAGGGTAGATGATCCAAGCCTGCAATAACTTGGTAACTTCCTTCTTCACCATGTCTAAAATGATGGGATTTATCCTCCTTTGAGGCTGCCTCACTTGTAACATCCCAAAATTTGTTAACTAAGCTAGTGACTCTTAGATCTAGTTTGGTTACTATTTATGGTTTGCTAGTATCGAAATAATTAGCTAGATGCTAAAATTTTTATTTTAATTCTCTGAGGGGAATATTAACTTGACCTCTAGGTTTTGCATTTTAGAGTAACTACATGCAATACACTTGACTTCGATATCATCCAAAATTATCCTGATTATTTTTAGCTGTACTGCCTAAAAATACTCCTGAGAATCTTGTTCAAAAAGCCATACTTTGTCTTATTTAAATTATTGAAAAATCATAATAATATATCTCAAAAATGTAAGATTTTGTAATCATTGAACTAGATTCTTAATGATTACTTAGCCGTCATAATCATTATGCGAAATCTCACAAAATCTAGTAATCATTACTTTAGAGATTTTCAAATCTAGTATCGGCCACTAGATTTTCGTGCAAAATGATCTTGTCCCCTAAATTACAAACATTATAATTACCCGAATCTTCGGAAATCTAGTATCGGCCACTAGAATTACATGCAAGAAATTCTTATCTCCCGATTTGCAGACATCATCATTTTAGAACATTCTTTTCTTCTCTTCCAAAATGCCAACACCATGTTTACCTTAATTAATTGCACTTCTTAAAATTAGCACCATGTCAAATGTCTTGTCCACATGTCAACCTAGTCATATCACATTCCTTTCCGGCCAATTAAATTTCATGCAAATGCTGTCCAAAATCTTCTCTTTGGAATTTTGTGCAAATTTTGGGATTTGTATCACCCAAAACCGTGTGCATGCAATCCATAAACATTCCATGCATTTTTCTTGCTAAAAATGTGTATGTTTTGCTTGCAAGTTTCCCTAAAATCTACTATTCCAATATGAAAACCGTGACCACCTTTTCTTGTATAATTTTTACCCTTTCCACCATATTCCTCCATCTTTTCTTCAAATTTTCGCTTTGGAGGAGCTTGCCTTGGTGGAAGGATTCAAGATTTTTGGTGCTGTTTTCTCGGTCCAAAAAAGCCCTTTGAAGATCTATAAGTTCCACCCCTTTCTACCTCAGTTCACGCTTCAAACTCAAAGGCAAGGGGGAGTTTTTACTTACTTGTTCTTACTTTTCTTTCCCTTGGCTGCACTTATGATAAACTCTTGAAAAGATTATGTTTTTATCTTCAATGACTTTGAACAAGTTGAAATTATTCTTTGCATGTCAAATTTTCCTCTTGAACTTCATTCTCCTTACTTCCAAATTTTTGGTTTTGCTTTGGATGAAGTAACCTCTTTAAAAGCTTGAGTTTTTTAGGATTGCATGTTGATTTATCCTTGTGCATGTCACGGTTTGCAATTGACTTGTTGATTTTCTTGTTCAAATGATAATTTACCTTTGGAACCATGGAACCGTGAGCTTGCTTAATGAATCTCTCCACTTGCATGTTGATTTCATGCCTTGTATGTTTTAGTTTTTCATCTTTTAAACTTAATCTTCATTTCAAACCAAAAAATCCTGCACTTAGATGATAAGATAAGGTGTCGCATGTTAAGTTCTTACCTTGCATGTCTCAAATTTCCTAATCTCTAACCTTAATTCCTTCTTGAAACAAGTTTACCCTTTTTGGATCATGAAAGTCAAGTGTTTAAGTGCTAACAATATTTGTGAATGCCTCGGTCTTACCTTTCTAAGCATGAATCCTTCTAAGAAATAATGTCCTGCACTTGGATGATGAAACTATGTGCTTGCATGTTGTTTTCTTCTATTTTGCATGTCTCAATTTTTTTTAAAAAAAGAAAAGAAAAACTTTAGTGTTGGACAGATTTGGGTTTTGCAAAAATGGATAGTATTTCCACACTTTGATGCTTTGAAACACTTGGAAAAATTTATGGAAGTTATGAAAAGAAATTATATGAAGTAATGAGCAAATTTCACTTGACCTATCTCAGTTTTGACCATTTTGAAAGCATGTCCAAATCTGAATTTTACCTTGTATGCTTTGTTTTGTGTAAGGAAGCTAAAATGAAAGTGTAAGTGTTTTACCTTGGCTGGATTTGATTGAACTCGTGATGGGCTATGCTTGTGTGAATAGATATTTGTTGCTTGTAAACTTGGATGATTGACTTGGACAAGAATAAATGAGTGGCTCAATTTTACCTTGCCATGGTATTAGAAATTGATGAAAGTTACTTGTGTGAATGTGCTGGAAAAATGTGAATGATGTGAAATTGAACACTATTCATCCTTGGTAATTGCTCTTAAAAAACCATGAAGGAGCACGGTGTGATGCATGGCTGAAAATCTAAGTTACTTGCTATTTGCTATGAACTATGCTGTGAAACTACTATCTTGCTAGCATCACATGCATCATTCTCATTTCATTATGAAAGACTTGATGAATTATACTAATGTGCAGCTAAAATGATTCTATAATATTATGATCTTGATGATCTAGTGCCCTTGAGGGCTGTTTGATTGAAATGGACCATGAATATGATTGGACTTATTGGAAATTCTATGATCTATCTATGTTGTGAATAATTGAGTATGAGGAATGAAAAATCAGCAAGTGTTCTATGAGGAAAAGTGTGAAAAACTGAGAGAAAAGAACTTTGAGTGCTTGAAAAATTATTCGATTACTTGATAGTTTAAAAAGGAGACTAAGATTGCTTAAAATTCTCTAATGGAGAGTGAAAAACTAAGAGGAAAGAATCAAGTGAGTTGGAATTAAATTTAATTACTTGACGGTTTAGAAGGCGCTAGAGATTGATGAAAATGAATAGAATGACTATGATGAACTTGAATGGCGAGATTACTTGGATTTGAGAAATGAAATTGGACTATACTAAAAGAGCTAGACTTGAAATATGAAAGGAATAGAGTGAACCAAAAAAGATGATGTGAACTATGGAGGAATGAATCATTTGACTAAGCTACGGTCCAAACTACTAAATGTTGCACTAAAAACTATCCATGAGTATGAATCTATAAAACCATGAGACTATGAATCTATGATGAAAGATCTATTCTATGCTATGAGTTCTTGAAACTATATTGCTTGAAACTATTATGAAACTTATGGAAACTATTATAAAACCCTAAACTATCTTTCCATGCTACGACATGAGACTCTTGGGTTTTATCTTTCCATGCCACAGCATGAGGCCTATGGAAACTATCTATCTATGCTACTACATGTGACTCATGGAATCTATCTATCTATGATGCTAAGCCCATGATGGCTTCTATTCTCATTATGCAATAAGCCTCCAAGCAGCTAAATGAAATGAGAAAACTATTAAAAGAAAATTGAAAATGCTACTTCATGCATCATACTATCTTTTGAACAACTTGATGGCATTACGGAGGCACAGCTGTGGATATTAGAGGTTCGGTCCCGAGTAGACCTTCGGGGTGTGGTGAAAGGGGGAAAATCCGACCTAAGTGGAATAGTCAGCTGAGCTCCCTATAGCTAGGTCGTGACCCAACTTGTAAGACCTTAGCCAAACCCGACAAGAACTCCACATCCTAGGGTCGTTGAGGTCCATTCCTGAACGTGCCGAATGGCACTGCATATCGAACTGATGTGCTACTATTTCTATCTATAATCTTACTGTACAGAGTAGGGAATGAAGTCCTCTGATCACCATTCAACTTGAATTTATCTATCTCTATGCTAAAGCTGGGCAGGTCGCCAGTCATAGAGGAATGGGATCCCCATGCATCATTGCATGCTATTGAAACATGAGAGACTATATGGGTGAGATTGAAACTTGCATTCATGCATCATATGCATTATTACTAGGAATGATTGATTGATTATGAATTTGGCAATGAATATGATTATTGTTTATCACCCTACTATCCTATTGATTATTTGATGATGATGGATGCTAAATTATTGGACTGGTTTGTGTCTGTGACGCCGCCTTCCTTGGGGTATGGCAATTTGACTGATGTTTGTGTATGGAGAACTCACCCCTTTGATTTTGTTGTGGTGCTGTTCTTTCTTTTATTTATAGAGATAGATAGGAACAAGGTGAAGGTATGGATCCTTCCTTCTGAGAAGGACATGTGGGTGTTTGATTTCACAGCTCAACAGAGTATCTTTTGCGGAATTGCTCGAGTGATTCATGGATTGGAGAGTGGAGGCTCATGGATCATCCAATATGCTGCTAATACCCTCATTAAGATTGTCTTTTCTGTTCCTCCTGGTGATACTCAGTTACCTTACACTGCCTTGTCTGCTAGCCCATCTCTTATGTCAATTGATCTCCGTACTCCTATTTCTAGGCCAGTTCCCACACCTGTGCCTTTTCTTTCTCTGAACCCTGTTTCTCCCCTTGTGCCACCTGAGAGAGATGTCCATGTGGTAAAATCCTCTATTAGGTACACTACTTTGCCGTCCTATATGCATCCTGCTTACCCATCTACCTTGTTACCCACTGTTGATACCCGTTCACATCCTCACACTGCTGGACGGATGGAGGAGAACAGTGGAGACTCTGTTGCTGCTGCTTCTTCTAGTTCTGCTTCCCCTACTTCTTCTGAGGAGTTTGATCTCATTGAGGATTACTCTCCTTATGACTGATGTTTATATTTGCTTATGTTTAGGGGAACTGCTCTTAGGAAGTCTAGTCTTATTATGTTATGTTTTGTATTTGGATAATGCTAATCATCTTTAATTATGATTAAGTACTTGACTATTTCGCCAAACTGATGCTTAATATATCGAGGTATTATCATATTATGAGTTGTGTCTATTCTTACTCTATTATGCTGTTAGGATTGAAATGTGGAATGATAATTAGCTATGGAATGATGAGATATTGAATTCATATGCACATTAACTCTCTCTCCGAGAAAGGAAATTATACTTGTACTTGTTTGAAGAAAAAAAATTACCAGATTTTGATGTTTTCTAAACTATTATGTTACAAAAGTTGGTATCAGAGTTTTAGTAATTTAGGATGCTACATCACTAGCTTAGCACCCTCCTCCAACAGTATTCTGTGCATGCATAGAGAAGGGCTGATTCCAGGAATATTAGCGAGGATCCAGCCTATAACTTTCTTGTGCCTCTTTATCACTTCAAGGAGTTTCTCCTCTTGATCAATGTTGTTGGCAATCTACACTAGCAAGTGCACTAGGATTGCAGCAAGTAATGAGTAATTTTTAAGATCCAAGTATCGTCTCCACAGGGAATTTAGGTTTCAAGTACCACTTCACAGAATTATAACCATTTGAGCCATAGGAATTTTGGAATGAGATTTGTAACATATAACAGCACTAAACCAAAGCAATTAAAGGTAAAGAATTTGCAGAAAAACAGAGTATAAGATTTGTAATGAGATGAGATAGGAATGAAGAATAGTTAGCAATTTACTTTACAAGAATATCAATATTAATTCAATTATGCTTCTAAACATTCAAGAACTTGGTTAATTAACAATCAGTTTCGCATATCAATAGCCAAAGGTTAATTCCTTAACTCATTGACCCTAACAAGCAACTAAACTACCCTAATCCATTAGGTGAAGTTCAATTTCAAGTTGCATTACGACTTAGAACCTTAAGATTGCAGAATTAGGTCTCCTTATCCCTAAGAAATCCTCAAATTTTGATTGCTAACTCAGATCAGAGAAGCAAATCCAACTTACATTGGTAATTGTTCCTCTAAGATGAATCAAACGAATTTCCATTCGTAGATTGCAAGAAAAATAGAATTCACAATTCAATTAATCCAAGAACTCAAAATTCAGAAGCAAGAGTCAAATCAATACATCAATTCGAGTTCCATAAACTCCTAACTACAAAGAAAACTACTCAGACATGGGAGAAGAGAAAGAGAAAGAAGAAGAAGAAGAAGAAAAACTCCAAGAAGCCATGGCTAGAAGCTCCAATCCGTTTCCTCTTTGTGGAAGCTTTAAGACTTGACCCCAATCTTCTCTCTCAAGCTCTCTCAACGAGATCTAACAGAAAAACGGAAAAATAAAATTGAATCCCGAAAAATCTGCACATTTCTGTTATTTATAGCATTTCCTAGATTTATGCGTTATCACTTTTATGAGAAATAGTGGCCACGCAGAAAGTTTATGGTTGTGCGTTAACACTTTTATAAGAAAAAGTGACCACGCGCAGCTTTCCTGATATTGAAGGCTCTCTGGAACTATCACTATTGCTGATAAAAGTGACTACGCAGAGCTCAAGTGGTTGCGCGTGATCACTCTTATGAATAAGAGTGATTACGCGCAACTCGCCAGGTTAAAGGCTCTCTGGAACGTTCACTTTCACTGATAATAATGGTTACGCAGAGCTTTTCCTGATATTTGCCTCTCTAGAACGCTCACTTTTACTGATAAAAGTGATAACGCCCAGGCTTTCTTCTTCTTTGAACTCTAGAGTGATCACTTTTACTGACAATAGTGATCACGTCCAATCTGCACTTTCTTAGTCTTGTGTTTTTGGAGTCCAGACTTGCTTCTTTCTTCTTCATTGTCATCAAGCCTCCATTTCCATGATCCTTGCTCAATTTATTCCTTAAAAAACAAGGTTAAAAACTTAATTTCTAAGCAAAATTTCTACAATTGCTAAGATAACTACATATGTAAACAAACTTCAATTCCTTCTCTTTTTTCTGAGTTTTTCTGCTTTCTTCATATATTTTTCTTATTAATTATGTTAGAATTATGCTAAAATATTAGTAAAAATATGGATTTATCACTACCCCAAACTTGAATTTTTGCTTGTCCTCAAGCAAATCAAACTAAACCAAGGGTAATTCTTCCAATTTTTAAAAACCACTTCACAAACTGTTATATCAAAATTTTCCAATTTGTAATTCTATGTTTTCTGCATAATTTTCATTTAAAATGTTCTTCCAATTACTCAGCATGGCAATCACAATGCATTCCTCAAGTTTTAAGCATGAATTGCTATCTAAGTGAATAATGCATTCCTCAAGTTTTAAGCATGAATTGCTATCTAAGTGAATATATATCAGTCAAGTTCATGTGAGAAACATTAAAAATCATGATCACTTCTCACTGGACAGTGTTTCCCTCATTGCTCAACAGTATTTAGGTACTGTTTTCTCTCTATAATCATCAATTCAGCTACACTCTACCATATGCTTGCCCAATTTCTCCATCTCCTCTGCTTAATACAGTTAATCACACATCCAGAGGGCTTTTTATAGGTTATAGTATGGCTTAGGTTAAGGCAGATACTGAACAAAATAAGAAGCAATTTGCAATTTCAAAAAAAAAATTAGAGGCATTTTGAGTGAATGACTTAAAAACTAATCTGGTTTTGCCTCATTTCTCCTTAACTTCCTCAATATTGCAGCAAACACTTTGTTTTTGTGCAGCAGAATTGTCATGTTAATTTTTCTTTCCTTGCTTTTCTGAGTTCAAAAATTTTTCTGCAGCATTTTACTGTAATTCTTTTTCTCTTGAGCTAATTTTTTTTTTCACTTTTCAAAATTTCTTGCAGCCAGTTTTGCTGCATAATTTCTTTATTTTTCTGCAACACTGTATTTTTATTTTCTGACTTTAGATAGCTTGTTATTCCCCTACCCCAAACTTATAAATTTGCTTGTCCTCAAGCAACACAAATGGATGCTACCGCAAACTTAGTTTTAAAACTGATTCTTGATTAAACTCACAATGCCTCTAATTAATTGAATGGTAAAATTGGTTTTTCAGCAGGGCTTGTAATGAAGTTAATTCAAGAAAAAAGAATATTTAAGTTCAAAGGGGTGAACTAGGGCAATTAAGCATAAGGGAAGGCATTTTAGGCTAACTAAGTATATCAATCATAGCCTCTATCATGTGGGTGAAAACTGTAACATGCATATTCAATTAAGAACAAGGGCAAGTTCTAAAGAATGCAACCAAATATGATTAATCACACAAGAAAAAGAATTAGACAGCTCAAATCTCACTAGGTATTTATAAGTGATCATGTGGATTAATGAAAACACAATGCACTTTTTAGAAATATATGCACCTAGTGGCAATTGCCTCATTTTTGAAAATACAAGTGTGATCTCATTTTGAGAATGGGAAAAACAACTTAAAAAGAAATTCACACAAAATTCACAGCCAGCAGTTTATTATTCTAGTATTTTGGTGTTTTTCAAACACAATTCAGTGTAATGTGAAGCTAACACATGAATAAGGGGTAAAGAATGAAACCCCCCTTTCATGGTAGCTTGTGCAAGTGTCACCATCCAATGTGTGTGAGTGTTGTGTGTGTGACATTCTCTGCACAAAAACACCAGAATTCCATCAATTCACAGCAAGAGAAAAATGTAATTAGTTAGGAAGCTAATATAATTGCAGAACAGCTAAGTAAAAATTAAACCAAATTGTACCAAATAGTGATTACAACCCAAAAAGTTAAAAACTACCAGAAATTTACAAACTCCTAATAACAGAAATTAAATTCCTAAACTAGTCTTCTGCTGAATCTTCTTCCTCTGAGCTTTCCTCTTCAGAACCTTCTTCTTCTTCTTCTTCCACTACCTCTTCAAATGTTGGCTGAGGAAAGTGGGTTTTGTAGATTTGCATATTCTTGAAAACAGAAGAACGAAGGCATTGGGCATTCTCTGCCAAGTCTGGAGTATGATACATTTCATCTTTGGTCATTCCCAATTTCTGACCAATATTCAGCATAATACATTCCATTAACATAACTCCAGCTTTGAGGCTATTGTGCAGCTCAGTCTGCCTTTGAGCCAATTGATTCTGCCCTTCAGCTAGCTGTTTCAGAGTGTCCTTCATCATCATCAGCTTCTCTTTCTTGTATTGTGAAGGAATTGGAACTGCAGAGGTGCAGGAGACAGTTGCATAAATCTCTTTGATCAGAGCTGCAGAAATGGATGGTGCAGCTCTGATTTTCTGTTGATAATCGCAAAACTCTACTCCTGCGTCTTCACAAAGTAATGTAATTACTGAAAGGGAAGGCTAATAAATCCCTTTTTGTCTTCAGTATTCCCAAAATGCATTCACTTATTACTTCTCCCACATCTATGTAGATGTCGGAGACTATGGCAAAAAGCAAAGCAGCCCTCTTGACAGCTAGTGTGGAGCTATATTTGACATGCATGAAAGAATTTAAGATAAACATGCTCCATACTTTGGAAAAGGGCAGAAGATTCTTGGTCACAATGTGCTTTGGCTTCTTAGACTGGTTGAGCTCCCATGTGGTGCCTGGTTTCCCAATCCTTTCCAGAATCTGCACAAAATCAATATCTGGACTTTCCTTAAATGTTTTGAAGTCCAGTTGTGCAGCATGTTGTGCAGAATTAATTTCTAACACCCTGTTGATGTTTGCTGGAGAGAAGTCAATCCTCATGCCCTTGACCATTGAGCTGAACTTAGGGATTCAGTTTCCCTTAAACCTCATGGCATTGGCGTAAAATTCCTGAGTGATTTCCCTCTAACCTAGGCCAGTTGTTGCACAAAAGAATTGCCAGCCTCTTTTCTGGATTTCCTCTTTAAATTCTGGATAATTGTTCCCAGCTATTTGGAAAGCTCTATCGGGAACAATTTTTCTTCTTAGAATATTGGCTCTGAAAAAGTTTTCATGAGCCAAACTTCTGAATCTGGGATCATGTGTGGCAGGTGGTGAAGATCTTGAGGGTGCAGCTGTTCTTGGTGGAGGTGATGGTGAAGGAGATCTTGTTTGAAGTGGTGGAGATGGTGAAGGTTCAGGTGATCTTGGGTGAGGTGGGTCAGAGATTTGAATAGGTGAAGCACTTGAGGCACCATCAGTTCTGGCCTTCTTTGCTGCTGAAGTGTTCCTAGCTTGAAGATTTCTGCTAGATCTTCTTGTTGGAGTTGTGGAAGATGCAGCTCTCTTCTTCTTAGGAGTGGTAGAAGATGCAACTTGCTTCTACTTAGCAGTGCCTATAGGTGTGTTGAATGAAGTCTTGACCGTTTTTCAGTTTCTGCAAGAAAGAAAAGTTTGAAATTTAACACAGAAAGTTCAATAAGATAATTTGCAGAATTTCAAGTTTTCTAACACTATAACCATGCAGGTTGCTATTAAGATAATTCACCATACACATACTCATACACAACTGCACAAGTTTAAGCATTAACAGTCAAATCATGTTAACTTCCAATTTCTGAGTTCAGAGTGCACACTCTCAGACAGTATCATGTTAACGCAAAAGAAGTATTTCATATTATCAATCAATCTTTCAACAAACTCTGTAATTTCAGTAGGAAACTATGTTAACAATTGATGTCATATCAATCTGCAGATAGGAAAGCACAAATGCACAGATTTGAACAATCATATTCAAAAAATTCTAAACTGATCTCCCTAGTTTTGTAAGTTTGAGTGCACATGTTCTCAGAAAAATATGGTAATGCAGAGAGCTAAGTTTAGATTTAAACTAACTTTCCACCTATTTATGCAACTACTCATTATTAGCAAGGAGTTATTGTATCACATTCATCCAAAACTGGTTTCAGAATTACAATTAATTTCAGAAAAGCATATTCAGACCTTTTCAATGCAACACTTTCACAAAAGTCTGTTTATACATATTGGATTCTGCAGAAATTTGATTCAAATTTTATGCAATGTAGGTTCGACTTTCTTAAAAATATCACGACTGATAGTAACTACTTATTCAGCATTTTTTTTTTCATTGAATCAAAAATTATCAGAACAGTGGCTCATTACTCATCTGAGATTTTCTTCTAACTTTAAAATCAAAACATACAAATACATAATCTTGAGCAATCATATTCAGAGAAATTCTAATTTGGCAGTTCACAATGTATTTACTTTTGCAACGAAACAGGGTAGCAAAGAAATATATTTCCAATTTTCAACTAATTCCTCGACATGGTTCTTCAACTCAATCATTTTCAGCAAAAACAATTCAATCAAAGCAAAGCAGGTTCAAATGTTCTTGTAAAAAAATTTAAATGACAGAGAGACTCATTCAGTGTATTGTTCATGCTATTATTGAGTTAAATAACCTCAAAATAATTTTCTATTACTCCCTTTTTTCATTTTTCTTAGAGTATAAACACTGAAAACTCTAACCTGCAATTTCAGAGAGAAGAGGGTCGCGTACCTGATGAAGATGATAAGGGAATATGGGGGAAATGCTTGTTATGGCTAAGTCGAGACACAAGGGGCTTGCAATCGCACATAACTTTCAGAGAGAAGAAGAATTTTTTAGTGTAGAGGTAAGGGCGTGTTCACTTTGATTTATATTTATAATCACGCTTGGGCACGTGACAACTTTACTTAGAAAAAGTGAACGTTATACATTTAATACACTCAGCGTTATCACTATTTTTTAGCAGAGTGAGTGTTCCAGAGAGTGGATTTTTCAGAGTGAGGCACGCGTTATCACTATTGCTGAGCAAAGTGATAAAGCGCAGCAAAGTGATAACTTTTTTCAATAAAAGTACTAACGCGGAAATATTGGAGGTTTACTTACCTGTGCGTAGTCACTTTTACCAATAAAAGGGAACGATCCAGAGAGCTAGTTTTCCCATCTGTCTCTGTGTGATCACTTTTATCAGGAAAAGTGATTGTTCCAGCAGGGATTCTCCAAACTTAACTCTCTGCATAGCTCCTTTTCTGCAAAATAGTGACTCCTCTCATTAATCAAATACCTCTAAAACCTCAATTAATTCAGTTTTCATTCTTGACTCCATCAAATACACACTCTAAACATTGAATTTCAATTCAAGTATCCCAAATGTACCTCAGAAAATCTGATACAGTAGAATATTCACATACATTGTGCAGAAACTTCCAGAAATCTATCAAATCTAATTATGCAGAATTTCAAACTTTTAACTACACATTCACCTCATTAATTCCCAATTTAAACATCCAATTGTACCTTAGAAAGCCAGATTCAGCAGAGCTTGCAGAAAATTATAGAAAAAATGAATATGCAGAATCACAAATTGCAGAAACTACAGACTATGAAATGCAAACTCCTAAAACACTACAAAAAGCTTAAAATGAGTTAGAAATGTGAGTTGCCTCTCACAAAGCGCTTCTTTAATGTCACTAGCTCGACATTAGTTGTTCCTCACTCAAGAGGAACAAATTTTAAACATGATATGTTCCTTGCAAACTCCTCTCCATGATAGATTTTCAATCTTTGGGCATTGACCTTGAATTCTCTCCCTGTTTTCTAATCTTCTATAAGAATTGCCCCAAAGGGAGAAGTCTCCTTAATTAAAAATGGTCCAGACCATCTAGATTTCAGTTTTCCTAGAAACAATTTTAATCTTGAATTGAATAGCAGTACTTGCTAGCCAGGTCTGAAATCTTTTTGCAAAATGAACTTGTCATGGATTCTCTTGGTTTTTTCTTTGTACAACTTTGCATTCTCATTGTCTGAATTCCTCCAATTCATGCAGCTACAGAACTCTCTTCCTTCCAGCATTTGACAGATCAAAGTTAAGCCATTTTGTAGTCCAATATGCTCTATGTTCCAGCTCTAGAGGTTGGTGACAGGCCTTTCCAATTTCTAACTAATATGGAGACATACCAATTGGAGTTTTAAAAGCAGTTCTATATGCCCACAATGAATCATCCAGCCTCTTTGACCAATCCTTCCTTGAGCTGTTCACAACTTTCTCCAGAATTTGCTTGATTTCTCTATTTGAAACCTCTACTTGTCCACTTGTTTGTGGATGGTATGGAGTAGCAGCAACCTTGTGCTTCACACCATATTTCATTAATACAGCTTCAAGCTACTTGTTGCAGAAATGAGTACCTCCATCACTTATCAGCACTCTAGGCACACCAAATCTTGAAAAAATGTTCTTTCTTATAAAAGAAATCACTACCTTTGCATCATTTGATCTGGTGGGAATTGCTTCTACCAATTTAGACACATAATCCACAGCAACTAGAATGTATTCATGTGAGAATGATGGGGGAAATGGTCCCATGAAATCAATCCCCCATACATCAAATAGTTCCACTTCTAGGATGTTGGTTAATGGCAGCTCATGTCTTCTTGAGGTATTTCCAGTTCTTTGACATTTATCACAATTTTCCACATACTTCTTGGCATCTTTGAAGAGTGTAGGCCAAAAGAAACCTGCTTGCAAAACATTTACAGCAGTCCTTGAACTTGCATGGCGGCCTCCATATTCTAAATTGTGACAATGCCATAGTATCTCAGCTTGCTCACTTTGTGGAATGCACCTTCTAAGTAACCCATCTACTCCAATTTTGAATAGGTATGGGTCTTCCCACACATAGAATTTGCTGTCATGTAGGAACTTCTTCTTTTGCTGCCAAGTAAACCTCTTTGGAATGAATTGAGTGGCTTTAAAATTTGCAATGTCAACAAACCAAGGCATGTTTTCCACTGCAAACAGCTTTTCATCTGGAAATTCTTCATTTATTTCCAATGATTCAGTGGTTAAACTCTCTAAAGGTAATATGGATAGGTAGTCAGCAACACTATTTTCTTTCCCTTTCTTTCTTTAATTTCTAGCTCAAATTCTTGGAGAAGCAGAATCCATCTTAATAATCTGGGCTTTGTATCCTGTTTTGTCAAAAGATATTTAAGAGCAGCATGATCAGTGTATACAATCACTTTCGAACCCATTAAATATGATCTGAACTTATCAAAAGCATATACAACAGCTAAAAGTTCTTTTTCTGTTGTTGTGTAATTTACTTGTGCAGGATTTAACACTTTGCTTGAATAATAAATAACATGCAATTTCCTATCTTTTCTCTGTCCTAACACAGCACCCACTGCACTATCACTTGCATCACACATGAATTCAAAAGGTAATTTCCAAACTGGTTTTGCAAGGATAGGTGCAGAAATCAGTTTCTCTTTTAAAACAGAAAATGCATGCAAATAATTATCATCAAATATGAAATCTGCATCCTTTATAAGTAAATTACTCAAGGGTTTAGCAATCTTGGAAAAATCTTTTATGAATCTTCTATAAAAACCAGCATGTCCTAAAAAACTTCTAACTCCCTTAACATTGATAGGTGGGGGCAATTTACTAATGACTTCTATCTTAGCTTGGTCCACCTCCATTCCTTTCTCTGAAATTTTGTGACCAAGGACAATGCCTTCTTGTACCATAAAATGGCACTTCTCCCAATTCAACACAAGGTTAGTGTCTTGACATCTACAAACCAAATGGCATTCTCCTATATGCAAAGACTCCAAATGGACATGTAAATGCAGCTTTCTCTTGATCCAAAGGATCCACAGCTATTTGGTTGTAACCTTTCAAATTTGTAATACTCCATCCAATTGCAGATTTGTGTTCTCTCAAAATTCTTAGCAGTTTTCCCTCTTGTTCTTCCTTAAGTTCATTATTGATGATGACTGGATTTTCATGTTTCTCATCCAAAAATGCATATCGCAGGTGGGAAGGAAACTGTTTCAGCTCTAGCTTTTGCTTTTCCTTTTCTTTATCACCCTTCTTCAGCTCTTCCTTTACTGAATTTTCTGCAAATTTTTGAATTGGCAGAGCTTCCAATTGCTGCTGCACTTCCATGATATATTTTTCATGCAGAAGTTCAGATTTGTTATTCCCTGCAGATATTATTTCTTCTAACACAGTAAGTTCATCAATTTCATTAATATGGTGTTGTGTAATAAAAGCATCCAGTATATCTACCTTCATACATGTACTATCTTCAATTGGATATTTTAAAGCTTCAAACACATTAAACACTACCTTCTCATCTTGAACTTGAAGCATAAGTTCACCTTTCTGCACATCTATTAAAGCTCTCCTGGTTGCAAGAAATGGCCTCCCTAGGATCAAAGGAATGTTAGAATCCACCTCCATGTCTAGAATTACAAAATATGCAGGAAAAATAAACTTATCAACTTTAACTAATAAATCTTCAACAACTCCATATAGGTAAGTGTATGATCTATTAGCTAGCTGCAGTGTAATGTTGGTGGGCTTCACTTCCTTTATGCCAAGTTTCTGCAGAACACCCAATGGCATCAGATTTATGCTTGCTCCCAAGTCACACAATGCTCTTTCCACAGTGTAGTTTCCTATTTCACAAGGAATGCTAAATAATCCAGGATCTTTCAGCTTTTGAGGAAGTTTTCTCTTAAGAATGACATTGCACTCCTCTGTCAAAGGTACTGTTTTATCATGCTCTAGCTTCCTTTTTCTGGAAAGTAGTTCTTTCATAAACTTTGCATATGAAGGCATTTGCTCCAAAGTTTCTGCAAAAGGAATGTTAATTTGTAATTTCTTAAAGACATTCATAAACCTTTCAAATTGTTCCTCTTGTTTAGGATTTTGGACTCTTTGAGGATAGGGCAGTCTCTTGTATTTTTCTGGATCTATTGGCTTACAAGCTTCCTCAAAGAGTTGTTTTTTGGTTTTCCTCTCAGAATTCATAGAAACATCTACTTTTTCTTCTGAATGGTCTTTCTTCAATAGCTTAAAATTTCCTTGCTACAGATCTTGTTCAATTTTCCTCTCTGCTGCATCATTCACTTTCTTTTCTGCAGGTTTAGGACTTGCAACTACAGCTCCACTCCTTGTAGTTATGGCTTGACATTGCTCTTTAGGATTGATTACTGTATTGCTTGGAAATCTTCCCTCATCCCTGCTGGATAGTTGTTCAGCTAATTGTCTGATTTGTGTTTCCAATTTCTTCATAGAAGCTTCTTGGTTCTTGAAGCTTGTTTGAGTTACTTTCATGAATTGCAACATGGTTTCTTCCATCTCAGTCAACCTGTCATTCATAGGCTTGGAAAATTTCTGATTTCCTTGAGGTTGAGTGGATGAATTCCTCTGAAAATAAGGCTGTTGTGTTGCTGGACCTGCATTAGAAAAAGGCAAATTTGAGTTAGAATTCTTTGCAGTAGAATATTGATTATTCCAATTAGAATACTGCTGAGTTCTATTATTCGAAAATTGAAATCCAGGGGGATATGATTGTTGTTGTCTCTGAAAATTATTCATATAATTCACTTGTTCTTGTGGTTCACTTGTAGATGCCTCACATGCGCCATTTACATGGTTTCCTCCACAAAAATCACAACTTAGTTGACTGGTAGGTATACTTCCTATTTGCATATTGCTAATTTGTTGAGTTAAGGCAGCTAATTGTTCTGAAAACATTTGATTTTGTAGCTGATTCTGTGCAAGAAAAGTTTCCAGAACCTTAGCTTCATGACCTGAGTTTCTTCCTTGATTTCTTGAGTTTGAATTCTGATACATTGAAGATGCCATCATCTCAATAATTCTCTGAGCTTCTTCCAAGGACTTTGTATTTAATGAACCTCCAACAGCAGCATCATCCATTGTTCTTGTTGCTGCATTCATCCCATTATAAAAAGTTTCTAATTGCATCCAATCTGGGATACAATGATGTGGACACCTTCTAAGCAATTCTTTGTATCTTTCCCAAGCTTCATACAATGATTCTCCTTCTTGCTGCACAAAGGATGTAATTTCTCCTCTCAGCTTAGCAGCTTTGGATGGAGGGAAGTACTTAGTTAGAAACTTATTCACAAGTTCTGTCCAGGTTGTGATGCTTCCTTATGGTTGAGCTTGTAACCAGCATTTTGCTATATCTCTCAAGGAAAAAGGAAGTAATCTCAATCTGATAGCTTCTTCACTAACTCCATTCATTCTTATGGTGTCACATAGCTGCAGAAAATTTGAAATATGTAGGTTAGGATCATCAGAATTTCCACCAGAAAACTGATCCTGTTGGACTAAGTGTAATAAGGTAGGTTTAATCTCAAAATGGTTGTCTTGAATAGTTGGCCTAATTATAGAAGAGTTAAAACCTTGCATGTTAGGAATAGCATAGTCCCCTAATGTTCTAATTCTATTTTGTTCAGCCATCTCTCTTGCTGGATTTGGTTGTCTCAAAGGTGTAGGTGTTCTTTTCACTCTAGGATTACTCTGAAATTCTGGAGAATGGACAGCTTCTAATTCACTATCACTTCCTATGACTTTTTCTGCTCTAGACACTTTTCTCAATCTTCTCAAAGTTATGTCTATGTCAGGATCAAAGACTAGAATTGATTTATTCTTGTTTTTACCACGCATATACAAATTACAATGAAACAAAAATAGACTACAACCAGTATTCAGAAATAGACAACAGAAATCATGCAAAATCTATCAGTAAAAGCATATAGAAACTTAAATCTAGCAGTTGCAGAATTGTAAAATCATGTAAAAATATGCAGAATGGAAATTACAAATATGAAGACAATGAAAATCGAAATTATGCAGATAAAAAGGATGTAAAAACTCTGAAGCAAACAGTAATATTATGCAGAATGCTACACAAGGTGCAGAAAAATTATGCAGAAAGAAATTTGAAAGTAAAACAACAAAATAAATGCTCAATCTAGCTACTTTTCTACTACTAATGATATTGAAATGCAAATTCCCCAGCAACGGTTGTCACGACCCCTTTTATAAGGAACCGAGAACATTGTTTCTACATCACAAACTTATTTAAAATAAATAAAGTATAGAGAATATAAATATGAAATTCTCTTCTCATTCAAAATAAAACAGAGTTTCTTACAACGAATATCTAATAAAACAACACAATATTACATTAGTTCATAATATTCAAAATACCCAAAATTATACTACGTAGCTCCCTCTACATGAGGTCTCAAAATATAAGGGAAAAAGAACTTTGATGCAGTATTACTTGACCCCAGCTTCTAACACTTCTTCACTAGCCCCTCAGCCTGTGAAGTAGATGCAACACCTGCTACATCTGCTCACGTACCACCGTACGATCATCGCAGTACACACGCACACAACGACATAGAAAGAAATGCAAGGGTGAGCTTACCAAACTTAAAATAAAATCATATATATAGAGCAAAATATTTCTCACAGCAATAATCCCATGCATTTCCAGCCCATCTAATG
This sequence comes from Abrus precatorius, assembly GCF_003935025.1. Lineage (NCBI taxonomy): Eukaryota > Viridiplantae > Streptophyta > Magnoliopsida > Fabales > Fabaceae > Abrus > Abrus precatorius. The sequence goes on from NW_020874439.1 coordinate 14,914,022, forward strand.
CACAGCATGAAAACGGTTTCCAACTGGTTTCACAGCCTAAGTAATCCAGAAGGAACCGAGCCGGTCCGGGAGCGACCCATTCCGGTATCTGGATCCAGACAGCACATCACAGCAGCTCAGCATGAACTTACCGTTACACGTCTACCCACCTAAACATGTAACTTGTCTCTATAATGATGCAAAACATATATCTCAACATGATGCACACCGCCAAAATTATTTTAACAGCTCAGCTAAGGCAAGTTTAAGATAGATCAGCCAAAATCTCAGCATTTTAAATCAATTAACAGCAGTTACAGCTTAGAAAATAGCTTTTATTCAATAGATCTAACAAAATCATATCAAAACATCTTAAAATAGCATATTAAACCGTTCAAAACGTAGTTCATAGGTTAAAGTAAACTCCCCTTACCTCAGAAAGATGATTCACACTAGATCTACCGAATATTACTTGTTTTAATGCAAGATTCACCGAAGATTCGACTTTAAAACGAAGTTTCTCCTAAGAACACTATGAACTTCTATGAGAAAGAGAAGGAGAAGAGAAACGAACGATAAATCTAACTTCAAACTTAAAGAAACTTACTTCAAATCCTTCAGAATAAACGTAGGATCTTAGATCTGGCGAGAAATCTAAGTTTAGGAAGGTTTAGTATGAGAGAAATGGTAGTTTTTGGCCTTAGAACCTTTGAGAACCTTGGATAGGGGTGAAGAAATGAAAATTTCGTGTGAAGCCCCCTTTTTATAGAAAATTTTTGAAATTTACTGTTCACCGCCGAATTTACTGTTCATTGCCGGAAACACTGTTCACCGACTTACTGTTCACGCCGAAAACACTGTTCAGGGCACTATTCACGCTGGAAAATATTGTGCACGCGTACTATACACGCACTGTACGCTTATGTGACGTCAGCAGTCACTGTACATACACGGTTTTCACTGTTCATACGCAGTTTGCACTGTTCATAGGCGGTTTTACTGTTCATTCGTCACTGTTCATACGGTACTGTTCACTTCTTTTTCTTTTTTTTTTTAAATAATTTCAAACTCCATCTAAATCTATTCCAATACCAAATAATCCTTCAATTAACATTGAACAAGTATAAAATATTATAGATTACTCAATAATAAATCTCTAGCCTGACAACGGTGCCAAAAACTTGTTGTTGGCAATCTACACTAGCAAGTGCACTAGGATTGCAGCAAGTAATGAGTAATTTTTAAGATCCAAGTATCGTCTCCACAGGGAATTTAGGTTTCAAGTGCCACTTCACAGAATTATAACCATTTGAGCCATACGAATTTTGGAATGAGATTTGTAACATATAACAGCACTAAACCAAAGCAATTAAAGGTAAAGAACTTGCAGAAAAATAGAGTATAAGATTTGTAATGAGATGAGATAGGAATGAAGAATAGTTAGGAATTTACTTTACAAGAATATCAATATTAATTCAATTATGCTTCTGAACATTCAAGAACTTGGTTAATTGACAATCAGTTTCGCATATCAATAGCCAAAGGGTAATTCCTTAACTCATTGACCCTAACAAGTAACTAAACCACCCTAATCCCTTAGGTGAAGTTCAATTTCAAGTTGCATTATGACTTAGAACCTTAAGATTGCAAAATTAGGTCTCCTTATCCCTAAGAAATCCCCAAATTCTGATTGCTAACTCAGATCAGATAAGCAAATCCAACTTCCATTGGTAATTGTTCCTCTAAGATGAATCAAATGAATTTCCATTCATAGATTGCAAGAAAAACAGAATTCACAATTCAATTAATCCAAGAACTCAAAATTCAGAAGCAAGAGTCAAATCAATACATCAATTTGAGTTCCATAAACTCCTAACTACAAAAAAAACTACTCAGACATGGGAGAAAAGAAAGAGAAAGAAGAAGAAGAAGAAGAAAAACTCCAAGAAGCCATGGCTAGAAGCTCCAATCCGATTCCTCTTTGTGGAAGCTTCAAGACTTGACCCCAATCTTCTCTCTCAAGCTCTCTCAACGAGATCTAATAGAAAAATGGAAAAATAAAACTGAATCGCAGAAAATCTGCACGTTTCTGTTATTTATAGAATTTTCTAGATTTGCGCATTATCACTTTTATGAGAAATAGTAGCCACGCAGAAGGTTTATTTATGGTTGCGCGTTAACACTTTTATGAGAAAAAGTGACCACGCGCAACTTTCCTGATATTGAAGGCTCTCTGGAACTATCACTCTTGCTGATAAAAGTGACTACGCAGAGCTCAAGTGGTTGCGCGTGATCACTCTTAAGAATAAAAGTGATTAAGCGCAACTCGCCAAGTTGAAGGCTCTCTGGAACGTTCACTTTCGCTGATAATAGTGGTTACGCAAAGCTTTTCCTGATATTTGCCTCTCTGGAACACTCACTTTTACTGATAAAAGTAATAACGCCCAGGCTTTCTTCTTTTTTGAACTCTACAGTGATCACTTTTACTGACAATAGTGATCACGTCCAGTTTGCACTTTCTTGGTCTTGTGTTTTTGGAGTCCAGACTTGCTTCTTTCTTCTTCCTTGTCATCAAGCCTCCATTTCCATGATCCTTGCTCAATTTATTCCTTCAAAAACAAGATTAAAAACTTAATTTCTAAGCAAAATTTCTACAATTGCTAAGATAACTACATATGTAAACAAACTTCAATTCCTTCTCTTTTTTCTAAGTTTTTCTGCTTTCTTCATATATTTTTTTTATTAATTATGTTGGAATTATGCTAAAATATCAGTAAAAATATGGATTCATCAATCAATATTCAGCTTGGTGGAGATTATCACTAGAAGTTTTTCATTTGCCTCTAGATAGGCATATTTCAGATGTTTTGGCAAAGGATTGAGCTCCAGTATGGGAGGTTGCTCCACAGAGGGAACTAATTTGACACTCTCATTAGAAGAAATCTCTGCAACATTCAAATCAAAGGAGTTAAATTCAATTGTTCTTGCTGAACTCAATAAATCACATTCTACCCTTACTAGTTTTTCAATCTCTCCAATATCATAAGTTACAGAATTCACATTCAAAAGTCAGAAATACAAGTGTCACACATAGAGGAATTATTACAATATTCACAAATGGAAGTGTCTATAAGTTTAGAAAAAGTAAGAGAAAAATCTTCTTCTAAAAGTTCAAAAAATTGTTCATCTATCAAATCATCAAACAAATCAATCTGGAAGACAGAATGTTCTTCAAATGGGTGTTTCATGGCGTCCAAAATGTTGAAGCTCACAATGCTATCTCCAAACTCCATAGTAAGTGTCCTGGCGTGCACATCAATTTTTGTTCTTGTGGTCTTCAAGAACTGTCTTCCTAGGATAATAGGTGCAGCACTCTTCATTGACTCTCCCTCTTGCATATCCAGGATGTAGAATTCAGCTAGGAAGATAAGATCATTTACTCTAACTAGCACATCTTCAACAACCCCAGCTGGATTTGTTATGCTCCTATTAGCTAAGTGGATAACCACACTTATAGGCTGCAGAGGGTCAAGAGATAGTACAGTAAAAATGGAAAATGGCATGACATTTATGGATGCTCTTAAATCTAACATGGCATTCTCAATCCTATTATTACCAATGATGCATGGGATGGTGAATGTTCCTGGGTCCTTACATTTTTCAGGCATTGTGGATCGTTGTTTCTCAAAAAGTGCAGAAACATTCCTACCCATGTTTACTTTTTCATTAACCTTAAGACGCCTCCTGTGAGTACATAAATCCTTCAAGAACTTGGCATACTTAGGTATTTGCTTGATTACATCTAGTAAAGGTATGTTCACCTCTACCTTCCTGAAGGTCTCTATAATCACTTTCTCAGCCTCTTCAATTTTCTTACTTGGCTGGATGACTATATGAGGAAATGGTAGAGGAATTGCTCTTTCAACATTTTCTACTCCCTTGGGTTGGGCAGGTATGGATTCTGGCTGTTCTTGAGTGTTTTCCTCTCTATTTTGACCAACTATAACTTGAGTGCAACTTGAGTCTTCTTTCTCCTTGAGCATTGTGGGCTCTTGCATCACTTTTCCAGATCTCAGGGTGATTGCACTTACATTTTTAGGATTTACCACAGTTTGTGCAGGGAGGTTCCCTGAGCCTTAAGATTACATTTGATTCAAAAAGGAGGCTAGTTGTCCCACTTGATTCTCCAAAGTTTTGATACTAACGTCAGTTCTCTACTAAAAAGTGATGTTGTTCATGGTCAATTGCTTCATGAGCTCTTCCAATGATGGCTCATTTTTCTGGGATGCACTTGGTTGTGAGGAAGATGGTTGGTTATGATGTTGGGCTTGTTGTGGTTGATGTTGGGATTGATGGAACCTATTTCATGAAGAAGATGAAGGTTCTTCAAAATGTTTAGAATTATGCTTATGTGTTCTAATGTTTCTATGAAATGTCCAGAGATTCCACAAGTCTCCAGGATTTGATCTTGTCATTCACTAGAAACTATGAGTAGTGAAAAGAAGTAAACTAAATGAAATAACAAAAAATGCATAAAAATGCAGATAACAATTATGCAGAAAACTAATATCTAGTTGCACTAAAATAAAGCAATAACACTGAGCAACAAAAAAAATAGAAAAAACTGCAAATTATTCCACAAACGTAGCACACAGTCACAAATTATGCAGTAGAAACGAAACAAATGTAACACCTTAATATATATATATATATATATATATATATATATATTCATTTTTTCCTCCTTCCTTATATATACATATACAAACGTGTTTTGATTTCAAAAATTGATTTGCCTTGATAGCTTCTTTTGTTACCTACTTATGTTTCAGTGTAATTATAAGCCAATTCGTGCAAAAAGTCTTACTAAATAACATTAAGTGAAAAACCTTCACAATAACTTCTCTTTCACAAAAAAAAAAAGAAGGAGAACCCCATATTTCTTCAGGACATCCACCACGTTAGAAGTTTTAGACTATTGTCGGAATAACCCCATTCATACATAAAATCCTCAAACATATAATAAAGGACATTCAGTCCCATCTTATTCATGCATGGCGTGATTAAGGTGTTCTTATTTTCAATCCACACGTGTATCCTACTCAACTATTTCCTCGATTTGGTAGATGTTACTCCAGCCATGATGTTCATACACATTAGGAAAGTGAGGCAGAATTTAAAAACCCAAAATCTTGACAACATTACATAGATCCTCCATTAAATTTAAACCTTCCCTGCATGTGAAACATGTCCTTCACTTGTTAAGCTAAGAGCCACCTAAACCCCTCAAATCCAGCTTGAAAAGACCATGGTTCTGCATTCTTCCTCCGAAATGAAGCCCATTAATGATTAAGTGAGTGGCATGGGGAGATCAAAACACAACCACTCGTAGTCTCATCAGATTGATGTTACTGCACTACACGCTTAGAGGATTTTGCCATTGAGAAGAAGGGACAAAAATAAAGAAGAAGAACCGAACTTAACAAATCTGTTGCATGCATTAGAAGACGAAGGGAGAATGTGTCAAGGGTATCCTTCTATTAATTAATTTAAAGACATTTGATTCTTGAGTGTTTTGATTTTTTCCTCTCCTCTCGCAATTCGTCATCTCTCTTTATTTCATTCTTTTGCCCTGCCTCTCCAAGAACTTTGATCAAGGTTTCCACCGAGCTGAACCAAGATCTTTCACATCCATTATCTCTTTACCTTGAGACCTTTGTTGACAAGTAAGGGGGAGTCCATAATGTGTGAAAATCTTGCTGCATGTATTACCAAATTTTTTTGCTGCATTTTAGTTAAACTTTATTGTTTATTTAGCTGAATCTTTGTCGTACATTCAACCAGATTTTATTACATGCGACTTAATAAATAAAATCAAATCCTTTCATTGGATAAGGAAGAGAACGAAGAATAATAAAGAATTGAAATAGAATGTAGGCAATGGAAGTTAAGAATAAATATATTATAATAATTATAATAATAATAATAATAATAATAATAAATATAATAATAATAAAATGAAAATAACAATGATCATTAGTGCCAATTTCGTGTATGACTAACAAATGCTCTTTGAATGAATACAACAAATTCCATGGTTTAAAAAGGGACCTTAGAGTCAAAATGAGTGGTAGGAATAATGAAATAAAAGTTAGCCCATATGGTTTTATGTGAAGATCTAGTTCACTGTGTCAATGGTATTGATCAAGAAATATTTATATAGACAAATGAAAAAAACTAAACAAGGACTTTGAAAATAATCATGCATCACAACCCCTTTTATAAGGAACCGAGAACATTGTTTCTACACCACATACTTATTTAAGATAAATAAATAATAGAGAATATAAGTATAAAATTCACTTTTCATTCAAAGTAAAATAAAGTTCCGTACAACAAATATCCAACAGAACAACATAATATTACATTTATTTTATAATATTCAAAATACCCAAAATTATACTACGTAGCTCCCTCTACATGAGGTCTCAAAATATAAAGAAAAAGAGACTTTAATGCAAGATTACTCAACTTCAGCTTCTAACATTTCCCCACTAGCCCCTCAGCCTGTGAAGTAGATGCAACACCTGCTACATCTGCTCATGTACCACCGTACGATCATCGCAGTACACACACACAACGACATAGAAAGAAATGCAAGGGTGAGCTTACCAAGCATAAAATAAAATCATATATATAGAGCAAAATATTTCTCACAGCAATAACTCCATGCATTTCCAGCCCATCTAATGCACAGCATGAAAATGGTTTCCAACTGGTTTCACAGCCTAAGTAATCCAGAAGGAATCGAGCTGGTCCAGGAGCGACCCATTCCGGTATCTGAATCCAGACAGCACAGCACAACAGCTCAGCATGAACTTATTGTTACACGTCTACCCACCTAAACATGTAACTCGGCTCTATAATGATGCAAACATATATCTCAGCATGATGCACACTGCCAAAATTATTTTAACAGCTCAACTAAGGCAAGTTTATAATAGATCAGCCAAAATCTCGGCATTTTAAATCAATTAACAATAGTTACAGCTTAGAAAATAGCTTTTATTCAATAGATCTAACAAAATCATATCAAAACATCTTGAAATAGCATATTAAACCGTTCAAAACGTAGTTCATAGGTTAAAGTAAACTCTCCTTACCTCAGAACAATGATTTACACTAGATTTACCGAATATTACTTGTTTTATAGCAAGATTCACCGAAGATTTGGCTTTAAAACAAAGTTTCTCCTAAGAACACCATGAACTTCTATGAGAAAGAGAAGGAGAAGAGAAACGAACGGTAAATATAACTTCAAACTTATAGAAACTTACTTCAAATCCTTCAGAATAGACGTAGAATCTCAGATCCGACGAGAAATCTAAGTTTTGGAGGGTTTAATATGAGATAAAATGGCAGTATATGGCCTTAGAACCTTTGAGAACCTTGGATATGAGTAAAGAAATGAAAATTTTGTGTGAAACCCCCTTTTTATACAAAATTTTTTAAATTTACTGTTCACCGTCGAAAATTATTGTTCATCGCCTTACTGTTCACGCCGGAAACACTGTGCACACGTACTATACGCGTATGTGATGTCAGCCATGACGTCAGGATGATGTCACTAATGATGTCAGCGGTCACTGTACATACGCGGTTTGTACGCGGTTTGCACTGTTCATAGGCAGTTTTACTGTTCATCTGACATTGTTCATACGGTACTGTTCACTTTTTCTTTTTTTTAAATAATTTCAAACTCCATCTAAATCTATTCCAATACCAAATAATCCTTCAATTAACATTGAACAAGTATAAAATATTATAGATTACTCAATAATAAATCACTAGCCTGACAGTGTGTGTTTGCTTGTTTGGTACATTGTATGTATCGCATGTAGATGGGATCCGAGATGGTCAAGATGATGGTCCTCCCGACAGCGGACGACCTATGGATATATGATGATGCCACCTAGCAGACCATTTATCAGGGTTTTGCCCGTATGTCTTTTGGATCATTTACTGAGGGGGGTTGGGAGACTCACTACATTACGGACTTACCTATTAAGATTGTTTTTCCCTTACCTCTTTATGCTACCTCCATATCTTTTCCTCTCATTACTCCTAGGACTGTGTAACACCTTATATTTCCTTCCTCAATATATGATAAATTTTCATAAAATTTAAATAGTAAAGTAAATTTTCTTTCAAAAACTCTCAAATAAGAAAGAGATATTGAAATGATATAAAGTTCATAGAGTAAAATTTCATTAATTCATAAGTACTTTTAGAAAAACAAAGATCCTAAAATTTTCATCAGCAACAAAAAAGAAATAGTAGTTTTACAACTATTTCAAAAGAATGTTATAGAACTAAAAATATTCATTACATAACTCAAACTAACTAAGTCCTATAGCAGTTCTCATCCATCCATGCACTGTGAGCCTGGTACTATTCATCCTGGTTTCCTGAAAATGTTGTGTAAGGGTGAGTCTCTACCTTACCACTCATACATAACACATATTCACCATAAAACACATCTTATCACGATTAAAGAAAACATCATGGCATTACATATCATAGTATCATATAAAGCATGTTCTCATCTCAACACATATTATATTCCACACATTCAAAATTTCTTTTTCTTTCTTTTATCCGCGCTTACCGCGCCCTGTGGCCATAGTTATCCGATGCCTCTATCTTGAGGTCTTTTACATCCATGTAAATAGTCGCCGGATGGCCCAATGCAATACAGATACAACGCATGCAATAGACAGTCCCTTAGCAAAGGTAATGATCAGGAGTCAAGTCGAGAAATGAGTGTGTGGCCATGTGGTGCATTCGAACATAATATTCCATGCACAATCCCGAATGTCACTCACCACCCTACATTTCCCCAAGATATCCCATATCGTCTCCATCTTCCACTCCCTAGTGTATCTCTGTAACTATTTACATCATATCATTTTTCCATATCATACTTTTTCAAGTATATTCACATGTTCACATATGTCATTTCTCATGTTCACACATATTTTTCATCATATTTCCACATACTTTTCATCATATACATCAAACCATGGTATATTCACAATACACATCATTTTTACATGAAACACAATATATTCAAACATGAAACATCCATCTCTTTGTATATTTCGTATCACAAAATCATAAAATCATATCAACCATCCTCAATATACCTTATCATGCACTATTTGAACATAATATCACATTTTCACCATGTACTCATCATAAAATCACATAACAATCAATTATTCTCACTTTTCACCAATTATTTCTCATAAAACAAGGATTATTCCACATATAATCACATACATGACAAGATGTATGAGAATACAAGTAATAAACATAACAAAATGATAAAGTAGAGCCCCCTTTACCTCAAAACAGAGCTTTTACAAAGATTTAACTGAAGATTTTAACTCTAGAACGGAGTTTTTCCTAAGAACATCATAAACATGTATAAGAAGAAGAAGAAGAAGAAGAAGAGAAACAAACGATAAATATAACTTCAAACTAAGAGAAACTTACTTGAAATCCTTTAGAACGGACGTAGAATCACAGATCTGAAGAGAAATCTAAGTTTAGGAGGGTTTAGTATGAGAGAAAATAGTGGGATATAACCTTAGAACCTTTGAGAACCTTGGATAGGAGTGAAGAAATGAAAATTTTGTGTGAAACCCCTTTTTTATAGAAAATTTTTGAAATTTACTATTCACTGTCAGAATTACTATTCATCGCCAGAAACATTGTTCACCGCCTTACTGTTCACGCCAGAAACGTTCGCGATCACTGTTCACGCTGGAAACACTGTGCACGCATACTGTACATGGACTGTACGCGGATGTGAGTCAACCATGACGTCATGCATTTGTCACTAATGATGTCATCGGTCACTGTACATAAGCAGTTTCACTGTTCATACGTGGTTTGTACTGTTCATAGGCAGTTTACTATTCATCGACAGTGTTCAAAGGCAGTTTTACTGTTCACATTTTGTTTTTATAATTTTTTTTATATATAAATTCTATCCAAATCTATTCCAATTATACTTTAATAAACCTCATTTTATTTAAATCAAAGTGCAAGATATTACAGACTGGGCCTGCCCCTATGGGCCTTGATGTCCCTGCTCTCCTACATGTTCCTGATGTGGCCCCTGATGCCCATATACCTCAACCATCCTCTCCTCCTCTTGTGGAGCTGATGAATCCACATATTATTAGATTTTTACTTGTCTTTTTAGTGTGCCTTGATAGAAAAATAGACTTAAGAAGTGTAAATAACATAAAAACATCATTTTGGTCAAATATCATAGGTTTCTTAATTTTTAGTTAATTTATATTGATTTACATAGATATAATTTGCAATTTTGATCATTTGAATAATTGTATAGGAATTTCTAGGCTTATTCCATAGATTTCTAGCCTTTGAGAAAATTTTAGTTGAAAGTGACTACTTTAGATTCCATAGTGGACATTACAGCAAGCTAGAACCAGAGGGTAGAACAAAGTGATCACTTTCGGAGCCATAGTAGATACTACAGAGACCCTAGTTTGAAGAGGCGTTGTGCATAGCCACTTTGGTTTCATAGTGGACACTCCAAAGAGGGCTGACAGGATGGGATGTTATGCGTAGCTACTATGACTTTCATAGTAACTACTATAGGCGACGACCACTTCACTATAAATGGATTTTGGAAATTAGGGTTGAGAAGCTTTTTACACTTTTAGATTTTTTCCATATTGGGAACACTTGGAGAGCCTAGGTCGGCCTTGGGTGACAACTAAGGGTCCAACCTAGGGTTTGATTTGTATTTTCTTCTTATTTCTCTTTGATTTTTCATCTTGATGTTATTGATTTCTCTTTACTTTTACTTTGTAATAAACCCATCCTCATGGAGGGCTAAACCTTTTGTAATCCTTATTGAGTTCATATGGATTATTGAATTCCTTGGCTTTTGAATGTTAATATAATTCCTTTTCTTTCATGAATTTCCTTTTCCTAATCTTTTGGATTGAATTAATGGTTGAAAGAGGAGGACATTGCTTAATTAACCCTACTTCGTTTTAATGAGATTCTAAACTTGAATTGCTTAATTCTTAGTTTATTTCTAAGGTTGCATAATCTTGGGATGAGAGATTGGAGTCCATTGAATTACTTAATTCGTATGGAAACATAAGGTTAATTTTTGCTTGTTAAATTAACCTAATTTTGGGAGGAGAGGTAGAGTATTAAATCTTGAGAGGAATAAGGATATAGTCTATATGAATGAACTAGGGGTTACTATATTCTATTAATTGAACTTTGCAATTTAATTTTCTGCTTAAGTAGATTGAACTTGAAATCACAAAATCCCCCTTTTTACTTGCTTTCTGAATACACTGCACACCATATGTTTGATATTTGGTCACTCATCCAATGATTCATAGGAGACGATCCAGGTTAACACCCTAGTATTACATTATTTTGTTTATATTTTGATGAGAATTCGTGACAAATCTTTCATATCATCAGGAGCCCGAGTGCATAGACATCCATGTCATTGAGTCCACCGTTCGACCCTGTCTACCTACTCCATCCCACAGACTTCCCCCATCAACGAGGCTGGCCCCTCACACCGTAGTCCCTCACCCCCTATGCCCTCTCCACTATCCCGTGTACCTCTACCTACGCCTGGTTGGTTGGAAGACGTAGATGAAGACCTGCCTAGTCTGCCTTCTAACCCGGATGCTACACTATCCTGCTCATCAGACTCTGATCCTTCAGAGAAATACATTCCTCTATACTGATGTAGTGTTATATATATATTTATGTGTGTGTGTGTGTGTGTGTGTGTGTGTGTGAATGTCCTTTCTTTTTACAAGATGGGGATGTTAAGGGGAATGACATGGGAATTGGTAGTTACTTTTTGAATATTTTGAATGACGTATAATTATGTTCTCCCTGGGATGTGGCATGTGTTTTGGCCTCTTTTATTTTTCCCCAGTCTCCAAATGAACTATGTTGTGACTATGTATTATGAATTAGTTAATTTCAAATGTCGTTCAACCAGTCGGCTTAGTCTTTAAATTATACTTAGATTAATTACTTGAAAGATTAAATGAATATTGCTGATGATGCACACTTGAAATTCTTACATGAGCAACTAAGCAATATTTGGTTATGCACGTTAACTATCCTATATAAATATATTCAGATGTGTGTGTGACATTACAATCAAGTACCGTGTTCTTAGATATACGTTCACTGTACTTGAGTTTATGATGTTAGAATGTCACAACAAAATGCAGAAAAATTAAAAATAGAATACTAAAACAGAGTAATTAACAAGTTTAATACAAAATTAACACTAAAGTCCCCGCTTTACCATCCTCAAGGTTCATCGTTGATCTAACACAAGCGTCCCATAGCTATGCCAACTATAACCTTAAGCCGTTTTCTCTTTTATGAATATGATACATGATAATAGCGTGGTCTCTAATTAATTCCATCCCTTTGTTCTCATAAGCTTTGATTTCTGAAATTTATTTATTTGTTTATTTATTTGCACACCAAAATAGGTTTTCATACAAGGTGACTTAAGTCAAGTCCTATTTTATTATTTCACATCTTATTGATCCTTCAACTTTAAGTATTTTTGGGTTACATGATTTAGGAATTCCTTGGGAAGAGTCTAGTAGTTGAAAACTTCACATGATTGAATTATTCATTTACTATCCAGCCATTTATTTGTTAATTTAGGTTGAATTTCACCAAGAATTATTTGCTTAGGGACTAGTTCTTCTACGGTTCTTGAACTTAAATTCTTTTCACTCATTTCTCTACTGGACCACTATGGAATTGGATTAAGCAATGTACAAAATAGAATTTCTTGTGATTAGGTTGTTTATTAAATTCTTATTCTCTTCCTCCCCTTTTTATTGCCAATGCTTATATATATATATATATATATATATATATATATATCACCGTCACCTAACTCCCAGAGGTTTATTTGATTTAAGCGCTGCATCATTCTTACTCCATTCTAATCTATTCTTTTTATTTATTCATTACTTCATGAGCCACTCTAACTTTTCCTAATGTCATTATTCATTGTTTTCGGGGTACATCTATCAGTATAGATTTATTTTGTTTCATTATAAATGTTTCTACCTATGACTCTCACTTACGGTCTTTAGAGAATTTAATATATACCATGCCTAATCACTATCTTTTCCTTTCTTTTTATCAATTTTTTATTGTTGGATCATAACTCTCGAATTGTAGTCCTTTAATTCATTGTCGTCATGCGTGCACACCATGTACTAATTATTAAATTGTGTCCTCTGCACTATTTTTTTTGTATGAGTAAATTATCGGTAATTGTCAAATTATCCTCACGGCCACTCTTATAAAATGCTAAGGGTTGAATCCTATCACTATACAATTAAAAACTCAGCCCTCCAGCATATTAATCTCAATCAAATACAATAATAAAATATCAGTTCATTCTTCATACGAACAATCGCAACAAAAAGACAAGTATCCTGTTCACTTAGTCTATCTCTATATACAATATGTGCACAACTTACAAAATAAGTCCTATTCGTATGACTACTAATGAAGATAAGGAAAATTCAAGGTTATTACTTTTGTTACAGAACATCCTTACTTATGCTGTCATGAGATTAATTAATAGGTCCATCTGTTTTCCTCATTCGGTTTCTTGCTCTCTCCCTATATTCTTAAGGAATACATCACACAATACCCTTTTTACATGCAAGAGTTATATGGGGTTCACTCAAGTTCTGGTTTGTTCTAATCCTCATATCCACACTGTAACTCCTATTATTTAGTCTCCTTCCATACCATAATGGGGACAATTTCCATGAGATTGCATGAAATAAAATCTTAACTAATCCTAAGGCAAGAGTCCATCTAAGCACACAGCAAGGCCTCAACTAACATGCAACAAGAAACTCAATTAACATGTAGCGAGGTTTGGCAAAATTTCACACATTTTGAACTCCCCCTTGTTAATAAGAATCACATGATTGGAAAAGGATATGGAGTGTGGAGGGTCGCGGTTCAGCTTGGTGTAGTCCTTGATGAAGTCTCTCAAGAAGCCAAATGAAGAAAGCAAAATATGGAAGGATGGGAAAGTGAAAAGAAAAAAATAAAAGAGAAGATTAAAATATAAGTATTAGATTGTTTGTTTATGATGGATTTCAGGATAAGTCATGGCAAGAAGGTATAGTCTAGCAACGACAATTGTCCTTAACAGATTGGCTGATGGTCTAGAATGTCGTGGTGGCACTCAAGATGAAAATGAGCACGAAGGATTGGATAGGTTTCTAAAGAGAAATCCTTCTCAACTCAAGGGAGGTTATGACCTAGCTGGAGCACAAGCTTGGATTCGAGAGCTTGAAAGGATTTTTGACACTTTGTTATGCACTAAGACACAAAAGGTAACATATGTTGTGTACTTGATGGTTGATGAAGCTGAAAACTAGTGGAAGCATGTTAGGATGACATTTGAGAATGAAGACAGAGATATTGTCTGGAATGCCTTCAAGGAAACATTACTTAACAAATATTTTTCAACTAATGTAAGGAATAGAAAGGAATTAGAATTCTTAGAAATTGAAATAAAGAAGTATGACTATTGGCGAGTTCACCGCCAAGTTTGAAGAGTTGGCATTGTACTACCCTCCGTATCAGATGGCGGACAGTGAAGCGTCAAAGTGTATGAAGTTTGAGAATGGTCTGAGAGCAAAAATCAAGGAGGCAATAGGGCACCAAGAGATCCGTGAATTCTTATGCTAATCAACAAGTGTAGAATCTTTGAAGGGAATCATAAGAGGATAACTCAATCAAAAGCAACCCAATTACACTGCTTGAAGGATTTGATTACACTAAAACAATCAGTCCTATTGTCAAACCTATTACCATTCGAATTATTCTTTCACTTGCTTTATCTAGCAATGGCCAATTCATCAGCTAGATGTAAATAATATTTTCTTGAATTGAGAGCTGCAAGAAGTGGTGTTCATGAGTCAACCACTGAGTTTCAAAGTTAGGAATCAAAAGCTAGTATGCAAACTGACAAAAGTATGGTCTCAAACAAGTACTAAGGGCTTGGTTTGAGAAACTCAATAATACTCATGTTCACTTAGGATTCCATGCTACCAAATATGACAATTCACTCTTCATCAGATTATCTCACACATCATCCTTATATATACTTGTCTATGTTGATGATATATTGATAATAGAAAGTTCTTCATCAGAAATACAAGCAATCACTGAAACTCTTCATTCTAAATTTGTTGTAAAGGATCTTGGTCAACTTTAGTATTTTCTGGGCATTCAGACATTTAGAAGTCTAGAAGGCACTCTTCATCTCTCTCAAACAAAATATATTATTAGTCTCTTAAAGAGAGCTAATATGAAATCATGTAAACTAATGCCTACATATGATTTCTAGTCTCAAACTCTCTGCTCATCAAAGAATTTGCTTTCATGATCCTTAGACCAATAGTAGGAGAACTACAATATATTACTATAACATGACTAGACATCACCTTCTCTATCAATAAGGTCTATAAATTCATGCACAATCCTTTAGACACTTATTAGAAGGCAGTCAAATGTATACTTAAATACCTTTATGGAACTCAACAATTTAGTTTACAATTTAAAATATGCTCAAACTTTCACTTCTTTGCTTATTGTGATTCTGATTGGGAGACTGATCTAGATGTCAACCTCTAGATTATGCATGTATTGATTCCAAAATTAACTGAAAATTACATTTTATCTCAATTTTTTTTAACATGGACTGATACTTAATATTCAAAATATGTTGTGAACAAATTATGTATGTATTTAAAATAAAATTTTGCTTACATATGTTTATAAAAATGTAATTAGAAAGATTTATACATAAAATGCGTTGTTTAGTGTTGATATAAAATAGAACGAAACATATTTTATGTTTAAATTTAAGATGAAGTTATTATGAAAAATTTAAATAATGAAATTTAATCTTCAATTATTTTTTTAATAAGAAAAATATAATATGTTTGGGAGTATTATAATTATAAATTTTAATAAAATAAAGTTGCTTTGGGTTCAAACATTTATTAAGCATCGACGTTTGAAATAAATACTTACATAAGAACATATATAGTATAAAGAAAAAATCAATGTTTAAAACCGTATCACAATACTAATATAAATAAAAAGGGGGAATACCATGTAATCATGCATGTTGGAGTCTTAAACAATCATACCAGAAACTCGATCAGTTGTCCCCATTAGACTAAACAAATTAAATAAAATCATTGAAAGACAACCCACTAATCCTCAATTTCTATCCGTTGCACCCAACCTTAATTATTATTTTGTTGCTGTTATTATTGTTGTTATTTTAGCAGATCTTAACATTCTATTTTTATCCCGTTACAATCGTTGAATATAATTGCTACCTTTCTAATCTAATGTTTTAGATTAGTATTTTTTTAACAAAGGATTGTAGAGTTTGAATGTTACATGTACCACAATTGGTTTATTAATTTATCTTCTTAGATCAAATTAAAGTTGGATAGTTTCATCAATATTTTATATTTTTTTGGCAGTTTTATTAACCCCTGTGGCATTTTTATATTAGCAATCTAAGATTGGATAAAGGAGTAGCGCATGTCTGTTTGAAAACAATGGATGACGTTAATAAAATAATAGTTAAAATAAATGAATAATTAACGAAGAAAACTAGTCCATTGAACCTTTAGCAGATCGACCATATATTTGGAATCTTTCTACAGAAGAATATGACAGAAGGATTAAAGAAACAAATATAAAAGCCAATAAATTCGCCTTTTTCCTATATTATATCGTTAATCAAGAAACTTTACACGTAAAATTAGGAACAATTTTTTAAACATACATTAAAAAATCATCAGATATAGTATATGAATAAATGTTAAATACTTTAATTTTTAATAAAAATTATTTATGCATTAATTTTTTATTATATATTTATAAAAACTTAAAACGTTGAGATTTGCATGTACGAAGAAGTTAATCAGGTAAAAGTCTGTTTAAAATAATAATTTTAAAATTTAAACCTTTGCTGTTGTAAACATAAATTTTTAAAATAACTTAATTTTAAAATTTTTTATTCACGTCATCAATATCTCACGTTAGATTTCATCTGATTTAAAATAAAATGAATTTAACTCAAATATGATGTTTTATGTTTGACAAATTAAATTTTTTTATTATTATTTTTAGACATCGTGTATCATTTGCTTAAAATAACCTTATTCGTTAAGATTTTTATAAACAGTAAAATTTTCTTCTAAATAGTTAATATAATTGTATTCATTCGAAGTTGGATTCAACTTAATGTCACTGACTACGTTAATTTATCTTTATTTATAATTAAATTTCCCTTTCTCTTTTTTTTTTTTTTTTCTCAAAACAAAACTACTAACATCTTTATTCAGGTCTAGAGTAAAGTTCAAGCAATCAACTTAAAAATATGTTTAGTTTTCAAAAATATATTTAATAACAAAACACATTACACATTGACGAGTAGAAGATAATTATCAATATTTTTAGAATTACTTTTGGACTCTTCACAAACAAGTCATGATTCTTATAATCTAAAATTTAATTTAATTGAAAAAAGTATAGATATCCTCTCATTTAAAACATTAAAAAATTACATTCGTTAATCTAAAGAAAATATATAATATTTTCTCAAATTTATAAGTACAAGAAACACCTTATTATAAACTCATCTTTACTTTATCATTCTCAGTTAGAAACTAAATTTTTTACGTTTTCTAGATCATTTTACCATCATCATTTCTACCAAAATAAACGTAAAAGGTATTGAAAACGATCAAATTCAAAATTGTAGAGGTGACAAGTAGAATCCTTTCAGTTTCAGAAAGATAATAATAACAGAGATATGTCTGCTCCACTTTGATGCATCATATTCATATGCTTTTATACTATTCAAATTAAATGTTGGACTTTTGACATCCTCCACTTAGTTATGTAGCAGCCAAACCCACAGCTTTTTCACTTTACCACTGACCCACGTAGACAACAACTAGTTCCTGTCTTTGCTTCATTCCTACATAGCCACCCCATCAATGTCAGCAACATATTCTTCACCAACCTCCTTCAAATTTCAGCAAACTTAAACCCTTAAATACAAAATTTATTGGACAGTTTAGGGCTACCACGTATTCATGATTTTAATCGATTACCATGCGAGATATGATAATATTTTTTAGTTAATAAAAAATTTAATAAAACTCCAACATATGTCATAAAATAACTAGGTGAAACTAAAGATATGAGTAGGCCTCATATCACCAAATAATTTCTTCTTTATAGTGGTTTCTCTTTCCTCCCAACACATCCATTTATACCGATTAATATTTTCAAGCTTTAAGGCCCTTGTGAGTATCTTTCAAAGTCCTTGATTTTCTACATCTTTTCTCATGGGCAACCTGCTCCTCCAACTCTTCTATGTGTTGGTGTTCCTTCTGATCCCAGTTTCATCTCAACCTAACCAGCTTTTCTATGCTGGATTCGAGGGTGTGGGCAGCAACAACATAACCTTGAATGGTGCAGCAGAAATAGAACAAAATGGAATATTGAAGCTCACAAATGAAACCAGTAGATTAATGGGTCATGCTTTTTATCCAACTCCTTTTCAGTTCAAGAACTCTAGTGATGATAAAGCTTTCTCCTTTTCTTCCTCATTTGCTTTGGTTATTGTTCCTGAGTATCCAAAGCTAGGAGGGCATGGCCTTGCTTTTACAATTGCAACTTCTAAGGATCTCAAGGCTCTTCCAAGCCAATATCTTGGTCTTCTTAACTCAAGTGACATTGGAAACTTCTCTAACCACCTCTTTGCTGTTGAGTTTGACACTGTTCAAGACTTTGAGTTTGGGGACATCAATGACAACCACGTTGGAATTGACATCAACAACTTGGCCTCCAATGCTTCTTCTACTGCAGGTTACTACACTGAGGACAATGGTTCAACCAAACAAAATCTCAATCTCAAAAGTGGGAAACCCATTCTAGCTTGGGTTGATTATGATTCTGCTCAGAATGTTATCAATGTCACACTTTCTGCTTCTTCTACCAAACCCAAGAGGCCAATCTTGTCCTATGCTGTGGATCTCTCACCAATCCTTAAGGATTCCATGTATGTCGGGTTCTCTGCATCAACAGGGTTGCTTGCTAGCTCCCATTACATTTTGGGTTGGAGCTTCAAAATCAATGGAGAAGCTCCACCTCTTGATCTCTCTTCTCTTCCACAGCTTCCATTTGCGGGGCCAAAAAAGAGTCACACATCTTTGATAACAGGAGTTTCAGTCTCTGGTTTTGTTCTTGTATTGTCTGCAATTTTACTTGGCATCTACATGTACAGAAGAAACAAGAATGCTGATGTTATAGAAGATTGGGAGCTTGAGATTGGGCCACACAGGTACTCCTACCAAGAGCTCAAGAAAGCAACAAAAGGTTTCAAAGACAAAGAGCTACTTGGGCAAGGTGGATTTGGTAGAGTTTATAAGGGAACACTGCCAAATTCCAATACACAAGTTGCGGTTAAGAGAATTTCACACGAGTCAAAACAAGGCCTGAGAGAATTTGTATCAGAAATAGCCAGCATAGGCAGGCTTCGCCACCGGAATTTGGTTCAGTTGTTGGGGTGGTGTCGCCGCCGCGGCGACCTCCTCCTTGTGTATGATTTCATGGCTAATGGGAGCTTAGACAAGTACTTATTTGATGAGCCAGAAACAATCCTAAGTTGGGAGCAAAGGTTTAAGGTCATAAAGGATGTTGCTTCAGCACTTTTGTATCTTCATGAGGGCTATGAGCAAGTGGTGATACACAGAGATGTGAAGGCTAGCAATGTGCTGTTAGATGGTGAACTCAATGGAAGACTAGGGGATTTTGGATTAGCAAGGTTGTATGAACATGGGGCTAATCCGTGTACCACAAGAGTGGTGGGTACCTTAGGCTATTTGGCACCTGAGTTGCCTAGGACAGGAAAGGCCACTCCTAGCACTGATGTTTTTGCATTTGGTGCACTTTTACTAGAGGTGGCATGTGGGCTCAGACCAGTTGAGCTAAAGGCATTACCAGAAGATTTGGTTTTGGTGGATTGGGTGTGGAGCAGGTACAGACAAGGGAGAATTCTTGATGTGGTGGACCCAAAACTGAATGGTGTTTTTCATGAAAGAGAGGTGCTCTTGGTGTTGAAATTGGGGCTTATGTGTTCAAATGGTGCCCCCACTGCTAGGCCTAGCATGAGGCAAGTGGTGAGGCTTTTGGATGGAGAAGTTGATTTACCAGATGAGTTGACAAAGTCAGGCGAGATAACTTACCAGGAGGGTTTTGATGAATTCTTGCACTCCCTTGAACCTTATTCCTTCGATAAGATGAGCGCAAGTTCCTATAGTAGAAATAGAGACACGGATGCTAGTTTTCCTTCTACTAATACATCTCTTTTTCTCCAAGGTAGAGGAGAAACAAGGTGATTACCTACATTAATTGTAATTAGAGTTACACTTTCTATACTCATCATATTTGTTTATTTTACAATTTTATCATCCCATGATGTCTCGTAATCATGTGCAGAAAGTTATGGTCATGATAAATTATATATAATCAAAACATGAGGCTTCTATTTTAATTCCGTTACCCAGTGGAATCCATTTTATGGATCATAGTATCCCAATTCATGTCATGACATAGTTTGATGTACACTTTTGCTTACTTATGTATTTGGTGGTGCCTAAGATTTGATGAAACAGTAAACTTTCAAAACTCTGCCTAAGGATCAAAGTATTTTCATTCATGCTGAAACAATTTCTCCTTATTAAAAAAGGCAAATTTTGGCTCTCAGATTTGTTGTTAATGTCATCCATTATTGAATTCTATAAACTTTTTAACCTTTCTTTTAGCAAGGTTGGTCTTGAATTGAGTGGTATCAACCTCTTCACAAAAAATAAAGAATAAAAAATGATTACCTACTACACTTGCTCATGTCTAAGGAGGAAATGTTCCCCACTTAAACTTGTTCCCCACAGGTAACACATCAATGGGAACTGACAACTCTTCTAGGCTATATAGTATTACAGCTGCAAATGATGGTAACTTAATTACATCTCAGAAGTCAGAACAAATTTAAATGATGCAGAAAGTCCTGTTTCGTCAAATTTAGTAGGTAAACAGTAACTTCAACTATTTATTCCTTCTGCCTACTCCCCAACAATGAGTATCTTAACTCAAATTCGTTATGTAAGGCTTGTGCCCTATCTTTTCTTTTAGTACATTTTATCATATAGGCCAATTTAAAATTTTAACAACACTTATTTAATTAGTATTTGACTCAACATTTTACAATTGAACCTCTTCCAATTAATTAATATATACATAATTTTATTTTAAAGAACTTTATAAAAATTATATTTGATCTAATTTCTCTTTTTAAAAATATGAGAAATATCACTGAACATGTGGATCAATTGCCAAAAAATCATTTTAGCTTCACATTTAGTCTTGAGTCTGAATTCTACTAAATATGAACAAAATATATATATATATATATATATATATAGTACAAAAAAAATTAATTTAAATGTTACCATAATTAAGTAGACTAATTGAACGTTTTGTTTTGATTCACTGTGTTATTAATAATATATATTTATTTTTTGCACAGTATATGTTTATTACCTCATCATTCAACAAATTTAACAACTTTGAAATTTTATATTAGATGTCAAATAATTTTAACAATATTAAGATTTTGCATTAAATGTCAAACTAATTGAATGATAAAGCAAATTAAAGTTTGTTCAGTGTAAAAGAATTTACAATGTCGAATAATCAAAATACATAATTTTTAAACTATTTGTTACAAAAAACAATAATTTTTACTAATACATAATTAGATAACAATGTAAAAATATTATAAGAATTAACTTTTGCAAAAATAAGCCTGGTTATTTAATCAAAATTTAAGGGGCCGTTTAATTTTAGAAAATGTTTTAGTTTTTAGTTTAATTCTAAAGATAAAAGTGCTACCTTATTTTTGTTTTATTTTTTATTTTCAAATATTTATGTAGATCTCATTAGGCTTTAGTTGCACTTTTAGTCTATGTCATTAGGTTTGTGTATAATTTTAGTCTCTCTACTTTTAATTATTTACATTCAGTTTCAATAATTTTTTAATTGTTGAAATTAAGTTTCTCAGTCTAAAATTGGTGACAGTAATTTGTTTAGATTTTCAAGCAAAAATTATATAAAATAATTAAATGGAAATAAAATGGATTTTATTACAATTTTTATACGTATTATTTGATATTTTTTAAAAGCTAATATATTTTTTTGTTATTAAAATATAGAAATCAATAATATGTAACACTTCTATTATATTTTTGTTAGTTATTTGATTAAATTTTGATGTGAGAGACATAATTTAAACTATTAAAAAATTAAGAATATTAAATGTGAGGATTTAAAATTAGAGGTCAAGATTAAACATAGAATGTATGTTAGACAAAAAATGTAATTAGGTCATTTTTTATTCTTTTTATTATTTTCTAAAAAATAATTAAAAATAAAAATAAAATAAGAAAGTAACATTTTTATAATTAAAAATGTAAACATAAAATATTTCCTAAAATAAAAAAAGAAGCTTATCTTCTTCCATAGAAAAAATTAAAAAATCCGGCCTCCCCCGACCGGAAAACATGTTGCATTTATATATTTTTCTGTTTTATAAAATGAATATATTGTCTATTTATTTATAATATATGAAGTCTGAAACCCAAATTTTATGATTGATTCGTCAACAACATATAAACATTCTTCATTTGCAATGTCTTCATATTGTACTGAACTGTTAGCTTGTCCTTAAATTACTTATTTTTCTTTATTTTTTTTCTGTAAATATGAGTTACATTGCTTTTAAGCCATATTAATTGTTTGAGTTAATTTTTAACATCACTTACCTTCTTTTTAGGTAATCTTAATTATTTCAGTTCCTATTTTAATTGATTTAAATTCCAACCTGACTCCTTAGTTAGCTAAAAATGTTACAGCTATTATCAAAAGAGAAGATCCAAATAAATGGGTGTTTTTAGCCAGTCTGTGTCTATCATCACAGTTAACGTTGCAAGCCTTAACAATAATTTATTAAAAACAAATAAAATTTATATGGATCTCACTCTTAATTTAATAATTTACATTTCTAATTTAATAGTTATTTTTCACTCTTTTATAATTTTTAATAATTTTCCGTAAATAATTAACAGTATGTTAAAGAATGTATTTATATCGTTCCTCTTTACAATATAACCTTTTAGACTAACCTATTTAATATGTAGAAGTTAATCGTATTTTATATTATAAAAATTTTACCAAATCATTTATATTAAAAATGTACACAATTATTTTTAAAAAATAGTATACACAAAATTAGTCATTTTATATAAACTATGCACATAATTCATTTAAAAAATATATATTCAACCCAGTGCACGAGTCAATATCTATAATTTGGTAGGTGGTTTATTTTATATATTTTAGAATATCATATCTAGAAGTCACATTAAATATAAATATAAACCAATATATTCAATCTAGGTCGGATGAACTCATTTAGTAAGACTCTTTCGTGGGAATTCTATTATTTAATAAAAAAAATTTATCTTGAAAAAGAAATTAAATGAAGAAAAAATAATAATAAAGAATTTATATATTTTGCATAAATTAGGAGTACAAGTTATTTTTCAAATCATAGACATCCCAAAATAATGAATGGTTGATTTATTGTTCATACAATCATAATTTCTCGTGGGTCAACTTTGACCTTTGTTAAAGAATCTTTTAAGTCAAACATGTAAGATTTAGAAGTCAAATGTATTAAAATACTCAAAGTTTACTTATGATTCATATTTTATATTCATTTATATAGTCTCATTGCATCTTTCAAAATACCTTTTCTCTTTTTATTTATTTCATTTAGCATGTTTTTTATTTTTTGCATTAAATTAGAATTTTCATGAATACTTATTATTTTTACTTTATATTTTATAATTTTTTTATTCTAACCTTTATCCACTATTTCATCCATAACTTTTTCTGTAAATCTTCTCCTTTTTGGCTGATTCTTTTTGCAATGGATTCCTGACTTCTTGGGCTTTAATTTGGACATGGATCGTGTTGTTTGGAATTCAGAGCTATTTTCTATTAATTTTTAAAGTTCAAACTTAAAACATACCTATTATATTTAGGGTTTTTATTTAAGGCTTTTATTATAATTGCTTGCAGCAACCTTGACCCATTTATTTCTATTTTCATTTAATACCAGTATATGTAGCGGTCAAAAGGAAACCAATGTAAGACTTTTTCATAATTTTGAATTTTGTAAGACTTTTTCTCGCTTTTGAAAGAAAACCTTTTTCGTTCCATTCACTTGCCTCTTTTCAGATTTTGCTACGATTCTTAATTATTCTTTTCTCGCAAATCATCTCGTCTCAAACGTAGATTGCAAGATCGATTGATCGCTCCAAATTTATCTTTTTACTTTCTCGCAAGATTAGTATATGCATAATTCGATTAAATTTGATTTTTATTCTTGAGTATAATAGTGATTAATTGATTTCTTTTGCATTTGAGATTTAGACAAATTCAATATAGTAATCCTAATCTATGTCTGTGATTCGTGATTTTAATTATGTTAGTTCATTTTAATCTACATTTATTTTACTCTCAAATTGTTTTCATTTTCCTATTCATTTTCAATTCATTTATTTGGGTTTTTGCTTCCAATTTATTTTCTGTTTCTTTTTCCATTTGTTTCTTTTTCAATTGCTTTCGTTTCTTTTTTATTTTACATTTTTGGGTTCATTTTTATTTTCGTTTTTGCTTTCATTCTTCCTTCAATTTGTTTTCTAAATTTTATGTTTAAAATTAGAAATAGAATAAATTTATGTTCTTGTAAGATGACCTAGAATTACTCTCTATATTTCAAAATTAATTAAATAATCTAATTTTGTTTGAAAAGTGTTGTCATTTACTTCCATTTTCTAAGGAAAGTTTACGTTAAGTTTTAGGGAGCCAATATTCATGGCGGCTATAACAATTTATGGGTATTATTGTTAATTCTAAATCATAAGCCGTGAAGAAGGGGATATATAGATAGAAGCACATTTGTAAACAAGTTAACAACTCGGAATTAGAGCCTTCGTAAAGCAACCGTTCCCATGTCTCTTCAATGCAATCAGTACACAGTAATGTGAAAGATTATGCAAAATTAATGGACGATAGCCCTTGGTTTGTGTGATCCTTTGCTTACATCTTCAAAGCAGCTCTTGCCATGGCTAAGGCACCGTCGAAGCATTGGTTTCCGCCAATAAATCCACTCATATGCACAAAAACACAGCCAGGAATGGCAGCCTCCTTGGACAGTTCATCATCCCTTAAACCTCTCCACTGTGATGGTAGAGGCTTTCTGCTCTCAAACCTGTCAGGAGATACTGCAACTGCTTGCACCCTCCATTGTTTGCTTCTCTCATCCTGTAAATGAAATTAAGAAAGGTAATGTGGCGAAATCAGTTGATTGTTAAAAGAAGCTAGATGACATATATTCATCAGACAACCTTAAAGAGGTAGTTAAAAGCTTCAGGTGATGGTGCTATGGGGACTTTATTATTTTAAGTGAACAAGACTATGAGGTAGAATAAAAAAATGGAGCACTAGAGCAAGAAAAAATATAGTAACTGAAACAAAAGGAAAAATGGGAGAGTAGGACTAAAAACAATACACTAGAGCCAAAAAAAGTAGTAAAAAAAAAACAGATATAAAGGGTAGAACAAGTTGAAACAAAAAGAAATCAGAAATGGAGATGTGTAGCTGGAGAAGGTAGCCAAAAGATGGAGATCACTGCAAGTGATGGAAGAGGAAAGAAAGACTTGTGAAAATAGGAGTGACCTAGATGGCTGACGAGGTGTCTTTTTGTGCTTTACGGTTTCACACAAACACATGGGTCATGCCAACATGGGTTATACCATTAAAAGTGTGTTGGACCCTTTCTAGCTTTTTGGAGCTTCTTTCCACAATTTCTTGTATGAGCCGCCAAGGCCACCAATATGAATACCACCATGAGCCGTCAAATGTCCATGATGCTATTCTGGCATGCTCCCAACTTTTAACACAGCAAGCATGGCACAATAGCAGCATTGTCCCAACAATTATTTTTGTCATTTTAAATTCATATCTACCTTTCTTAAATGATTTGATAGCTTGCAGTCATACTCTCTACAAAATGTGGGCTTTAAATTTGAAAACCAAGTCTCTTTTTATTTTTCATTCAGGTCTCATCCCCCACTTATTGAAGAATTGGACCATAATTTTGGCCCACTTAAACATTAAAATGGGCCCCCAAAATCCAGCAAGGGATTTGGACTTTGGACATACTAAACAGCCCAATTTCTAGATATTTTGGACCTTTTAATTGAAATTCAGCTGCTAACAGAGTACGTTAATGACAAGTGACAGATTATGATTTCTGAGCTCCAATGAACCAAAACAAAGCCAATAAAGGCATAGCTTACAAGTCACTCATTGTAAAAGTTTTTCCATCACCTGACCTTTTTTGGAGACTCTTTCAGGACTAGAAGTATAAAATACTTGAAAGAAAAGTACATACCTGATACAGAACATACTTAATTGGAGGGTCGATTTTCATCTCTCCCTCTAGCTCAAATAAGTGAAGCTTCCACTGCAAAAATACATTATGCAGTTTAAGCTTAATAGTATTATTGTGCATTTAATACCCAAGGAGAAAGAAAAATGTAGAAATTTAGTGTATAAGGAGAAAAAAATTTCATAAGACATTTCCTATATAATTGAACATTGCCCCAGACACTGATCATTCTAGATTGTAAGCAATAGCAGTAATCTGTTGATGATCTTTATACCACCTATAAAGTTAATTTTAATGGGGGAAGAAAATATTCGGATCAACACACGAACACATCAGTTACATGACAACTAAGACCATACTATATCCAGGAAGTTGTTTTGCTATCCAATTGCCAGTTGTAAGGATAAAAATCAGTGAAATCGCACAAATTAAACTGCAGAACTCAAGAACAACCTACAGGCACTAGTTTAAATAAACTGATTACAAAATCATCTTTCCATTAATTATACCTAGTTTAAATGTTCGCATGAAAACTTGTATAATAATAATATAAGAAATATGTGAGTTCTTTTTATCAAGAAATGACCAAGATGTCAGTCTAGATCCAAGTTCAAGTAATGATTTCAAGGATTAAACAAAATCTTGTTTCTGCATTTTGCAACTTAGTAATGTTTCCATGAAAATTTGTATGAGAAATGCTCTAAATATTTTTCAACACAAACTTTCAAGATGTTAGTTGACATGCAAGTTCAGGCTTTATATCATCATTTCTGAAAATATTACAGTTAAATAGGAATAATTCAAATCAATCAACTTCAAATGTGAACAAAATGATAGAAGAGGGAGGCAAGAATTTTCAACTCACAGGACAAAATTTATTCAATACTATTATTTCTCCACTAGGATCAACAGTCTGTCTAGCCACAAGAGTCTCCATTACAATTGACCTTGCTGGTAACCATGAATTTACATGAAATCGAACACTCTGCAAGGGGGCAGGGTAGTTTAAACAGCAAAGCAAAAGATAAAACAAGCATGAGCATATCTTAAACCCTCAAATTCATGTCAGAGTTCAGAAAGAAAGGGCATGAGGAGTGAAGACTCACATCCATAAACTCATTTCCAGCAAGAGCCATAGCACGTCGAAAAGCCTCATTTTCTTTCTCCAGTGACTGATCAGGATCTGTCCAATCCAAATTTAGCCTTCCTACTCTTGAGGATAAATGAGTATTATTCACATATTTTGGAGGCTGGTCTGTATCATACTGATTGATTCCATTGTCTATAGCATCAATTGCCTGATATAATTAAACAAGAACAATATTTATCATGTCCCCTTATACCATTAGAAACATGTTTTGTTTAACTGATCAGGCTACTTTAGAATGACAAAGAAAACCTAAATGCACCACTAGTCCCATAAGCCCTTCAGCAGGAATTTATCAAATTAAACCCAAAAACTATTGGTTCTTAGTTGTGTGCCCAAAACATAAGTCAACCAAAGTTCTCTTTCAACAAAACCATTCAGCAATAGTTATCAAATAATACACCACTAAGTCATACATAGTCCAACAAAGAAACAAAATCTAGGATCCCAAGAAGCTCACAAAAACATTAAGTATGTCTGCACTCAGACTTAAAACTTTATCACCATTCACCAACGACAATGATGATCATGAAGAAAAAAAAAAGGCTCTATGCCAAACATTGAGTTGTGAAAAGAGACCAGACTCTCAAATGCCTCGGTCTTATGTTGTAAGCAACCTTTACCTTTCTGCACCTTGGATTTCCCTAATCCAGAGAAGGTATCTGTTCAATTAAGAAAGAAAATCTCTTGTGTTAATTCCTATTCGAACCAGTATCTATTAGATGTTTGAGTCCTCTCAGCATACACTATCCTGGTGAAACACCACTAAGTCTCCTCAAATCCAGATTTTACTCAATAAGAATAACATAATAATTGAAAGGGTCTTGCTAACCAGAATCCTAAGAACAATGACTAAGGTATCAAAACGGAAAGTTTTCATTGGAAATCACTTTGTGATGCATTGAAAATCACGGGAGCAAATACATTAATAACAGTTTTTTTAGTAAAAGCTTTTCATTTTTAATTCTTTTGGACACTGATTAGCATTTGTTTAATTAAAATGAATCAATACAAGTGCAAGAATTAAACCAAGCAAGGTTTTACAAAGTATATGTAATTGGAGGCAGAAAGACAATAATGGAATTCAAAATTTATTACCTCCATGAAGCTCTTGTAAACAGCCAAATATATGTAATGAACATCTTGGTGCTCTTCATCTACCTTGAGTTCTTTGGCTATAATCTCCTTTCCAAAATGCTACAGACAGAAAACATAAGTTAAATATAATTATTAAGGTATATTCACATTTAGAAAAACAAAAATATTAAAAAACAATTGGCAATTGTACCAAAGCAAAGGAATTTACCACCATTTAAATGAAGAAAACATGACAAGTGGTAAAACCAAAATAGGTTGTTTAAATGAGAAAAATTACCTTATAAACAAGACCAGCACTACTCAATTTAGTGGAGAAACCATGTCCAAAAACTTCGTCAAATCCCTTTTGATGATGATCATACCGATCTTGGGCAGGGTCATACACTCCCCCAACATCAAGAACAGTATCAAGACCCTCCAACACCTACAGACCAACAATATAATTTACAAAAAAATTTCAAACAGATATTAAGTCACAAACTTCCACTCCATTCATTTGCTTAAGTCTAACCTAGACACATTGGGCGACAACAAAAAACTAACACCTGGAACAAGATAAAAACTTAATGCATCTCTCATAAATTTCCACTGCCCCTCCCACAGTCTCACCTTTCCGTCGACGACTACAATTTAATATTAGACAAACCAATTCGTTGACAACTCGAAAAATCTCACTCTTGTCCAAATTTTCTAGGCAGCCAAACACGGACACACAATCATAAAAAGGTCTACTGACTACAGTCTTTATTTCTTTATTTTGGATCATTGACTACAATTTATCAACAAAAAATATTTCCCAAACAAATCAATACCTCGCTGAAGCGCTCATAAGTCATTAAACTTCCAGAAATTAAAGAAACACATTTGCTTTGCAACCAACAAAGTAAAAGGAAACACTTTCTCAGCAACCAAACAAAAAAAATGCTGATTAACTAAATCCCCAAAATATCAAAATTTATCATTAACAAAATAAAAAACAAGCACGACATTTTCTCAGCAACCAAACAAGAACAAAGGAAAAAGGAAGGAAGATGGAGTGAGAGGGAGACAGGAAGCTGACATGGGGGTCGCGGGTGCGAACGATTTCAGCGTTGTTGAATCTGTCAGTGAGGCGAATCATGAAGCAGCCAAGTGCCTCGTCGCAGTGGAAGCTTCCGTTGTGCGTGCCCACGCGCTTAAGAGGCACGTGAACGGGAGAACCAGGAAACGAGGAAAACAAAGCAGAAAGCCTAGGACTTGTTGCTTGGTTTGCCATTAGAAGAAGTGGAAGTGTTAGATGGCACTGCGTGTTTCTGTGGATTTTGAATTTGATGAATAATCCCTTTGTTGTTGCTGCCCGCATGCCTTTCCTCCTAACCCCTCACTTTCTAACGTTTTAGTATCCTCCCTGCCCCCCCAACAAACCCTCCCCATATTTCCGAACCTTAATTTTCTAGGTTTTAACTATTGCCGTTACACTTCTTTTCTTTTTCTTTGAATCCCCACTTGTTTCTATATGTTAAATCTAAGTTATCTTAATAATTTATACTTAAAAATTTATTAAAATAAATTTACAAGAGTAATAAATTATTTATAAACTCTCTTGAACGAACTCTCTGCCTTAATTCTATACTTAATTTTTTAAAAATATAAAATTTATATGCAAAATTTTAAGTATAATTAATATTAATTTTTAATTTTTTTAATATAAATAATTTTAGAATGAGAGAATAATATCACATTCTGAGAAAGTTAATATATTTAAAAAAAAGTTTATGAAATATTTACATTTACATCATCTTAAGAAAATAAGTAAGAATTTTTACTTGTAACATATGAAATACGATAATATATCTTACTTCACTCAATTTACTCTTTAGAGTTATGTTATATTTAACTTTTGATGTTTTTAAAATTACTTAAATGTATTTTAGTTATTATTATTTTGACTATACTGCTTGTATAATTAAAAAATTGTTAATAATGATTTTATGTTCGTGATACTTAAAAAAGGAGAAGACATCTTTTAAAATTATTACTTTTAAAGTAAATTATAGGTGCAGTTGCTTAGGTGTTGTTGATATTAAAATTATTTAAAGTATTGGTTAAAATTGAAGTGAATTGTGAACTAAACTGAATTGTAATGAATAACATTTTATTAATATTTTATTTATCTTTTTTTTTATAGATTTTTAATAGAAAAATAAAGTTAAAAAATATAAATACCATAAAAATTTTAATTATGTTATTTATTTCAACTTTCCTATTTTTTTTTGTTCAATTTACATTAATTTTATAATTATCTTTTGTAATTTTACTCATTATAATAATTGTGCAAGAATTTTTGGACAAAATCTATGAGATTTAAACTCTTGAGAGAAAATTTAGTGAAAGTACTTAATTTCAATATCTAAAGTAATTACTTTACTAGCTTTTTCAAGATTCAAGTGAAAGTAATTACTCTCAACACTGAAAGTAATCACTTCAGAAACAATTCAGAGAAACGAAAATTGTGCGTATTTACTTTTACTACCCATAGTAGTTACGCACGTTGTGCATAATCACTTTCACTATTGAAAGTGAACACTACAGAGAAAAAAAAAGTGCATAGAGCTGCGCGTAAACACTTTCAGTAGTCAAAGTAATCACTCCAGGAAGTGTTACCCTTACTATAAAAATTGATTTTCACTTTTAGGATAGGAACCTTTCTGTCATTTCTTGTAATTTTTTATTTTTCCACTTTTATAGGATTAAGGTAGGAGTTCTGGGCGGCTGCCTAAGAACTCCGTTTTAGAGTTTCCATTTCTTTGCTTCTTTTACTCTCTTTTTCTTGTTTTCTAAATATTAATTATTTGTAATGTTGGATTCCATCTTTATAGGAGGCTAAGTTTTGAGGATTAATTCCTAATATGGTTCATAATGGTTCTTGAAGTTTGGGTTTGATTGTTAATACGAATTTCCTCTTGCACAAATTTATTTTCCCTAATCTCTTGAAATCTAAGTTAGGATTTGAACAAGAGTTGTTTGCTTAATTCAGTCAATGTTCTTTTCTTAATAAGGGATTTATAATTCAGTTTGCTTAATTTTGTATTAGGTTTTAGGTTTGCTTAATTCCATGGACCAGAGATTGGAGTTCAAGTAATTTGTTTAATCTTGCATGAAAATCTAAGAATTAATTGACACTTGTTCCAATTAATTCAAGTATGTGAAAGAATTAGTATTTAATTCTTGGATAACTAATGATTGAACCGACTGTGGATAAACTAGGAATTAATCTAATTTATTGATTGATTTTCTTAAGTTCGTATTTCTATTTTGAATGATTAAAGACTTTAAACCACTACCAAACACCTATTGTTTTTTTAATACAATGCACACTACATGTTTGATATTTAGTTACTCATCTAATGATTCATAGGAGAAGATCTAAGTTAGTTTAGCCTAGTACTACATTAATTCTGTGTATATTCTGATGGAGATAAACAACCTTTTCATCAAACTGCTAAGTAAAAAACTAAATCTATGTGAGAAAACTAAACTAGAACTTTACCTGAAGTCTAGTTTAAGAACTGAACTATTTTTTAAAGTTTGGTTTACTTCAACGGTATCTTCTATCAGTTCTTATTTTTTTCATTGTCTTTTTCCCTCTTTCTTTGGGTTTGCTAATCTCTCTAACTACTCCTAATTGAACCACAATCTCTCTAGTCCGCAGTAAATTATTTGAACAAACACGTATATTGAATGCCTATTTTGCCTATCGTGTACAAGATTATCTTAAGAATATTTATTTTCCCCTACACTTGCTTTGCAATCTTTGATTTCATAATTGAAATTTCTAGTTTCGCTTATTAGTGTGTTGTGAACACTAGTAGTTTAGTTAAAAAATTGAAATGATGAGGAATGTTGCTCATCCTCGATTGAAAAATATGCTAAATTTAGGTTTTAGATTGAATCGATTTTGTTAGTAAGTATAGTTGAGTCAATATCACATATTCCATGTTGTTGGTACAGAGACAAATTGTTCATTAAGACTTAGAATATTTTGATATTTTAATTATGTAGATGAAGTCTTAATATATTTTGGGTTATGATTTTTACATATCAAATTTCTATAATAGACTGATATTCAATATATGTATATTTTTACTGTTCATAGGTAAATTTGTTTAACAAGTTATAAAGTAGTAGTAAATATCTACTTATACTTAATCATAATCATTTTGAATGACTATACACTTTCATAAATTGAATGGCAAAAATGAATGTTTTTAATTTTTTGTCAAATTTTTACATTAGAACATAAAAAAAGTTACTTATTTTATGTTTTTGCTATGAATTTTTTTATAAATGATTAATGAATTAAGAGCGTCACACATTGCATAACAAGAGATTTTAGAGCAATTCTAAACGTTTTTTAAGTTAAAGTGAAACTACTCACACCTCTCTTTTCTAACATAGTGAGTCCACTTATATAAATAATGAGTAAATGTCTAATACAAATCCCACAATAAATAAGAATATAAAGAGAGTTAAGTTTTGTCAATTTTAACCTTTAAGGCTGATTTTAAATATATATATATATATATATATATATATATATATAAATAAAATGTTTTGATGAAAAAAATATATTTATTATATTAAAATTATTAAGGTATATAATTAATGCTTCTTATTAGGGATAGAAACAGCCCAGGCCGCCTGACAAAAGCCTGCAGCCTGACTTGATTTAAATCTGGCCTTTTTAATAAATAAACAAGGCTTAGGCTTTTTTTAAGACCTATATATATATATATATATATATATATATATATATATATAATTTAAAAATAGATCTGTCAAAATATGTTTAAATATATTTTTAATTTTATTATATTAAATTAATATATTATGTTATAATTCTTTTTATTTATAATTATAATAATAGAAATTATATTATATTAAAAATTAAAAATATTTATACACGATTACACTTTTTAAATAATAAATTATCATATTTTTTTACATTTAAATAAGTTAAAGAATGGTTAAATCGTTGAACAAGAACAAGACACAATCAAAACGGAATGAAATAAAATTAAAAAATGAAATAATAATATTATATTAATATATTTTTTATATTCTTAATTTTATTATTATTACTATTTAATTATTATATTAATATATTATGTTTAATTATTTTTCTTTATAATAAATAAAAATTCTTTAAATATGAATTATATTTTATTCGAAACTAAAATTTTATGAAAGAATGATAGAAAAATAAAATAAAAAATTTCATATACAATATATATATATATATATATATATATATATATAATAGGACCATATAATAAATAATATAAATAGTATAATTTTAAAAAAATTATATATAACAATATATACTTTTTGTAACTTAATATGTATTTTATTTTTATTAGTATAAATTTTTTGAGTAAAGTACCTATAAAAAAATTTTACATACCAGACACACAACACATAACAACACACGTAAATATAAATATGTCAAATTTTAAATAATTATTTTTCACAAATTTGACATAAATGTTATAAATTTTTTCTTAAAAATATAATTATTAATATATATTCAAAATTTAATAATTAATAAATATTACAAAAAAAAGTATAAATAAAAAATTAAATTATTAATTAATTTATCAATTTATAATATATATATATATATATATGTTTTAATGTATTATATTAGTAATATTTTCTATATGATATTACTGTTATAGTATAGTTAATTTTACTTATATTTATTAATTTAAAATAAAAATTAATAAAATAAATAAAATTAAATATTTTATAATTATTTTTTAATTTAATAATTATTAATATTTTCATTATATATATATATATATATATTAAGTTTTTATTATATATTTTTTTATTAAGATAAAAGTTTAGAAATATAAATTATTTTAATTTAAATATAAATTTTATCAATTCTTACTATGCTCATATATTATTTTTTTGTGTTCTTGAACTTTATTATATAAATATTTTTTATTTATAATTTTTACAATGACTATTTATTTACTTTTTTAAATATAATAATTTTTTTAGCTGGTTCAACAAATTTTGTAAGTGTTATTTTTTGTTATAAATTTTATGTATTTACTTTGATTTTATTTATTAGATATAAGATTTTTTTATTATCTTTATATAAACAAAATATAATTATCATAAAAAATAATTAAAATCTTTAATACTTTAATTATAGTTATTAATATACATTTGAAATTCAATAATTTGAAAATATTTATATAAATAAAAAAATTAAATTATTAAATAATTTATCAATTTATATTTTATATATAAGTATATATTTTAATTTATTATATCAGTGATATTTTTCTATATTATATTAATGTTATAGTGTTATTCATTTTATGTGTATTTATTAATTTAAAATAACAAATTAATAAAATAAATAAAATAAAATATTTTTTAAATATTTTATTTTTTTAATTTAATAGTTATTATTATTGTCATTATATATATATATATATATATATATATTACATTTAAATTTAAATTTATTTAATTTTTAAAATATAATAATTTTCTTTCAGCTGGTTCAACAAATTATATGAATGTTATTTTTTGTGATCAATTTTATGTGTTTATTATAACTTTATTTATTAAATATAAGATGCCTTTAAACAAATAAAATATGATCCTAAAGAAACTAAAATCTTTAACACTTTAATAATTTTTAAAAAAATAAGAAAAATAAAAATAAAAATTTATTTAATATGAAACATTTATAATTAATGTTCAAATAATATTTTAAAAATTATTTATAAAATTATATAAAAAAATATTATGATTATTTAATAATTATCAATAACACAAATGAAAAGTAGAAAAATATGTAAACTAATGTGATAATAAAATATTTATATTTTTATTAATATAAAAATATTTTTTTTGTAGCAGACCTTGTTAACAGGTTTCAGGCCAGATCAGACTGAAAATAAAACCTTTAACATGTAATAGGTCAGGCTCAGGTCTAATAATTATGTTACCGACCTGACTTGTTTAAAGTAAAGTTTGGCCTGACCTGTCATATTTCTATCCCTATTTCTCATTTCAATAAAATCTTACTTTTTATTAGTTATTTATAGTTGACCGTTAGGACTGAGAGTTAACCTTTGCAAAAGAATTTAATAATTAATGCATTTAAAATATAGTCTTTATTTTGTATATTTTAAAAAAATAGTGATATTTATTTTCTATAAATAAGACTAAAAATATTATTTTAAATAAAATATTTTTTTAATTTGATTCATATTTTACATTATAATAATTTATAGAAAATATTCTTTTATTGAAAATTATAGAATTTAATAGTATCAATACATTGAATTACATTAAATTATATATTTTTAATAAAAATATATTATATATTAGTTATCATCATATACAATCTTGCACATATTTAAAAAGTTGTTAAATAAATACTTACTCAAAAGTAATAAAAGGCACACACATTCTTTAAATATGAAAGGATTAATTGTAATTTTGATCCCTATAATTTACTATATGTGCAATTTTTGTCCCTGCTAGTTTTAATTCCATATTAAATTTTTTAAATTTTTTAAATGCTTAAATTTAAGTTTTCTATCATAAAATTAAGAATTTTATTATATTTTATTTTATTTTTAAAAATATTTTATATATTTTATTTTTATACAAATTAATAAAATATCATATTTCTATTATTTTTTATTAATTATTGGATGAAATTTTAGCTTCAATAACTTAAATTAAGCATTTAAAAAATTAAAGAGACTAAATGTGAACAATTAATTGATGTGATTAATTGAAATACTGTGAAATATCAATTTTTTGTTGAACTATAGATGATGGGATTATAACCTTTTTTATGCTAAATTGCGCAGTATATATATATATATATATATATATATATGAATTAGTGTAAAATTTAAATAAAATAAAAGTTAAATAATTTTGCTCCCATTAATATTCTTTGTTTTTTATCTTATTTATTAAGTAATATATATTTTAAAACTACAAGGTTCATGTATCTTGCTTTACGACCCATATGTAAGCAAGACCGTTTTACTTAACTTATATATTTGTATTTTTTCTAATTTTTTATTTATAAATTATAGTAACATTAATTATTTTGTTTAATAATGTCATGATTTATTAATATCTCAATTCAATACTTAATTCATGATTAAAAATTTTATGATACCTTTAAATTTAGAAAAAAAATTCTTGGGTAATAAATTTAGAAATGTTTTAATACCTTTTTCACGTGGATTAAGCATAATATTTTATAGTTAGCCATCTGTGATTATTTTCACATAATTATTAAGCTATGTTTGAATGTCACGTGTTACTTCCAAAATTTCACCACTTCTAAATTAATTATGAATTATATCAATCTAAATAAATTAGAATCAGATAATAAATGAAAAGTTAGAAATAAAAATTTATTTAGAAAAATTTACCTGAAAAATAGCATCTAAATTAGGGATTATAAAGATTATATGGATTTGAGAAGAAGCAAAAACAGAAAATAATAAAATTACAAAATTTGGCTAAAATGACCAAAATACCTTTAGAAAGACCTAGAATGTTAGTCTTTTTTTACTAAGGAAATAATCATGAAATATTCTAAAATTTTTATGGTAAATTATTGGACCAAATAGGGTTATATTCATTTAAGAATCAAGCCAAAAATCCAAGTAGATAATTCAAACCAAATTCCTCAAAAATAGTCCATATATGATGTGGAAAATGGCCTATTTGTGCCAAAAACTAGCAAAAAAAATTTTGTAACATATCCAACCCAATTCAATTTACCTGTTTTCTTAGCTTGAAAGAGAATCCAATTGATCATTAATTGAGGTGTAGAAGGAGTTGGAATGAAGTAGCCAATAAGAAAGAGGGTAAGTCAAGTAAGTCAATGTTTCATAATTAAGAGTTTGAATAAGGTGCAAGATTCAATTCCCATCCAATTTTGAGATTAGAAACCGTGACTACCCCAGCAAAATACGACTAGAAGTTACACTCTAAATCAAACATCGATCTAACATATGAATATTCATACACTTTAAGCATACACAATACAATTCAAACAAAATAATATATATGTAAAATACGTCGATCTAATAAAAATAGCCAAAAATATGAAATTAAAGCATTTATGTATAACAAGCTCAATTTATTTCAATTACTAGGAAATGGTAAAAATTCTAAAAATAAAGTATATGTTATAATACAAATATAATAATTCCATATTCATTGCTCTTACGATTCCTTGAGGTCTTCTATAGGTATAGATAGTCGTTGGTTAACCCATACACACAGATACAACATATACAATATAGGCCTCTTAGCAAAAGTATAATCAAGAGTGTTAGTTAGGAAATGATTGTGACCCCATGTGATACATTTTCTCTCAATAGATTGTGCACAAACAAGCGAATGGATTTTAACAATCCTACATTTGCTCTCAAATACTCACCCCATATCCTTTCATCACTTTTCACTAATAATACATTTGCCTCCATCTTTTTCTCATCATTCAGTTAAATAAAATGTGCTTAAGGTCACACATATCCAAACTTAGTCTAAGTCATATATACATAATAAAATTACATTTCACCATTCAAGAACAGTCAAACACTCTTTGTCAATCTTACAAAAACAACCAGAATTCTCATTTAATTATATATATATATATATATATATATATGTATATATAAAAGGCAAAAAACACACCATTATACAAATCAATATAATGCGTCGAAGGTCAGACACCTTCAAACTCAAACCAATCGTACAATTTAAAATACGCTGAAACTAAACCATAGATATATTGCCAAAGATCACACTCTCTCAGTCTTAAAAAAATCATCTATCATAAAGTTTAGCCTTTTTGTAGTGCACATATTGTTCAAAATAATAATTTTTAACATTAATCATACATATATAATAATCAATAGCAAAATCATGGAACTTAAAAGAGAAAAGGTTTATTCATAACTTTTACTATGAAATCTTATTTAAGTAGTTTCAAAAACGAATCATAGGTTTTTCATGCTTAAAAAACCATTTTTAACACTGTAATTTTTAAAAAATATTAGGGTTCTACTATCCAAAACAAGAAAAATTTTAGCATATAAATAGGAGTTAGGGTATGGGATCAACTCCTTTTACTTGGAAATAGGTCTCTCACAACAAAGAGATCATAGACAATGTCTCTAAGGCCAAGTTCTCCTTGAGATCCAAAAGAAAGGTTCAACATTTTTTATGGAAGATATTGTCCAAAGATTAATATCTCCCTAAGAATTATGAAGTGGAGTAACTTTTAGAAGAAAGAAAATGATGAAATGAGAGTGAAATTAGAAGATTAAGCTCCAAATACTTACTTGGAATCAAGAGGAAAAAATATCCAAACTCGGATTTGATAAAAGTTTAGAGAGTAATGAGGTTTTCTAGTTGGAGAAGGAAGTGAGAGAATAGAGAGAAAGATGAGAATGATTACTTGCTTTAAAATCTATGCTTTTAGAATGTCAAAATTACTTAAATACCCCTTTTTCTCAAAGATTTTTTGCTTGAGCAGGGGTATTCTTGCTTGAGCGAGAAAATCAAACAAAATTTGCTACTCTTTTACTGATATTTTTTCTTGAGCAACAAAATTTTTGCTTGAGCGAAAATACAAATGAGAAATTCTTATCCATTTTTGCTTGAGTAGGAAATTTTTGCTTGAGCTAAAAGGAACCTTTTTTTTTTCATGAAACTCTTCCATTTTGAAAATAAGAAAATGCAATTAAAAATTAAGGTGTTACATTTTTCAAAATATGGTTACTTCCAGCTATTCACACTCATACCAATCATGGGATGCTCAAAGGATAGTCTAGTAGGGATACTTTAACCAATCACTTTTTGCTTCATGCCTATGTCTTACCGTATTCAATCACTTTTATTGTAAAATCAATCCACAATCATAATATTAATCATAAATAAGTCATAGCCACCATTTAGTCCATCTAGTACATTTAAAACACATCCCCTCATTCAAGAATAATTAGTTACCATGGACATGGATTTTTCAAATTTTTCATATTTCATGAATCACTTGTAAAATTCATAACTTGTTCAATGCAAGTCCCAAAATCATGAAATCACTAAATTTTTCTTTCTTTAAGTGTCTATGTATACATAAAAATGCAAACATAATTAAAACAATTACAAAGAGTAATAAATCACATAATTTTTCTTTGCTATTCACAAAATTTCATTCTCAAAACACAGTTTATTTGAAAATTCAAAATTAATCCATTATGACTCAAAAAATTAATAAACCAAAGGGGTTGTACTCTCTAAGTGTCTATTATCATGTAAAAATACTAACACAAAACACACTTACAAATTTAATTAGAGTTATACTTTCTGTCTTGCATGTCATAGAGTTTCATCTTTCAGTATTAGTTTCATTTTAATTCTAAATGTTATGAAATTAGTGAGATTGTTCTCCTATGTATATATCTATTTTCAAGTAAAATACATGTTGAGGCCTGAGACTCACATATTACTTTGTAGAGATTAAACTTTCTCTGCAAGTTACAGGAAACCACTTTTCACATAACAATTGTAAGAAGATGCATATCTAACTCATTTCAAATTCAAAAATTATGCAACTAGTGAGAATTATTCACTCTGTGTGTCTATTTTTTTTTTTACAAAAATAAAAGTATAATTTAAATACTTATAGAATTTCACACGAGGCACAAATTGTAACACCCTACTGTATTTAATTTACGCTTAAGTCATAATTACTAAATGCAGTAGTTGCATTACATTAATAAAAATTTTGTTTATTCCATTCCTTCATTTCATATTGATTTAGTAGTAAATTATAGGATGTATAAAGGAGAGAGACGTTATAAAAATAAAAATAAAAGAAAATCAAATATGGAATAACCTGAATAAACATAGTAATTAATTTAACTCATACATTTTACAGAAAGCTAACTAGATATATGTATATAGGACATCGTGTTATTTACATATAGTTAGGAATACATATAAAGACCACTACATACAAAAAGATAAGTGGCCCGTGTCATAAAAGTGTAGTCCTAACGAGACTTCATAGGATAATTTAGAACTAAGATTAGTGTCCTACAACTACTTTTATATCTCAGTAAACTATCCTACCAAAAGAGGGCCATATTGTACAAAGTTAGTTACTCCACCAACTACTCAAACAGAAAGCCATTGGCCATAGCAGGCCCAACAAGAGTATAGTCGTCAGGCCTAGGGGAGGATGATGATGAGTCTATAGCTCCTGATGGGTCACTCTCAGATTCAAGCGGATATCTGGGGATCACCCGCAAAGGCGAAACAGATATAGGTTCTGTATAATCTGCAGGTGTAGAATGTGTCATGGATAGTGAAAATGCAAAATATGGAGTAGCAGGGTCGAATACAGGGTGAAAAAAAGGTACAGAAAAGTCCCTATTACTAAAGAAATAAACCCTAAAATGATACGATCCAACTATATAAAGAGAGTCAAAGGTAGGATCATAGTATAGCTGCATATCTGAGAACTCAATGTAGATCACTGTTGTTGCATATATCATGTAGATTTGAGAATGAAATGGAAACTAAGTAGGATGAGAATTTTGTGTATTTCTATGTGACATCATTTTCATTCTCAATTGCTTCGGTTTTTATTTAAATAAAGGGTTGCTAATCCAATAAGAAAATCTTTCAATTGTAATTATTGAAAATATGGTCCGAAGCAAAGTAAATTTTGTGTCTAACATTTATAATACACAAGATCATAATGATTATAATACACATAAACAAGAAATGAAATAAATAATCAAAAGACTCAACATGAATCATACATGTGACATAATAATACTTAAAGTTATAATTGAAAGCAACATAGAAATGAATTAGTATTAATTAAAATAATTTTAATCACATAATAATATGCTTAATTCTCATATTTGTTCCTATCCTTGGTCCTCTGAGAGTTCTTGGCCATAAGACTCCTAGGTAATATTCTGCTTATCAGGATCCTCGTTCCTATACAGGATTTGTCATGTTTACTTTCTCCAACGCTCCTACCGACTTATTTCCCTTAACTTTTTATCCGAGGCTGGCCCAAGTGATATAGGACTTTCTTATAACTTTCAATCATCTTAAACTTTCATAACTTTCATATTGTATCTCACATATCTCTTTGAAATTTTACAATTTATCCATAATTCTTACAAAATTTGTGCAACATAACAGATCATATTTACTTTCCCATAAATAGTGCCAACTAACAAATAGACATTCACAAATATCATAGCAAATAATTAATTAATTAAATAAATGAAACCTTAAAATTTATGATCCTTTTCTTAAAAGGATAAATTTTGCCTTGTTTTATTTTTACTACGTTTATTGCTATATGACTTTAATAGACCTAAATTTTTTATATGTTGAAGCCCTATTTGTCTATTTTCTAACCT
This sequence comes from Abrus precatorius, assembly GCF_003935025.1. NCBI lineage: Eukaryota > Viridiplantae > Streptophyta > Magnoliopsida > Fabales > Fabaceae > Abrus > Abrus precatorius. The sequence goes on from NW_020874439.1 coordinate 14,956,512, forward strand.
AATTGGTCCCATTCAGTTTTGACAACTACAACTCAAGATTTTTTCTTTCTATGATGACTTGTCCTTTGATTAGTCAGAACAACACTCAAAAATATTAAAATCCACCAAAATTTGAATTCTAAGTGTATGACTACTAAATTCATGTCATTTTAAAGTTAGGGAATCAAACTGTATTATCCAAAAAGTTTCATTTCATTTGGTTAAATAGAACTCAAGTTATAAGGTTCTAAAGTTAGTTGTTATAGGTGATAAATGCTTTCTATACTTGATCCTACAATGTAATTCATGAATGATAATTGAGAGTTTTAAGCTATTCATTGATAAAATTTACTATTATTAATTTAATTTTATTTATATTTCAGGAAAAAGGATCAAAAAGTGAAAGCTTTAAAAGATATTGAGACTTGAAACACATAATGAAGCCAGAGATATACACGAGCAAGTACATGCCTGTATATATGAGTGTGTATCTCACTGGTCGCGTCAATTGAAGTGTATTATCAAAACCAGAGATGTACATGGCCAGATACATGGCCGTGTACATGAGCGTGTACTTTTATGGAAAGCTTTGAAGGGCGTCTATTAGAAAACAGAGATGTACACGGCCAAGTACATGGCCGTGTACTTGGGCGTGTACTTTTACGCGCGTCAGAAATTTAACTTTTGCGAGAAAATTAACCCTAGGATAATTCCTATAAAAGGAGAACTGAACTCAAACCTGGGGAGACAGTTTTTGGAGACGAAAGATTCAGAGACGGCAAGAGGATGGGATTAAGCATTTTATTTCATCTCTTTTGTAATTTTAATTTGAAGATGTTTAGGTTCTAATTTTCCTTTGAGTATCTAGACGTAATGAATCCTAATTGATTAATTTTCTGGAATTCTTCTAATGCTATTTCATGTTCCTTTCTCTTGGGTTTAATTGAGTAGTATCAATTTTCTTCTATCTTATTTTCTTGTTTGAATTTGAGTAAAATTCTTGCATGAATTTAACATTGCTCAATTAAAAAGACTTGAATGTATTTCTAGAGATAGAAAGACGTGAGTTTTCTGTATTAGGATTAACCCTAATTATGGAATTCATAATGAACTTAATGCAACCTAGGGGTATTAATTAAGGAAGAGATTCCGATTAATCAACTGAGGGTTAGGAATCATTATCCTTGAGAAAGGTATTGATTTAAATTAGAATTTCCTGCAGTGATAAGGGTTTGGAACTAAGTAGTTGAAGAAGAATTTCAGTTATTTGGACACTTATGGGGATTTACAGTCTAGATACTTGCCTTTTTACATTGAATACCTTTAGTCATAATTTTCTATAATTTATTTTCACTAGAATATCTGTTCCTTTTAATTTATTATTCTTTTACTTTTAGCAATTTCATCAACAAGGTTTATTTTTCATATTTATTAACAATTACGCAATTAAGGAAAAGTTTCTTAATAACAGTCCCTGTGGATACGACACTTGGTACTTTAATTTTAATTTTAATAATATTACTTCGACAACGAGTACACTTGCCCAGTGATCAGTTTTTACACACCAAGTTTTTGGCACCGTTGCCGGGGACTGTTTAATTAGGATTCCCTTTATTACTTATTTACTAATTTTATTTATTTCTTTAGTCTTGAATTAACTTAACTATTTTGCTTTCATTCTTTTTAGGAGCTGATTTTTCTAGTGTATGATCAAAACCCGTTTTACTGCACTGTCTGAAGAACTATTTGAATTTGACCCAGAGATCGAAAGAACTTTGCGAAAAATTTGGAAAGAGAGACAACTGCTAGTACAGAGGGAAAACGCACAAACACACATGGAAGGAATGGCAAACAACGAAGATCAACCAAGGACCATGTTCGATTATGCTCGTCCATCATTAACTGGGACAGAATCTAGCATTGTTCGTCCGGATGTGCAGGGAAATTTTGAAATAAAGCCCAATGTTATTCAGATGGTTCAGCAGTTTGTTCAATTTGAAGGGTTACAAGATGAAGACCCAAACGCTCACATTGCTAATTTTCTGGAGATCTGTAATACTTTCAAGATTAATGGAGCTATTGATGATGCAATCCGTTTGAGGCTATTCCCATTTTCTCTCAGGAGCAGAGCAAAGCAATGGTTGACCTCTCTCCCGCGAGGATTTATCACTTCATGGGAGGCTATGGCAGAAAAATTCTTGGCGAAATGTTTTCCTCCCGCTAAAACTGCCAAGATGAGGAATGATATCTCTTCCTTCTACCAGTTAGAGACAGAGACGTTATACGATATGTGGGAGAGGTTCAAGGAATTGTTGCGGAAATGCCCACATCATGAGATTCCGGACTGGCTTCAAGTGCAAACCTTCTACAATGGATTGAACCCAGCCACAAGACAAATGATAGATGCTGCAGCTGGGGGCACTTTGAATAGCAAGACACCAAGGGCTGCACAAGAACTGTTTGAAGAAATGGCAATGAACAGCTATCAGTGGAGCTCCACTTGATCCAAACCTGCAAAATCGGCAGGGATCTATAGTCTTGATGCAGTGACATCCTTGGCAATGCAAGTTGAAGCCTTAGGAAAGAAGATTGATGGTTTATCTGTTAACCATCCAGTTGCTCCAGTGATGAGATGTGATATTTATGGAGGAGGCCACCCTAATCATGAGTGTCGAGCTACTCAGGAAGAACATGCCAATGTGATAGGAAACAGACCTCTGTACCAAAATTATAATGGCATGAATAATCCGGGCTGGAGGAACTATACAAACCCACCGTGGAACAACAATTAACAACCAATGCGGAACAACACACCCTCAGGGTTTCAACAAACTCCACATCAACCACCACCCCCAGCCGAAAAGAAGTCAAACCTTGAGGAGCTAATGACCAAATTCATTCAAACCTCAGAATCTCGGTTCCAATCCACTGAGACAGCACTAAGAAATCAACAAGCCTCTATCCATAATCTAGAAATTCAGTTGGGTCAAATTTCTAGACTCCTCTCAGAAAGACCCCAAGGAAGCTTGCCTGGCAATACTGAGACTAATCCTAGGGAGCAGGTCAATGCAGTAACATTAAGGAGTGACAGAATATTACAAGAGAAGGGGAAGCAAGAAACAGAAAAAGATGTAGTTGAAGGGGAGGATAAGTGTCAAGAGGAGCCTGTGAAAAAGCCCCCTGTAGTGAAAGAATTCATACCTCCACTTCCCTACCCAGCAAGATTGAAGAAAGACAAGGATGATGAACAATTTGGTAAATTTCTGTCCTTATTTCGTCAACTTTATATTAATTTACCGTTTGTTGATGCCTTGGCACAGATGCCTAAGTACGCCAAATTTCTGAAGGATCTATTGTCCAACAAGAAGAAATTGGAGGAGTTGGCCACAGTAACACTTAATGAAGAATGTTCAGCAATCCTACAGAACAAGATGCCTGAGAAATTAAAGGATCCAGGGAGTTTTACTCTTCCTTGTCTCATTGGTAGATTGATAGTTGATAGGGCTTTAGCTGATTTAGGTGCTAGCATTAATTTGATGCCATATTCAATTTTTAAGAAATTAGGTTTAGGGGAACCTAAGCCAACTAGGATGAGTATTCAATTAGCTGATAGGTCAATTAAATATCCTAGGGGTATCATTGAGGATGTGCTTGTAAAAGTGGACAAATTTATTTTTCCTGTTGATTTTGTGATTCTTGATATGGACGAGGACACTGATGTCCCCTTGATCTTAGGTCGTCCATTTTTAGCTACTGCAGGGGCTATAATTGATGTGAGGGATGGAGAGTTAATTTTGAGGGTTGGAGATGAAAAAGTCACTTTCAAAATTCCTGATGTAATAAAAAAGTCTTTGAAACAAGATGATTCATGCTACCTTATTAATGTAATTGATGATTATGTTTCTAATTGTGCACAGGAATTCTTGATTTCAAACCCATTGGAAAGAAGCTTAGTTCATGATAGAGGAAAAGATGATATGAGCTTGGTAACTCAAGAACAGTGGTGTCATTTAGAAGCCACTAAGCCATTATGGAGAAAGAGAGACTTCAAAGTTTTGGAGTGGAAATCAGAGAAGCAACCCAACCCATCCATTAATGAACCACCAGATAAAAAATTGAAGGTCTACCATCATAAAAAAATCAAGGGAGGTAAACTATTTCAAAAAGGTGATTTAGTAGTACTGTTGTACAACTCTCGCCTCAAATTATTCCCAGGTAAACTCAAATCCCGTCGGTCTGGACCGTTTACTGTGCATAAGGTATTTCCTTGTGGTATAATTGAATTAACTCATCCAGAAAAAGGAAATTTTAAGGTGAATGAACATAGGCTGAAACTGTACCAAGGGGGTCAAATGCAAACCTTTTGCAAATGAGGAGTTTAAACTCCTCCATGTTAAATTTTGAATGTTGAATTACATTGAATAGTTTAGGTTAGGTAGGTTTAGTTTATTTTAATTTAGTTATTTATTTGCTCATTTATTTATATTTTGAATAAGCATCCTCGCCCCAGCATGAACCCCATCTCCTTCTGACCACTTTCTTAGTATAGATGATGAAGACTTAGATGGTGTGCAGTTTAGTCTGCAATTAGGAGTCTTAGTTGTTGAATTTTTTACTTATGTTATTTTTTAGGATTTAAATTGCTTTTGTCTGTTTATTACTTCTGTTTCTTTATCGCATTATTTTGATCGTTCCACTCCTCTTGTCATTATGAACTGAGTTAAATCTCCTTATAAAAAAATTTTAATCAGGTTTCCTCTCCAATTAAATCCCAGATTAGCTTTACTTCCCACGACTCTTTGCTTACTTATTTACTTTTCAGGGAAGTTTCAGTTGCACTTTAATTCTTATATTTGATTGAGGACAATGCAAATCTTACAATGTGGGGTGGATAATTATAGATGTTTGAACTGAATTGTTGTTTTATTCTTAAGCAATACTGAGTCAATTTTACTGTTGCATAGAAGATGATATTCCTGAAAATAAAAAAATAAAAAAAGATTCATATGCAGTTATTCTAGATATTGGATTTGTGTTTTTGATTGTTTCTCGATTGAAGTATCGGTAGATTTTTCTGATTTGAGGACCTTGAATCTATGCCCTTGAATCTATGCAATTTTTTTTTAAGAATCGTTAATATCTTAAAAATTGGGGCTCTGCTCAGAAATAAAAGAGCATGCCATAGAAGCATATCTAGTTGAATGTGGATTGCAGGCAATGTCCGGATATCACATCCTAGAACCCCGAAATTGTTTGAGGTACCGATGTGAAAAGCAAGGGGTGAAATTTTCCATTAATACCTTGTGCTAATTGGGATGGAGCATAAAATGCACCCTATTAGCCGATCATGGCTCAAAGTAAAGAAAATTAAATAACACCTTGTGGAAGAATTCAAAGTTTTGAATTAAAATTTTAAGAGCTAATGGTAGAGAGGTCCTTATTTCAATTCTGTCTGAAGTTACAGAGGTCGAGAGCAAAAAAAAGCACAATTTGATATTTAAGAATTACTTTCCCTCTAAAAAAAAAATAAAAAAAATAACAATAATAAAAATTTCAGGAATTTGATTCTTTGTTGTTAAGGGTAAAATTGATCCATTCCTTTGCTTGGGGACAAGCAAAAGTTCAAGTTCGGGAGAATTTGATAAATGTTTTCTATACTTGATCCTACATTGTAATTCATGAATGATAATTGAGAGTTTTAAGCTATTCATTGATAAAATTTACTATTATTAATTTCATTTTATTTATATTTCAGGAAAAAGGATCAAGAAGTGAAAGCTTTAAAAGATATTGAGACTTGAAACACATAATGAAGCCAGAGATATACACGAGCAAGTACATGCCTGTGTATATGAGCGTGTATCTCACTAGTCGCGTCAATTGAAGTGTATTATCAAAACCAGAGATGTACACGGCCAGATACATGGCCGTGTACATGAGCGTGTACTTTTATGGAAAGCTTTGAAGGGCGTCTATTAGAAAACAGAGATGTACACGGCCAAGTACATGGCCGTGTACTTGGGCGTGTACTTTTACGCGCGTCAGAAATTTAACTTTTGAGAGAAAATTAACCCTAGGATAATTCCTATAAAAGGAGAACTGAACTCAAACCTGGGGAGGCGGTTTTTGGAGACGAAAGACTCAGAGACGGCAAGAGGATGGGATTAAGCATTTTATTTCAACTCTTTTGTAATTTTAATTTGAAGATGTTTAGGTTCTAATATTCCTTTGAGTATCTAGACGTAATGAATCCTAATTGACTAATTTTCTGGAATTCTTCTAATGCTATTTCATGTTCCTTTCTCTTGGGTTTAATTGAATAGTATCAATTTTCTTCTATCTTATTTTCTTGTTTGAATTTGAGTAAAATTCTTGCATGAATTTAACATTGCTCAATTAAAAAGACTTGAATGTATTTCTAGAGATAGAAAGACGTGAGTTTTATGTATTAGGATTAACCCTAATTATGAAATTCATAATGAACTTAATGCAACCTATGGGTATTAATTAAGGAAGAGATTCTGATTAATCAACTGAGGGTTAGGAATCATTATCCTTGAGAAAGGTATTGATTTAAATTAGAATTTCCTGCAGCGATAAGGGTTTGGAACTAAGTAGTTGAAGAAGAATTTCAGTTATTTGGACACTTATGGGGATTTACAGTCTAGATACTTGCCTTTTTACATTGAATACCTTTAGTCATAATTTTCTATAATTTATTTTCACTAGAATATCTGTTCCTTTTAATTTATTATTCTTTTACTTTTAGCAATTTCATCAACAAGGTTTATTTTTCATATTTATTAACAATTACGCAATTAAGGAAAAGTTTCTTAATAACAGTCCCTGTGGATACGACACTTGGTACTTTAATTTTAATTTTAATAATATTACTTCGACAACGGGTACACTTGCCCAGTAATCAGTTTTTACACACCAATAGGTTGCTCTATTTTTGACTCAACAGCACTAGGGAATACTTCAGAAAAACTTCTAGGAATTGCTCAAAATGAATTGGACTTTGACATTTTTATGGTATAAACTAATATATCTTATCTTTTTAACAAGTTTTGTTTCACCTCAATCCAAGTTATGTGGAATGAGTTATGTCTTACGCAAGCTTACCTGATCAAAATCAAAGTCTGAAACTTAAACCAAACTTCAAAAATTCATAACTAATTTTATGCTAATCTAATTGCTTAATAATTTATATGTATAGACAGATGTGGAGTCTAGTTAAATTTAAAAATATTTTTATAATATTTAAATGGTAAATAATTAATCGACACAGCATATTTGTACGGAAACCCTAGAAAAATCTATTTTCAGACTTGCTGTTTTCTTTCTCTTCTTTGTTTTTCTACTTGATCTACCTTCAAACTAGTATTAAAAGATTTAAAACATAAAATAGATAGGCACACACATCCATATAAGCATATCAACATAGATAGAACCCTACCTCCTTTGACCACCAATTTGATTCCAAAGATGCTTCTAATTTGCAATTATCGGTGAGCTTGAGAGAAAAGTTTATGGAGGTAAGAAAAGGAGAAAGATGGAGAAGAGAATGAGGGAGAGAAGTGATGAATTTATAAAAAGATAAGGGAAAGCAAAATATCCAAGTGGCCATGATGAATGGAGTTGCTTGGTAAATTTTGATTGGTTCATAAATCTTGTGGTCTCAATTGAGTCACGAGGTTGATTCTGAGCCATTGGATCAAGGTGAGGTGGATGGCTTCCTACCGTTGGATCTAAGGCAACTAATATTATTTTATTCTGGTAATTTAAATTACTGAAACTATACTAGTTTCTCTCCTAAGAGAAAATTATACTATAAATTCTTAATTCTATTCTACCTAATCAACATAGATTTGAATTCTAATAAATATTCAATTAATCTATTACTAACCTTATTCATATAAATTAATCAGGAAAATCAATTAATAGCATAAAATAGACACTTAAAAATTTTGGACGTTACACAAATTGCTTCTAAATGTCACAAAGTTTCCTTTTCTAATAACATTTTATTAAAAAAATCATGATTAATTTATTTTAAATCCAAATATAGTAAAATTAATAGAAAATTACTCCTAATATAGTCCTTTATCTAAATAAAATACCTATATAATTTATTTTAAAATAGTCTCTGATATTTTTAAAAAATTATTGTTTAGCCTGTGAATTTTTTTTATTTGCAAAAGGTCATTTTTCTAAAATTTGATAAATTTTTGTTTGTATAGCACATTTCCTCCATATTCCTAAGTCACTTTCAAGTCTCAACATAGTCAATATAGTTTCTTTGGTCCAACTACTTTTTTAAACAAAACTTTTAAAGTTTTAAAGTCAAATTTATGGTTAAAATATAGTATTTTCTTATATAAAGGTTCAATTTTTCAACATTAATTTAAAACTTTAGAATCTCATGTCTCTTTCTCTTGTTAAGGTGGTTCAAAGCTATTCAAAGTTTCAAAAATTCCTTTCATTGTAATTTTCAATTTTTGGTCCATTTTATCTTAAATTCTCTTTTCAAAATCTCCCAAAATTCATTTAAAATATCAGTTAAATTTAAAATAATTTAATCAACTTTAGAATAATTCTAATAAAAATAGTTATATATATATATATATATATATATATATATATATATATAGGGAAGGATCTTCTTACATCAGTCTAAGTTTAAAAACTTACATCTAATCTGAGTTTTTCATTTAACTGAAATCTAATAGCCAGTAAAGCAATAAATTATAACCCGTTAGATTTAAGTTAAATGAAAAGTTCAAATTGGGTATAACAGTTTTTAGACTTATATTGGTGTTAGAAGATCCTGTCCTTATATATATATAATGTAAACTTTCTTTAAATTTTTGTAAAAAATCCTTTTTTTTACCTAACCAAAGTTGAAATTATAAAATTTATGTTATTGTTATTATAATTATGCCATACAAATATCTAATTAAGATTAAAAACTCAGTTCATGTATAAAAGAAAATATTTACTGAGACAACACTTATTTCAAAATAGAAAACACCAAAATTTATAGAAAATTTAAATAATTTCAAAGCATGAAACACCATATATTCATCGTAATATCAAGAATATATCATATAGCAAGTAAGGTCATCAATAAAAAATTTTCATAATATCCATTTATAATTTATTATGTTGTTTTTATAGAAATTTTTGTTTTCGCTATTTTTAGTGGTTTTTTTTATTTTTCTTTTTCTAGTCAATTTTATTTTTATGCAATCACCAAGGCCACAAAATTTTCATAAATAAAAGGGATTAAGGGTTTTCCTTAACCCAAAAATTCATTAGCATAACATTTCTTTTGATTCATGAAAGATACTATCCTCTCTTACTTGATTTTGTCTCTTTTTGGTTGAAATGTGCTTTGAGGGATTGATTCTCTTTTCTCTTTACAATATTTAATAGATTTTGACTTCCTCTTTGCTCCTTTAAGTTAGATTCTCATGTGCTAATTGAGCTCTCAAAGCGTTATAGTTTGTTACTTTATTATTTTGGTGGGGTAGTCTTGTGTAGGTTTTTCTTGAATTTTTCATGAATTTGGTCAAGGAATATTACATAGTTGATGGTGTGGGGTTTGGTTATTGAGTGTTGGTTACTATCAAATGATTTAGAAAAGTTCTAAGTTGCTGAATTTGGAAATTTGTCAAGTGTTTCTCTTTTGCTTCTACAAGGTTTATGTGAAATGGCCTTGGCTTTTGCATGGAGTTTTCAAAAAAAAATTCTTGCTTTATTTGGTGCAAGGATCTTACAACTAAATAAATGGGTGTTAAACCAACGATTCTCATGTTGAAGCCAACTTCACAAGGTCTTGTTCTATGTGAAAAGTTTTCACAAAAGTCTTGCACATTTTTGAATTTTTTGCCCTTATAATGTCACTTTGTTATCCCATTTGTACTTGCTTGGTTAATTATGGAGGGGTTTTTAGTTGTGATTTAGTTAGGCTAATCGGCTAAAGTTAGTCATTAACTCAAGTCTTCCTTCCTGGTGTTTTGATATACTCATCCTTTTTTTCATTAGTTTCTTTTTGTTTAGCTCATTCTACACTATAATTGGATAAATTTGACTTCTATTTGAAACTCTAGCAATATGCCAATTGTTCTAATTTAAAAAGATTAGAATATTGAAAAGTTTTGTCTAAATGTTGCACCATGTCCATGTCATATGCAAGCCAACTTTTAGGAAATTTTGCAAATTTTTATACTTAACTTTTAGTCTTACTTTTTGAATGTCCATAACATTATTTGATATAATAAATTACCATAAAAGTTTCAGATTTTTCTCATGTCATGATCTTACTCAAAATAGGCCAACATCATAGGCCTATCCTAGGGCTCTTTTGGTCATTTTTTTGGTCAATTTTGCAACTGGTATTTGATTTCATATTTTTGTTTCCTCTTATATAAATAAAATTCTCATATACCTTAATTTAGATAGTTAAGAATCATTTAATGTAATTTTAAAAAATAATTTCTAATTTGATTAGTTGCTTTTCAAGCAATCATTAAAGGTGTATAATAGGTCTATTTGGATGTTAGTTGAGCTTAATTCCATTATTTAAATGATGTTTTACGATGTTGGGTCTTTAATAAATTTATATGAATTTCTTACTTAATTCTCAAATTTTTCTACATCTTGACCTTTCTCCCTTGTGTAGGCAATATCTGGAGTTGTAGATATTTGATTTGAGTGATCTTGGTAGCTTTAGAAGGCTAAGATAGAGATCTACAATTTCTTTAGAAATTCATGTTGACTAATTTGATCAAATTTAAGGTCAAAATTGGGTCCAAAGTTGAACACAAGTTGTTGCCAAATAGTAAGACTCTCCCTCACTTAAGTGGATACATCTCATTCAATTTAGTTTCAAATCAAGCAAATTGTATGTCATTGGAAAACTTATTCAAAAGGATTTTAATTGGACTAAGGGTAGCTTAGGAATTTGACTTATATCAGATAATTATTTTAAGTTTTAGAGGAAATTGGAAAAACACTTGGTTTCATAATTTTTGAATATAATTTTCTTTGTTTTTTTTTTTTTTTCTGAAGAGGTCTCTTTTCTCTGTAAACTCTTGACATTTTCTTAGTTTTGAGCATCCATAGAGATAACCAAAAGAGGCTAATTTCACAATCAACCTAGAGGATTCCTCATTGCAATGGTTGGGTTATGAGGTTTTGTGTTTATACTTTGAATTCAAATTATGATTTTTCCTTCTTTCTTTCGATTCTGAATTTACTTCAAATTAAACTTGACTGAGTTTAATTAATATGATTTGATTAAACAAAATCTTAATGATTCAAAAATTGGATAATTAATTTCAAATTAATCAATTTAGATTTGATTAGGTTCAATCAGAGGCCTAATCACAAATTTGAGATTAAGGTTAATCGAATAGAATATAGATCAATTAACATAGCATTAATTGTGTGGTTGCTGATTGGTGCATGTATATTGTTAAATGCTTGAAGGTGAATATAGATAATTCGAGATTAATAGAATGGAACGGAATCGTATCTATTCTGACAATCTGTGATGAATTGAACCATTACATAATAGTTTCTTAGGTTAAACTTTGTTAATTATTTTTTTGAAACAATTTTCATGTTGCCTTTGATTAATTGAATATTGTGGCATGATAAAATCCTCCAAACATGTCTTTCCTAATTGTATTCAATAGTGGAAGTATTCTATGGAGTTTAACCTAGGTTTCATCATATACTACATTTGTTAAATACCTACTTTATTTGATTGCAACTTTGCAGATCACTACTTTTGATCATACAATACTTGCATCTCCTAATTCTTCCTTATTTTTAGCCTATTTCTAGGTCAATTTTGTAACATCTTGATTTTTGCTCCCTCCATCTTAATATGTGTCAACACAATTTTATCTCTTTCAAAAGCAATTAAATGTATTTTACAAAATTTTATAATTTTGGTTAAAGAAGTTTTGAGATAAAAGTATTTATTTTGTTTCGTTCAAATAATTTGTCGATATGTGTTTGATTTTTATCAGATGGATCTCAATGCTTTGGATTATTTAGAAATCCCATAATTATATTTAAGTTGTAAATGCTATATGCACTAGCAAAGGTGGTGCAATAGTAGTATGGTTAGTCCTTAGTATAGAGTTAGAAGTCTTTGGGTTCAAACCTTAGCAAGGTAGATTTTGCTTCAACAAGGTTTTTCAGGATTTTAATTCATAGAATGAATCACGAAATAACCTGACTACCCTCATGATTTCATGCATGCATGAGATAGGTAACAAAATCATGAGATAGGTGACGATAAGTGGCAAAACCATAAGATAGGTGGCGAAAAGTGGCAAGACCAGCCCTTACATGCGTGACACATGTGCAACCACGTGTTGAAAGGTGGCAAGCCCTAACATGCATAATGCTATGTGTTGCCATTTGTTGAAAGGTGGCAAAGAAAGAAGAAATGTGGCATGCATGTGTAGAGCCAAGTGTTGAAGAAGGAAAGAGTGCCATGTGTAATGCCATGTGTGCCCTTGCATGCGTTGAAGAAGGAAAGCATGCTATGTGGCATTTAGTGAAACACTATTCTCCCTCACTGTGAAAAGTTCTTTTTCACACACTCTCGGTTTCTCTCTTCTCCCTAGCATTCTCTTCAATTTTTTAGTGAGTTCTGGCCTAAAACTCGCTACTCCTCATCACCAAAAGGTGAACCCCTTCCCCCTCCACACAAGGAAGAACCAAACCTGCACTTTCTTTCTTCTTGGAAACCCCATCCGTGACTTTGCTGTACCAAGGGAAATCATTTTTGCCCTTGCATGTTTAAAAGGAGTGTGTTGATTGTTCTCTGAACATTCAAGCAAGGTAAAAATACTCTTTCATCTTTCTTTCTCAATGTTTTCACCGATCAAAGTAAGAAGATAAAGATTTTGCACCTCCTTCATGAAAAAGCTTGGAGCTTTCTATGTCCAACCACTGTGTGAGTAAATTTTGACCATCTGAATGTATTTTGTTTATCCTAACCTCTGTATATTTGGATTGTGCAGTGAAAAATCTTTCTAACCCAACTTGTTTTACCAAAAATAGACATCAGATCATTGAGTTACAAGGAAAACAATAAAATACAGCGACAAGGGAGACTGATTTTTATTTTTTTGGCCTTTGAACCTTGCATGCAATCATTCCGTTTTGATCCTCACAAAATTAGCTTTCAAACACAAGTGGTTTCACTCAAAACGGACATCAAAATCATAAGTTATAGCGAAAATAGTGAGATCTCTCCTTGTTTTGTGTTTTCAGTGTTTCAACAGCAAAATAGACTATTTTTTGTCATTTTTGTGATCTCCAATCCTAACACGCAAAGTCCCTATATATTTCTTGCAAAATTATCTTTCCAACGATGTATCTTGAGCTCAAATTTAACATCATTTGTCCCCTCAATTGCGTAGAATATGTGAGCATTTTCATTTTTACATTTCCTACAGAAACAGTATAAAGAAATAAATTTTACGCCATCTTTACAGAGTTTCTTCAACCCAAAAAATTTATTTTTATAAACTACATGAAAATAGCTTTCCAACGCACCTTACAAATGAATTACAAAAATGGTGCAAAGCTAAAAAACCTATGTGAACAGCAGTGAAGTTTGATTTTTCTACAATTTCTTGTGTATTAAAACTTAATTTTTAAAAGCTGATTTGATCCTTAGGATCTTAGCTTTCTTACAAAATTTGCAGATCGTGATTTTGACTTCGTTTGAATCTGTTAGCCTTAATTTTATAAACGTTGCACAAATATTAATTTTTCCAAATTTTTGCAATAAGTGCATGGCTATTTTTGAATTTTAAAAAAACTAGCTCTTGGCCATTTTGGCTCAAAGGATTTTGATAAACTCTTCTCTGAACTGGGAATGCAATAAACAAAGAAACTGCAAATTTTGACACTCAGAAGTCCAAGAAAAAGAGCCTGCAGACTACCTCACTCACCAAGGTAAGGGGGTAGAGGTATTTCAAGTAAACAGTAAGAAAGGAAATAAATCAAAGAGGGTTGTCCCTTAACCCTGAGGTCTAGAACACATGTATTAGGAGACATATGGTGTTTGAATTACATGTTGACATATTAGAATTTTTACTCGAGACTTTCATGTTTTAAAATGTATTTATGAGCTATTTACTCAAAAGTTTGTTGAAAACCAAAAGTTGATTTAATGAAATGCTTTATTGAAATGCCCAAGATGAGTATGTATGACTTTAATGTGTGCTTTTTGAAAATATATGGTTTGGTGCATGTGTTGATTGTGTAAAGCACTAAAAGTATGCATATAGGTATATGCAGGCTGAGTGAACACCATTTGTGAATGCATGATGATACGCTAAGAAGAAATTGGTATGTAAGTATATGCGTTCTAAGGAGTTCAGCCATGGTTTCAACTCCGACCTTGAGTTCAATAATTGAATTTAATGACTAAAAGTAAACCTTTGTGAAAACTTTATATTCTTTCTATTCAAAAGTAAGTGAGTAGTGTAACGCTAGCTGGGTAATGATTGGAAGTCAAGGAAAGAGATTAACCTAGTGAGCTTGGAACACTTAGAGAAAGTGCATTGAGGCATGGGTATAAGTACTTGCCAATTCTCTATTCAGAAGTGAAACTCTAAAAGTGTGCATGACTATTCAGAAGGCAAATGTGTGCGATATCCTACTCCCTTGTGAAGGAAGTCATGAGATTATTTTATAATTGTTGTTGGTGAAAGATAGGGAGGACTCGATGTATAAGGGATTTAATGGAGTTGGGTGACTTACTAATAGCCCACTGAGTGTCCTAGGCCCCAGAACTTTCGTTGGGAGTCACCACATGATACTCCTTTATCCTGACCGTCTCCTGAGGCTTATTTTGTTAGTCGAGCTAGATTGGTTGGTGGAGGTTCGAGTCCCTACCATACATGTGAAATGTAGGCTGGCTAGTGAAACTCCCAACAATTTCTGAACAATAGGATTGTTATGGATCTAGAGTCGCATAAGCATAAAAATGAGAATTTGCCAAATGAAGAGTTATCATTTGCACTAATCATGCATCATGTAATTACAATTGCAAAACTTACAATTGTATTAATGTGATGTATGCTCGTACTTACTTTGTTTTGTTTCTTTTTTGAAGGATATTTACTTGAAAATATATCTCACTCCTTCTTTGCTTTGTTGAAATATGTTGTGGTGTTGGACATTTTCTTTTAATATTCATAGATCTTGAGTGTAACACCCCTATTTTTATTATTTATTGGTTTTGTATTTCGTATGAGTTGTTAATGCATGTTGCTTGAAATTACGAGAGTTTTAAATGTTTAAGTTGCAAGATTTTTTGCCGTAGCGAGATGTGTCTCGCTGTAGCGAGAAATCAGCCTCTAGAACCAGGCATTCTAATTCTCTCTCGTTGTAGCCAGAATCTTCTCGTTGTAGCTAGAATGACAGAAAATAAAGTGTAATTTTGTTTGATTTTTTCCGTTGTAGCGAGAATCGCTCGCTGTAGAGAGAATGTCGCTAGTTGAGGGGTATTTAAGGGTTTCCAAATTAGGAAACTTGGATTATAATCCAAGTTACGATCCTGATACGTTCTCTCTGACTTCTCTCCTCATTTTCTCAGCAAATCCCTAAAAAACCTCAACTTTTCTTTGATAAAAGATTGGAAGATCACTTGCCTTGTTCTTTGGTAAGTTTTTAGAGATTGGTTCTCCATTTCCTTGGTTCTTTTCTTCTTCTTCCTCCTCTAAATAGAAACTCTTGTGATATTTAGGAAGAACTTAGCCTTTTGAGCAAGATCTCTCAAAAACCCTTTACTAAACCTTCATTTCAAGGTAAGGAGAGCTCTATTTTGTTATTAAGGAAGTGGTATGCTTGTATTCATGAAGATGTTGTGATGAAATGTATGATTTTAAGTATATGTTGGATAAAAACATGTTTTTGTTATGTTTGAAGCCTGTTTTGTGATGTTTGATGATGTGTATGATTTTTATTTTGACTGTATATGCATGTACATGGTAGACTGAGTTTGAGGAAACTAACTCTCGGCAATGATTGATTTTTGTGTGATATAATAATGAACTAGAGTAAAAGAAAGAGATAAAAGCATGAATAATATGTTAATAAATAGATAGTGAGAAATATAAAGATGATATGGGACATATGGAAAGAGAAATGAAATGAGAATGGAATATGATAAGGATGAGTATGGATAGTTCATAGGTACACTGGGAGTGTGGAAGATAAAGACAACTGAGAAGTCTTGGGGAAATGAGGGTGGTGGATGCTTCTCTTAAATTGCACAAAACAAATGAGAGTAGGAGCACCATAGGCCTCACACTCGTTTTCTGACTAATACTTCTGACTATACTTTTACTAAAAGGGGCCAAGTCGGCATATATTGTATCCATATAGCTGCGGCTATCCAGCGACTATCTATGCTAAGGAAGACCTTGAGGGATTCCAAGGGCAGTGAAATGAGAAAAGGAAAATGTTAGTAGTAATGAACTTAAGTAGAATAAATTAAGGTATTAATAATCTTCTTGTATAATGCTTATATGATTG
This sequence comes from Abrus precatorius, assembly GCF_003935025.1. NCBI lineage: Eukaryota > Viridiplantae > Streptophyta > Magnoliopsida > Fabales > Fabaceae > Abrus > Abrus precatorius. Next base: position 14,973,072 of record NW_020874439.1, read on the forward strand.
CTTTATCTGTATTATTGAATTATTATGATTGTATGCTTAGTAATGAAAATAGAGACTCATTCTTACATAACCATTTCAGGAAATCAGGATGACAGCACCCTTCGAGAGGATTATATTAGTAGATAGTTCTATAAATAAAGGTTAAATTATGTATTTAATGAGTATTAATGACTTTGTTTCTTTAGGATTGTTGTATATGAAAGTGATATACCTAGTGACATTATTATGATGGAAATGAAATTAGCATATAGTATCCTTTTTTATTTTCCTATAAGTAGAATCCATCATACCCTATGTGTTCACGTATCATGACTATGATTATCTTAGAAGACCATCTCATTGGACGTTTGAGCGGATTACTAGTACCCAGATTACTACGGACTCTGGTGACGTATATCTCGGATCAGATGACGACCTCGATTCCAAAGATATTGCAATGATAGAGGGATGGCACGGAAATGACTAGTGTCTCTTTGGTCACGTGATGGATAGGCTGCTCATTAGGACTCGTTATGTTTTGTATTTTGTAAATGTTGGAAATGAAGTCCTAATGTATTTTATTGTATTTTAATGAATATTTTGTAAACGTTAACATTATGTATATTATGAGAACAATGTATGTTCATGTATTTTAATGCTTCTTCTTCAGGTTCTATTTAATCATTACTGATTCGTAATTCAAAGTTTTGTACAATTGAGCAAAATGAACGGAATATATGATAATTTTACTATTATATTTGATCGGTAACTAAAAAAGTTATCTAATTTTCCATTTAATTTTGAAATTCTACTATTATTGTTTTAAATAAAATAAGGATGTTACAATTGGTATCAGAGCAGTTCTTACAAACCGGACTGGGGCATGAAACTAGTTGTCTATGCTATGTGTTCTTATATTCTTGCTTAACAAGAATATGAGTTGATTGACTGTTAGAATAGCCTGTTTGATTTTCCAAATAGGAATGTGTGTGATTTGTTTGCCTTGATTGTTTATGCGCACTGGCGAAAATAATGGTTGCTAATAAGTTGATTAACCTCTTTCAATATAGAATCATAGTTGGTAGAGGTAGACCCGCGAGAGTTATGAATGAAATCCTAAACCGCATGACTCAAGTACTAGAAGCTCTAATACAGAATCAGGATGCTGAGCCGACAAAGTACCGGGGACTATCGTCCTTTACAAAACACAACCCTCCAAGGTTCGAGGGAAAATTTGACCTAAAAGGAGCTCAAAGATGGATTGCAGACATCGAAAAGATTTTTAATACCATGGGCTGTCGTAAAGAGCATAAGGTGGGTTATGCCACCTACATGCTGACTGGAGAAGGTGAAGACTGGTGGAGGCTCACCAACCAAACATTGCCTCAGGAAAATGGCCACATCGCCTAGGAAGTATTCAAGGCATGATTTTTGGGAAAGTACTTCCCCAGAGACCTGTAGAAACAGAAGGCGAGAGAATTCCTAGAGCTTAAATAAGGGGACATGTCAGTGGGGGAGTATGCAGCCAAATTTTATGAGCTAATGAAATATTGGTCCCACTTTTAGCATGATGAAGGTGAGGAGGATTTGTGCGCCCAATTTAAGAATGGGCTGAGAGCTGATATCCGCACTACAGTGAGCCTATTCCAAGTGACAGACCTCCTTACCTTGGTGAGCAAATGCTGAGTCTATGAAGCCAACGCGAAAGGGAAGTCGATGGATATTCGAGTCAGAAGATCGGCGAGGCAAGAAAAGAGGCCATCAAGATACTAAAGAGGACCTTACTCTTGCCCAGCTTAATCTCGAGCGAGTGGAATTGCACCTCGTCGAGGTGGTGGCTATGGCTCCAACATTTCTCAAGAGCCATTGAAGTGTTTCCGGTGCGAAGGACTCCATATGATGAGAAACTGTCCATAGCTAACTGCTGCGTCTGGTCACTACAGGAAGATAAGGCATCAGACCAATGCTTGTTGGTTTGCACCTCAAGGGAGCAGAAGTGTTAGTGGAAGCAATAATTGTCACAAAATTAGAATACTAACTAGCAAGTGTACTAGCTAGTTGTAGCAAGTAATAAAATTTGAAAATCAATATGAATCCCAAGTATCGTCCTCAGGGTCCACGAAGCCTTCATGATAGGTGGTTCATTGTATCTAGGCAAAAGAGATTGAGAATATGGGCAAGCATATAATAGGGTGAGGCAAAATGCATGAATTGAGGGAAACACTTAGCTTGAAACGTTAATGAGTGAAGAGTAAAACACTACCTTGTGAGCTAGATAATTTCTTTGCATTGTGTGGATTGCATGAAACCATGCTGACTTTTTGTTTCAGTTTAGTGCGACACTGCATAAAATATTTGATATTAGTGTGATTCCTCTATTCAATGAATCCATGACTTTGGAAATATTGGGAGTGACAATTAAAGTCTAATATTGGAATGAAAAATTTTGAGAAATTTTTTTTGGATAAATTCAACCATTTTACACGCAACTTTCTTGAGTTTGATTTGCTTGAGGATAAGCAAAAGTTTAAGTTTGGGGTTGTGATCAATCCATATTTTATTGAATTTTTACTGGTCTTTTTACTGTTCTTTAATAGAAAAAGCAAACTTAGAAAGTGTAAATAAGATGAAAATTCCATTTAGGTCAAATATCATAGGTTTCTTAATTTTTAGTTAATTTACTTTGATTTACATAGATATAATTTGTAATTTTGATCATTTGAATAATTGTGTCTAGACTTATTCCATAGATTTTTAGCTTTTGAGAAAATTTGAGTTGAAAGTGGTCACTTTCAGAAGTGATAGTGGACACTACAGAGACCCCAGATTACAATAGGCCTATGCGTAGCTACTTTTAGACCCTATAATGACAACTACAGCAAGGGCCAAACTGATACAGCACTATGCATACCCACTTTCAAATCCATAGTAGCGCGCACTGTGCATAGCCACTATCACCTACCATAGTGACAACTCCAAAGAAGAATGACAGGACTGGGGGGCTACGCATAGCTACTATCATTTTCATAGTAGCTACTATGGACGACGACCACTTCACTATAAATGAATTTTTGGAAATTAGGGTTAGAGATCTTTTTCACACTTTAGATTTTTTCCATTTTAGGAATACTTGGAGAGCCTAGGGTGGCCTTGGGTGATAGCCAAGGGTCCAACCTAGGGTTTGATTTTCATTTTCTTCTTACTTCTCTTTGATTTTTACATTGATGTTGTTGATTTCTCTTCACTTTTACTTTGTAATTGTGAGACCAATCCTTATGGAGGGTTAAATCTCTTGTAATCCCTAGTGAGTTCACTTAGATTCTTGAATTCTTGGGTTTTGAATGTTAATACAAATCCTTTTCTTCATGAATTTCTTCTTCCTAATCTCTTAGATTGAATTAATGATTGAATAAGGTGGACATTGCTTAATTAACCCTAATTCATTTTAATGAGATTCTAAACTTGAATTGCTTAATTCTGGGTTTATTTCTAATGTTGCGTAATCTCTGGATGAGGGATTGGAGTCCATTGAATTGCTTAATTTGTATAGAAACATAAGGTTAATTTTTTCTTGTTAAATTAACCTATTTTTGGAGGAGCGGAAGAGTATTAAATCTTGAGAGAAATAGAGATAAAGTTTACATGAATGAACTAGGTATTACTATATTTTATTGATTGAACTTTGCAATTTAATTTTCTGCTTAAGTAGATTGAACTTGAAATCACAAAACCCCTCTTTGTACTTGTTTTCTGAATACATTGCATACTACGTGTTTGATATTTGGTTACTAATCCAATGATTCATGGGAAATGACCTAGGTTAGCACTCTAGTATTACATTAATTTCTATTTATATTTTGATGAGGATTTGTGACAAATCTTTTGTTCATCAATGTCCAGCAAATACATTATAACATCTCTATTTCAAGAGAACAATGAATCACATAGATATGGCCAACAATAAAAAATTTCCAGATTTCATGAACTAACTTGTAAAATTCATAACTAATTCGATACAAGTCCAAACACCATGAAATTACCAAGTTTTTCTTCTTAAAAGTCTATTGTAATATAAAATTACAATCAAAATACAAAAGCTTCCAAAGAATCAATCAAGTCTCAGTTTACCTCTGGTGTTCTCAGATCATTTCACTAAATAGCCAGCATATTAAAAAATTCATAATAAATTCAATTCTCATTTAAAACACACGAGACTGGTGAGATTATTCTTCTCATTATGTCTATTTTTAAATAAAAATACTTTAAAATTAAAATGTTTACCGACATCAATAGGTGCTTTAATTTCTTGGTACATGTCACAGTTTAGCATCATTCAGCAACAACATATTGGAAAAATCATAAGTCATTCAATTCTCCATAAAAATTCATGAAACCAAAGGCATTCTTTCACTTTTGTTATATAGTTTCACAAAATAATACAAATAAAAATTCATCACTTTCATATTTCAGAATCAGTCCTAACCATTTTTTGTTACTCATAGCAACTTACTTCTTAGAATAAGTTAAATAGAAAAATCATAACTATTTTATTTGAAGTCCACAATTAATCAAATCAGTGAAGATATTTTCCCTATAGTATCTATTTTCATGAAAAATACTAATAAAATAACTCCATGTATATCCTTAAAAAAAAAGATTAAGCTTTTCAGTAACATGCACAAAACATTACTTTCGTACAACAACAACTTGAGAAACATATAAATATTTCATTTTACTCCAATTTGAGCAAACTCAATGAACATAGTTTCCTTATGAAGTCTACTTTTGTATAAAAATATAAATAAAATAACATCATGCATGAATTTTAAGACGAAAGGAATTCAAAGTGATCTGTTCTCAGGAAATTCACATAATAATATTCAGAAATTCATATCTATTTTTTTTTTCAAATCCAAATCAAGTGAAACCAATAAAAAAAGTCTCATTAGGAAGTCTATTTTCATAAAATATATATATATATATATATATATAAAATAACGCCATAAACAGATATTAAAACTAAATTGAATCAAGACATATCGCTCCTAAAATACTATTTTCATGTAGCAGAAACTTAAAAAAATCATAACTAATTCAATTTGGGAAAAGTTTCAAAATTTAACTATCCACATGAATAAAATACTAACAAAATTTTTGGCAAAGGTTTTCTGATATGTAACATTATTTGCAATTTAGTCCTTTTACTATATGTTAATTGCAAAAAGGTCATTTTCTTAATTTTTGGTAATTCTTAGATAGTCAGAACGTTTCTAATGAGTTTATGGGTATTAATTTTGGGTAATCCTTTTACTACCCATGTGGTCAAGTGTCTTGCACTTTTAAGGTATAATTTGGATACAAAATCGTAGTCCATCATCATGTCAAGGTTCACTCTTTCAAATTTATTCTTAGATCTTTGTTTTCATCATATTTCTCATATAGTCCATCATCATGTCAAGGTTCACTCTCAATAGGTCCTCTTCATAGTCATTTTCAATTTTTAGTCCATTTTGTAACACCATTAATTTTGTGGCCCTTGTATGGAAAAAAATATAAAAATTTTAGTGCAGGGTATCCCGCTGTAGCGAGATATCTTTTGCTGTAGCGAGAAAGAGCATCTAAAATTAGGCTTTCTGATGTTCTCTCGCTGTAGCTAAAAGTAGATAAGGATGACCCAACAGCATTCTCACTGTAGCCAAATTTATGTCGTTGCAGTGAGGGGCTCTTATTGTAGCTAGAATAACAGACAGCAAAAGAAAATTTGTCTGGTTTTTTGGCTACAACAAGAGAAGGACTCGTTGTATCGAGAAATAGCTCGTTGTAGTGAGAATATCGTGAGTTAAGGGATATTTAATGGTCTTCAACCTAGAAAATTTGGATTACAATCCAAAATTTCAACCTCTCCTCTGTTCTCCCTGATCTCTCTCTCTCTTTTCTAAAAAATTACCCCTCTAAACTTCAATCTTCCTTCGAATCCGGGCTTAGAAGTTCAACCATTCAGATCTAAGGAACCTTAACCCTCAAGTCAATATCCTCTCCCGAAACGTTGTGCCTCTTCCTTTGATCTCTAAGAAAACTCGATCTGAGAGACAAGTAAAGGGAGTTGATCCTAGAATACTAAGGTTTTCTTAAAAATCTAATGTGTAGGAATAGAGAGTTTGACATGAAAACTCCATGCTTATTTTTAGAACTAACTAAATACAATTTGTAATAAAAGCTCTAAACAAAACTATTTCAAGAAATATTATGATTTTACTAGTAAACCTTGTAATTTAAGCTCTAAACAATAGACTGTGAATATTGGATGTTACCAAACTTTAGGATAGATGAGTATATTAATACTGAGAAAGCGTGTGAATTGAAATTGTACAATTAGACTGAGTCTAGTGTCCGACCTTTGACACATTGTATTGTTCTATGTGGTGTGAAATTATTTGAGGACCTTCTGTGTTAGATGGATATGATACTATAAATATGAATTTTTTTTATGACTGATGTATGTTGAAATGGGTGAAATTATATTGTTGATGAAAAGTGTTATATTGTTCTCAAATGAAGAAAGAGTTTTATGTATAAAAGTAAATAATAGGACATGATGAAGGAATTATGAGAGATGTGATTATAATACGTGAGTTAGATAGATTAATGGATGTTATTATGATACAGGTATTGTGGTAGATCGAAAGTTGTACTCATAATACTTGCATTGTGATACATTAAGTTATATGATCAATACTCATGTAATATGACACATTGATCTATGAGAAGGATATGGAAAAGAATGAGAATGATATGAGAAATATTGAGAATAAGTATAGATAGGCACAGAGATACACTAGAAGTATAGAAGACAGGGCGATTATAAAGATCTGGAAAAAATAAGGGTGGTGGATGCTTTTCCATGATTGTGCAAAATTAACGAAAATAGAGAGAAAAGACACCACAGGCCTCACACTCATTTCCTGACCTAAATCCTTGACCATACCTTTGCTAAAAGGAGCTGGGTCGGCACATGTGTGTATTCGTGTTGCTGCGGCTAACTAGCAATTATCTATGCTATAAAGTCCTCAAGGGATCTAGGGTCAATGAAAATGAAAGTGTGATGAATATGAAGTAGTATAGAAATTGTACGATTATAATAAATGCATTATAACATATTGATTGATATTGTTATGATATATGTGTTGTAATACATCAACAAGCGCGATTAGGACATATGTATATAATACATGTATTATGATATACAAATTATTGTGAAAATGTATGCCATAAATAATTGAAAAGTTGATTGATTTGTTGGGTATGTGCTACGCTGTGACAATGATTTATATGCTCGGAATGTTATTGTTAATCCAATACATATATATTAGATAATATTTTTAGTATTTTGTTTATATATATATATATACTTTTCTTCTGTCAAATAAGAGATTTAGTGAGGCAGGAGATACTCACCGTTACTAATATTTTTCAGGTGATAAAAGTAAAGAGATAAAGGTGGTTGGTCCGTCTTAGGTCGATAATCTAGTGACCTTGTGAAAGAAGACTGCTCTGTAGAGTTTAGAATAATTTAAAGAATTGTAATATTTTATTAGATTTACATTTTAAGTTGACAAAGTACTGTAAATACTTTAAATGTGAATTTTAGAATTTTAAAATACTTTGATAAATTTTGTTGTAATTAATAATTTTTAAAGTGTCATTGATTATGTCTCAGAATTATATGCATGCATTTTGAACCAAAATAATTTGCTAGACTTAAATTTAAGTTTTAGCTATCACTTTAAAGTCTCAAAAATTATTCCTTTGAAAGTTTTAAATACTTTGAAATCTTATAAAATTTTCATAAGAAAAATGTCAGTTTTACTTTTATTCAATTATTAAATCTATAAAATAGAACAAAATTCTTCTATTTTCCCTTTTGCTATAAAAACTTATTTATTTTTAACTAAGAAATTGAGGATGTTACACTTTTCTTATTAAAGTTTCATATGAAAATCTTGAATAATATCCTAAAAATACTTTTTAACTCCAATATAATCCAAACCAAGGAGAAAATCATAGATCTCACTTAATTATACTCAAATCAAGTCACACAACATGGATTAAAGAGAAAATTTTCATAATACACACTTACAAACAATTTTTACAAAAAATTCATTTATTCCATGATAGAAAATATGCAAATTCGTAGAAAATTCCAAAAGTCCATCTAATCAATTTCTAAAGCATAAATCCACATGAATATATCATGGATTCATGAAAATTACACATAGCAAATAAAGTCATTAACAAAATTCCATTAAAATACCATTTTACAGTTAATTTCAATTTTCTTGCAAAACTTCTTGCTTTTGCTATTCTAGTGATTTTCTTGTGTATTCTTTTTCCAATCAATTCTTCTTTCATATGTACACTAAGGCCACGAAATTTTTATCATATAAAAAGGGTTAAAGGCTCCCCTTTGACTCAAAAATTCATTTAGCAAAATATTTCCTTAATTTATGAAATAATACTCTCCCCTTACTTGATTTTTGGTTGATCTTAGCTTAATCTTTTTGAAGTCCTCTTTCTTTCATTCTCTTGCTCTTTTCATCCTCTTAAAAGTGATCTTCCACCTCCTTTAGTCTCCTCTTCCACGTGATCAAGGCCTCCATCAAGAAAGTTTGTTACTTTGTGGATTTTAGGGGGTTTAGTGTCTACTTTAGGACCTTGATGGTAAGTTGATGGATGATTCAACTTGGTGGGGTTCAAGAGATAGGTGTGGGACTAATTGTATAAGTATTTGAAGGTTGCTAAGTTTGGAAACTCTTTTTCCCTTGCATGGTTACTCCATTCCTATGTGAAAATGGCCTTTTTTCATTACGTGGAGTTTTAAAAAAATTTGGCTTCTTTCTCTCTCTCTGTTGGCCCCTCACGGTTACTCCCTCTTATAACAAGTGTGGAGATTTAATTTGGGGTTCAATTGAGGCTTCTCTCATAAGCCTACACATGGCCATCTTTCCTAATGCCAAAATTGTCCTCCATCATGACTCTTTGTCCTTAAATTCCTTATCCAATTGCACTTAAATCCTTTTGGTTGATCTCTAATTTTTTTAGTTGATTTAGAGCGTAACTTCTAGTCCCATTTTGCTGGGGTATTCATGGATCCTAATCTCAAAATTGGATGGGAATTGAATCTTGCACTTCATTCAAACTCTTAGTCATGAAACATTAACTTACTTCACATGCTTTCCTTTCTTATTGGCTACTTCATTTCAGCTTATTACACACTTCAATTACTATCCAATTGGCTTCTATTTCAAGCCAATAAAACATTCAAAGTGAATTGGGTTGGGTAGGTTACAAATTTTGCAAGTTTTTGGCACAAAATGGGCCATTTTCCACATCATATGTGGGCTGTTTTTGAGGAATTTGGTTTCAATTTTTTACTTGGATTTTTGAGTTGCTTCTCGAAATTCATAACCCTATTTGATCCAATAACTTACCATAAAAATTTCAGAATTTATCTCATTCGTTTGCTTGTCCAAAAGGGGCCTCCATTCCAGGTGTTTTTAGGAGTATTTTGGTCATTTTAGTCAAAATTTTTATATTTATTTATTTTATATTTTTGGCTCTTTCAAAATCTCTTATAATTCATATAAAACTATTTTATATAGTCTAAAATTGTTAAATAAATTTTTTGATATTTATTTTTTTTTTATATTACTCAATTTTGTTAAAAAAAATTTTAGTTCTAAAGTCTCTGTGATCTACTTATTTTTTATTCAATGAGATTGATATAATTCATAAATTATTTATAGAGTGAAGAAAATTTGGGTGTTACATTTAGAGCCTTAACATACAGTGACCTAATTTGGCATTGCAGAGTAGTTGAGGAGCTTGGGAAAGTGATCATGAATCATTGGAAGAACTAATTTCTGTCATTTTTTCCTTGTATTTTCTTATTATAATGTATGCCATGAACGGCTAGAACTTTAGGGATTTGATGTAATCTTTATACTCTGAATGTTTTGGTATTTTTTATATACGTTTGTTCATTTGTCATGAGTTAGGTGTGTTTATTTTGATATTAATGCTTATTTCTACCCTACGAGGAATGGTTTATGATTCAAGAATTCGGGATGAGTTGGAAAACTACCTTGTAACCCAGTTTGGGTAAATACACATAATAGGCTGGGACTCTAGGAATAGATTTTAATCTATTGTATGCTATATAACTCTTGCTAGTAATGTTAGATATTTAGGTAAGAAATTATCACTCAATAAATACATATTAGAATCTTGGGTGAGAGGAATCCAATGAGTGAATATAATTAGAGTGCATCATAGAACTTTGGTAATTGTTAATGTGTGTTAGAACCAAAATATGAAAAGGATGATATATGAAGTCCAATCCCTAATCTTATCATAGTAGTTTAATTTGCTTTTATTTATATTTGCATTCATTTTAAATTGGACATCTAAAATCGTTTAAGCGCCCACATTCCCTGCGAATACAACAATCCTTTATATTATATCGAAAGCTTGGTAACTTGCCAAATCCATAACATTAACATTCATCGCAATCTTTACACCACAAAGTATCATTATAATTGTGAGATAAGGAGAATTAATTCTACAACAATTATGGTTTACTCTAATTCTCACAATTCACTCAATAAGGTTTATATAGATTAAGGAAAACAACCACTACCATTTTTAAAGGAAATCTAGAGAATCATGAAATTTACAACCAAAATCTCTTATACCAATTAATAGTTGTTATTTTCTCATTTATGTTTTCAATTCCAAAAATTACCACAACATTATGATCTTGAATTTCAGAAATCTCACATAATCAAGATATTGAGAGAATTACCTACATCCATAACTTTGATGTGTTCTTTTGACAATAGTCTTAGTCACTTAGGGATTGTTTGAGAAGGGAGATTTTGGAAGAGAGAGCAAAATTTATATTTTAAATAAATATATTTAAAATTAATATTTTTTTAAAATAAAAGATATAAATTGGTATATTAACATAATGTATTAATAATATATTTGTCATAATAAATTATATATAATTCTTTTAATTTAAAATTTAAAAATATGTCAACATTCCCTTCTCTTCCTTTAAAAAACTCTCTCCCAATTAAAAGAGTGATAAATTAAAAGAAATAGATAAATAAAATTAAAAGAGTTATACACTTATACTTTAAAGATGTAAATTAAAAGAAATAGATAAAATTATGTGTTTTTTTTTAAATAATAAAAATAACTCTTAATGCTACTATCTCTTTCATATTTTTAAAATAATATTTTGTATATTTAATTATTGTTTACTTTCTTATATAATTAGTATTTAATTGTTAAATATAATTAGAAGTGTCAAAATGAAACCTGTTCCTACGAACAAACCTATCTAGCCCACCAAAGTTGGTAGACTGAGTTGAATCTTATGAATTCACTAGCTCGCCCTGTTTTAGCCTACTAAATATTATTTTTTAAAAATAAAAATAATTAAATATTAAATTTTATTAATATAAAAATATTTTAAAATAATTATTTATTACTTATTGTAACTTTTTTCTTATTTTTTGGTTAATTTTCGGTAAGCTAACCCATTAATCCAATGACCTACTAACTATTTTTATTTTTATTTTCTGTGGACTAACTCGTTAGCTCGTCAACCCAATCTTAAATGAGCAGAGCTAGAAAATTTGTCCCATTTTTAAATAAGACGTGAATAGGTACCCATTTTTAGATAGACTTTTGGCGAAACATACCGGCTAAATTAAACTATTTTGTCACTCCTAAATATAATTATAATTTTGAAAATTATAAATTTTTATTCACATCATAAAATTATTCTATAAAAGTATGATTTATTTTTAAATCTGTATAAGTTAATTATATATTATAATTTAAAATTTTTTATTGTGTTTCATGTGTTAAAATAGAAAAAATATTATTTTAATTAAAATTATGTTATTTAATATTGCTAATGTATTTAATTTTATAATATTATATTTTTTATAAAAAAATAAATTTTTATAATTAATGTGTGGTATAATATAACACAACTTACCGGTGCATATCAGTAAGTTTTAATTTTTCTAAGGGAGAGGGAATAAAGGTGTAATTTTCACCTCTAATCTATCACTTAAAGAGAGGAGGGACACGTGACAGAAAATTTGAACGTGATTCGAAGTTAAGGTGGGCTTTCAGCTTTGGGCCAGATATTTTAGCAATAACCATCTTCACTACGTATCTTCAATGGCATAGCTCAATATATTATTAAAGTTGAAACTCTTCTGGCATTTTAATTTGTGTCTGTGTGCCTAATTCCCACCCACACACACTTACCAATCTCTGCATTCTCTGGTAACAATCTAAGGAACATGCCTGTGAGGGTATTGGAGAACACCACACCTTCTCAGGTTTCAGGTAATACTAATTTCTCATATCATGTTGCAATTACCTCCAAAAAGATAAAACAAAAATGCAAATTTTTGTTCTTTTGGTGCCCTTATCTAATTTTTGCTAAATGGGCATGTTCTGAAATTCCCCCTCCTTTTTTATGACTCTTTGTTTTCAACGTGCGTCATTTCCCATCTCACCCTGCAATTACAAAACAAATTGCGATTTCCCTTTTTAATTTTTTTTTTTAACTCTTTGTCCTCCAACCTTTGGTCAAGGGGCGTGTTCTGAATTTTCCTTTTTTTTAAAATTTTTTTTAACTCTTTGTGTCTGTTGATTTTGTAGATTATTGATGTTATTATCAACCGCTAATTCAGTCTTCGTTTAATTGTTTGTGTTAGGTGCAAATTCGGGGCGGAGTTCATTCCAATCTTGTAGTCTTCTAGGAGTTGGGCAGGTACTTTCTAACGTTTTTGTTTAATTTTTGTGCTGTTAATCATTTTGGGTTTGAAATTAGTATGTAGGATTAGCCTTTGACGATGGGAATGTATGTGGGTACCTGAGACTTATATATTCATTGGGTAAATGTGGTTGAGCTTATATTGGATCTCAATGGGGATGGTAGTTGTATATACATGTTATGATTGAGCCCTATTTTAAGGATTATGTGTTGCCGACTATTGATGGCAAAGAAGATTAATAAAGCTTATACCACACAGTAGAGCGAGTCTGTGATTCTTCGCTTCAACTTGTAAACTACTTTTCGAGGAAAATGATAGTGTGGGATGGAGTGGAATGACCTTTACTCATCCATAAAATGTCCATTTTTACTTCATCTTTTTAATCTTTATCTTTACCAAGTACAATAACTTGACATATACCGAGCAGGAATTTTCTTCTGTTGGCACCTGTTCCTCTATGACCTTTTGAGGCCCTGAGAGATAGATCATGTGATAAAAAAATGTTTGTGCTGTCAATTTCTGATTAAGAAGCTAGCATTTGAAGAGATTCTGGTTTCATATTGTTTAACAGCAATTAATTAAGCACACCCTTTATATGCCTCAAAATTAGCTTACTAGCAAGGTTATGGTATGTATTCCAGTTATGTCCTTGGTAGTGATGTACTGCATATATTTTTCTTAATTCTAAATGCCATGACAATCAGTTATCTTGGTGCATAATGGTAAACTGTGCATATCACATGGATAAAATGTGTCTTAGAAAAATACAAGAGTGATTTTGCTATATAAGTTCAAACTTGATTTGTTCTACTGAATATGTATTAATGCCTTTTGTTATTTACATGAATCTTTAACAGATATTGTAGTCAGGTAGTGATTAAATATAATCTAAATGTACTGCTAAAGTTTTATTTCTGTTCTCCATTTGTACTTAAGAACTTGGGACTGGAAGATGGGAGAGAAAAGCTTCTCATATCCAGTCTTATTAAGGATAGTGTATAGAAATTGCCTAGAGACTAGAGCTAGGTTGCATGGCTACAGGATTGGTAATTTTTTCACAAATTAGGCATAGGTTTGGGAGTGGGATAAGGCTTGGTTGGTGGTTGGTAGGGAATGGGTTTGGAAAGTATGTATGTAAAAAATAAAAGTATATACGTATTCCATTGACATAATAATCTTCCAAATCAAATTTTTATAAAACTCAAAATAATACAAAAGATTAGAATGTATCAGTAATGTAATACTCACTAACCTTTTTACAAAGACATAATAAAATAAATTTATTATTGAATCCCAAACCAATACAATAAAAAACCTTTACAGCCAGATATTGGAAACTGAGGAATGAGTAATGACATTACGGTCTACAACTCTGCATTTGGCCTGTGGGAGACATTTCTATTTCAATGCTCAAATAGAATTATGGTGCTGGCTTGGAGACAAATAGTACTGGATTGTATCCAAGCTTTATATGTGGTTGTATTGTACCATATACATACCAACTAGGGCTTGCTGGTTGTTGTACCAATGATGCATAGTCCTAATGAAACAACTTCAACTTTTAAACCACTGAATTTGATTTAACATCTTTTGTAAAACGTCATCTTATTATAAGTTCAAAGTTTCAGCATGTACTCAAGGAGTTTTATATTTACAGGCCTTTTCTGGGACCCAGAATGTTTCAAGCGCTCAAAAAGATGAAGCATGGAGAGTAAATGTCCGTATACAAGGATGTGACCTTGAGCATGGGTATCTATGTGGCACCATGGAAGCACTTAATGTTCCTATGGCAGACACGCCAGTAAGCAATTTCTCTATTTTTCATCTTGAAAATGAAAACAGGGAATCAACCACTTTTGTCCTTTAGAAAATACGCTTGTTTATGATTTTTGTTCTTGTTCAATTCAAACTATTTGTTGTATCAATTACTGTTTTATTGCAAATTGAATTTGTTGATTTAGGACAGCATTAATCTGCAATACTCGTTTTTATCAAAATAATTTATCTTAAGAAACTGTTCATACATGCATTAATAATCACACTTCTCATTTTATTTTCTGCAGTCACCATTATGATCCTGCCAGGAATTAGTTTTTATGCTTTTATCTCTTGAAAATGAAAACAGAGAATCAACCACTTTTGTCCTTTAGAAAACACGCTTGTTTATGATTTTTGTCTTGTTCAATTCAAACTATTTGTTGTATCAATTTCTGTTTTATTGCAAATTGAATTTGTTGATTTAGGACAGCATTAATCTGCAATACTCGTTTTTATCAAAATAATTTATCTTAAGAAACTGTTCATACATGCATTAATAATCACACTCCTCATTTTATTTTCTGCAGTCACCATTATGATCCTGCCAGGAATTAGTTTCTGTGCTTTTATCCCTTGTGTGGATAATATGGAACATTTTGTTTCATTACAGGGTATAACATGTTCTGTAGGATTTTTCTTAAATGAAGCTCTAATTTTAAACTATCTTGATTCTTGCAAAAGTAAAAACTTCAAATTGAAACTGCTGTAAATATATACTTGTCCTGCCTTAAACTCTTGAATGGTGTGGACATGTAGAGCATGTATATTATGTAAATCAACTAATTTTTCAGTCTTTTCCTTCTATGTCCTGCTTGTCTATTCTTTAAGGTTTCTAGAAAGGAAGAAAATTTTCCATGACATTCACTTTAATGATTTGTGTCAGGTAGTAACATTCTGGGAAGGGGAGATTGTTGATACCAAGAATTATACTTTCTTCACTGGCAAATGGGAGGCAACGTAGGTTCTTATGCCATAACTCTTAATTCTTGGAACTTAATTTAAATAACACTAATGATGCCCCACATGTTAGTGTGGATAATAGTTTTAAAATGCCTCATGACTCCACAAGCATATTTACTCTTTATATTTTGATAAACTTTGTGTTTCCTTTTTCTTTCGATTTTCTCAGACCAGAGGATGATATAAGGCACTGGACTAAGTTTCCATCTTTTTCTCCCCTAGTGGTAATGAGCTAGACTTTGTTTTCATGTGTAAGAAGTGTCACATGTAATGTTTCTAATGCTCCTCAACTAACCAGGGCCAAGTCGAGGTTGACGGTGGCAAGTCTTTGGACCTAAGCAACTATCCTCACATATTCATGGTAATTTGATTTTCACTAATAGAAAATGAAAATAGTGAAAAGTTTCATTTTATCTGGAATTAGAATTCTTACAATTTCATTAAACTCTTTGTTGCAGAGATGGAAGGAGCAGTACTTTGTGAATGTTGGAACTGACTGTGGGTTAACTATAGCCGGCTTTTACTATGTTTGTTTTTCTTGCAGTGATGGCTCTATCAGTGGATTCTATTACGATCCCAACAGCAGGTACTCTTCTCTTTTGTTTCGAATTGGTTTATTATGGTGATCCCAATTCTTTAGCCTTCATCTCAGTATACTTACTAGTCATTTGGACATGGAAATATGGCTTAATTAAGCATTTTTATTCAATAAGATTTTATTATATTTATACAATATTTGACAAGAGAACTCTTTAAAATAAGCTGGAAAGAACTTATTCTTATAAGCTATACTGAACAACTTCTTGAAATTACCTGAAAAGAGCTTGCACATGTGATTATCTGATCATTTTGCATTTTTTAAAATTATAATTCATCCTTTTCTTAAAATATTTTGACATAAAACACATGGACCCTTTGCAGCCCTTTCCAGAAGCTGGAGTTGAAATCCACAAATGATGGAAGATCAGGTTTCAGTTTTTCATCATATGAGTTACAATAATAGATTGTGACTCATCTAACATGTCAAAGTCCATGTCTAATTGAACTTCCTTGAAGTGTGTTAACAATCAATCAAGAACCTCTGGGAGAGTATGCCAGAGCTCAAGACTGTCTGTTGTATATGAGTGGGAAAATTTGGAAAGTTCAAGTTTACTGGGTTTGAATCAGGTTTCAACCACTCTGAATATATGCTTCTTGTAAAGCAGGAGGCCCAACACGGCTATTACAAGCTGCAAATATATTATTAAAATGTTAAAAGTATGATACAATTTTTGTGGAACACATTGATAAAGAATGACCTTGCTTGATGGTGTTATAGTTGCAAATTGAAATTTCATTTTTAATTCGTGTATGTATCATGTATCCCTCCTCTTATTGATTAAAAGTGATTTTAACTCTCTACAAAATGAATTTAGTTGGAATGAATTGTTAGTGTAAATCTTTTAATGGTATTTAATTATAGATTGTGATATCGGTGAGAATTTTCTATATATTCTAAGTTGTTACACAGTACAAAAATTTAACTATAAATTGTAAATATTAAATTAGCTTTGTTTTAAGAAGACAACTTTTAGCCTATAATTTTTTAACTGAGACAACTCACCAAATTTTTCTTGTGGTGCCCAGTCGCCTCTCTACTCTTGCAAAGTATCCTAGATATATCAAATACTTATTACACAAATGCAAATAATGACTTTCTTCATCCTCTTTAGGTTGCTTTTGGATGTTATGTTTAAGAAGCGAGAAGTTAGTGAAATTTAATTTTTATTTAAAAGTTTAATTAATTAGAAAAAAAAAAAAGAGTTAGAGGGTTTTTCTAACCTCTTTTTTTGAGTTTTCTATTTTGGAGAGTTTTTCTCTCTCCCACTTTTCGGCGCTTTTTCACGATTAGGGTTATAATTTTTTTAAATATGTTAATTTTTAAATTGAGATTTTTTTTAAAAAATTATAAAAATAAAATTTTAATTTTGATAATTCTAATTTAAAATATATTAGCTTTTAAATTGAGAATTTTTTAAAAAAATTATAAAAAATAAAAATTTTAATTTTAATAATATTAATTTTTAGAGAGAGAAAAATATTTAATTTTTTGTATTATTTTAAAAAATAAAAAAAGATTAAAAAATATGAATGAATGGTATAAAGGATAATAATGTCATTTATATAATTAAACTTTCATCACCCTTTCCTTTCAATATTAAACATCCAAACAAGTGAGTAATTTAACCTTCTTCTCCTCCCCTCCTTCCCTTCATTTCCCTTTAAACTCTTTCCTTTCCTCCTCTACTAAACATTCAAACAAAGTCTTAGTGTTAGCATTTTCATTGCCTCCTCCTTCCTTATCCAATTCACTTACTCATGTCCTCACCATGCCTGACTCTTTCTTCTTCATCTCAACTGTCTATACTATCACCACAATGTCATTTTTAGACTCTCCATTAGAATCTACATCAAAACAAGTAGATATCACTTTAAAATTGTGGTGACTAATGGAGCCAATTTTGTTGAGAGCCAAACTCATTGCAAGAAGAAATGTCATGATTATGGGGATAATTTCATTGGAGTTTGAATGAGGTTGATGGTTGTAGTGCTATGTTAATTTTGCTTAGGTGGTAATGTTAATTCAGGGTCATTTGTTGCAAAAATTACAACAATGGGATGGTGGGTTTGTGGTAGTGGTTAGTAGTATTAATGGACGATTTGTTTGGAGTTTTACGGTGTATAGTGAGATTAGGGAAGGTGAGGCACAATGAGCTTATGGTACTGGTGCTTTGGTCATTGAGATGGTTGAAATTAGGAAAAACATGGTGATGTTTTGAGAAAATGATGGTTAAAGGAAAGGAGGTTAGGGAGGACAAACAAAGAGACTTGATTTCAATATTGTAAGGATTAATAAGAAAATAAATATTTAATAAATCTTTAAATGTAAAATTACCTCTATTTCAACTATAATTAGTATCCAGTATGTCATAACCCTTTTTGAGAAGGATTTGTGACACATTATCCAATATAACCTATAAAAATTTTATCCATTTAAAGAAAGAAGAATCGAAACTTAACTCAGAACGATTAATGAAAAATAAAGAGAACTCACACTTTGATGATAAAGCAGGGCCTCAAGGGCATCATCATAAACTTTTGAATATATACATATAATCTTCGCTTAGCCATATTTACAAGAGCTGCTTGGCATGGAGCTCAAAAGAATACAAAGTTAAAAACAAATTATTACATTCTATGACCAAATATGTAGCTAAATAGTCTAAACTCATAACTAAGACCTAGACTAACAAAAAACAAAGCTATAGATGTAAAAAACAATGTCAGGCTTGGATCACTCCTCAGCCAGACCCTCCAACATGAGAAGTGGAAGCACCACTTGTCATGCTTGCTCACGTATTACTATACAATCATCGCAACACACACACCAACACAGACAAAATGCAATGGTGAGCTTATACAACATATAGTCATAGTCATAATATTAATACAATGTGATTATATATACAACTTAATACATCAAAATGCTCAGCAAAGGAATGCAGCAATTATGCCTCTTCCCAGGTCATCTAATGCAAATGTAACAACTTAGTTCCAAATGGTTTCACAACTCAAATAATTCAGAAGGAACCTACAATTTTTTGGTTTAAGGCAACCCATCCTGGTATTTGGATCTAGACATAGCATTGCACAACTCAACATTTTTCCTATCATTACATATTTAACCACCTAAACATGTACCTTGCCTCTAGAATGATAAAATATAGATTTGAATCATTCGAGTCGTATCTCATACTCAAGCGTTCGATCTATCTCCTTGGGATTCACTAGGAGCAAGTGATGAATGTCGTACTCAGTCAAAAATATTGCAATTAAATGTAGCTAGGGGTCGACCTAGATCGTCTCCCAAGGAACAACGAATTTGGTCAAAGATTCAACAAACCAAAATTAAAAACAGCAAACATGGGGGTTTTTATCAAAAATTTTAAACAAAACTCAAACAAAATTCAAATCACACAGTTGTTGGCAAAACAGAATGAAACACTAACAAATCTAAAAATGCAACATATTGATTCACTTAACAAGATTACGAATTGCTTGCACCAGATTGACATTAATTAATTTCATTCACTAATCTTGCTTCTCAACTCAATCCACTAAGCGAAAATTAAATTGAGAAATTACAATTAAACATTGCATAAGCTAATCCCGGGTTTAATACATGGTTTTACCAAAACAACATTTACTAAGCATAATTGTGAATTCGATTTTACCATGAATCCAACCGAAATAACATTCTGATTCATTAAGCAAGATTCAAAAAATCAATTAAGCATTAAATCAAGAGATTAACAACAATAATTGGTGAAGCAAAACAAGATACAATCCGGACATACAATTCATAATCCAATTAGTGAATCAACTCAAAATCTACTCCATAGCTAATCAATTAGAACCGGAATATAAACAAAATGTAAACTTACAAATTCAAAAACTAGAATTTATAACCAAGAGATCAAAACAGCAATATAACCTAAAACTGTAATCAACAAGCAAATGATTAAACAGCAAGATTCAAAGAAGTGAAGGGAGCAAAAACCGAAAAATGGAACCAAGAACACAGAACAACACCCAATCTAAATTGAAAATATTTAAAGCATAAATTGAAGGAGGAAGAAGAGTTACGCGAGCGTAAATTGGAGAACCTGAATTGGAATTAGAAATAAAATTTGAAAATTATCCAAGAAAAACAAGAAGAATCCGAGAGCTATCATGAATTCAACCGAAAGAAGTTACGTCCGAAAAAAAAAATATTGAGTATGCCGAAAAAAAAATATCTATATTCACTGTGCTGGCGCTTTTTTCAATTAGGGTTATTCCCCCGTCCAAATCTGGACCCACTCATTGGATCTTCTAGAAGCATTCCAAATTGGGCCAAAACTAAAAATAAAATATGACAAAACAAAACCCAAATTCGGACATGTGCAAGGCAGGTTCCGTGGTGATTTTTCGACCTCAAATTTGGCCATCTTCCAGTTGGATTTGGACAATGCACGTGAGAGAGACATTTATAGTTTTGCCTCTTAGCTTTACAATGCACTTGGAATCGCTCGATTTGGAGTCCCATAGCTCCAGATATGTCCTTAGCACTGAGCAAAGGTCAAACTGCCAATAAACATGAAATTTAATTAGTTTTGCAATTAAGTCCACAATTCAAATGACAGTTAACAAACATTAAACTACCACAAAATTAAGCTTAAATGTGACAGTAATTAGGGCTATAATGATATGTAATTACACAATAAAATATGTCCCATCAGCAAGACCTTGGAACTCATTCCAGGTAAGAGGAGCTTATCTAAGCCGATTTATTCATCTAATAATTACGAAGTTAATTGTGAACTTAGTTCTGTTATAGCTAAGAATAAGTCGTTGAATGGTTAGATTCTAAATTAAAACCCAAAGTAATATAGCTGAGTAGATTTCTCAGTTGCTTAACTAAGCTGATTTGGTTCATAGATAGATAATTTCATATTAGATAAGGACCAGTTGTTGTATGAACAAGTTTTACGGTAAAACCCAAAGTAGGTATGGTTGAGTATATTTCTCTGCTATATGATAATTGTTTGGAAAGTAGTGGTAGAATATGATGTGTTATAATGTTATGTTATATATGTCGAGGATGTTAAATACGCAGAAATACTTAAATAATGTTTTAAGCGACTTAATTTTATTATGCAATAAGTGCTAGAATGTTTAATTAATGTTGTGAAATGCTTGGTTTTGCTGTGATAATATATGTATGGGTGTGCTATCAATGTTAGATGAAAATGAATACATTGTTGTATGGATAAATCTGAAATTAGATTTAACTCTGCTGTATTATATTGATTTAACCGTGCTGCACCACATTCATTTTCATCATTTCAAAGTTGCATAAAATGATGAGTTGTGCTTGTTTGGATTCAGATACTGGAATGGGTCGCTCCTATACCGAAACAGTGCTTCTGAATTACTTAGGCTGTGAAATTAAATGAAAACTGAATCGCTGTATTTGCATTAGATGGGCTGGGAAAGGGGCTGGACATGTTGCATTAATTGATTGAAATTGCTGTAAACCATAAGTGTTGTGCAAATGATTTTGCTATGTTCATATTTTGTAATTATGATCTTTATTTAAATAAGCTCACCCTTGTGTTTGTTTTTGTTCTTGTGTGTTTATGCTGCAATGGTTGTACGATGATACGTGAGCAGGAGTAACAGGTGAAGTGTCTAAATTACCTATTGAGGAGTCTGGCTAAAAAGTAGTCTTGGCTGAAGATTTTGGGATATGTATATTAATTTTGTAGTTTAGGTTCAAGTGTGAACTTAAGTTACTCGATTATAAATCTAAGGTTTTGATGTAACTATTATGTAGAGATTTTGTAATATGAGCTCCAGTTGGAACCACTGTTATTATTATATACATACTCTTATGTCATCTCTATGATATATAAAATATTTGTGAGCCTTTATTAATCTACTGATTTGTATGTTAAAGTTAAAATTTTCTTTAGAAAATTATATTATTTGTAGTATACCAGTACTATCTCATTAATACAATTTTATATTAGGAACAGTAATGTGTGATGTCGTTGATCCTTAATAAAAAGGGATCGTGACAAAGATAGCTCTAGAATGCCCAATTCAGCACTACTCTGCCTCGGTTGACAAGAAATAGCTCGCTTGAGTGAGAAACCTTGTACCCAAAATTCCTATTTTCATTAGAATGAAGGCAAAACAAATAAGGGTTTTACAACAAAAGGCTCTGCTATATCACTTATGTTAACACACACACAAAACTCTTAATAATTGATCATTAACTCCTATTACTAAATATATCAAACAAACCAACCAAACAGCTGTGCAAACACACAACTCTCATTTAGCAATTACATGGTTCTCACAATTATATATATTTCATACTCATCTCAATACATATGATCAAACAACTGCAACACAAATTAAAAGGAATAATGCGTGTGTATATATATGTGTGTGTGTGTGTGTGTGTCTAACATAGTATATGTGAGAAGGGCTTTATATATATCCCTTCAAGTTATCTAGTACCATAGATTTCACTTAATGACAATATCTTTCTCTCTTAACATGTCATATCGTTTATTAGAGATAAAACATATCTCTAGGAGGTAATAATCATCATCTCTCATATTTTAAACCCTAATTAAAGAATCTTGATTGTTATAACAGGTCATTTTTGTTTTGGACAACCACTGATGATTATTAGAGTTTTGAAAGCATGTCTTAGGATGAAGAGCTTTCTTTGTCTCATTTTCATTCGAGATTCTTTTCGTTTGCATTTACTTTTTGAATAACTATGAATTGATTTATTATTGTTTTGATCTATTATATTATGCTTAGCTAAATCTATAACTAAGATTATGGTGGATCTTTTGCATGATTCTATGTGATCTTTGTCTGTGATATTAATTTTAGTTTTACTTTTTAATTAATATTTATCCTATTGCGCAGTATTTAGAAGTACGAATGCTTAGTCTAGTAAAAAAAATTATACCTTATCATTGATAAGATAATTTGGAGTTTATAACCTTTAATTAATTAATTAAATCTTTTAATTTATAATAATTTTATAAATTTTAAAATATATTAATTATAAAATATTTAAAATATTAGAAAAATAAAAAAGTATATCCAATTTTATTTAAAGAAATTTTTTATTTAAAAATAAGAAATCATATTTATATTTTATTTATCAAATAATTTAATTAGCTTATTAAATTAATAATAAATTTATGTACGATACAACATTAAATTGAGTACAAACATTAACAAACAAAAGGCTGCCACATGCATTCCCCTTAGCCTTTTGACTGTTCGACCGATTTCTGTGTATAGCAGTTTCGTATATTTTATGTATGAAATTATTTAAAATAGTTTTATTAAAATAAATTTTGTATGACATTTAAATAAAATTATAGAAAATTTTGACAGTGTTATTATTTTTTAAGTTTCATCTGTACAATTTTGACATGCAAAATTTTTTTTTAAAAAATAGGTATAAAACTTGTAGTGACATTATAAAAAAAGCTTTAAATAGAGAAATATTATTTTATTTTATTTTAATAATTAATTTTGAAAACAATTAATAAGTTTTGTTTTCTTTTATTTGTATTATATTTGAATAATTAAAAAAAATTAAAAGATTTATAAAATATTTTATACTGTAAGATCTTGATATGTATAATACTAGTATGTTTGTATGCTTAGTTATGTGAAATTTTAAATTTACGCTACATAATAGTATAAAGGAAATTAATATAAAATATTAGTTAGATGGTGATAAAACTCTAATTATAATAAATAACATGGATGTATCATCAAAGGCCATAATTCAAGTTTCAAGAGAAACACGTGTAGTCACCAACAATAACTATCACAACCCTAGTTAATACTAGTCTTGTTACTCACAATAAAAATTCTAATACGAACAACAAAAATTTAAAATTTTATTTATTTCATAAATTTTTATTTAGCATAAACAAAATTTAAAGAAATTGAAAATATTGTATTAAAAATATAAAATATTATTTTAAAAAATATTTTACAAAAATACTAAACTTTAACCTATTGTGAAGCACAAACTATTAAATACTTACAACAGTCATTTAACGAGTAGGTAACGTAGGGGACTGCCACGTAACCCTTACATATGCTTTATCACCCCTACAGTGGTGCTAAATTTGCCTCTTTAAGAATCAAATCAAATTTGTGGGTATTTATTTATTTAATAATTTATTTTTGTTATTCTCACGAAATTAGCAATACATGCAGTGTACGTGAAAACACAACTCCAAACAAGAAAATTATTTCATACATTTTTTGGATAAATAATTTTAAAAATTACTTTATTTTTTTGTCAAAAGGCCAAGAGTTTTAAATTTCTTAAAAGTTATATTTAAATTAAGGCTTTTATAATTTTATTTTTTTTATTTTTCATCCGATTTAATTTAGATCTGATCCGGATGATGCATCTAAATGTGGTGAGTGAGTCTATTACTAAATATTTTTTGTATACACAAAAACTAAGGTTTTTATAAATTTTAACATGGTAACTAAAATTAATATTTTGGTCTTTTTATATATATATATATTTTTTTTAGTTTACTCCTTTAAATTTTGCTTGTTTATTTAGGTATTTTTTATTTTAATTTTGTCCTATTTATAAATTATGGCAATTTTTGGTCATAAATTTTATTTTTTGTTAATTGTGATAATTTTCACTATTGTAATTGAAAAGTAGAATAAGTTGAAATCAAACAAAAAGATAAAAAAAAATTAAAATAAAATTAAAAGACTACTATATTAATTTTATACATGATATTATTATTTTAATTTTTCAGAATCTTTTTAAGCATTCATCATTATGGAAAATACTTGTTATCATATAATCAATATTCCCTTTTCCTTCATTAATTGTGTTTTCCTGATTAAGTGACCTACCACATTCTTAAGATTATATTTGAGTAAAATAAAAAATAATTGATAAGTTAATTCAAAGTTAAAAAATAATAATTTTAGATGAAAGTTAGTAAGTAAATTTATTGAATTTATTAGTGAAAAAAAAAATCTTTTACGTTGATTAAAAATGGCATCAACCAATATAGTTGGCGAGGAGATTTTTATTAATCAATTGACAAAAAAAATATAATATTCTGCATCAGTTGATTAATGAACTGATTTAGAAAGTATTCTTCTAGTTAATATTCGTCAATGATATCATTATTCTTCTAATAGTTTAACAAACACTTTTTTAATAATGTCAATATTTAGTGTCAATATTTACTCATGATTAATATCTGTTGAGTTTATAAATAAAAAATATGCAGTATTTATCATTAATGTTTATTAATATTTACTCAAAATTTAATCTTTGTTTAATTTGTAAATTAAAAAAATATACAATATTCATTAATATCGTATACCAATGAATTAAAGAAAAAGAAAATAAAAAATGAAGTAAGATAAAATTATTGATATACCTCGTAAGATTTTATTTTTATCAATGGCATAGCTAACATAAATTTGAGAATGTAAATAAGAGTTTATGTTCATCAATGACAAAGACCCTAACAAAAGTTTAAAAATGTAAGTAAGAATTTATATGTTGTCTTCAATTTATTTTCATTGACGCATTCTTTAAAATGTTCTATTTTAAATTAATTTTACATCTATTTTAAAAATAACCAATATAAAAAGTATTTCTACATCAATTCTAAAAATAACTAATGTACAAAACACTTTTTTTATTAATTTTAAAAATAATTTATGTAAAAAGATTTACAATTTCTCGCTATTATAGTTATATTTTTTATATGATCTCAAAAACAATCTAAATATAAAAAGTTCTGCAATTGTTTGTCTTTATAGTTATAAATTTTAAATGAATATAACTTTTAGCACAAAAAATTGATTTATGCAAATTATATGTTTATTTTATATAATTTTTTGAGATTTATCTAATCTAAATATTTATAAGGAGTCTAACAAATTCTTTTTCTGAAATTCTAATTATTTTCTCTATTTTTCAATTTTTTTACTTTTTACGTTAATTCAATTTAAACTTATGTAAAAACACCTTCTACGTCAATTATTTAGATAACTTATATTAAAAATTTGTTGTAAATACAATTATTTTTACTAGTGATTATAAATATTTAATAAATTAATTAATAAATACATAACATAATTACACTTTTAATTTTTATATTTTAAGTTTATGTGCAATATTAGTTTTTTTTAATTTTACTTGCTTGTATATATTTTTATAATTTTTTAATTGTCCAAATTAATTCTCATATCTCAAGTCAAGTGATCTAAATTCGCTTATGAATCTATTTATGTTTTCATTAAATAATTTACAAATTAGTCTAATATGTTAAATAACACAATGACTTGTCAAACATACAAACAATTTGAATTTGGTAATGAAAACAAGATTTTATCAATTTTTTTTAACAAGAATATCTAAGTACTTTAAAAAAAAACTACCTAACATTAACTTATAATAATCATATAAATTTAGAAAAGGCACTCAAATTTTGAATCTCATCCTTAACCACTGCTATTAAAAAAAAAAATTACTTTTAGAAACGAAATTTAGAGAGAGAAATTAAAATCTCTCTCAGGAGTGGAGACGAATTTTAAATAAATATTTTTTAATTGTTTTCAACAAGTTCAGAGAGAATATTTTCTTTCTAAATTTTTCCTCTTAAAATCCCTATTTGAACATGCAAATCAAATTTAGAGACGAAATTTGAGATACAAATATCCCTCTTAAAATTAATTCATCACTATTTTTTTTTTGGTAAAATTTAAGAATAATATTAAAGAGGGACTTCGATAGGTAATGTTCTGTCCTAAAAAATTTATATATTTAGAGAGAAAATTTTGAGAAAAAATTATTCATATCAAATATAATTTAGCACAAAATTTGTCACAAAGATGGAATTTCCTTGAATAGTTTCCTCTCTAATGTTTTTATCATCTATTTATATAAATATATTAGTAGATTTTTTTAGTTACTAATGATTTTATAAAAAAATCAATCATCTAAATATTTATTAATTAAATTTAATATATTTTAATCGTTGTTTTATTTTAAAGTTTGATTCTTATGTAAATAATATTAGATTTTTTAATAAATATATTTAATTATTTGTTAAAAAATATACAGTAACCATTAATAAAACTAACAATTTTTTACATACACTGCACAACAATCATTAAATTAAATAAATAAATAAATTTTTTAAATAATTAATTAAAAATATGTTATATAAATTTTTAAATTTAATAAAATTAATAAATTCAAAAGGAGAAAGTATAATATTTATTAGTAATAAATATATTATATAAAATAAAAATTAAAAAATAAATTATAAGAAATTCAAAACTAAATTAATATTGAAGTAAAAACAATAAATATATAATATAGAAAAAAATAGTAATCATCGTGGTGAAGAAAATGACAAAAATAATAAATAGGACTAAAATTTCAAGACCAAATTTTTGACTAATGAATTATAACCATTAATGAAATGTTAATTTTTCTACATTAAACTTAAACAGTGACGACCATCATTACTTATACATTCTTTCGTTATAATCTGCACAAAAGATTTGTATCTCTTAGCAAAGCTTAAAAGCCAATCTTTAAAATGCTCTCATCTGAAAATGTCTTTAAAAACATTCTCGTTCAAAAATAATAATCGAAAAACTCCTTCAAGAATTAATATTTATCAATCATATATAGAGGTTGATATCATATTTATAAATAAAATGTTAATTATTTATTTTAGACAAAAATAAAAATATTTTAAAAATAACCTACTCAAAATTATTTTGTTCAATTGGTGTCACTCTATATTTTGTGAATATTTTATTATAATTTGGTTCATTTATCAACGTATAAGTAATTTAATATATAACTATGTTTAAATAGAGTTAGTTCATTCATCTCAAGAAAGACATGTTTATTATAAGAGCAGATATCTCAGCAAAAGTTTGCTTTAGCTCAATCATCTTCACGGTCTCTATATTCAAATTCACCTATAGACAAAGATGACCAATAATACTTTAATTTGTATAAGAAAAACATATCATTCTTATACAAATTATGACATTCATAAAACATTGTTTTTAATAA
Source organism: Abrus precatorius (assembly GCF_003935025.1). Lineage (NCBI taxonomy): Eukaryota > Viridiplantae > Streptophyta > Magnoliopsida > Fabales > Fabaceae > Abrus > Abrus precatorius. Next base: position 15,001,419 of record NW_020874439.1, read on the forward strand.
AAAAAAAATTAAATCAAGTTTGAATAGTTTAAATAACAGAATCATTAATAAAATTACACTTGCTCTAGTAATTCATTTACCTTATATGAATACTAAGCGTGACAAAGACAAATGGAGAAACATTTATAGGGACATGCACAAGGACAACATCTTACTCGTGCATTCACGCACACTCATAGGTTGGTCAAACATAAAACCCACTATAGCAATTACCCCTTTTCATATGGGACGTGTCCTTCTTTTTATTTCCCACTTTCTCTCTTTAACTTCCTTGTGGCGTGTACCAACCGCAACTACCCAACCATGCTCTCCAATCAAGTACATATAAATAATAACATTCATACTGTCACGTAGCTTCACTTTCTTGGTCACCAATCTTCTTCATTTGGATTCCAATGATAACAACCCTTCTTAGTGTTTGACATGTTTCCCTTCTCTTTGTGTAAACTGCAACTTCTTCATTATTTAATTGTTAGCTTCAATTCTATTGGTTTATGTATGTATGGATAATTTGCTATGTGATGAGGTGTGGCTTTCAAGGTCTCAAAATACTTGTGAAGTTGTTGAGTCTGTTGCACTCAAAAATCATGAAAATGAAGAGTTTGAACAGGCTTTTACAGTGTGTCTAGAGAAGGAGGTCTTTTACATGCCCGAATCTGACTATACTAAGTACTTGCAGTCCAACAATTTGATCTTTCCTAGGTTTCGAGTAATTCAATGGTTTATCAAGGTCAGTTTTTCTTGGAATTTCAAAATTTTAACACCATAAAAGCTTTGCTGCTTCTTTGTTTTGTTAAATTATTTCAAAATTTTAAAAATAGTATTTTGTTTTAACCATACAAATTTTTAGAAACCCAAAAAAATAATTACAATTATTTTCACTGATTTGTGTAAACATAAAATAATTTTAAAATGATTTCCCAAGCTAAACTAAATATGTCCTTACCTTGTCCTTTTCTCTTTCCGAATTATATTGAGCAAAATTACAACACTAACAATTCATTGCATTAACCATTTTACCCTTCGTTCTCTCATGTGTATGCAGTGTAGAAGTCGCTTTAATCTTTATTTTGGGACAATCTTTTTTGCTGTTAATTACCTTGATCGCTTTGTGTCCATTTGTCAATTCAATGTAAGGATAGCCGGCTATTGATCAGTTTACAATATTTGTTATTTTCTCAATTCTCAGTTCATCTATATAGCTAGGCGTATATATGTTTGAGAAAAAGAGTTAAGAATAAGCATTGCTTATACCAGGATTGGGAATACTGGATGCTTGAATTGCTTTCTATTGCATGCTTATCAATTGCCACAAAGTTCAACGAGATATCACAACTTTCCTTGCATGAAATTCAGGTGATTGTTATATTAATTGTGTATTTGAATTAATAATCAATTATATATATATAATATTAATTAATTAATTCTATATGCAAAGTAAGTTTTATTTTAAATATGCTAAGTTAGAAGTGATTTTAAAATAATCTACATAAAATATATTTTTTTTGTCATAAATTCCAAAATTTTACTCATCCTAAGAAGTCATTTCCTTTATAAAAAAATTATAAACTTTTTAAAAATTTATCAAACAAAAAAATAGTGCCTTCTTAAGTTTTCTTTTCACACAATGCACAAAATAATCTAATTTAAATACACACGGATTAATTTATATTATTCATGCTAATTTTCTGAGTATTATTGATAACGTCTTGTGGCTTTTCCTTCTTCATGGTTGAAGATGGAGGGCTTGGACTATTCATTCCAATCAAACGTAGTTTTGAGAATGGAGGTGATAATATTGAAGGCGCTGGGTTGGCGCCTTAACTCTGTGACAAGTTATTCTTTTGTTGAAATGGTAGCTTATAACGTTGATAACTTGGGACCTCATCTTTATGAGAAGCTTATTTCACGAGTCACTGAGCTGCTTGTCCAAGCTATAATAGGTAAATATGCAATGATGTCATATTCCGCGATTATAATGATACATAAGAATGTTTCTTTCACATGATTGTTATTCTTAACTAGGAAGTATCAATATTTTGCTTACTTATGCTCAAAACTTCATGTGGCAGATCAGAAAATGCTGGAATTCAGGCCAAGCATTGTTGGTATTTCTGCATTATGGTGCACTCTAGATCAGTTATTTCCACCAATATCAGATGCTTACAATGCATATATTATGAGACTCTTGAGCCAAAGTCAGAAGGTCATAATTTATATTTATATTTATATTTGTGCTTTTTTATTGATATAAAATATTTCACTAAATAATTAGTGGCTTTCTCTTGATCCAGGATGATGTCAGCAAGTGTCACAAGTTGATGAAAACAAAGAGTTCATTGTGTGGTGAAAATTACCATTACTGGCCTTTGAGTCCAACAACAGTACTATTGAATACGCTGACTCGCATTTATGATTGCTAACTCAATCACTTCATCTGTATTTCTCATTTTCGATGCATCATTGATCAAACAAAAGCTGGAAGAGTTACCTAAACAAATTATCTGAATATATTTCTATGTATGTTTGTGATCTTCATTTCCTGTGGTCAAAAAATAGGTAATACTTTGAAGATAGATTATGTGGAAGGAGAATAGGGAATGTGACGAAAAGCTTCAATAGAGAAACGAAGATTAACATCTTTAATGTAGACAGATTATCCATTGGTTTTAAGGCATTTCGTATTCTGCTTTTCGGGATAAAATGGAACTATTTTTGTATATTTTGTTTTGTCAATTACAATTACACACACTGTATTGCCGCTTGTTTCTTTCTTGAAGGCTTATTAAATAAGGCTTATAGTATTCTAGGCCACAAATTGATTCCTTTAAGTCATGTTGATGTACCTGATTTTAAATGCCTACAAAAAGAATTTTCTGTGATATTTAGGCAGTTTTGGCTATCAAGATCCACTATTTGCAATGACCGTTAAGGTTCGAGGTTCTCACTCTAGAACACATATGCCTCGTTAAGTTTACGAACTTAAGATTGTGAAGCTTCACAAGACATTCTGTGAAACAACTGATGTCACGTGTAGTTTTGTCCTCTGAATGGTAGTTTGGTCCTCTGAATGGAGTAAAAACAATTTTGAGTCTCTTATTTACATCCATCTAAATAGAGTCTCTTTTTCGAAATAATTACTTCCAGGACTTTGCTATTAGCAAGAGTCCAACTCATATCCTAACACTGCCAATTATACGCTTCCTTGCCTCAAAATACTAGAAATAACACTAAATCATACACAAAAAAGTAGCACTCATACCAAAGAGAAAAAAAAGTAGCACAATCAAATCCTTGGTAAGTTTGCTTATACATAAAAGATTCCATTTCAATAGAGGAACAAATAAAACACCTGTAATCCTAATATTACAGGAAATAGTTAAAACAGAAAAAAAGAAAACAAATATTCAGTTTGACTGATAGACATACTCAACCCAAATAAGGAAATAAACAAGGTGCAATAAAACTGATATATCAGAATTAATCAATTGAAGAGAATAATCAGCATGTGACTAACATCAATTCCGCATAATCAAATTAGATTCTCTATAATAATAACTGGAGAATAACTTCCCTAAAATTATTCAGTTCACTAGGATGTAGTGAATATATAACTGTCACAGCATTGCTGTTTTACAATCTCGGAATATTTTATAAAAGAGCAACAAAGAGCATATAAACAGAGTAACATTCATATGATTATTTCCTCCCCCTTGAAATTGCTCCAGGTAAGAAAAAGGTTCTGGAAAGGGACTAGTTACAATTATACAAGCCAGCATCTCAGCAACTTCTGCATATTAAAACAGAACAGAAAAGAGACGCCACTTTGATGAGGTGAGCATATTAGCTAGAGCTTGAAATAAGTTCTGCATGCAAAGCTATGCTTTTAGTGGCAGTTCTTTGTGAGTGTAACTAACCCCTCGATCACCATCAACCACATGCCCATTCCCTCTCAATATCCTGCATTATATCCACAAAATTTAACAATGGGCGAACACATGGTCTTGAAATAGTTTAAGCCTAACATTACCGGAAAAACACTTCATGGATATGGAGAACATATGGTAAGAAATTAAAAGAAAATACTAATTATAGTAAATAATACCATACCAGACAAGTATGCATGATTAAGAAGGTAGGAATATGTTTCCTGCACATATTTTATCACACCATTCCTTACACCTTATTTCAGGGGAAGTGAAGGGGAGGGAAGTGTGAGTTTCCTTTCCTTTGGTTTATTACTCAAAAAGGGATCTGGTTTAATGTAAGAATGATGTAGTAATACATTGTGCACAAACAATATTGTTGAAGGCTTGAAGCAAAAATAATATAACACAAAAGACAGACCCAAATAACAAATATCAACGATTGCATATTTGTTTAGTATAAAATTCTATTTTCTTCATTAAGAAGCCTAGAGATTAGGGCAGAATCCATACCATCTGTTTGTTAGCAACCCTTCAACTCCCACAGGACCTCGAGCATGAATTCGACTTGTACTTATTCCAACCTGTTCAACAATTAATAGAACCAAGAACAAGATGAGAAAATAAAATCTCTATGCAACTATTAACAATAGGCTTTCAATACGATACATTACCTCTGCACCAAGCCCAAAGCGTGCTCCATCACAAAACCGTGTACTTGCATTGTGGAATACAGCAGCACTGTTTGTGCATGAGACAAATATGAATATATTCCATAATCAAAAGGAAGTAAAAGGACTAATGAACTCAAAAACATTGAAGCACGAATGCTATTTCAGGTTGAAAATGGTATTATGTCTAAATAAAGATACTACGTCCACTCGTTATAAGAAAATGAACAATTCATCAGAACCAATGAAAACAGTTATGAATTATAAATTTATATTTTGTTCCTACTCGTATTGCTAAATGGTTGAATGGAGAATGGGTAAATGTGTCATTAGTACAAATCTCACAACAAAATAAGGGTGTAAAAGGAATTATAGCAATTAATGCACCTGAAAATGGATGTGTGTGTGTTATAATTAGGACCAAGAAAATACTCATTATTTCTCATAAGAAGGATCGAAGGTAGAAGTAGTAGTTGGTATCTTCACTGTATGTTGAGAGACAAAAATAAAGAACAATTTAAAGTAGTTCTAGATAGGTGAAAGACAAAAGATCTTCTGCAAAGAGAAGGAGATGGACTGTGTGACAATAATTCTTTGCAATTTAAAAATTTCAGAGACTCAGATCTATGGAGTGATTTTAGGGGGAATGGTAAAGTAGGGTTATGGAATGACATAATTCATAGAAGGAAAACTAATACAAAACCAAACGATTAATCAACCATATGAGCTGAAAGAGTATATCAATATCAGTCACTAAGTTACAGACACCTAAACGCTTTATGCCAGAGTTTAAGATGAGATATAGGAAGTAAGTAGTAGCACAATGACAACAAAAGCCTTTCCACAAAGTAGGGTGTGACAGTGATACAAGACTACCAAAAGAATAAGGAGCATCAGCCCTTGGTTTGCGGAGTTGTAGAAAACTACTAATCTCAATGCGAAGATAAATCTAACAAGTAGAAACAACAACTAACCAACCACAAGTAGGTCGGTCAACATCAAGATGTTTTTTTCTTCTTCACCTTTACAATGAGAACTAGATGGGATAACTGCAATTTTATCAGATTATAAAGATAAAACTTGAGGAAAGTAACTACTACAAATATTTGCAGATTGGTTAAATATTATGCACTAGCCTAACAATAAGATATCAAACTACATGTTTGGGGAAAACAAATTATTAAAAACACCTGAAATCCACTGTCATATCATCATGTTACACTAGTATTTGTTGGAAGCAGAGGATCAAACAAGATTACCGCCAAAAATAAAAAGAACTCTGGACTTACCTGTCAACTCGACTTAAGAAAGTTTCTGCAACATCACAATCTTCTGTAACAATGCATTCAGTATGAGCACTGCAGGAAACAGCAAAGCAATTAAGAAAAATTGTAGACACAATAATGTTAATGATATATAGATAACAGAAATAAAAATCTTTTGGAGGAGCCAAACATGCCTTCCATGTCGATTTATGTGGTCAATGGCAGCAAATACATCCTCTACAACTTCAATTGTGCAAGCAAGTGAACTATACTCATGATGAAAGGAGCTTGTTTCAGCAATATTTAGTAATGCACTAGCCCTTGGTCCACCATACAGTTTAACACCTGCAAGCCATGTTATCTCTATTTATACATTGCTTGCACCTTTCATTAAGGAAAAAAAAGTTTACTAGATGTAAATATGACACTAAATTAATACATAAGAAATTGTATTTCAATTTGGTGAACTCCAAAATGATATAGCTACAGATCAAACTGATCACCTTTGATTATCTTTAATGAAAGTAGTTCAATTTTTTTTCTCGCCTTTTGCTATATGAAGGACCTAAATAAGTTCTATTTCTCTTAATAACTAAATAAGTGCACAATATGCATTGTACGCATGATTTTTCTTTTCTTTAATTGAAAATCATGTCTCAAGATAAAACATCTTTTTTTTTATTCTTTGAAATAATCACTTCAATAATTCACCAGACTGATACCAATCTCTACACTGGGGTCATTTTTACTTCCCTTAAAATGCACATTTTACTTCCGATTCATCTCTCAAGGAAAGTAAGAAATTGAAAACTACTTCAGCACACAGAATTTCATTACGTGATCTAACAATAAATTGGGGGCAGGGGGAGAAAATGGAGAACATAAATATCATAAAACTAATGTCAAAATTCTTCTCATCTCAGAAAGGAGGTTGTTAAAAAAAATAGAAAAAAAAACAAAAAACAAAACAAAGAAGTTCAGTTTACATTAGTACTCTTTGTTATAGATTCATTTTTAAGTAAAGCCAAACCTTCACGTTGGAGTTCAAGGACAAGCTCATTAAGTCCACCGTTATTTGACAGATCCTTGTGTACAAGAAGAGCTTCCTAAGAATACCAGAACAAAATATTTTGATGAGAAGAGACCATAAATTCCATTGACATCAGGCACACCAATTCAATAAAACCCAAAAGGAGAGGAGGATATAGATGAACATGCTTTACTCGCTGCACTGCAAAAATGAGGTAAATGCTAATTACCATTGCATTGCAGGCTGCAGGATAATCAATCTTTGCATCCCTAATAATCTGCTTTGCCATATCAATATTTGCAGACTTGTCAACATATACATGACAAATTCCATCTGCATAACAGAAATAATTTAAAAAAAGCCTTGTTTCTAACTACAAAATAGGAAATAAATATGGAAGAACATTACCAGCATGACCAAGAACAGGAATTTTTGTTGATTCTTTGATTTGAGAAACAAGCTTATTACTACCTCTAGGGACCACAAGATCTATCACATCATCAAGCTGTGACAGCGCATAATTAGTGGACAATTATCACAGAAAAATAATTATAGAATTTTGACTTGTGATATCTAACCTTAAGTAGGTCTGGAATTTCTTCTCTTGAAGTCACAAGACCAATAAGTTTGTCACCCACAGTATCAGGCATTGCAGAAGTAATGACCTACAATAAAAAAGAAATATGGAAGTTATAAATATATTTATAACTGAAATGATGACAAAAGAAACAAATGTCAATTCATATCCTGACTAATCTTATAAAAGAGCAACCACAACTAAAATTAATAAATAAACCTTGTGTAAGACTAAGTTTGATCTTCGGGCTTCCTTCCCACCTTTAAGCAGTAAACCATTTCCACTTCGAATTGCCAATGCAGCTATCTGTTTATCCATTTAACCAAGCAACTTAAAGATCAATAATTCAATATCCAAAACAACTAGATAAATTCAAACAATTTCATAAGTAGTAGTCAAAATATTGCATAAACCAATAGGATGTATTGAAATGACAGTCAACTGATAGGATACTAAATGGATAATTTGTAATCAAGTTCGTATTGTTCTTCTATGCAGTTTATTGAACAAAAATATATAAGGAATAGGAATCTAGAATTAACCTGAACAAGGGCATCAGGTCGAGACTCAAATATAACCAGGAGGACACCCAAAGGACATGATATTTTATCCAGGATGAGTTTATCTGCCAGCTGGACAAGGAAAGCAGCGAATGAGAACTGTCAAAAAGAGTGTTCAACAATAGGATATATAGTGTAATAGTTTTTTTTCAAAGCAGTAACACTGTAACAGACTATACTTTGTTCTTACTTCTTAGATCAAGATCAGTAAACATGAGTTTCAAAATCCATTCTAGAATTTGTAATTTTACCAAATACTATAAACATATTACATACTTCAAATATGTTAAAAGAGGACAATACTGAATATTTCAATATCACATCAATAACTTAACACGTTACTTGCAATTTAGTTTTCTTTCTTTTTCATAAGAGAAGATTTTCATGAAGACAAAGAAAAAAAAAAAAAAGAGATTTCCTTTGAATAAAAGAAAAGGAGTCTTGACCTCAGTTCTTTTTAAAATCTGACCAACTGGTTCTTCCATATCTGCCAGCATGCGCACAGACTTTGCAAGACTAGCAATCTGTAAAATGTAAAGATAAGCATTAGACAAAAACATGCTCACAGAAAAGCTTTAGCATGCTAGCAACTTGAGAAATGGGTGTTAGACAGAGACAAGAATGGAAATTTGGGCTTGCCATCCTTCCATATTTAACTACAGTATGCAACAAATTAAACTCTTGCCTTCTCAGGTTTCAGGGTCAAACGTGATATCAGAGATTTTTCATATCCAGCTGTCTCAGCATCAGCAACATCAACCTCATTTTCAATCCTTATCATACTTTCATTTTTCTCCAACGCATCTGCTACTGCAAGCAATATCTTCCTCCTTTCTTCAGAGTTTAGGGCCTGACACCAAAAGCATCAACATTCAAATGACTACCCTATTTCAGTTCATATTGAGCATAACCAAAAATTAATAATAATAGAAAGTAAATCACCACCTAAAAATTTTATATTGATAGAAGCAACTCAAACCTACAACACTCATAAATATGTGACGAGTAAGTCCTACATTTGTCCTTCAATGATTAGTATTTCTCCACATTATTCCTTGAAAGATTTTAATCACCATATTAGCACTATATAAATACAAAACTGAACTCAAGCGTTTCCTTTCTGTGACACAAATTAAGTGGGCCATAGGGACATATGTAGCAACGTTTTTTATCTTTAATGAACTAATTTGGTAACAAAACTTTAAAGACTAATCTGATGATATGCTAATCTTTGGAATATAAATTTAGGAATTTACTGAGCATGTAACGGTATTTACCTGAAGTTGTCTAGAACTCTCACGCGCTGCAACTGCCATTTCACGTGCACTCACTTCCTTTATATTGGTCCATAAATGAGCATCTTTATGAAATACAGTACCTATTCTTTCCCCTTGAAGCACACGTAAGATGTTGTTTGTAGCATAGCCACTTGAACAGAGATTGAAATACAATACAAAGTCAATAAGTGCAAAATCCAAATGCATACATGAAATTAAGCACTACATGCAAATTATTGCTCACAACAGAAATCAGAACCCTTTTTCATCTCTTGAATTATTTTCAAGGTAATAGATACTTTAAAATACCAATGGTTGCAAGAAAAAAAAATTCATTTCTTTTTCTCTTTTTCATTCCCTTAGAATGACAAGCACCACAAGCCACTATAGATAGCATAATAGAAACAAGCATTATACTTATTCAAATTGATGAAAACCATCAGATGCACTCTATAGTCTATATGACTTAATGGAATATCTACATTTGCATGTCAACTCAAATGATAACCAGAAACTAAATGTTGTATTAAAAGGGGGGAACACAACCATAGATGCACTTTCAAGACCAAAAAAATCATTTGTAAATCCGTTCATGAGAGAATCTCATGCATTCCATTCTTTCTAGATGCTGTCCATTATTTTACAAATTCAGCATGAGTAGGTCACTCCCCAAATGGTCAACCCAAAAGTGAATTAATTAAAACAATTTTAGTATGGTATAAAAGTGAAACAAAAAAATAGTTATCTTCAGTGCATGAATTTTCTATGAGTAAAATCACAGAACAAAAATTTTAGGTACCTAGTTATAATAACCGGGATACCAGCACAAGCAGCACAAACAGCAGCATTAACTTTCGCAGTCATACCCCCTCTTCCCAATCTTGACTTGTCTCCAAAAGTAATTTCCTCTTGATGTTTCTCTTTTATATATGTATGGATCAACTTGGAGTTTGGGTCACTTGGAGGACCACTATAAAGGCCCTCAACATCACTCAATAAAACAAGGAGGTCAGCCTTAAGTTCAAGGGCCAATAGACCCGCCAAACTGTCATTGTCCCAGAAAATACCAGAAGAATCCTGCACGCAGTGCTTACAATTTAAGATAATCACTTATTAGATATTACAAAGCCACCGACCATGTAGCCAAACCCACCTAGTGGGACATGGCTTGTTTCGTTTTTGTTAGTGTACATATCAGAAAGCCAATAAAATCAAACTAAAGTGTTGTTGATGTAACAGGGTTCTGACTAAGGCATTTTGACCATACTATCACAGGTCACAACAAACTAAGGGAAGATATTTATCAAAAGAAAACTCAAACGTATTGAAAATAAACATTATGGAGATAAGTCAAATAAAATAATGGAAAAAAATTAGGATACCTCGTATGGTGCCTTCCTAGTACTAACAGCATCATTTTCATTGAAAATGGGAATAACCCTTAAATCTAACAATGAGTTCACTGTGTCTGAAAGTTGTTTTCTGAAGCCAGCATCCCTGAAAAACCCATCATTCACTAGAAGTTGGGAAGAAGTAACATCAAGCTGCACCAGGAAAATCTCATATCAGCGTTGTTATGGAGGAAAAAACATCACTTTCCAGTGTATTAATTAAGGAAAAGAAATCATATATTGCATTGGGATGATATTGAATAAACAACTTAGTATTTTGTCAACCTGACTGAACATGGTATCATAGAGAGCCATGAGACTACTTTGCCCAACAGCTGCACATGCTTTTCCATCAAGCTCACCCTGTGGCTTTTGAAGATCAGAAAAGCTGCATCACAAATAAACAATTTCTTTTAGTATCATCACTCTCACCCTAAATTCAACCGCAAATTAATAGAAAATGAACAAATTTACATTAACTCCTCCAATTCCTACATGGGTCCAATCCTAATTACACAATTGGGACTAAGTTCCAAAGAGAAGCATGCTAGGAGTAGGATATAAAACAATTAAGTACTTTCAGTTCTGTTTAAGATAGATTTTTTTTTATATATCACCTAATTGTTTTATATGTCACCTAATTGTTCCAAAGAGAAGCATGCTAGGTATTTAAGAATCACCTACAGGCTACAGGTGAAGCTTTTATCAATTTTTATAAGTTGAAATAATGACAGTATGAAACCATTATTAGTTAGAAATTGGATTCATGTCATAGGAAAAATTATACAATTATCATAGCATAAAGATAAATTATAAGAACCTGCTATTGGCCAATTTTCGATATCTAAGTCTTTGCTTGCCAAGACCAACAGCACCTGAGGTCACCAAAATGACTTCATACCCTTGACTGCTAAGTTCTTTAAGCTGAAATAATTTCAATGAAAACACAGCTTTTAGTTACATACACAAATACATTATGATATAAAGGAATATCAAAGATATAAAATCCTGAAATTTTTTTTTGAAAATAGCTTACTATTCTTGTGCTGAAATCATTTGTTATATATATATATATATACACCTACCTGCTCACAGAGAGCTCCAATTCTGCCCAGTGCTAATCTTCCATCACTTCGAGTAACAACAGCTGTTCCAACCTTCGATACAGATGATCCAACAAACAAGTGTATTAATTGCAGAATTAGACTAGGAATTGAGGGTAAAAAAGATCATATTACTCAGCATAAGAAAAATACTATATAATCAATGAGACCATAGTACAAAACAAGTAAATTTTGTACTAAAAAAAGCGAACACGTAATGGTAAATCAAAAGTTAAAGCAAAACAAATTAAAAATCCAGGTAAATTAATTACAGCTTAATATATCATGTAAAATCTCATCTAGATAAATAAATATCTTTATTTCCCTTTTCTATCTTTACACTGCTTCAGAAAATACAATGCCAGCAAAAAAAAAAAAATGATCTATACATTCCAATTGATACACATTCAAAAGTCATCAAAGTATAAAAAATAAAAATCGAACCCAATTTTTCAGCTAGAAAATACATTACATCTTTGTATCATGGTTTTCATAATATTAATTAAGACCATCCTATATCCAACATAAGAGAATGCATGATCTTAAGAATAGTACTCATAATAACATATTTTATTGAAAATAATAATAATAAAGTGGGACCTTGACAACAACACGCTTGACACACTTGACGAAAGCTCGATTGGGATCCATGGAGTCAATGCAATGAAAACGAATAGGACCGAGTGGAGACGAACGAGTTATCTGACTCGGGGAGTGAGTGAGTTAACGAGCGACTGCGTAAAAGGTTAAAACCCCGAGACGACTCGAAGAAAAGGATAATATATAGGTAACAGACTTGAGAGACGCGGCGGTTATGCCACCTGTAAGACTTGGCTTTGTGGGCCCTACAAATCACGGATTCTCTTGTCATTGAATGGTTTTCAATTCGACCAAGTTCCCGATATCCTGGATTTTTTATTTTTATTTTTCTTTTCTTTTATATGAATATTCTTAGGCTTTTAGAATTTGGATGGAAAGAGAAGCAAATAAAGGACTTCCGAGGGTACCAAAAACACGGATAAATCTCCACCTTCATTAGATATTTAATATTAGATGAAAAAAGTAACAGACCATTTAATATGTAAATAATATTTTTTTTTATCTTTTGAAAAAAATAAAAAAACATAAATATTTTTTAAAATTAATATTTTAAAAAAATTATTTTCATTTTTTATAATTGTTTAAAAAATTCTTACTTTAAAAACTAAACTTTAGAGTATATTAAATATTTAATCTAACAAATAAAAATATAAATGATAAATACTATTACATGAATCACTATGTATGTTTGTTTGATTTTTCTCTTGTAAAAACTAAAATAATAAAAAAATAATATAAATTTCCAAAACTGAAAAAGTAAGTAAAATAAGTTACGTGGTCCTTATATTTAATTAATTTTTAAAACAAAATTAGTGATTACTAATTTCTCTCTTCCCCTTCACTATCTTCTTAAAGAAGAATCTAAACAATACTTTAGAAAATAAAATTATTTGAATCAAGAATATATTCACCTTTTTATGTACTAACTATAAAAAAAGCTTTTAAACAAAAATGGTTTTAAAAATTTTCTTTAACGATAATATTTTTAAAAAAATTATTTTTTTATATTACTTAATTTTCTCAGATTAAATATACCATTGAATTTATTTATATTTTTGTGATATAAAAAGTTTGAGTATTTAAAAACACCAGAGACTTTAATAATCCATAAAAAGAATTAGTTTGGCGCTATAAACGATGAAACCAATCATACAATTCCATATAAAAAAAAATTAAATTAGTCAGATTTAGGGAAATATATTTCAAAAAAAATTTAAAAATTTATTTTTAAGAAGAAAATAAACATAGAAAAGATAATATTTATATCTTACTTTATTATTTTTCTCTAGCTATTTATTTTTTATCGTGTTGATCAAATGGACCAAGGATCTAATGAGATATTGAAATTAATTGAAGTCCAACTTAAAAGGATTAGTACAGAAGCATAATTTACAAGAAATTGTATGCAATTAATCCTGAAATATATCAGAGATCCCTCAACAATGAACGTTCACAGAATAAGATTTTTCCTGAATAGTTTTGTACCAGCCAAATACATTTAGCTCCACCCGGCTCTATAAGAGCGTAAGTCAGGGCTCAGGGCCCCCCTTATCTTTTTTTTTTTTCAATGAAAAAAATATTTCATACCATCATAATAATAATAATAATAATTCTTACGCGTATGTGTGGTTTAACTTTGAGAATATTTAAAATAATATCAAAAATAAATGTTGAAATAATTTGTTATAAAATAATATTTGAAAATTATTGTTTTATTTGATGATAAAGTAAAATCAAATTTAAATATAATAATAAAAGTGAGCTGCTGAAAAATTTCAAGTCTCACGCTTAAACGTGATCAAATTGCAACAAAACGATTAAAAAAAACTTTACTTCATTATTGGGTGCAAAATTTACATTTTTAAAAGAGAAAAAATAATAGTACACTATCTTAAATACACTCTTTAATATTTTTTAATAAAATCAAGTCAATTACCTCAAATAAATTAACTTAAAAAATATTAGTAATTTTTAAATAATAAATAATAAAATATATAAAAATATGTAAGATAGCCTTTTTAAAAATAAATTACTTATATTTCAATAAAAAGGGAAATAAATAAATAAAATTGTTCTCTTTATTTCAAATTTTCAATGAAAAAATTGAATAAGACGCGACTACACTTTTTCTTTATTTGCTCTGGACCACGTATTTTTTACTATAAGTTAGCCGCAAAAGAAAATTGTATAAACGACAGAGACAGGCGATGGGTTTTTTTTTTTAGTGTTTGTTTTTGGCTATAAGACAGGCGATGAGTTTGACACAACCAAGTTTAAAACTATAACATCATAAATAAATTATTTAAATCTTATAAGTGACCATAAGTTGAGAAACGTATTCAGTAGCACAAAGATCAACAAATAAAATAAAATAAATATTTTTTTATTTTTTAAACTTTTTCATACTTTAAATTAATATATATTCTTAGAAAATCTTTTTGATCTTAAAATTATTTTAAGTTAATCAGATTAATTCCAAAAAATAATTAGCGTGAATAATCTTTTAATAATTTAAGAACTTGAGAAAGGACTTTGAAAATGAGAGATAAAATTGTTTGTTCTAAAAAAATGCTAGTTGCCTACTTTTTTTAAATATATTACGTAATATTTAGAGTATGAGATGAAATTATAAGTGTAAAAAAACGTAATTATGAAGCAATGCATGAGTAAACGTATGAAGATTTTTAAAATAATCTTAAAAAATGAGAGCAGCCAAAACTTTTGCTTTTGGGGCAGTAAAACGAAACTAAAAATGTTATAATAATTCATAAATAAAATCTAAGTAAAATATCTTTGAAAACTTTAATAATAAAACACATTATTTCTTAATAATAAAATGCATTAAAAGTTATAAATATCAATCATTTTACTGCATAAGCACAGAACAAGAGAATTACTGCAACAAAATTTTAAATTGTTAACTATTAAAAATTAATTTTTTTTTAAGTTTAAAAAAATTGTCATGTTCATAAAAAAAAATTCAGAAATAAATTTAGAAGTTGTTTATAAAAACACGTAAAACAAATTAACAACACGCGTCTACTTTTTGCCACTGCGATGCGGAGAAAAATGACGGCGATTGTGATTGCCAGAGAAACCGGCCATTCTGATAAAAGCAAAATCGCCTTCGTTTTGAGATAGAGAGTAGCACTTCCAGCTTAAAAAGTTAAAACTCTATTTCTAGGACTTTATAATTAAAATAACATTTTAATAAAAATATATAATTTAGATTAATTTATATTTGTGTTTATATTATATTTGATAGTTTTAAATCAGTTTTACTTGCCTTCAAATTAAATAAGAACTAAATCTTTCGTTTTAATAAATATAATTACGAAATATTATTAATACATTTTTAGCAATTTTTTGAATACTAGTATAAAAGATCCCATTTTTAATTTAAGAATAAAATAAAAATCAACAAAATTTAAAGAATTTCCCTAATTTCATTTCAATTATTAAGTTAAATTTAAGAATAACAAAATTTTCATTGAAAGTATATAAGTAAAATTTTATCATTATTATAATCACTTAACTTCGATTTTAAAAATTAAAATTAACAAATAAAAATCTATTTTAGTTTTTTCAACGTGTAAACATTAATTATTTCGGTTTTAAATTTAGAAAATACATGAATATTTTTTATCACGAAACGATATTTATTAAGAGAAAATGAGAACAAAGAAATACAGTATAGAAAAGTAAAATAAACCATTCTTAAGGTTTAAAGAGTAGGGTGTGAGAAGCAGTACCTTGACAATTAGACGCTTAACCTTGGTGACGAAGACCCGAGAAGGATCTATGTTTCCCGAATACTGAGTTTCAGTGGGCGAGTTGAGGTGAGTTAACCCGTTGCCATTGGAGAGGGGCAAGGGCAAGGGCAAGGGCAAGGGCAACTCTGGGGAGGGTTTGATGCTGAATAAGGGTTTATGGCCATTTTGCAAAAGTTCCATTGCTTCTCTTCTCTTTGTTTGTTGTGAGGGAGAACTGATATCAATGAACCAAACCAGCGGGTGTGATGCTCTGTGCAAGTCACCAGGGCTTTTAAAGGCATGCACAGGATTTTTATTTTTATTTTTAATATTTAATTTGTTTTGCTTTATTTACCAGAATTTCTATGTGGTACGCATCTGCATTGACTTCGGCATTTGGAGTTTAGTGTTGTAGCTGATTCTAACGAGAGTTCCGTTTTTTTTTTCTTTTTTTCTGTTTAAAGTTAAAAAGATTATTTTTCCTAAATTTTAATAATAAATGTATATCATAATAATTTCAATTAATTTATGTATATATATTATTATATTGAATGATTTGAAATCAATAACTTCTATATGAGAATCTATCGGCTGCTCTCTCTCAAAGTTTGTTACGTGTTACTTAACTTTTTTCTGTTGTTTTATATAAATTTTTATATTTTTATAAATTGTCTTTGTTTTTTATCTTTTTAAAATTTAAAATTTATTTTTAAGAATCTTATATCATGAATTTATAATTATTAATATATATTAATTTTTATATTTAATTGAAAAATTAACACTATCCAATAAAAGAAATATTTTAAAATTGCATTAATTTTTTATTATTTTGATGTATGTTATATGTAATTATAGAATACAAAATTTTATTTTTTTTAAGTATCAAATTATATGTATATTTATTCTAAAATAAAATAGTTAAACTATTTAAATGAAACAAACACGAGTTTTGTGGCCAGAACTTGAGCATTATAACAGTCCAAAGAGACAATAATTCTCCCTACAAAAATAAAAATTTCACTAAATACACGTATATTTTACATCAGAAGGCTCTTTTAAAAAGAGACTAGGATTCTATTCTAAATCATTTTTATTTTATAATTTATTTTTTTAAAACCTAAACAACAAGTTCAACATAAAAAAATTATGAAAAATTATAAAAAATAAAGTTATGAACAATATTTTTAAAATTCTAGTCATTTATATTAATTATTTTAGCTTACTGAATATAATTAGTCAAATTCTAGGCGAATGTGGCGCAACTCAGTCCATAATTACTCTTCTCTTGATAAATAATAATAGAAAAATGGGTTCACAAGTTCAAATTTGTCTTTCTCTTATTAATTTAATGAGTAAATCTTGCATTGATAAATTATAAGCATTTTTTATTATTATTGTTGATTTCATAAAACTTTAGTGTAATTCATAATTTTAAATAATGTTATATTTCATTGTTTTCAACATTTTTTATTATCCTGTGAATAGGGCTGACTTAAATTTATTTTCTAAAATTAAGAATTAAAATAAGAGTTTAATTTAATATATTACTTGTGTAAATTTAACTAATTATAAATTACTTTAAACTTCATTTTTAATTTAATTATTTTAAAATTAATCTTAATTATTATTTTTTATATCACCATAAACTTAATTAAAATTTATTGACAATGCCATAATTTTTTACATTATCATTCAATTATATATTATTATATAAGCCAAATCTTTCAGTTCTGTGATAATTAATGTAAAAGTCATATTAGCTAACTTAATTGGTTGATAATGTAAAAGCTTTTATATTGACAACATATTAAAATTAATTTTTTTCAATGTATTTTTATTATTAAATAAAGTTTTATAAAGTTTTCTTTAAAGTAATTAATTATTATAATTTAAAGAAATGGTGTAGGAATTTATCATAATTTAATAATCATAAAATAAAGTTTACAATAAAAATGCAAATATTAACATTGGAAATTTAAAGGTTTGAAAACGTGGACGAATATGTAATATTTGAGTATGATGTTATTTAGGTAAGAAAATTTAATTTAAAGTGTTATGAATATTTTTGTGTAATCAAATTAAAAATGACAACTATATAAATAAAAAAATTTAATTTAAAGAAAATGTGCTATAGTTAAGTGAAAAAATAATACTTACGTCAATTTTATAAAAAAATTATTTTATAATTATTGATATTGTTTTTTTAAATTATCACTAAATAGTAAACCTTTAATTGTTCTTGTTTATTTATTAAGCTTTTAAGAGAATTTTATATGATAAATAATTAATCTATTTCGATTCTTAATTCATTGCTTAAATGCAAAATTAGTAGCGGAGGAATATAATAATAAAAGAATTAAAATTAATTTTTAGAAATAATAAGTTGTTAAAAATTTAGAGCATAACAAAGTTTAAAGAATAGTAAGGACATGAAGATTATATAAAAAAAAAACATGAGCACACATTCTGAAATAAATATAATATGATGCCAATTTATGTATGATTGTCAAAAAGTTGCACAATCATGCATGATAATGCATGTCTTGAAGATGAAGTATATGAATGGTCACATGACCATTCTTGTGCTCATTTTGATGTTTTTTTGGAAGTAGAATCATGCATAATTATATAAATGATGCATAACTAAAAATATGACTTTGTTAAATAGATCATGTTGTTTTATGATAAAGTGATTGTTTAGAATTTTACTTAGACACATAATTCAAGTATGTCCGGAGCTAGCCACCTTTTTTAGATTCAACTTAAATTATTTTCATCCTTATTTAATTTTTTTCATTTTTTATTTTTGGATCTATTATTTTCTCTTCCCTATTTAGGAGACTCAATAGTCTATTAGTATATACATTAGAGTCGTCATTATCATGTGCATGATTTCTAACATAGTTAAAGAGTCATCTTAAATCTATCATTGATATTTCTTTTGAGTTATTATATGAACATTTTAAAGATCTACTATTTATCTCAACATCATCTTTTCAAGTATGTTTGATGTAATTAGGGTAGCTTAAGATTTCTAAGCTTAAAACAAACTTAAGAATAAGACCTTTTTTTATTAATAAAATAATTTATTAAAATTATTATAGTTTGATTTAAAATTTATTTTTTAAACTTTTTATGATACAAAATTATTTATAAAATTATCATACTTAATTTCACTTAACATGTCTTTTTTAACAGACAATATAGGTCAATTCATTTAATCTTTGTTAAGATAATATTGATCTTAAATAAATTTTTATTAATTTTAATTTTAAAAATTTCTTTTAAACCAAATAACTGATGTTGAAATCGTTAACATTTTTAACAAAAATTCAAAATTTTCAAGCTCATAAATCGTTGAACAATCAACTTCACTTTTTATTTTAGAATCATCACTAACTTCAATCAATTTTAATAAAATATCTCTTATATTTGTGAAGTTTGAAGTCTTATAAATTTCATACTTTCCGTACGACTTTTCCAACGTATTTATACAACGATTTAAGAGTTAACCTATGTATATGATCTTGTAAAATTTTCTACCTTTTTGTAGGAGAAGAAAATAACGTATATATACATTGTAATACACCAAAAAAAGATGTAGCTTTACGACAAGAATTAGTCATATCACAAAGTACTAAGTTTAGACTATAGAAACTACATGGAGTATAAAGTGATTTATGATTAATATCTAGAAGTCTTTTTTGTACACCTTAATATTTTCCTTTCAGATTAGACTCATTATCATATCCTTGTCCCATGTAATTATTAATATCAAGTTCAACAATTTTTAATTCATTTATAATAGTATCAAAAAGACTTTTTTCACTTATATCATCTAGTTTTAAAAAATTTAAAATATACTCATTAACTTATATTATAGTTGATGAAATATCCACATACGGGAATATAAAAGACATTTGTTCTTCATGACTTATATCTGAAGTATAGTAAAGTATGATCGAATGATATTTTACATCTATAATTTTATGTTATAACTTTGTTTTGATTTCACCTACTAACAAATTTATCAACTCATTTTATATATTATGCCCAAGGTAATAATTATAAATTACATTATTTTTAATTTGACAAATATATTCTTGCACAATTAGATCAAATTTTACAATCATTTTAATTAGATTGAAAAAATTTCCATTACCTTCCTAATAAAGCTTTTCATTTCTTCCATGGAAGACTTAGCTATTTTTACCAATAGTTTTAATAACTACAATAATTTTTAATAATACTTTTCTCCAATGTTCTTTATTTCTATTATTATTATTATTATTATTATTATTATTATTATTATTATTATTATTATCTCATTTTTAAATCAATCTATGCATTCATGTTAGTAATATGTTCAGTAGTTATTTCATGACTCTTCAACTTAGCACTAGGATTTCTCCAATTTTCACTACCTTTGTTATGTAGTTTACTTGTTGTACAAACATAAATAAATAAATTAAAATAAAAACAAAAAGACTATCCAACTCTACAAAATAAATTAGTCATCTTCTTTAATGTTTCTCTCCATTAGGCAATTTTTAAATGTAATTTGATGAAAAAAAGTGTCTAGAATATTTGTGCTTTGAAAAATCTATACTAGTAACTTTAATAGGACATTTTTCTACAAATAAGTCTCTCAAATTTGTATTAATATTTGTCTATTGAATAGGATCATATACATTTTTAGAAGTAAAATTATCAGTCTTTCAATTTGCTCCCCATTATCATGAGTTTGAGAATGAGAATTATCTTTTTCACTAATTATTTTTTTATATTATTATCTTGTTCATTAAGAGAGCACTCAACTGTATTTTTTAATTTATTTTTCTTGTTTGTTTTTATAAATTTATCTGTAGTTCTTTTTTGTGATTCAATTAAAGTCTCAACTCTTCTCTGTTTTTTAAGTTTTGAATGATTTTGTCATATTTTCTAGTTGACATATTTATATATTTTATGTGAAATTAAAAATAATAATATATAAAGTATTGAAATAAGTATATAAAATAAGACTAAGTTAAAATAATAAAACCTGATTATCACAAAAATTAACTTGATCGTAATCTTGAAGTCTCTTTATGTCCTTTGGTAAATATTTATATTTAATTTTCAAATTCCAATACTTTTTCTTTAACTTGCACAAATTATTTTGAGATTTATAAAATAATAAAATAAAAAATAAAGTTATTTTGAGATCAATCTTCCAATTAAAGAACATGCCAACAAAATGCATCGATAAATGATAATTTTTTAATTTTTGGCCTTTACAATTTTACTTTAGACAAACATACTCAAAAGGAATAAATCAAATGCAAGCACCAACAATAAAGTAGCTTCCTCCACCCTCCAAATAGAAACACACAATGACACAATGTTAAGATATGAGAAAAAATAATTAAGTATTGATTAATGGCACTAAAATTAAATATCATATTAAAGCGAGATTCAAGAAGAACTGAAAGAGTAGAAAGTAGTCAGAGAAAAAGGAAGAAGACAGACGTAAGAATAAAATATGAGATAAAAAATTATTTAGTTTCTTTTGTTATTCAACTATTTTTTTAAAATAAAATAAAATAAAAGATATTATTATTTATTGGAAAAGAATTACTACTCATTAAATGTTATTTGTAATATCAATAAAATATTAACAATCACTTAGACTATTTTGATTTAAAACTATTTTTTAAATAATTTTAATTTTTAAAAGTATACTAATACTATTTTTTTTAAGCCTAAAGCCCTTCGCTTAGTTGTTTGAGCTTTAAGGTGGCCTTGGGTGAAATCTCCATTTTGAGTGTGATTATTATTTTGAATAACTAAAGTCATAGTTAAATCTTTTGTTGCAAACATTAATTTGATTTCTTTTTTTTTAAATAAATTTATGTTTCTTTTACTACTTTAATTGCTACAAAGATCTTATCAACTTTGTTGTTATCTAAGTTAATTATGTGATAGACAATTAAACCATTGCTAATTTAACAAATATGGAAAAAATTAAATTTAAAATTTTATAAGATCAATATTATTTTTAAATTATCAATGTAGCTAGCAACTAACCCCTTTCTTAATCAGCTGTAAGCCTAGTAAGTAATCTTATATGAGGAGCACGAACAGATAAAAAGGGTAGCTCGGGGTGAGGGTACACAATATTTTTCACATTATATGTTGTACATGATCATTAGGGATATAATTTTAAAAAAATTATTATTAATGCATAATTATTGAATATTGATAGATTTAGAATACTCAAACAATAATACATGACTTAGTGAATAAGTAGCTCTTGGCATGTCATCTTTAAAAAAAATCAATTTTCTTTCGTTAAACAACAAAATATTTCAATTTTTATTGATCTTAGTTCTTCCGTTCCTTATTTATTTCCATAATTTCTTAATAAATTAAAATACCTTAAGTTAGATTATGAAAAGTTATATACCTTCGAAACTTCTTCCAATATTCTCACCTAATAAACTTATTAATATATACATCAACTTTGTTTCTCCTATCTTTCATTTGCTATATTTCAAACTAAAAAAGGTTCACATTTATTGCTTACCTTCCTCGTAGGAGTCTCAATTGATAAGATCAACTTGACTAATATAAAGTATTTCATAAAACAATAAAATAGATTTAAAAGATCTTGTGAATATAAAAGTTGTTTTAAATAAGGATGTGTAGATATTTAGTGGTGTATAATATAAACTTTACATAGATTTATTATAAATTGAAGACACTTCCAAGTAAAAAGCAAGAGAGAAAAGCATAAACATGTGCAACAAGTTAAATTATCTATCAACTTTTTATGTTTTTGAAATTTTCTTTTATATAAATAATATGTTAGCTTTAAAAGGTTGAGAGATAATACTCAAGAAATATTTGTTTGCCTAAAGAGGCAGTGTTTGAATAATATTTTTTTTATTTGAGTCTGTAAAAACTCGTACAATAATATTTGTGTTGTAAGATAAGTACTCCTAGTTAAGAAATTATGTATGATACTATGTTTTATCTTTTGTATATTTTTTTAATATTTTGTAAAAGATAAAGTATTTTTTTTACTGTTTTTAAGTGAATAATGAAATAAAATAAGTTTACTTATCAATATTATACTTTTTCTTTGCTAAGTTTTTATCTTACTAGATTTTGTTTAGAAATGTTTTAATGAAACATATTCTTAATGTATAATCATTCATAGGAAAGTGTAAATATATATAAGGGCAAGATTTTCTTCCACTGATGTAAGTTTAAAAACTCTTATACTCGATCTAAGCCTTTCATTTAACTTTTATTTAATGAATTATGATTATTACTTTATTAGCCGTTAAATATAAGTTAAATAAAAGAGTCAGTTTAGATACACCGACTTACACCTGATTTGAGCTTTTCATTTAATTTAAATATAATAAATTATGTTAACCGTTAGATTTAAGCTAAAAAACTAAATAAAATTTTTTCTTTAAAAAAATTTGATTTTTGAATTTCTAAAAAAAATTACAAATTTAATTTTCAAATTTCTATCCAAATTGGTGGAAGTTTCTTTTTCTAAAATTTGTCAAATTTAGGATATATTTGATTTCTCTTTTAGAAAGAATTTTTTATTTTTTTCTAAATATAATATAATTTTATACTATATTTAGAAAAAAAATAGAAAACTTTTTTAAAAGAAAAATCAAACATACTCCGTCTTTCTTTATTTTATTTATACTTAAATTTATAAATTCTTATTTTTTTATTTTAAATTCTTATGAATTAAATTATGTTCTACTCAAGACTCATCAATCAAATATCACATTTCACTAAAATAAATTTATTTATTTATTTCAAATTTTAATCTCACATTTTATAATTTTTTACTATACTTTTTATCCCTGTGCTTTTAAAATTATTTCATATCTCAATTTATTACAAATTTTCCAAAACTTTAGATAAAAAAATAATATTGGAAGATTTTAACTAAAAAACAAAAAAAAGCTAAAATTTCCATATAATATCCTGTTTATAGAGACTTTGAAAATGCAATGACATCTTAAAGTTTTATTCCTTTCAAAAAATATTCCTTAAATTTATTTGCATTGACATGTATTGAGGTTATCAAAATCCACAATAGTTATTATCACTCTTTAGAAAATGAGGTGACGATTTGCCACGTCTCTTTATTTCAGAGTAAACGACAATTTATCTCCAACATTATCTATAAATTACTCTCTAATTTTTTTTTTTTTATAGATTGTACGTAAATTTTAAAATATATGAGCAACGACCAGAAAACTTCTGATAATAACGAAAAATCAGAAATTTAATTTATCCTCAAAGATATGCTTCTTGATAGTAACATGTTTTTCATATGCATTAACAAGGTTGAGATTATCAAAATTCACAACTGTTATTTTCACTCTTTAAGAAATGAGGTGACGATTAGCCACGTCTCCTCGATTCTGATAAAACGACAATCTATCTCTACCAAATTATATAAATTAAACGTTAAATACATGACAGCAGATCATACCATACAATTTTACTGTGTCAATTTAAAAGTTAATTAATTAATAGAATAAATTAGCAATGATGAATGAGTGTTACAAATAAGAAATTAACAAGTTTATGAGATCGAGATGACAACATGAATAATTTTTTTTGGATAAATAGTTTAATTAATAAAAATATGAATCATAATTAACTATATTATCACAGACTATGGGTTTAGTTGTTTAATGTTTTGACTTCTGATAACATTTATTTTGATAAAACTAATTTATGTTTAAACATGGCATTTTGAATTGTGTGTGTATATGTATTTATGTTACTTTTAGGATATACATAAGATATAAATTTATACATTCTACACATAGGATTAATTTAATGAAATATACAGACTAAAGTTAAATAAATTTTTATTAAAAATAAAAATAATCTTAAGAAATAATTAGTTGATTAAACCTTATTAAGGAGAAATTATATATTTCACAGAAGATAAATAACTGGACAGTAATGAAGCGATATTTTCTTAGGGACCAAACACGTTAGGTCTACTAAATTCACAAAAGTTATCATCCCTCTTTCGAAAACGAGGTGAGGAATTGCCACGTCTCATAGTTTCTGAACAAAACGACAAACCCTGAGTATCATTCGCGGGAATAAAATATGTTCGCTTTCCGTGACGACATCTGGTGCATCAAACGCCAAAGCTGAAACCACTGATACTCCGTTAGATGCTCGCCACGTCATCCGTACAGCACGTGAGTACACCAATCCAACGGTGCGGAAACCGTTTAGCGCTCTGCTTCTTCTGTCCACCACATGCACGACCCGTGATGTGTACGCCCCCTTTGCTGTTTCGCGTTTCATGTCAATTCCCGAAGCCACGTGGTCGAGGGGGTGTCGTTGTCGTTGTCGTGTATGTTATATGAACAGTGTGTCGTTTTCAGTTTACCCATGATACAAAGCATCTTTTTGCAACACGAAGTGGACTCTGATTTGAGGATGTGCTATGATTGGTTTTGCTTTATGAATTGACCTTCCCAGAAGCCAAATATTTCACGACTCTTCCTTCCATGTGAGGCTAATCCACAAGTTTACAATTTTGGGGTTAGAATTCTATTATAAGTGTCGATGAATCCAAAAATTATATTCAAAAGAATCAATGAATAAAAATTATATAATAGATATATAATTTAAATTAACTTTTATGAAAATGAATAGCTTTCGTTGATATAATTTTTTTATAATAAATATATTTTAGTTAAAATATAATTAAAAATGAGCTAAATATGTAATATATGAAAAAAAAAGAAGTTGCGCCCTGACGTGAGCTTACAAAAATATTTTCTACAAGAGAAAACGAAGCTTCATCCTCCTTTCGTTGAATGATAAAATATTAAAATTTAGACATTGATAGATAGTGTTCACGTAATAACATGTACACATGTCAACTTTTTCTAGTTTTGATAAGAAAAAGAGATCTTAGAATTTAAATAATTATACCACTCTCTACTTATTAATTCTATATTGATACACTAAAAATAATTATAATAATAATTGTACTTGATCGCAAATTTTACATCAACGCGTAGGGTAGCGAATAAATACAAAACCGAATACATTATATAAAGTACAGATAAATAATCATATCTCTTGTCCACTTCGTTTCTTAATAATTTTGTTATTATTTTATTTTTAAATATTTATACAGTCCTATAATGTATGTCCACTACCCGTAGTTCCACCCATTTCTTTTGCTATATCAGTCATCTTCTAAAATTTTAATGAAATCGGGTGGAGAGAAGAAAATTATAATTAAAATTAAACTTAAAAAGATAAAAAAATGAATTTTGAGTTTTTTAAAAATATATATTTTTATATTTTATTAAAACAAAAATTATGAACAAATAAAATTTATTAAATATTATAACAAGAAGAAAAATATTCTTAAATTAGTATAAATTTAAAAACTTTTATATTTAATTTGAGTTTTTCATTTAATCTACATCTAATAGGAGGTTATAAATTAATTGTTAGAGGTAAGTTAGATGAAAAATTTAAATTGAATGTAAGAATTTTTAAATTTATATTAATATGAAAAATCTTATCCCTTATATTGATAATAAAAATAAAATATGTTTTTAAAAATAGTTTTTATAAACTCATAGATCATAAGTAAGTTTTATTTTCTATTTTTTAAAATAATTTAAAAATATAAAATTAAAATATATTATTAAAAGAATATATTTAAACGAAATAGAAAAGAGCATGCAGCTAACAGAAGAATGTGTAGCGATGGATCTCCCCTGGTTTCGGGACACAGTGGAATGGTTTGCACAGTCAAAAGGATCTCCCAAAATTATGCGCATTCGAGATAAGAGATTTTGTTATTCATGAAACAAACAAAATAAACGGAAAACCAAGAAAGGAGTGTGATTGTTGATTCCATGCAATTGTAACCACCATTTTAATTCTACATTTTTTCTTTCTAATTTATTAACTAAAATTACAGGCATAGACTCATTTTCAATGCCTATGTGGGGAAGGGCTTCATTTCCTCCACAAGGTTTTCCCTCCCTATTCTTGTCTTCTTCTTTCAACCAACATTATTTCATCTTACATTGTAGTTTTTCTTTATAAAGTTTTATTCGTAAAATTGTTTTTTTCTCTCATTAAATTAACTTTATAAAGATTCAATCTATCATTAAACAAAAATGCTTGTCCCCACAAATTCCTGTAGATAAGAAAATTGTAAGTACAATGATTGCCCTTAATTTAATTAAAAAGTCTTTTTTTTTTTTCATTTTTTAATCTAGCATTCCTCCATTAACTTATAAACATGTGTTTGCACTGTATTTCTAAACAAAATGTATATAGCATTGTTCATTATTAAATTAGTCTCTTAAAAATTAAATCTGTTATTAAATTAGTTTGTTTTAAATATTTCATCACTTTAATTAGTTGATATGTATTTTAAATTTGTTAATGACCAAAGTAATAATAAAAAGTTTAAAAGATTAACTTAATAACTAAAGTTTTTAAAAATTTGTCCTCATGACTACTTTTTTAACGAGTCTTTTTTTAATCTCAAAAGTGAAAAATTGTATATTTTTTATTTATTTTGGTCATCACGAAAACTGTGTATCACTTAATTAACATTTTCCCCATGTTGTGGATAGTACTGGGAATGAATTGGCCATAGAATAGTTGAATATGTTGTGTGTTTTTTAAAAAAAGAAAATGTGTATAAAATTGAATAAATGGATAATTACATAAACGAGATTGGAGTTTTTAAAATTTGAACAAGTGCATTAAAGATAAATAAAATGCATAAATTAGAGAGTACAAGAATAGAACAGTGCAAAACTCAATCTATCTTTATTTTGCCACCAACCACTTGTCTAGTCTCTAAGTAGCATTTGAGATTTTTAACTATAAGAATCCAAGTGACATTTGAGATTTTTAACTATAATAAACGTTACAATATTTGATTACAACATTAGAATATTATATTCAAATTCAAAACTCTTGTCTAAATGTTTCCCATCCTTATAATAAGAAGATTCTCTACTCTCTTTCAAAATCAACAAGAAAAAATATTCTTAAAGAAGCTCTCTCACCAAGTAAATAACACAAGTTAAAGCTTTATAGACAAAAGATGTATGTTTTGATCTTAAGAGAAGTAATAATTAGGGATTATGATGACATAAAACTATGTAAAATATTTCCTTATTTTTTTCATATTTAAACAAACTTGAATATTTAAATAGATTGGTAACCGTTTGAATTTAAATAACAATAGAAATATAATATTTTTTTTCTTTAAAACATAAGCAATCTAGTATAAATGCACAACATAATCAATTAAACGAGTACCTTTTTCAATTATTTGATATAGAAAAGAACAATTAGGCATAATCCCTAATTGATTACAAACATATTGCCTAGCACTTGCAAAAAATTCAGAATCAAGCTAATGATTAGTCTAAAATCCTAACCAATAAGGTAAATGTTGCCAAATTAATTTTGAATTTCAGAAGCTCTCTAATTAATTAAGCTAAATATTCTAATAATTATGTCACATTTTACTAATAATTACTCAAAAAATAGAACCATAGTAATTGATTAAGTGCAGCAAGTTATTTATTATATTATTTATTTATAATTACTTTATTATATTATTATTATATTTTATTTATTTATTTTTTGTTAATTTATATAAATTGTTAGTATATATTTGTGGACAAATGTATCCGTTAAAAAGTAATAAAAGAGTTTTTAAATCACATTCTCATAATATCGTTTCACAAAGATTATTTTTAATTATTAAGAATATCGTAATTTAATTATTTGAACTTAAATAGTGAGTAGTAAAGTAAAATAACAGTGTAAAAGAATTAAATAAAATTTAATTTAAATATTAAAAAAATAAAAACAACATCTAACAAGAAAACTATTCGAAATAAATTAGTGCTTTTAGTTTCACATTTACATATTTTTATTTTTATTTTTAGTTTAACTTTAATTTTGATTTTTCTATAATTGTCAATCTCTTATACTAAAATTACTAACACCCAATGATCATGAAAGGTAAAAAGAAAAAAAAAATTATAAAAAACTTATAAATTTGTTAATTTAATAATTGATTAAAAAAAAATAAGTTTAGTCTATTTAATTCTTTGTCTCATTTTACTCTACAGTTCCATTAATTACATATGATATAGAGCTAAACCAATATAAAAGAGAACCACAATTATTATTAAACATAAAGTTCATATAAAATGTGCAAAGAGTCCACTATAACCCTAACTATGAATTTAACTGCTTATAATGAAAAAACAAAGAGTATTGTAAATAAGTGTCATTCGAAAAAAAAAAAAAAACTAAAGGAATTAAAAAGAGAAAGAAATGAGAAAAGTTATTGTCCTTAAGATGCAATCTTAATCACTTGTTCTAACTTTAGAAAGGTATCTAACGTCTTCTCCAATTATCTCCACTCCCAAATGATTCTAAGATTCGTCCAAAGTTGGCTAAGAAAAGTGTACAAGTCAAAGGTCTTCGAGAGAAAAAAGTGTCTTCTTCAAGTATATAGAGTCTCTTTATATAGAGCATAGAATCCACATAAGATGGTGTTTTGCTTCCAAGAGATATTTTATCTATAACAAAGATATGACTTATTAAGAGAGAAAGATCTAATTTTCTATTGTCAAATTTAAAGTTTAAATTATTTTTCACAAGTCCCTTGAGAATCTCCAAATTGGTTACATAAGGAAAAAAAACACAGTTGTGCATAGTCACGAAACACTCACAAGCTGATTGTTAAGCAAGGTTGTGCTTCCTAGTGTGTGTGACCCTATTTTTATCAATTTTTCTCTAATCGTGACTAAAATATTTCCTTAATTTACTAATGATTGATTCATGATAATTTGCAACAATTAATAAAAAATTAGTGTAAAATCTGCATCAAATAAAGGATAAGCATATAAAAATAAGTTATAAGATCACCCTAAAATATGAACTTATCAATATGTCACAATTTTATTATATTATTGATATATTATGTTGTATTGTGTGATGTGTGCACATCTTTTTTTTTATTCATTATATGGAATGATGTTCAAGTTGAAAGCTTTTAACTAACTAGGGGTCATAGACAATGATTTCCCTTTTATCTTTTCGTTCTTTGCATGAAAAAATATTCTTTATTAATAAATCAAAAAATGGAGGAAGGATTATGAAAACATTTATCTATTTAGAAATAATCACAATATTACTCATTTTATTTGTTGAGGATATATATTTTTTTTTTGTAAAGTTGAAAACACATAAGTCCAAAATGTTATCACATGATGCAAGAATTTTATGCTGTCTTCAACTTTAAAATCAACTTTATGTGGATTTACTTCTATTCATTTTGTTTCAGATATGAGAACCTATTTTAGCTTTCCATTGACCAAAGGTAAATTGACTAGAACAACTTTTGCTCATTTACTCAAGAAAATCCATAAAACAATGATGATTTGAAAATGAAAACTACTTAATAGAGTTGATAAATTTTACTTGACAAAATCTATCCTATCTTTTATTCTTAGTTATCTCATGCAAATTTAGTAGTTATTTCAATTTTTTTTGTCATGATATCAATAAGATAGTTAGAGATTTTATTTAATCTTTTAATAATCCATATTTTTGTATTTATCTAATTGATAAGCACAAAATTAAGAAATAGGGTAGCCTAAGTGTTCGTGATGTAGGAACAATTAATACCTCTTTAATAGGTAAATTGATGTGTGATATTTTGTAAGATAAACTGAAACTATATGTTCAAATCATAAAGACTAAATATATTCATTATAAGTTATTCAACTAGGCCCAAAAGACTCATGTTTAGAAAAGCATTTTGAAAGTTTGTAGCATTAATTTTGAGATATGGTTTTAAGTTCTAGCTGAATTCTAGTTCTTCTTTGGTATAATATTCTGATTGGACTGAACTTAACCCAGTTGTTAACTTAGTTAAATTTGTTCACATCTTAAATACAAATCTCTAAATTAGTGAGTTGTTTGTTATTAGTGTCTGAAAATTGGATCAACTCATCATCTATATCCTACAACATATCAAAGTCCATATATATCAGTATCTTAGGCCAACAAACAAAAATAGTGAAGACCAGTGGTATTAAGGAGTTACCAAAGAGACTTATTTTGCAATAGCAACTTATGCTTGACTCAACAATATGAAATCTAACCTTTACTAATTTCAAATCTTGATTGTTTCTAGAAGTTTTCAGTAATAAATAAAGTTTTTGATTTTCCATTTGACTTATTTGTCATGGATCTTTATGAACTAATATTTTGCTTCATTATTATGGTTTTACTTCCTCAACCTCTTGTCATGTGTTTTTATGAGCTTGAAAGTATTAATAATTATACCAGATGTTGTCCTTATTCTATAGAAGTTTGGTTTCACGTGGGATATAACTGGTGGCTTTAGCGTTGAAGTAAAAATTGTATTTCTTATTTATCTATTCTCAGGTGACTTTGACGTTGAAGTAATAAATATACTCTTTAATGAGGAGAAATGAAATATCTATCATATTTTAGATTTCATTTGCTAATTTTAAACAAGTTAGCTCTGTCATAGGATTCACAATCTTTTGAGTATTATAAATCAATAAAAATAGTACTTGTAAAATGGACTATATGAATTGTGGTGGTGTTATACAAGATTGTAATAGTAAATAGTTAATAAAGTTTGCTTCTTTAGTGATAATAAGTTTGTTATAGGTGCTAAATTGAAAGTAATATTTTAGATTCTCCACTTGATCATATTGAAAAGTTATAATAAAGTTATTTTAGAATGTGATTACTTAGAAGTGATAAATCTTATTTTAAGGAAATCAAGATTGATTTCTCTTAAAATGTGTTATAATTTAGTAGATATTCATAATTTCATTCAAATATTCTCTCATATACTTGTGTCATCCTTCTCGTGAAGTTAACTCAAGAGTTGACAAACTAGCTTATTTGATATTGTTGCAAAGTTTCCTTTTACCCTCTAGATGTTTATTCAAATACAACTTTTATACCTATAATTTTAGACAATTTACATATTATGTAGTTTATATTTTTATTTTTTAACAAAAAAAATGAATTTTTTATTTGAACAATTAATGTGGATAATCAAAATTAAGATCAAAATTTCAAATAAATTAAAACTTAGGGATTGCAGTAAAATTAAATAAAAAATATTTATTTTTATAAATATCAAATAATACTTAAAAACTAATAAAAAATTATTTCAGTTTAACATGTTATCTCAAGTTTGAATTTTAATAAATATAGTTATGTTAAATACTAAAAAAAAAAAATATCCTTCGTAATTGTCCTACGAATTTAATGATTATCTTGCACTTGTAGTCTAGGAAAAAAAAGTAATTTTACAAAATTATCCTTCATATAATTGTATTACTGTTTATAACTCTATTTTAATTTTAAATATTAAGAATTGAAGAAAGAGTATAAAACGAAATTGATTACATTAATTTGATAAGTAATTTTGCATCTAAGAAATACATAACAGTGTGACTGTTACTATTAGACGTCTATTTCCAATTTTAATTCACAATAATTTACATTTTATTTTGAAATTATTAATTTAAATTAAAATAAATATATATAAATTCATCAACAGTTAAATATATAAATTATTCATTTAATATAAACTAAGGACAATACGTTTTTAAAATGAGCTTCATTCTTATATACCAATTTTAAGATGGTCCTAAATTAACTTTTAACATAGAAACCGAGTGCCAACATAATTTATCGTAGTGTGTGGTGGCTAATGACTATGGAGACGCAGGTGGCAATTTTAGCGTTCCCTAGTCAACATCGGTCGATGCAGTAGCAATAATAGCACCGATAAGAAAGACTATGCTGAAAGTGACAATCACAAATCCTGCTGAGTCTATGAGCAAGAAAAACACCATATCATATTTCTTAAATTTTAATTGTAATTTATTTTTTTCAAATGAAATAAGTATAAATTTTGTGAATATTTTTTTTTTTAATTTCATTATGTATAAAACATAACAATAGTGACAGTAGAGTAGAGAGTGACAATTATTATTATTATTATTATTATTAATGTAATGCAACAGTATTCGCCAGGATAATAGAAGTCACTATCACCATAAGGATCAGGATGACCAAACTAGAGAGAATATCAACAATAATTATCTTCATGTTTATTTCTGAGATTGTATCTAGGTACTATTTTTATACAATCATCTTGCAATATGAAAGAAAGAAAAAAAATGATATGATAAGAAAAATAGAAAATCTATGTTATAAAAATATTTATTTCTGTAAAAGATTGTAATAGTAACAAAATAAGATAAATTCAAGTTTTTATTCTGAAATATTAAGTCAGTGAATATTTTAAAAGATATTAATATAATAATATTTACTTTTTGAAGATTAATTTAATGATAACAGTCTTTAAAATATTAATGTAATAACAATCTTATTTGAAGGGTCAAGCAGAGAATTTACTCAAATAAAAAAATAGTGTTAAGTGACTATAGCTATTACAACACCCAAGATACATTGTACTAATTCATGCTTATGGGAATTAAAATCATTTTGAAGTTGAAGATTATAAAGTTTTGCATGGTATAATGATTACGGCTTATTGATATCTTTTTAATTCTTTAAAAAATAGTACTTTTTACTATATTTTATAAATTAATTTTTTTATGTTCTCTTATATGTAAAATAATTATTATAATTTATTTTATATTAAATACATATAATAAATAGTAGTGATTTATTTAAAAAAATATTTTTTAATCTCTAAAAATTTAAAAAGATAACAGTATGACCTATTTACTGGTACAAAGCACCTGAAAAGAAATTGTGATTAAAGAATTATAATTCCAATGCTAAAAGACATAAAGCAAGAAGATTTGCAAATATAAAATAGAATTGTGTGGATTTTGATTGCAAACAAGATCTAACAAAGTCCAAATATGTTGACTATATCGCATGTGATTGATTAAAACATTCTTGAAAATGACCCTACAAGTGGTTAAAATTTACTTATGACTACCATAAGCATGAAAGTTTTTTATCATTTTTCCACACAATGTGAATGAGCAGATACTTATGACTACTCCTAACAAAGCAATATAGGTTAAGAATTGCATGAAAGTTTTTTATCATTTTTCCACACAATGTGAATGTAACAAACTCACACTCCTTGGAATGAGAAAGCGTGGGAACTTGAACCATTTTCAAGTGAAATGCTTGTAAAAATCTTGTATCTTAGACAGTTGCAAGAATGTTGTAGGACTGTCCTTTCTTGTAGCTTAGTTCCGTCCCTTTGCGGTTTTTTCGTCATGTAACAAAGGAAATGTCAAACAATACCTACATGCACACAACCAGCAGAAGTTGATTAAAAGCTTAAAATTGAAGGATGAAAGTTGAAAAACTAAGCTTAAATTGAAAGAATTTAATAATATTAATTATTGAACTAATTAGTTAATGTAAAATGATAAACAAATACTCCACTAATTTTTAATCTAAAATTAGTAATTATATATTTTAAAATAATTATAAACTTTTAATTTTACTCTCATTTAAAAACATTTTTACGAAATAAAATGAGATATTATGAATTAACTTATATTATTTTTTATTCATTTTATATTGTAAAAAAAAGTTTTAATGACAAAATTAGTTTAAAAACGATGAAAGTGAAAAAAACAAACAAAGATAGTAAGGTTTTAAATATTGAAGGGGAGTATAAGAGAAATTATTATAAAACAATAAAAACAAAGATAAAATTTCTAGCCAAAAAAAAAAAAAAAACATAAAAAAATCACTTTCAACCGTAGTTCAAAAATAGCATTTAAAATAAAACAAGCTAGAGTGACATTCTAGAAAACACTAATAACTACCTTTTCCAACTATCTTACCAAACATAACTATTTTTGCTGAATTCTTAAATGAAATTATGATTATTTATAGTTTGTTATAATATATGAAAACGATCAAACTAAATTCTTGTTTACAATTATATTGATTTTTAAAAATAATTAATTGATTTTCACAACACTTTAAAAAATTGATAAAACTAAGTCATTATATCTTTAAACTAAATTAACTTAACCCACACACAAAAATAATTGATTCTACTTAAAAATAAATAAAAAAATCTAGTCAGATTCAATGAATTTAGAAAATTAGTCTAGAAAAAAATAAAAGCAAACTGATAAATCGATCATCAAAAGTTAAAAATAATGAGGTATATATAACGACAAAATCTTATATTGAACTTTTTATTTAACCTATACTTTACTTATTGTTAGATATAAATTAAATGAAAGAATTTAATTGAATATAAAATTTTTTAAACTTATACTAATATAAAAAAATCTTTCCTTATAATCATATATATATATAATTTAAACCAATAGTTTTTAATAATTTTGATATTTTATTTTTCTTCAAAAATATTTTTTAAATAAGATCTCTATACAAGATTCACATATAAATTGCTATTATTTAATTAGTTACTACAAATTATTTATCTTGCAACATTAATTTAAAGCTTCACTTTGCTTAATTTTACGTTAGTTCTCTACTTTACGTATTATATAACACTAAAATTATATACTTAATTGCTACTGATTTAATTACAACTCAATTGTGATTAGTTGAACCAGTAAGTTGTAAATAATATCTTTGCTAATTCTATAATTGGCTTGATTTTAAAAATACCATATTTCATACGGTAGATGATTCATATTAATTTCTTTTTCAGTAGTAAAAGGAAAGAAGGTTTGGAACGTTAGATTTGGATCATGTGCATCTTTTAGATACCTTCACAATGTTAAGCATGGTCTTCTATCTTTTTAAGTACCAACCAACAATGGAAGGGTTTGCGCAGGTCATGATCCAATGACCAAACTTCATATAGTTAATAAAAATGATCTGAATATTATGAGTGTACGTGTAAGTAAATTTAATTAAACACTTATTTAATAAATTTTTCCACAAATTCATACCATAAATTTGATAATGAAACTTACCATAATAAACACTTACTAAAAAATGTACCAAAGTCAAACTATTTTTATAAATTACCTATAAGCTCTTTCAAACGTTCCGATAACATCGCAATATATAGATGCTCGCCACTTTTCACATTTGAACACCTATGTAATTCAATAAATGGTTATAATTACCAAAAACCCCCAAGAGGACTACAGATCAAAGGGTGTCGGAAGTTCAGCATCCATATGAAAAATAATAAATTTAGGGCCTCAAAATTGAAAAAAAATGGCACCCAAGGGGAGTGAGGTATTTCATGTATCATGTAGCATAGCTGCGGTCTCCAGCATCTCCTAGGCCAGGAATTATGAACCTATACAAAAAGAAATAAAATAAATTAACAATGCTGCAATTCTGTGGATTAGCCAACTCCAAATATATGGATAAATAAAATTATAATGCAGTGGGGGCACCAACCCTTTTTCATTAACAGTGGGGTCAATTATTCCAGTATACACATGAAGCCTGCAAATTGTTATAATTAGAAACTGTTGCTTTAAAGAAAGTGAAGAAATTGGAATGATATGATCATATTACCCAGAGAACAGCTCGCTCAGCTTTTGAAGGGCCGGAGGGGCAGACACAGCAGATATCTGGAATGTCATAAACTCATTAAGTAGACAATTGATCAAAAAGCATGTCTCTTAATTATATTGCACATGTATGATATTGAGAATACCCTTGTGATGATGCATCAACTACAAGTTGTTCAAACATTACTTATTAAATCAAACTGGATCAATCAATTGGATAGGTTAATTAATTAGGTGTCAGATCTATTTAATTGAAAAAATTCACTAATATCGAAATCGGTGATAGAGATCAAATGCATAATAAAGGGTCAAGCAATGATGGAAAATCAATTTGAACAGATTGTTTTATTTGGCAACCAAAACTATTTTTTATTAAATGAAGGTCCAATGCCAAGTAACAAAAACCCATCACCCATGTATGAGGTTCACTCATGTATTGCCACTAATTAACCTCTTAATATTGTCTTTTCATCTTATTATTGTGTTGTTATTTCATGGAAGTTTAAAATTTTACCTAACTTGACTTTTTATGATCGTGTTTATTTATTACCTAATATATATGAGATGTATTAAAAAAATTAATTATTACCTATTCTAGCATGGTTTCCCTACAGTCAAGCTAATGAAATGTAAATTAGTACCTTTATCAACGATTGGCTCAATTTTTTAAAACTTTGGTTCTAGTAACCAAAATTGAAAACTTTTTACCTAATCACATCATGCAAAATGTATGAAGCATAGATTTTAACATGAAAGTTGGACACAACACAATGAACACATGGAAACAACTGATGTAAAAAATATAGGACACTAAGACACAGCATACATAAACACATATATGTAAAAGAAAATCATGAAATGAAAGATGAGTGACATAACAGAAGACTTAAATTGATAATAAATATTTATACATTCTGGTATATTAATTATTCACTGTTTCCTTATAACATGTGATCCTCGCAAGAGGCATTATTTTTGAAGTCTATTGATGCATCTAACATATGCATAACAACAGACAAAATTTACAAAATAATAGATGAGGCTGTTGAAGAAGTTAGAGAGAAGAATGTAGTGCAAATGGTGACAGACAATCCTATAAATTATAAGGTAGCTGGAGAAATGTTGATGGAGAAGATAAAAATGCTTTATTGGACACCTTGTATAGCACATTATATTGAGCTTATGGGATATTTGAATGATAATAAGATATTATTATTGAAAATGTTTACATCCAATGAATGGAAAGATAGTAAGTTTGCAAAAGATTAAGGATGGAAAAGTAGTTAAAAATCTAGTTTCAAATAATGAGTTTTGGAAATACATTATGAATTGCTTAAGGGATGCTTATCTGATTCAGAAGACAAGTTAGTCATGAGCTTCATTTATGAAGAGATGGATCAAGCCAAGGAGAAGATTCAAATCAACTTCAATAATGTTAAAAAAGAGTATAGAAGACATTAGTTTAATTCAATGTTGTTAAAAAACAGCTATGGCGGCTCCATGGCGGATGTCGCTGGCAATTTCCACCCAAACCACCACAAACATGGCAAAAAAGGGAGGGTTTACAATGGCAGCCATTACACGTATGGCAGCCATGGCAATGGCAGAAATGACAGCTTTTTAGGGTAAAAAACAAGTTGGGCATTCTGAACCGACCCGTTCTAGAGTGACCTGCGAACATAACCTTACGAATTTATTTTTCTTCCTTCATGCAACTCGCATCTCTCTCTCTGTTATAAAGTCTCTCTCTTCGACGTCCTCTGTATCTTCATTCTTCCTTGTGAGCATGGTAGTCAAAATTGAGATTTTATGTAAGATTGGAGAGGGGGTTAAGGATCGTAACACGGAACATAAGATCCTAAAAAATTGTATATACATATAAAATAGTATAAATAGGAAGAATATAGAGTACATAGTAGCCCAAAGATGATGAAAATGAAGAAGAAAAAAAGAGCATAGAAAGCAGAAAATCCCAGACCAAATCGCAGAAAAAATCAAGTGTTGGAGCTAAGCCCAGTCGCCGAAGCCAAATCCCAATCGCCGAAAAAATGCAGAGAAGGCGCACAGCAAAGTCGGAGGAGGAAGTCGCACAACAGAGACGTAAAGTCTTGCAGAACAAAGTGAAGAAAGGAAGAAATCACAGTGCGGAGTTTTGAGATTTTAGGGTTCCAACCCCTTTAATGAAGTCGGGTTGGGTCGCGGGTCAAGGGGCCCAAAAAGTCTTCTTCTTTGCGTGTCGAGATTGTGTGTTTTCAACGATTTTATGCTCCAAAAAGCACGATCCCACTGATCCTATCATTTTGTGTTCCCAGCACCAATTCAGCACAGAAGCTTGGCTGGAGATCGTAGAATCGTACAATTCTACAATCCGAAACACAATTTTGACTACCTTGCTTGTGAGTGCTATAGCAATGGAAATTGTAGCTTTTCACACGCTTCTTGGCTGCTATTGTGAGATTTTTTTAAATCCAAAAACGTCCTAAATTTTAACATTGAAGAACCATGAATGGGGGGATATTTTGGGGGGTTTTTGGGTTGAAACTTGAAACTAAAAAGAGGCTTTAAATGGGTTTGAAAAAACTGATTGTGCCACCACATTTTTGCACCCTCTTTTCTCTAACACTTTAGTATTGTGAGACCCATCAACCCACTACTCTCTGGTGACTTTCCAATGAACTGCTGGTGTTTTTTGGCCAGTTTTTGGTGTTATTGGCAAACCCCTGTTCTTTGACCTTTGTTCTACATTTTCTGTCAAATGCTGTTTTTTTTCTATGTTTTGCTATTGTTCGCCAAGTTGTTCTCCTCTCACTGTCTATTTCTTTTTTTGTTCTT
Organism: Abrus precatorius; assembly: GCF_003935025.1. Classification (NCBI taxonomy): domain Eukaryota; kingdom Viridiplantae; phylum Streptophyta; class Magnoliopsida; order Fabales; family Fabaceae; genus Abrus; species Abrus precatorius. The sequence continues at coordinate 15,041,036 of NW_020874439.1, forward strand.
AGCTGCCAAGTGTTCTGTTTTGCTGTAGGTTTCAATTTCCAGCAACATTGTTCTATTTTATTTATTTTGTCTAAATCTCACCTCATTCAGTTCTAATTTTATTTGGCTTTCAATGTTTTTTTACTTTAAAAGCGATGAGTTAGAAGCTTGAACTTGTTTATTCCCTTGACTATTATTGTTATATACTTAAATTTATCGTCTAAACCTCTTTATATCAACTTTCCTTAACATTCCCTTTTTTTTTCCTCAAACCGTTTTTCCCTGTTGGTTTTATATCACATTCTGCAGATTATATATATATATATATATAATTTTATCATGACCATCCATGGTAGTCAATCCCGAATAACAGCACGGAGCGGCCGACCTCAAAAACGTTATAGCAGCATAGCGGATAGCGGGCCTGCTATCCTGAAGTTCTAAGTATTATACATAATATAAAATTAATATCCAAATCAGAGAGAAATAAAAAACAGAGAAGGAAATAAAAAACAGAAAAGGAAATAAGAAAAGAGAGAAATGGTCAATCACTAGAAAATGTGCATGTTCCTCGGACTTTTTATGAGAGATGAAGAAGATGACTAGAAATGTTCGGATCACATCGGACGCTTCGCTTGAGTTGAAGAAGAGGACTGGAAAATGTCTAAGTCACGTCAGAAATTTCGCTAGAAATGAAGAAAATAACAGGAGAACGACTCTGTTACTTCAGAAAACTTGTCGGAGATGGAGAAGGACACCGGAAGCAAGAAAATGTCGTAGAGAATGAAGATGGGGAAGAACAAATCAGAGAGAATTAAGAGGAGAATTGAGAGATGAAAATGAAAACTTAGGGCTTGCTAGGAAGAAGTAATCAGAAATGTAAAAAGGGGGCGAAATACCAAGATTACCCCTATTTAATGATGTCCAACATTAAGAAAGGAAGGGAAAAGTCAAGTTTTGGCCAGAGATGAAATAAGGCCGCTATGGCTGCGATTCTCCAGTGATTTGGGTGCTATTTGCGGCGATGGCCGCTCCACTAAAACGCGACGCTACAAGCTCCCTATAGCAGCAACTTGCTGCTCCACTCCTCCGCAATAGAGGCCACTATGGCTGCTATTGACTACTACTATGTAACCATCATGCTTCCGCCATAAACTGCCATTGCATCTACCATAATTTTATGACAATTTTTTGGCTGTCCATGACCCACCATCCGCCATTGGTAACATTGGTTTAATTTTATAATTTATAGCTTTAGTTTGAAAACTTTTTTTTTCTTTCTTTAATCTCTAATTTCATGCCAATGTGAGAGATAATGAGATACGACGACCAATTGCATAGATTATTAAAAGAAACCTAGCTTCTGAATATACAGATTATTATTCCGTACCACTTTAATCTGCTTGTTGCCAACTCCACGTTCCTTTATGAGACTTAGGGCTGCCACTATAGTGCCACCTACAATTCATATAATAATGATGATGATGACAACAACCATAATTTGGAACACAAAATTGATGCACAGATGTCATTTTTTTGTCTTTAACTGGGATTCCTCAAAGGATGATCTGTGAGATTAACTCTTAGGTTGATGGTTACGTAAAACCTTTCCTAAAGCAAAAGTCTAAGATTCAAATACTAACTTTCAGGGTAAAGTTTCTCCTGGGGTGACAGTACACTTCTAGGTATCCACTAACCCAAATCATTTCCAGCCAGTATTAGTTCAAGAAATACCTATCCAATCTGATCTGAATATATGACAACACCACTGCACACAAAATGTTGCTTCAAGGCTACATATGCACATGCACGTAATACAGTAACAACAACTAAGTCTTATCCCACTAAGTGAGTCAGCACACATATGCATGTAATAAAGAACTTGAATTATGTGAGATGAGAAGACAAGCAAAGGTTCAGCCACCAAGCACTTCCGTGCATATATCTCTTGCGACATATTAATTGATGTGAATATTAAAGGAATACGATGATAAAGACATGTCAAAAAAACCCCATTTTGATGGATAAAGAACATAAGTTGAGAACAAAAGCTTAAACATGAGGAGACTACACATACCTGTTGCCAGCATAGGATCAACCACAAAAACTTTAGATCCTTCTGGAAATTTCTCAGGTAACCTGCAGATCATATATAGCAGGAATATGTACCAAAAGATACCCTAGTATTCAGTAGAACAACCCAAAAGCAAGAAACACAATAGAGTACTATATGGATCTCACCCCTATCTCAACAAGCCATGCTAGAATGAAAAGGAGAAAAGGAAAAGAAAAACAATGGACGAATAAGCATAATTCTCTTACAAATATAAACTTCTTACTTGTTCAAATATACAGTTGGCTGAAGAGTTTCCTCATCTCTGCTTATTCCTTTTTTAAAGCAGCATAAAAATACAATTATTATTCAATTTAAGGAATAGACAAGAAAAGTTCTCCACTCTTAAAAAACTACATCACCAGAATTTCCCATCTTTAAACAAGTGATTATCTTATCAACATGAATTATAACAACATTATATACAAGTATGTGAAACAGCCTTTTGTTGCATAAATCACGTTTGATGGGTGTGCCTCACATTTCTAGACTCAAATACAAAATAAACAACAGTAAAGCACCTGAATCATCTTGCTTTCATTAGCCCCTTGTATAAGAATCATTACCTAGATGATATGTTTTTGTTGCAGGTAAGACTGATGTTGCATGTTCAGAAAGAGCAAGACCAGCTCTCAAGATTGGAATTATCTGAAAAAATAAAATAAAATTCAGGTAATAGCTTGCAGAAAGACACTACCCAACCACAAGAAGACCATAAAAGGATTTTGGTTTGACCACATTGACTAATATTAATAGCATAGAAGGAAAACAAAAAACATGAGTGTGGTTTTGGCTGAATAAATCATATCTCTGAAATGCTTCACAGTTTAGTATAAAATAAAAAGAATCAATCATTATACACACAAAGGGAGTATGTAATTATCAGGCCATAACGGAAAATATTTAATCCAAAACAAACATTGAAAGCAATATGCTACTTACAGCCACAGGCTCCCTTGGATCAATGAACTCCACTGAAGCAACACCCATTGGTGATTGAATCTCTCCAGAAACAGTGGGCTGAAAACAAGGAAGGCATAGTAGAAAAGAGGGAAAAATGTAAATCCAAGAGAACAAGCATGATGATAGGTGGACAAAACTATTAGATGTGAATATGAAATAACATCAAGTCTTAAACAATTAATTCAAGCCACTGTCACTACCTCTAATCAATGACAGGTTCCAGATTCTTGTTAGAGTGGTGCATTATGCTCTAGATTTAAGCAAGAAGTTTAAAAATGATATTGCCTTAGATTTTTTCATAGCTTATGAATATAGGGCTGTATACAATACTTTTCTTTTTATACCCAGTAAGTGCTAGATTTTATATATATATATATATAGTGAAAATCTATAATGGAATAAGATTTTATTTTATTTTCATAAAAAGAATATAAATGAAGAAAGTTTAAATTATTTGCATTTGCAATAAATTGAAAAAACTTTCCATAAAACATATTAAGCAAAACATACATGTATATAACAATAAAAGTCTAGGAAATAGGTAAGTTTTTAACCCTCTAACTCAATGGCTTAAAGAAACAAAGATTAAAGATCAAATAAAACTAGAACTTAACAAGAGAATCATACAAAAAAAGAAAGAAGAGAGAACAAAACAGTCAGAAACCAACAAAATACAAAAAGATAAGAGAACGGGTTAAGGAGAACAACTTGTGGGACAGTAGGAAAACAAAGGGGAAAACAGCGCTATTGACCAAAACACTAGAAGCTGGCCAGAAAACATTGGCAGCTCACCAGAAAGTAATGGAGGGCAGTGCGTTGATGGGTGGCACAATAACAGAGTCCGAGAAAAGAGGATGCAAGAATGGGAAGACGCACAATCGGTTTTACTAAACCCATTTAAAGCCATTTTTTATTTTGACCCTAAATACCCCAAGCATGGCTCTGCATCGTTAAAAATATTTAGGGTTTTCAAAAACTTTCACAGCAGCAGCTAAGACACTTGCAAAATGCCATGATTACCACTGCTATAGCATCTGTGCAGCTGCAAAACTGAAACACACTGCAACAAGCTCAGACTAGTGGCAAGTCACTGTGACGCAATGCAACACTGCTATAGTGGCACTATCATAAGTATTCACAACCTAGCTAGATGCTCAGAAGTTGGAACACAACATGAAGTTTAAAACCTATTCCCTTTAGGCTTGACCTTTAACAGATGGAAAACCATAGCTTCAATTTGTAAGACTTCATAATTAAAAAAAAAAAGGATTGCAATGACATCAAATTATATTGTAGGAACTAGAAAAATCCAAGTGAAAAATGTGAGAATTATAGCAGGGATATGAACAATAACACAGCAACTAACCAACCAATCCCTTGATGCTTCGTAAATTAGTAGCCTTCCCAACTCGGCCATTGCATTTCCTACAACATTAGAAACCCCAAGAGTCAGTTAAATTCAACTTTCATATAATTAATCTAGAAATTTCAAGCCATGACTGACTAAACTTTAGTTAAATAAGGGTTTAAAAAAGGCCAAATGAGGAAAGATCGGGAAACCTTCCATACTTTTGGTATATTTTCTGTCTTCATTTTGGGTTTAATATGTTTTTGTTAATAACTACAAAAGTACAAACTTGCTTTCACTTCGTTTTATCTTTTCATGAATTTGTGAAGGAAATAGTGAAAATCAAATACAGATAAACCAAACATTAAAACGAACACAAATCAAATGCACCCTTTGATGTTGAACATATCAATAAATGCAAAATTGATGCTATAGTTAAGACTGTCACCATAAATGCGAATAATGAAAAACTATCAATCACACTTGGCATAAAAGCATTCAGATAAAATTAGCTGTTGGCGGTGGTAACAACTAACGAGTGATACATTCTTTCCACACTTGATAATGGTAACAATTCATGAAGCGAGTTGTTCCAACAGCCATAAATCGGAAACTTATCAAATTCGAAGATCAAATGACAGTAAAATAACAACACTCCCAGTAGTGTATTTTTGTCAGGAAGCTACAATAATGTTAAGCATTAAACCAGAAAATTGTATGTTAATTGAAGTGATAAAGCATTGTTAGGTATGTTAATTAAAGTAATAAATAAACCTATTCCTAAGTTGAATGCAGTGATCAAAATCAAGTCAATGTTAAGCTCAAATTACAGAAGATAGCTCAAAAATAAACTCTTTGCTACTCACTGAAGATGGGACATGGGGTTTGCTCATTCCTCAGAACCGAAACCCAGTGCTTGATCAACGGATGTGGAGGCACATACACCTTCAAAAAACCAAACAAACAGAGAAATCAACCAAACAAGCCACCGCAGAGAAATCACCAATATACAAACTTTAAGCTTCTTTTCTTTCATTGTTTTTTGTCTTAGCAACCAAACAGACCAGAAAGCCAAGACTCCAGATGCCAAAACCACAAAAGGAATCCAAAAACTCAATATATAGCGACAGATAAACCATCAAAATAGAAACATTGGCGCTTTTTCTCATAAACCAGACACACCAAAAAAGCATAAACCCAGAAACCAAAACCACAAGAGAAGTTTACAAAAAATAAAAATAAAAAACCTTGCAACAGATCAAACTCCAAAAAGGAAACCTTTCAGCTCCCTTCCCTCCATTTTCTTTTCTAAGAAACCAAACAAACCAAAAACCCATAAACCCAGAAGAAAAAACCAAAAGAGGAATTTTTATAATTAAAAGAACCCTTACAAAACCCAACAAACACAAAAATCAATCAGAAAAAATAAAACTTGGGCCCTTTCCCTCCATTTTACGTTCTCCGGAAGCAGAAAGCAAAAGGTTCAGAAAACTAACGAGCATTCGGTTCTCGGAAAGAGGTTTCTCCTCCATGGTCATTTGAGAGCACACAGCGCCACAGGTACGGCGCGGAGCACTGGATAAAGCCATCTGAGCGGGACACAACGAATAAAGGGTATGTTTGTGCGTAAGTGTATATATATTGGAACCAAGAATAAAATCGAATCTAATAAATGGGAACAAACAAATCCAATCTTTTTAAAAGGAAAGAGTATAATAATAAATGAGAAATTAAAAAGTGGAAATATTATATTTATTGCCTTCGTTGTTTTGAAGAGAGGAGAGTGAGAGAGTGAAAGTGAGAGGTGAGAGGGAGAGTGACTTGTGGAAGGAATAAGCGCCGCATCGGAAGGGAAAGAGAGATTAAGGTTGAAATGAATGCGCGAACAACCCATGTATGTGTCTGGGACAGGGTCCGAGGTTGAGGTTCAGCTTGTGACTTCTCAGTCCAAGGTTTCGGGGAACAAAAAGATGATATGCTATGCTATGCTATTTTTAGGACTACCCATTGTTTGGATAGATCGACCCTTCGTGGACACGGATACCGTGCATTGCATGTATTTCTTAGCTTTATTTTTCTTTTTCTTACATTCAAATAATGTTAGTAGTGTGTTTGGTTTGATTTAAAATTGAAGAAATAATTTTTTTTTCTTAATAATAAATTGATAAATTTAAATGATTGTTTTCTAGAATAAATCGAGTTTAATATGTATTAGCTTTATTATTTTTTAATTAAGCTTATATTTTCTAACTTTTATTTATGTTCTCCTTTTAAATTTAGATATTTCAAAGTTATTTTGTATCTTTACTAATTTAAATTAAGTCTAACTAGAAATTTTTTTTTGTCTGAATGATTATTATTAAATTAAACTATTTTTTTAAAATAGTTTACTAGCTCATATAATGGATGAGTATTTTATTTTAAAATAAATATATAATCTAACAATTAAAGAATATTTTTTATTTTGTAAATAATTATATATAATAATTTTTTTTTGCTTATAACTGGGGCTTAACTGTCTGAAAATACAGCCAAAACTAGACCTGAGATCTAGGAACCCATGTTCCTAAGGAATACAAAGTGAGAAAAGGATTTAAAGATAGCAAGTCTCATCAAAACAAACAAGAAGGAAACCTAAGTTCAGGCCTTATTTTAGCCAACCAATCAACACACTGATTAGCTTGTCTTAAAACATGATTAAATCTAATGAAATTAATCCTTTTCAATAACTTCCTAATAGCACAAATAATAGAAAACATAGGATAATTACAACGTTGGATGTGCACAATAAGGGACAATACCTCCTTTGAGTCACTTTCAATCCAAATGTGGTGGTTATTCCTAGAAGTAACAAGCTTCAAACTCCAAAAAATTCCCCAAATCTAAGCTGTCAGGGGGAAACACCAGGGTAGAACTTTATGAAATCCAACAATAAACTTGCCATGGTTGTCCCGAATAAGCCTTCCACGATTAGCAGATCCATCAGTAAAGGAGATAGCTTTATCCACATTAAGCTTCAACTGGGAGTATAGAGGCGGCTGTCATTTAATGAAGCTCTTAGCACCCTTTTAGGCAGTTCCTAGTTTATTACTAGACCTGCCACAAAAACCACAATAGTCAAAATCTGATTTAATTTTAAAAAACAAAGCCTCACTATTTAAGGAAGAATTCTGAGAAATCCCTTTATTCCTATTATCCCAAAGGTACCATACAGTTATGCCAAATAAAAGACTCCAAACAGGAAAAGAGAAATTTTTTTTGTTAGATAAGTTCAAAGTTAGCTAACTAGTCAAAGGCCATCCAACAATTAGGGGTTATCAGTTTGTTCCAAATCTCCTTGGCAAAACAACAGTCTCTTAGAACATGTATAACAATTTCATCAATGTTATTACACCTGAAGTAAGCAGAACAAAGAGACATTTTACGATGGCATCTTTCAACATTTGTAAGGAGGCAACCATGGGCCACCTTCCAAAGGAAAACATTAATTTTGGGAGAGAAGGGGGTTCCAGTCCCAGACTATGTTAAAAAGATTAGGTTGCATTTTTAGGTTTTGGGCAAAAGAGGAGATCAAGCTATAAGCAGATTTGACAGAGAAGATGCCATTAGCATTAAGTTTCCAAAGAAAGATATCCTACCCTCCTGTAGGCACAAGGGGTTTATACAGATAATGGAGTCACAAATTTGAGCAGGGAGCAAAGATTTAATCTAGTTCCAGTCCCATAAGCCATTATTAGAGAACAAGACCATAGGTTCCTTTAAATCCAGATCAGAGACTAGCTGAAAGGCAAAAAATTTAAGGAGTTGATGGGGATGCACCCAACCATCATCCCAAAATTTAATGGTTGAGCCATCACCTAAAATCCAGCCCAGACCTTCAGAAAAATGTTGCCAAACAGAGAGAATGTTCCTCCTTAGGGGGGATAAGTTCTTATAATTAGATCTAGGGTCTTTCATAAAGGAGAAGTTATGCTTAGAATGGATAACACGGGCCCACAATTCATTAGGAAAGGATACGAATCTCCAACATAATTTTATAATGAATGCTTGGTTCACAAGGTGAGATTCCCTGAACCTAATCCCCCAATCTATAAGATGACACTTCCTACCACCCAAGGAACCCCAAATGAACTACTTACAAATAGAGTCAATCTCAGTACACACAAACTTAGGGATGATCATGGACTGCTTAAAGTAGGTAGGTTTGCTCATAATAGAGGACTGAGCAAGAGAAATTCTCCCAGCCATAGATAAGGAGTTCATCTTCCATAGAGAGAGCTTCTTCCTAATTTTATCACTAGAAAGACATAATCCTACTTGGTAGGGTTAAGATGACTAATATGAGATCCCAATTAGGTATCAAATTGGGCAGAAATTCTAATACCAAGCCTAAGGCTAATATTTTGAGAAAAAGCAGGGTCACAATTCTTAGAGAAGTGAGCAAAAGACTTATCCTTGTTAATAGCAAGGCCAGAAGCAAAACAAAATTGGTGTAGGATTGAACTAATAATTTTAGCATTATGAATATTAGCCTTAGCGATAAGAACAATATCATCGGCAAAAAGAGGTGAAAAATTTTAGGTCTAGAATTACTAAAGGAAAAAGGAAACTAATCCCCCTCATTAACCTTATCTTGAATTAAATAAGCTAATTTTTCAAGGCAAAGAACAAAAAGATAAGGGGAAATGGGGTCCCTTTATCTAATACCCCTATTTGGAGAAAAGGAATCAGTGTTCTTATTATTCCAGATAATGGACATGGAGGGAGAAGAGATACAGTGATAAATGAGCTCAACTAATTCCAATTTCAATTTAATCTGTTGGAAAGTGTTCTTGATAAAAGCCCATCTGAGCCTATCATAAGCATTTTCTAGGTCAAGTTTTAGCATCATATACCCATTATTCATATTTAGTTTGATAAAGGAATGGACTAACTCTTGGAGGATCAGGGTATTATCAACCCCTTGCCTATCTTTAATGAAGCTAGTTTGATTACCAAAGATTAAGATAGGCAGAACACCCTTAAGCCTATTAGCTAAATTTTGTAGTTGACATTGCAAAGGGAAATAGGTATGAAATTTCTAAGGTGAACAGGGTTCTCAGTTTTAGGAATAAGGGCAATAGAGGTAGAATTAATCTTAGCAATCTCAAAGTGGTTATTAAAGATTATGAACACAAAGTTGAAATAAAAGTGGCTAAAATCTCCCATTGATTTTTGAAAAATAGGGCATGAAAACCATCAAGCTTAGGGGCTTTCAAATTCCTTATACTAAAGAGAGAGGATTTAATTTCTTCCCTAGAAGCTCAGCATTAAGCATCATGTCATCAGACATAATGAGGGAAAGAAAGAAAGAAACAATACTTAGGGGAAGGTTATTGGGGCAGTGGTCAAAGTAAATATTCTTAAAATAGTTTGCAATCATGGTTTGAAGTTTTTGGGAATCAAATTCCCAATTATTCAAGTCATCCTTAAGAGCTTCAATAATATTCCTTTGTCTATAAATAATAACAACATTGTGGAAAAATTTATTATTCCTATCACCAAGCTGAAGCACTTAGATTTATAGTGGTGGGACCAAAACATTTCTTCTTGATCTAAGATACTTTGGTATTCAAACCATAGGGATTGCATCAAATTACTGAGAAAAAAGAGAGGGCCAACTTAATTGAAATGCCCCTAATCCTGTAAAGAATTATTCTCTTTCTTTTAAAAATGTTACCAAAACATTAATATTCCATTCAAAAATATTCTTTTTGAAATAGGCTAAGTTTTCAGACCAAGATCTAGAAGCCATCTAGGAATTTTTAACTTGAGTAGAGAAGTCACTATGCTGAATCCATAGGGACAAGAATTTGAAGGTCTTACTGTGGAGGACAAGATTATTATTATCCCTAATTTTTAGCCATAGCCCAACATGGTCAGACTTTAAGAGGAGAAGATGTATGAGGAAACTATTCTGGAAAGTCCTCCTATAACGCCTCGAGTTTTGTAATCTATTTGTTTATTAATAGAAATATGTGAATTAATATGGAATGTGCATTTTTATTTATGTGGTGATGAAAATAGGTGTGTAAATACGTATAGATGTGTGTACATTTGTATATTATGGTTGAGATGTGAGTGTAGACTTGTGGTTGGACTGAAAGTGTTTGAGTGTGGGTTAAGAGTGTGATGCAGGGTGTAGGGCATGAATCTGTTGCATTCTCGCTGCAGCGAGAGTCTCCTCGCTATAGTGAGAAGGCAATAGAGGAAGGTGCATTTCTCGATGCAATCTCACTGTAGCGAGATTCTGCAGAAACCACAGTATAAATTTGTTTGAGATTTTTGTTGCAGCGAGGAGAGGTTTTGCTGTAGCGAGAATATCTTACTGTAGTGAGAGTGTTGCGAATCCTAAATATTTGAGGGGTTTAGGATTCGGGAAACTCATTTTCCACTTCTCCCTTCAAACACTCTTTCGATTCTCTTGATTCTCAACTCTTTTTCACTGATTAAATTGTCTCTAAAGCTGTTCGTGAGTTAGATTGAAGGTTGGAATCATGTTTGGAGCGTTTGGAGGTGAGTTAAAGAGCTAAGATTTACATTTTTCATCCTTTCTCTGTTCTCCTCGGTTTCTCATGTGGTTTTCTCTATATTTAGGACAAAAATATGTAAGGAGAGCACTTTCATCGTTGATTTTGTGTTTGGGTCTTCATTCCAAGGTAAAGAGAGACTCTACCCTATCCTTTTGTATTTAGATTTCATTCATATTGTTATATATTAGAATGTGATTGAGATAGAATACAGAAAAATGTATATTTGGATGAAAATGATTTAATGGTAGTGAGATTGAGATAGAAAGATTGTATGAGGTATAATGTGGTTGATGTTGAATAGCGTGTGTGATAAAATGGTTTGATTGTGATTGGATTGTAATGGAAACTTTGTGTGGACATGCCATTGGTTGATAATAAATAATGTAAAATGATTTAAAATACGTGTGAATGGCATGATGATTGTGTCTGAAAATGTTGGAAAAATATGAATGGTTCAACAATACACTATGGATGTGGAAGATGGGGACAGTAGAAATACCCTAAGAAAGAGAGGGTGGTAGTGACACCAACAGTGAGCGTAGGTGCATCATAGGTCACACACTCTTCTCCTGACTCGGCCTCTAACTAACACCTTTGCTAGGGGGCCCAATATCGCACACGTTGTATCTGTGGTGCAGGGGCTATCCGGCGATCATCCATGTGCAAAACTGAGTAAGTCCTTGAGGTTGAGGGCATCAAAAAACTGTGATCACAGTGTCACAGTGAGCATGACTACGTGCAGTGAGCGCACGTGTGTATGGATTGTTTGATGGTGCAATGAGCGTACTTGTTTGTGATTTATAACGGAATGTTAAAAAGTATTGTTTGTGTTTATTGGTGCTTGATTTGAATTATGTTAGCAAATGTGTGAAATGTACAAGGTGAGTCTCTGTGCTTGTGCGTGATAGTCTAGAGTACTTACCCTTATATTTATTTTTCAGGTGACCAAGACGATCAGCACCAGGCTCAGTGAAAGGATGGATGAAACTACTATAGGACTTAGGAAAATTCTTTTGAAATTATGATGTATTAATTAAGTCCTATAGCAACAATGATTTGATTCAAAATTTGTAATCCATCCTTACTTTGAAATACTTTATTGAAACCATATATTGGGAACTGTTGAATGAAATTTTATCATTCCCCTTTATTGCAAAATTGAATTATTTGGAAAATTAAATTAAGGTATTACAATTTTGGTATTAGAGCAGTTCATCCAAACCAGACTGGGGTATTGAGGCTAAGCATCCAAGCTATATGTTGATATGTTTTTATTTACCTGAACTATAAATGTTATTATTGTTCTGACTTGTTGAATATGGTTGTTAAATTGTTTGCTATCTTAGATCAGAAATTGTCGATAGAGGTAAAGGAGCTAGGATCACCAATGACTTCCTAGAGCGAATGACCCAAGTTCTGGAGGCTTTGGTGCATAACCAAGATGGTGAGCCAGCTGAGTATAGAGGGTTGTCTGCCTTCACTAGCCATAATCCTCCTAGGTTTGAGGAGAAGTTTGACCCTGAGGGAGCCCTAAGATGAGTGGCAGACGTGGAGAAGATCTTCTATGCTATAGGGTGCAGGGAAGAGCACAAAGTGACCTACGTCACATACATGTTATATGGAAAGATGGAAGACTAGTGGAGGTTTCTCAGTTAGACTTTACCACAAAAGGGTGGCTACATCCAGTGGAAAGCGTTTAAGGCAAACTTCCTAGGAAATTACTTTCCCTGGGACTTGAAGAAGCAGGAGACCTGAGAGTTCTTTGACTTGAAATGAGGAAACATGATAGTAGGGGAATATGTTGCGAAGTTTCAAGAGTTGGTGAAGTACTAACCTCACTATTAGCATGAGGATGAAGAGGAAGATCTGTGTGCTCAGTTTGAGCATGGGCTAAGGACAGAAATCTGAGCTGCTATTAGCGTGTTCCAGTTGATCGACTTGCTCACTTTGGTGAGCAAGTGTAGAATTTTTGAATCCAACTCGAAGGGCAAGACTATGGACACTAGGGGAAGTGGTCCAATGAGGCAGGATAGAAGATCCCTTAGGTTCTCGAATGGGCCGTATTCGAGCTCCAGCCATTCACAGTCTAGAGAGACTTCATCATAAGAGAGGAGCAACGAGAGTGGCTCAAGTTTGGGCTCTTTCAGAGGGCCGATCAAATGTTTCAGGTGTGGAGGACCACACATGTTGAGGGATTGCCCGCAGCCACGAACTAACTATGGAAACTGCGGAAAGTTGGGGCACACTACTAATGTGTACTGGGCTACTAAGGCTTTGTTTGGGAGTTTGGAGGGGGAGGGAAGGGAAGGATTTGAAGGATGAAGGAGGGGAGGGAAAGGGAGGGGAAAGGAGATTAAAACTCCTCTCTTGTTTGGATGTTTAATAGGAGGAAGGGAAGGTGATAGAGGGGTTAGTAATATAAATGACATTATTGTCCTCATTATTGCTCTTTATATTTTTTTTAAAAATATAAATATTAATTATTTTTCTTCTAAAAATTAATATTTTTAAAAATTAATATATTTTGAAACTATCACTCTAAAAATATATTTTTAAACATTATATTTTTATTTTTTATAATTTTTTTTAAAAATATCACTCTAAAATTTAATATATTTTGAAAAAATTTAATTTATTGTTAATTTTTTCTATATATTTTTTCAAAAAATACACATTATATATTTTTCCTTTCAAAATTAATATTTTTAAATTTTATATTTCTATTTTTTATATTTTTAAAAATATTCTCATTCTAAAAACTATCCTTTTTAAAAAAAATATTTTTTTATTCTTTTTTTTTAAATTAACATCACACTTTTTGAAAAATATTTATTTATTTATTTTATTTCATTCATTTAATTATCAAGATGAAGAAAAATACTCTAATAAACTAAATAATAGAAAGATATTTCAAATTACATTTTACTCATTCAAATTTATTAAGTAAGCAAAATAAATAAATAAATAATATCAATTATATATTAAAAATAGCTATTAACCGTATATCTAAATATTAACAACAACTGAAAAATATTGAAATACAATCATAATATAAATAATGTGGGTTAACATCGTGTTAAATATCTAGTTTGCTATAGCTTTATGTTACTGCACCAACAAGATAAACGTAGACCAGATATTAGTATGGCCTACAAAATAAAATAAGAAGTTTAAAAAAAATAAAAAGTTGGTTATAAACAAAAATAGAAAGAGAAGAGAGATCTACTTTGAGGAACCAACTTGACCAAACACCATTTCCATTAGCAAATTCTTTTGCTTATCCTTTGGAGATCCAAGTAGTCTTCTAAGCTTTCCAGGATTATCAAGAAGATATAAATATGTACGGTTAAACATTTGACTCTCAATTTTTAGTTCTTCCTAAAGATTCCAAATCTCATTTTCAGAAATTGGAAGCTTTTGTTGAGCTTTCTCATAAGCTAGTGTGCTTTCCCTTAAAGCTTTATTACTATCTTTAAAAGCATCAGTAATTTTCAAAAGTGCTTCTTTTATCCCTTTAGCTTCAATATCATCCTTGGATTTCCTAGACCTCTTAGCCCTAGTTTTTTGTTGAGCAACTTGCACTGTAGGAGAATTAATTTCTTGCTTATTGTCTTCTTAGATACTTTCTAATGTTATTTCATTAGTTTCCAATGACTTTGATTCCCTAGAGAGTGACCTTTTATTTCTAATATCTTGGGCAGTTTCAGTATGCTCTCTGGTTGCCCTATCTTCTCCACACATGATCACCATCTTGTCATAGTTTGGAATAGACTTTTTCATCCACTCTTCAGCTTCAGGTTTAGCCTGTCAAATAAGTTATTAAATAAAGTTAGAAATAAATATTATAAAATTATATAAAATCAAGAAATTCAAATTTTGTAACATACTTGAATTAGTTTTTGCTAAACTTTGGGTTCAGCAAGCCATCGCTTTGTGTTTGAATCCTATGCAAATCCACTTAAATTTTTGAAGATGTCATAACATTTGGTAAAACTCATTTTCAATAACTTCCAACGACCTTTCACTTTATCCTTTTTAAAATGTTTGTTAAATTTTTCTTGCAACTCTTTAGTTATGGAGTCATAAGCCTTTGTTGTAAAACTTCCACCCACCTTGTTTCCCTCATTTTGTTGATGTAGAAAGGCATCAACAAGAGCATTATCCATTTCTGGTGTCCATATCTCTCTTTCTGATGTAGACATAAGAATTCCTAAATAGAAGATCTTAACTCCAATTTTAATAAAAAATTGCATATTATATAAAAAATGTATACACTAATTAAGATAACAAAAGTCATCAAATCACAAAATATATCAAATAAATACATAAGTTAAGAAGTATAATCTCTCCACATAGAATCAGCAATAGAATTCCTTAAATTCTCTCCTAGACGAGTATGTTCTTCCTTAATATCATCTATTAAGATATAATCATTTTGAGGTACACTCTGATTGTCAATTTCTTCATCGACCTCATCAATTAACTCTTCATCAGGATCTACTATCAACAAATAATTATGTAGAATACAACATGCTAGGATGATCATATTTTGAGTTTTGATTCCATAAGTTGGTTCTGTGCCACTTGCAATAATTGGAAATCTTTTTTCCAAAATTCCAAAAGCTCTTTCAACAACATTTTGCAATGATCAATGTTGATGGTTGAACAATTCTTGAGGTGTACGAGGTGGATTTCTAGGGGAGAATTCTTTCAAATGATAACGAGTTGATCTAAATGGTGTGATTAGTCCCTTTCTCAACATGAATCTAGCATCAAGAATATAATATTTACCTAATAAAAAGAATATTATTATTGACATATATATATAGAGAGAGAAACAGAGAAAAGAAAAAAATTAATTACCTTTAGGAATTTTAAGACAATTTGTTCTATGTAGTGCATCTTTTAATATTCTTGAATCAGATGCAATGCCCTCCCATCCAGGCAAAACATAAGTAAATCTTAGGTCAAATGAACATGCAACCAATACGTTCTGTGTTGGAATATCTTTTCTACCACAATATTTTGGAGCTTTAGTTGATGACACTTTTACACGAATATGTGTACAATCAATTGCTCCAACACAATCCTAACATTAGCATTTTGTAATCAATATATATATTTTATCATACATATTTTTAATTTTTATACAAAAATATATTTACCTTAAAAAAAGGGTTAAACCGACTACTTCCAAGAATTTCCAATGAAATTTGTGACCCAACTGATTGTTTAAAATATTTCTCTTCTAACTCAATTATTGACCGAAGCACATGATGAAAATGTCGACTAGTACTTTCACCAAAGCGTTGAAACCAAAATTGAATCTCTCGATTTCTAACATTATGTGTTAATATGTAGAGTGTTTTGGCTACTTGTTCTTCAATAGAGACTCGTTGTGTTGGTTGAAGCCCACCATCTCGTTCTAATATAGCACATAAGTCCATAAAGGCTTTAGGGCTCATTCGTATTACCTTACGACCTTCATCGGTACAAATCTTTTTCATAATATTTTGTCGGGCCCTTTCTTTTTCTAAAGTCAATGAATGATAGATTCTCTTACTTTGAGGATGAATTTTAGTTATGTAGTAATACACTACAAGGTATACAACGTAAACAATAGCCATTTGAAGTCTTTGAATCTCCCTATGCAATTCAAGGTTTCTTTGCTCATCCATCTATAAAGATAGTATATTGATAATTTAATATATTTTTTACAGTGACAGACAAATAAAAATTTCTATTAATTTATAAATGCAATGAAAATAAAATAAAATGGTAAAAGCCTTCAATATGCAAGCAGGGGTGAAGAACAACTAGTATTTACCATGAAGTCTAACCAAAACTGTGACAAACTAACTAAAATCAGAAATTGACAAGGTTCATTACAATAAAAAGAGAGCAACTTGGATGAAATCTATGCAAATTGAACAGAATGGGTTATGAATCAATTAAGCCAGCACTAAATGAGAACAATTCTAGGATCGAAGTAACTAATTAGCTTAGCATTGAAGTTGTAGTAACAAGTTAGTACTCCAAACAAAATCCAAGTATAAAATAACTAGCGAGCATTGTCAGATGCATACAATACATTTACTCAGGAAAAAAAAAAGACACTTGATCATTATAAATGCAATGACAGACAAATAAAACAAAGTTCATGTAACATCCCCAATTTTGATTTGTGTACTTAGGGTTGTTTGAGTTTAGTTAGCTTTTATTAGTACTACTATTATTATATTGATTGAATTTCATACATTTTTGATGATTTTGTGAATTAGTTGATTTTATGAATGTTCTCTTTTAATGGTGATTATTTGAATTGCTAGGGTCTCTGCTGCACAATAGAGTCTGTTATTTTTTTTTTTCTGGTAATGTTTAATGTAACTTTTTATGTGCATGTGTTACATGATCATGTGGTATGACTGCCTTAAATAACCCTAGGTTAGTGAGATTAACCCTGGGGCGAATTTGTCTTTTGGTCAAATAGGAGGACCCCATTTTACTTCATGACCATTGAGATTAATGCTTATATTATCCTTTTTAATTCATGTTACTTAATTTTTGCTAGATATTTTCTTAAACTAGTAGAACTACATGTGTGGCTTTTCCTCTCCAACCTTAATTGGCCACTTAAGGAAAGCCACCCTTTGCCCTAGATTCCACGTGCAAAACAAAATTTCAAGAGACACTTTTCAATCTTTCCTCATTTAAGTCTTGTAGCTGAAAAGGCATTCAATGCCTAGGAGGGAGGGAGAAATTCGAATAGACACCTTATGATTTTGTTCAAATATATCCCTCTTAATTAGGGCAACCAATTTTCGTTAATGCACATGAGATAGGAGAGAGAGAAACTGGCCAAAATGACCTAGATTCTGAGCCTAAATAATTGCATTTAACACAATTATCAATTCCCTAGTTACCCTAATTAAATGTAGCCGTTTGTCCTTTCCTAAATCGTTACTTTGCAATCAATTGAGATTCCCTCATAAAAGGTGTAGCTGAGAATTAAAGGAGGATTAGAGCCCAAAATCCCTTCCCAAAATGTAAACTCTTCCTATTCTCGTGCCCTTTATTATAGCTGACCAATTTAATTCCATTTGACATTTATTCCAATGAATATTTATTGAGAAATTCCCCATACTTAATCACTCTCACGAGAAGCCTTTTCACCTAGCCGTTACATGCACCATAATTACCTTAATTACCTCCCACATACCTCCAACCTCTTGAGAAAATGAATGGACACACACTCAAATTCCCTTTCCCATATAATTGGAACCGCCAGCTGCATTTAGGGAGTAATGATGTTAGCTTGAGAAGTCGCCACCTAAGGCATTTAAAACCCAAAACCGTGCATGACATTAATTGCATATTCACCCCCCTTAATTGCAAACTTTTTAGATTCTCATGCGTGTTTAATTGGTGCTGATCGGATTGTCATAAATTAGCATGATTCTTGTAGACAATCATTAAGGACTCCCTTTCCATTCCCACTTACTCGAATAACCTTCTATTTCCCCATTTAACTGCCACTGGATTTACTTAATTACCCACCTGCATTTATTTAGGCGTGTCAATCAGCCTGAAACGTTTCAAATGGAACCATTACTTCCCCAAATCCGTGCCCGACATTGATTATATTTACCTTCCTTAATTACCTTGCATTAATTGCATGAACCAACTAACCATTCATGTTGTTTTTCCCTAATAACCGCATCCTAATTGCGTTTAAATCGAGGGGGCCTCACCTGCCTCATTTAAACTGTCATTCAAGTTACCTAAATTACCTCTTAACCGCATTTAACCTCACGAGAAATTTAAACAGCAACATTTATTCTGGAAACTATGCCTCATTAATTGCATGCAATTATTTCCTGTTTTATGGCACTGGCCATACGCCCAAGGCAAAGAGAAAGGCGCCACCTTGCCTCAAGGAGTCCAAGAGGCACTGCCTTTTCACTAGCCACCCATTTCTCTCCACAAACGAACCCTAGCCGCCAACACGCATTGATTACTCACTCTTGCCCAGGTCAACCCATCACTCGGTTACTCCACTATGATGACTAGCTTGTGGAGACGTGTGGGACATTAAAGACTTACTCCTTTTTCACTCTGTGCATTCAATGCTCTTGACAAGGCGTGTCACATGCACCTAGACATCCAAGAGGCATGATTGTTGAACAAGAAAGGCGAAAGGGTATGTCACTTCACTTAACCTAACCCTAAAACCCTTCTTATGCAACTCCTCACCGTTACCCCCTGGAAGACAAATGGTCAAAAGCTTTAAGCCACACTATATAAGGACACATTCTAATCCTCACGCACCCTTTTCCCCATATTTTTCAAAAACACTCTCAACCTCACTACTTCTTTTCTCTCTCGACACCTTCTCACCCTCACACAAAACCTCTACGCTCTTTTCTCTCATGGACAACACACTTCATCACCAACCACTCTAGGAGGCGACCAAAACACCAAGGACTCAAGTCGTGACCAAGATTCTGCTAGTACCAAGACCAAGCCTTCCACTCTATCTCTCTTTCTCAAAACAGACAAGGTTAGGGGAGCTCTTGTTTGCGCTTGAATGCATGTGGTTGTTTGTTAACTTGTAAACTCTGCATGCACTCCCTTTTTCTTATTTTCGTCTCTGATCTTCATTAAAGAAATTTACATGCAAACCATTTTTCTTCACCTCGTGGTGATTTTATTTGGTTGGTGTTCTAAAAATTCATGTTTTGTAACTTGCGTGAACTTGATTGAGGTTGAAATAGTTTTGCATGTTGATAATATTGAAATCCTTGCATGAGTCTCGGTTGTTTGCCTTTACTATTGAATAAAAATGATGACTTTTAATGGATATCTCATTGCATGTTAAAATGTCTACATGAATCCTTGTTTTCTTCTTGGTTCTTATAGACTACCCTTCTCCTCTTTCATTTTAACTAAGAAATCACTTACCTTCTTTCTTCCTCCTCCTTCAAAAATGGAAAACAAGTATATGAAAAAGAGAACTCACCTTTTTCTCTCGATTTAAATTTTTGTTTGACCAAGGAACCCCTTTTTTCTTAACCTAAACGGATTTTCTCATCACCTAATCACTATTTTACGAAAAATTTGTGGTAGAAATGAGTTGCATATGTGATTAAACTTGCGGTTATTTCCATGATTCTTTGATGATTATTTTGTTTGCGAAGGTACATTTCGACTATGATATTTCAACAAAATTTTTATAACTATCTCCATATTTTCTCCTTTTTTTTTATTATCGGACTGTGGACGAATGGTTCTTCTTTTCTTTGAACGTACTAGCTCTTATGAGTGTGGATTTAGTTATGTGGTTTTTGACCTTTGGTAATTTAATGTGTGTTAAAAAATGGTGAAGTGAGAATGTGGTTACGAAACTTTTATGTGCATGATATGGAAGATGGAGAGTCAAGGTCACAGTTTAGCACAGCTGAGGGATGTGAGTGTTCAGGTTCGAGGGAAGGACCTTGGGGGTAGTGGAGGGGGGTTGCCCCAATGGTGCGGAATAGCTCTCTGCGGCCGGGACACGTCGCCATCGAAACCTCCACTAATCCTGACGTGAGCAAGAATTACCGAGGATTGTGGAAGGACTCGTTCCTGAGGGACCGAAATGGTTAAATGGGAGAAGAATATTCCTGATGGATTACATATGATGTGTGCTTGTAGGGAATGAGGGCCTCTGATCAACTTGACTGGAGGAATGGTGGGAACAAACTGAGGAAGTAGTGACGTTTTAAACGTTAGTGTTTAAATTATGCTATGACAAATTTCTGTGACTTTGCCTGCATTTTGTAACTGTTTATTTGGCATTTTGTTATGACTGCGTGTTTATGGAAATGTGACTTCGTAAGTGCTTGATAATACTCTGATTTTCCTTACTTACTAAATATCTGATGACTGATTGTATTGGAGCTCACCCTCTCTGTTCGTGTTCTATTGTTGTGTGTTTGTATGTATTGCATGACTGTATGACAGATGGACCCTCAGCGAGCAATGATATGGGGAGAGGACTCCGACAAGAAAGCGGTATAGAGATACGACCAGACAACGCGTCGTCTCGTGTTCTAGGGGATGGTCTCTATGACCATGGGGCCTCTCACTGAAGGCGACTGGAAGCCTAGCTAGAATGACCACCTTTTGCAGACGTCTCTGTA
Organism: Abrus precatorius; assembly: GCF_003935025.1. Lineage (NCBI taxonomy): Eukaryota > Viridiplantae > Streptophyta > Magnoliopsida > Fabales > Fabaceae > Abrus > Abrus precatorius. The sequence goes on from NW_020874439.1 coordinate 15,062,192, forward strand.
CCTTTACCTTTGGAACGGAGTATTATCATCCACTCACCCCCTTCTTCTCCACCACAAGAACCCCCAGCCAAACGTCTTAAAATTTTTATTGACAAAGGTAAGACCGTTATCGATCTTGACCCCGAGCCTACCCCTCCTCCTAGCCCTTCTCTTGCCCCTGAGTTGAAAGATATTGAGGTTATCGAGTCTTCCATTATATCAGTATCTCGCCACCTTCCACAGATTCGAGCACCTCCTCCCGACGAAGCTGGACCCTCTGTCCGACGCCCTTCACCACCACCATCCGCTTCTCGATCACCCCCATCCACTATCGGCTGGATTGATAGTGACCCGGACGACCTGCCGCCCTCTCCTCATCCTCAACCAGTGAACGACTCTCATGACTCTGACGGAATAGAGTCTGACCCCAGCGAGGATTCCTTTCCGTTAGAGTTTTATTTGTAGTTGTTTTATTTTATCATGGATTAATACTGCTCATAGGACTTGGGTTGTTTTTATTATTTTGAAACACTGAACTTTGGGGTTATTTGGTTTTGATTTTTGTTTTACCTTGGACACTTTGGTTGGATAGTTTATATATATATGTTTTTCTTTTACCAACATACTCTTTATTATATTTCCAAATTTTTTATCTTCAATGGTACCGTCATTTTAGAGTCATCCTGAGAATAATTGGAGTAATTAACATAAATGACTTGTATGTTGTTGAGATGCGAGACTAATTAAATTATATAATTTATGATAAGTGAACTCGATGCAAGTACATTGTTACAATCGTTATCTTTTAGTTAATTCGAGGTATTCTGATAAATTAAATATTTGAGTTGGAATGTGAATACTGTTTGATTGAGTTTCCTCACTCGTCTAATTTAGGTGTGTCATATTGTAAAGTCTTCAGTCATATTATGAGTATATGGGGTTTTGGTAGAAATTCGGTGTTACAGTTCATATATTACTACATTTTCTAAGTTTTCATACCATTCTAAAAAAATGGGGGTCTACCTTTGGCTCAATCTCTAATAAAATTATTTGATACACTAAAAGTTTTGACTCAGCCTCAACCAAGGCATGAAGTTGCCGAAAAAGATCACTAATGCCTCTGTTACAATAAACAAGTTCATTACAACATACGTACCAAGTATATACAATTGTTTAAAATGTCATAAGATACAAGCATCTAATAGCAATATGACTACGATAATACCCTGTAAGTTAAAATATATAAATTCTGCAAACTCATAAAATTCAAGGAATGATTTCATCAAATTCTTCTAAATTTATCCTTGTCATGTTAATAAAATTTAGTTTTACTATTTGGATAAATGACTAATTTGCTTCTCCAAGGAATGATTATTGTCTGTTATACAGGAAACTCAATGCAATCTAGAGATGATATATTCATTTTAGATTACTATTTGTTGTTCGCAATCTAACACTAGTAAGTGCACTAGGATTGCAGCAAGTAATGAGTAAATTTAAGATCCAAATATCGTCTCCACAGGAAATTTAGGTTTCAAGTACCACTTCATAGAATTATAACCATTTGAGCTTTTTCGAAATTGGAAGGAGAGTAGTAACATGTAATAATAGCAAACCAGAACAATTAGGAGTAAAAGAAACTTGCAGAAACAGAACAATGAACAAACAGTTATGTGATAACAGAGGGAGAAACCATAGTTAGGGAACTGCTTCACCAAAACTCCAATGTTTAATCAATAAAGTTCTGAATTAACAAGCAATTAGAAAGAATGACAATCAGTTTCACGTTATATTATTCAGAGGTTAATTCCTTAACTCAGTGAACCTAACATTCAATTAAACCATTCTAATTCCTTAGATCTGATTCAATTCAATATTGCTTTAAGTGTAAGAAACCAGAAGATTGCAAGATCAAAACCTCTTATCCCTAAGAAAACTATAATCTCGGTGATTGGTTCAGATCTGAAGAACAAATTCAATTTCCATTGACAAGAGTTCCTCTGAATTTAGTTAATCAAATTTCTATTCAATTTTCACGTGAAGTGCATAATCAATCACTCAATTTATTCCAAAGTTTGAAATTCAGATCCAAATCAATTTAACATGTTCGTTTTAGATCTATAATCCCTAACTATGAAGAAATTACACAGCCATGACAACAGAGAAAGAAAAAGAAGGAGAAGAAGAGAAGAAGAAACTCAGAAACACCGTGGAAGCTTGCTCCACTCCAATTCCTCTTCGTGAAGCTCCAAGATTCGAATCCCCACTCCTCTCTCTCACTTCCTCTAACGAGAATCTAACTAACAAAACTGAAAATAAAACTGAACTCCCAAAAATCAGAGCGCATCTGGTATTTATAGAAATTCCCAGATTTGCGCGTTATCACTTTTATGAGAAATAGTAACTACGCAGAAGGTTTATGGTTGAGCGTTAACACTTTTATGAGAAAAAGTGGTCACGTGCAACTTTCCTGATATTGAGAGCTCTCTGGAACTATCACTCTTGCTGATAAAAATATCAACGCCGAGCCCAAGTAGTTGTGCGTGATCACTCTTATGAATAAAAGTGACTACGCGCAACTCGCCAAGTTGAAGGCTATCTAGAATGATCACTTTCGACGACAATAGCAGTTACGCAGAACTTTCCTGATATTTTGCCTCTCTGGAACGCTCACTTTTACTGATAAAAGTGATGATGCCCAAGCTTTCTTCTTTTTTGAACTCTTGAGTGATCACTTTCACTGACAATAGTGATCACGCCCAGTCTGCATTTTCTTGTTCTTGTGTTTTTGGAGTCCAGACTTGCTTCTTTCCTCTTCCTTGTCATCAAGCCTCCATTTTCATGAACCTTGCTCGGATTATTCCTTCAAAAACAAGATTAAAAAGTTAATTCCTAAGCAAAAATTCCACAATTGCTAAGATAACTACAAATTGAAAGAAAACTTCAATTCATTCTCTTTTTCTAAGTTTTTCTGCTTTCTTCATATATTTTTCTTATCAAATGTGTTAGAATTATGCTAAAATATCAGTAAAAATATGGATTCATCACTATTGAAATGTTTAATTGTCTTGAAATCATCTGCCATTAATGCTAAGTTTGTAGTTTATTTTGTGTTAGCTACAAACTTCTGATCTGGGATAAAAACATCATGAGCTGTAGGAAATGAAAGATATGCAGTATTGGATATTGTATTGTATAATCTATCTGTAATTTTTTTTTTTTTACTAGGCAAGATTATTAATATATATAACTTGAAGGTTTAATATTTCATCTTGAATAATGCTTGTACTAGTTACTTGCCGCATCCAACACTACAACACCAAATCTGCACAAATAAGCAAGAATGCATGATACCCAAATATTTGTACTTCCTATTAGTAGTGCAGTCTTCATTAAATCAACTCCTTATAACTATATTCATGCATACTTGCTCCACCAAAATCCCCAAACATAGCTTTTAATGAATAAATCATCTCACACATACACATAGAATTACTTGGAACCACAGGAAAAAACAAGCAACAATATTATGAATTTTGAGGATACAAGGATGCTGCTAGAAAATGCTTTAAGTTCAATTTATAAATTTCAGTTTCCACATAAAAGTGCAGCAAGTAGTCCACTACAGATCATCATACCAGACAAATTTATAATCTAAAGTCTGAAACTCCAAGATCTAAATTACTATAATTTTTATCTAGAAAAAAAAAGTAAAAATAATCTTACCAGTCATGAGCTTACTAGCTGAACGCCTAGTAAAACAGCTACCCATCTATCTACCAACCCAAATTGTGCTTAATCACCATTCCTGATCATGTGTATAGAAAAGACTATGTTGAGAGAAAAACCATACTTTGGTGATCTTTATGTGACAGAAAGAACTTGTCTTCAACTATCAACTGGGTAATTACCATAATGGCTAACACAAATAAACATTGTAACTACATATTTTAAATATTCCTCAATTCTATTTACTGCAAAAGAAATGGCAACACCATCCCTTCTCATACTGGTTTGGTTGAGAATAAAAAATTACCTGTAGAGTGAGACCAGAGATAGAGAGGGGAGCGAGAGACTGAAGAGCAGAGAGAGCAGAGAACAAAGAGTACCAAGAGCGAAGAGAGAGCAGAGAGTGAAAGATAGAGAGCAGAGAACAAAGAGCAAGAGATACAAAGTGAAGAGCGGAGAGTGAGAGAGATACAGAGCAGATAGCGTATTGAGGGCCCAAGAGATAGAGTGAAAGAGTAACCCTAATCGTGAGAAAGGAGAAAAAATCGAAGGGTTAATTAGTCAATCATAATTTTATTTTAAAAAACCCTCAGAATGGGGGAACTTGTAAAATTAAGATTAAGAGGGTTTTAAGGGGTTTAAAAAAACTCCCTAAACCTTCCCCTCCAAAATAATTAACTCCCAAACATAAATTAAATTCCTCTAACCCTCCCCTTCCCTTCCCTTCCCTTTCCCCCTCAAATCTAACTCCCAAACAAAGCCTAAGAAGAGTGATAGTACGAGTACAACCCATAGGTCTGATTTGAGAGGAAGCATGGGGCCGACCACGGGATTGAAGTCGAACATTTTTGGAAGAGTGTTTGCTATGAGTGGGGTAGAGGCTTCACAATCTGAGGATCTGATTTGAGGTAAATGTGTAATTAAGGGCAGATTATTAGATGTATTATTTGACTTAGGTGCTATGCACTCATTTGTTTCTGTGGACTATGTGAAGTGTCTGGGTTTGCATGTGACCAAATTGCTATGCAATGTTGTGCTGACTACCTTTACGGGTAAACCAGTTATAATGTCATGGGTGTGTCTGGGATGTTCGATAATCATGCACGGTAGGGAATTTGAGGTGGACTTGATTTGTTTGCCTCTCTCCCAATTAGATTTTGGGAATGGATTGGTTAGCTGCCAGCCATGTACTACTGACTACAGAGAGAAACTTTGATTTTTGGTGCGTTAATGACGAAAATTCAAAGGCTTTTGAGTCAGGGTATGTGGAAGAACATGGTGAATGTTAAGGCCTTTATGGTCATGTTCTTAATAGAAGCCAAAAGTGGAGTGGAACTGGAGTATATTCCTTTGGTGAGGGACTTCTTGGAATTTTTTCCTGAAGATGTTTCAAAATTGCGCCAGAGAGAGATAAAGTTTGCTATTGACCTCATTCCGGGAGCAAGTCTGATTTCTTTGGCACCATATAGGATGTCACCGGTGGAGTTGGTAGATGTCAAGAAGCAAGTGGAGGATTTGTTGTATAAACGTTTCGTAAGACCAAGTGTGTCACTATGGAGAGCACCAGTGCTCTTGGTGAAAAAGAAAGATGGGAGTATAAGGATGTGTAGACTACAGGCAGTTGAATAAAGTGACGATAAAGAACAAGTACCCTCTTCCTAGAATTGATGATTTGATGGACCAGTTAAGGGGAGCTGCAGTGTTTTCAAAGATTAACTTGTGATCGGGGTACCATCAGATCAGGGTGAAGGATGAAGATGTACCTAAGATGGCTTTCAGGATGCATTATGGTCACTAGAGTACTTGGTGATGCCATTTGGAGTAACCAATGTGCCAGCTGTGTTCATGGACTACATGAATAGAATCTTTCACGAGTTTTTAGATAAGTTGTGGTGGTGTTCATTGATGACATCCTAATTCATTCGATGTAACACCCTCTTTTCATTATTTATAAATTTATGTTTTGTTTGATATTAAATAGCATTAGGATGTTTTAGGGTAAATTGAGAAGAATTTTAGAAGAGTTTGATGCAGGGAGTCTCGCTCAAGCGAGACTGAGTGCCCAAAAATATCCTGTTTCAAAGCAATCTCGCTATCTAAATATTAGGTGGTAAATGCTAATTGTAAATTGGTGCACAATGATTTGCTGAAAGTGAAAATATTCACAGGCCACACACTCATTTCCTGACGAGACTCTTTACTATACATTTTCTAAAAGGGATCGGGTCGACACACGTGTATCCGTGTTGCTGCGGCTAACCAGCAACTATTTATGCTATGAAGTCCTCAAGGGATTGCAGGGGCAATGAATATAAAAGTTTAATGAATGTGAAAGTGTGATGAATATGAAGTAGTATAGAAATTGTATGATTATAATATATACATTGTAACATATCAGTTGATGTTGTTATAATATATGAGTTGTAATACATCGACAGGTGGAATTAGGACACATGTATTGTGACATATTAATTGAATTGGTATAATACATGTATCATGACATACATATTAGTGTGAAAATGTATGTCATACATATTTGCATAGATGATTGATTAGTTGTCATGTATTTGCTCCATTGTGATAATGATTTATATGCTCTGAGTATTATTATTAATCCAATATATATATATATAAGATAATATTTTTAATATTATATTTGTATGTATATATAGATTTCTTCTTTCAAATAAGAGATTTAGTGGGGTGAGAGATAGTCACCCCTACTAATATTTTTAGGTAATAAAAGTGAAGAGATAAAGATGACTGGTTCGTTCTAGGATCATAATCCAGTAATATTGGAATGAAGATTGCTGTGTAGGGACTAGAACAGTTTGAGAAATTATAATATTTTATCATAATTACATTTTATGTTGACCAAGTTATGTAAATATTTCTTTAGTGTCAAATTTTAGAAATTATAATGTTTTGGTGAATTTTGTTGCAATAAATAATTTGCAGATGTTCTTAATGATATTCTAAACTTATATGTATATGACGTGAACCAAATAATTTACTAGATGTAAATTTATGGTTTATTTATTACTTTAAGATCTTGAAATTATTCCTTTAGAAGTTTTAAATACTGTGGAATTTTATACAATATTAATAGAAGAAATGTAACTTTTATTTTTATTCAATTCTTAAATCCATGAAATAGTACAAAATTATTATACTTTTCCCCCTTTAGTATAAAAATTTATTTTTTTACCTTTATATGAAATTGAGGATATTACATCTCGTTTGAGCGAGACTCATCTCACTTAGCGAGATTGCCCTAAAAACATATGGTTTTGGACACTCAGTCTCACTTGAATGAAACTTACCCCACTTGAATGAGATCTCCTGCATCAGAACTCTAATAAATACTATTCCATTCAATTCAAAACATATCCCAACACTATCAATATTAGGACAATTTATCAAACAATAAATAGAATAAAAAGAAAGTGTGACAGTATAGACAAATTTGCAACAAGTCATTTTTCAATTTTTTATGCTATAAGGTTTCTTTCTTTTCAACCTTTATCTTTCTTATGCTTTTTAATTTTTCTTACTCTCACTAAAAATTTTACTCCCCCTTATGATTTTTTTTTTATGCTCTATCTTTTTTTTTTCTTTCAATTTTTCCTTTTAAATCTTCTATAAATAGTCAATTTTGATATTTTTTAATCTCATTTTTTTCTCTCTCCTAATGTTCTTTCCTTTGTTTTTTTTTATTTATTCACTCCTTTTTTTTTCTGCCTCTTATCACTTTATTCCTTTTTTATATATAAAGTTGATACTTGTTTAATGTTTAATTTTTTTGCAATGTTTCATTTGCATTTTCATTTTAAGAAATTAAATTTGATTTTTCTCTGTTTATTAAAACTATTTATGATTATTCATAAAATAAAATTATTTCCCCCTTTTTTGTGAGTAAAGTATGACCAGACAATAGAATAAAAATAAATAAATTCTTTTAAACCAAATTTAATATTTATAGTCACTCTTCTTTATTTCTTTCTTATCAAATAATATGTATATAAATGTTTATCATAATAGAAGTGAATAAAGAAATAAATTAATTTTTGTCAAGACTAACAATGTAGAATGAAAACGTGAAGACAAATACAATAAACATTCAATTTTGAGAAAAACAACATGAAAGAAAAATAATAAAATATAAGAAATGTTATTATTTTGTTTTATACAAAGTGAATTATTTTGTATTTAAATATTTTTTTATTTTAATGCTTATACATAATACCTTTTTTATTATTATTATAGCCCTTGTGCATAATAGAATTTTCATTCTATCTATGTATAATTTGAATTATAAGAATCAAAGTAAAAAGAAAGTATAAGATATTAGGACAATAGAACTATAAAAAAGTCCAATATATAGAGGTCAAAATAAAACTGTCATTAAAATAAGTTAAAAAAAAACTCTTAGTTAATCATGATAGGATAAAAAAGTGATTTATTAATGTTAAATAACATAATGTATTAATGTAGTTACTAAAATTGTTACGAGAAATTAATATATAAAAGTTTAGTCAAAATTATTTTTGTGTTATATCTTAAAACTTTTGAGAGTTTATTTATGAAATCATTTGATGATAAAACTTAATATCTTAAATACTTTTAGATGTTTCTCTATTAAAATTAGAGACCATTACTTAAAGAATTTTACTTAAATTTTGTTCATAGAATAAGTAAAGGATAAATCCTCACTTTAGTCTTACAAAATGTAATTTAATTAAAGTTAGTTTTTTAAAATTTTAGTCATTAAAATTAATAATAGTTAATCAAATTAGTTTTTATTGTTAAAATATATTAAAATTAAATATAAAAGTGACGATTATGTGACAGTTTTTTTATATTTTATAATAAATAAAAATAAAATAGTTTTTATCTAAATCTCAAACATTATTTTTATTAAATTATTTTTATAGTCTATCATGAAATATTATATTTTTTTAACCTATGTTTTCCGGTGTATTTTATTTTTACTTCTATATCTTTTTTTTTATTTTAACTTTGGTGCCTTTATGATACATATTTTTTAAAATTTTAATTTGTATAATTTTTATATAATGACTAAAATAAAAAAATAGATAATGTATAAAAACCACAATGAAAAAAGTATATTTTGTATAGGTATTAAAATAAAAACATTAAATATGAGATAATGGTTAAGTAACAAAAGTTATTGTTAGAAAATATTTTTTACATTAAAATAATATTTAAAAGTAATGTATAAAGACTATTTTAAATGTTGCTTGATGACATCCATGAGAGACTTTTACTTTGATTCATTGTAACTTAATTTCGAATACAAAGTTGATACGGTAAATAATTATGTTTTTATGGATAATAGCCAGAATCGTTTTTTTAAATGTCAACCAAACACAGACAAGTTTTAATAATTACACATTTAATAATAAGCTTTATGAACTTTATTTAAAATAACAATATATATGCATTATTGTTTAATTATGCACTCAGCAAGGATTAATCTAACTGTAAAGTCACAAGTGATGTAAAGGAGGAGACATACACAAATATCTTGCTTAACCATCTTCTTTTGTCTCATTTAATTGATTTTTTCGCAACATAATTGGCGATTTTCAAGTTTCTTCAAAGTTACGTGCTCCATTTGGCTGCAAATGAAAGAAAAAAAAAATAGTAGTTTTATTCAAGTTATTAAAGTTCAAAAGTAAATTTAAACAAACGCATGCAAGGTGTTGAACCCACAGTATCGACTAAATTCTCATTTTGATCTTCAAGAGAGTTTGGGTATTGCATTTTAATCCCTAAAAAATTAAAAATATCACGTTAGTCCTTAACTTTCATCTCCTTCAAGCATTTAAGTCCCTAGACCCAAATGTTATTAATACACAGTAACAAAATGCTGACATGCCACATTAAGTGATATGTGTCATTGCTTATTGAAAAAATGACGTTGACATGTCACGTTAAGTAATACACGTGTCATTGATTACATGGCAAAAATAATGCCGTATGTAATATAGTGTATGATTTGGTTTCATTTTAGTCCTTAAGATTATAACTTGTCAGGTATTTTAGTCTCTGATATTGTCACCGATGGATATTTTAGTCCCTGAAATTGTCACCAACAAATATTTTAGTTCGTGAGATTATAATTCGTTACTTTTTGGGTTTGTTTTGCTTTCATATTTGTTACCACTTCCTTCTTCTTCCTCTTTCTCACCCTCCTCTTACTCCTCCTCCTCTTTCTTTTCTACACTATTTTCTTCATCTTGTTCTTTTTCTTCATATTTGTCTTTGTGAACAGGTGATTCCCAAAAGTTATTAGCCAAAGTTGTCAATTTGACAGGATCATATCTACACCTAATCAACAAAAGAGCATTCTTTGGAGGAATACATATGCTAACTTTTGCTTTCTCTTCTTCTTCTCCTCCTTCTACCAACTCAATCTCTTTGTCCTTTCTTTCCCCTTCTTGCTAAGCCATCAACCATCTTGCAAATGCAACTCCACATGAACCTTCTCTATCATCTCCTCTACCAAATCCTCTTTCAACTAAACCCCCACCATCCTTCTCCTCTTTCTCTCTCTTAAGGACAAAAATGCTCGTTGGTGACAATCTCATGAACTAAAATGTTCGATGAGTTATAATCTTAAAGACTAAAATGAAACGAAAACATATGCTATACCACATACAACATTATTTTTGTCGCGTAATCAATGATACGTGTCACTTAACGTGACATGTAAGCATTATTTTGCCATGTAAGCAATGACATATGTCACTTAACGTGACATTTCAACATTTTGTTATTGTCTATTAACGGCGTTTGGGTCTAGGACTTAATGTCAGGCCTGTAATATATTATTGAGAAAATCTGTAATATTTTGTACTCAATAAATGTTAATTGAAGGATTATTTTGTATTGAAATAGATTTATATGGAGTTTTAAAAAAAAAAGGTGAACAATGTGCGTGAACAGTGACAGTGTGAACAGTTACTCTGGCGTGAACAGATGCAAAATTTTTTTCCTATAAATAGGGATCCTTACATGAAATTTTCACTTCTTCATACTTCTCAAAGGTTCCTAGGCCATATACCACCATTTTCTCTCATATTAAACCCTCCTAAACTTAGATTTCTCTTCAGATCTGTGATTCTGCATCTATTCTAAGGGATTTGAAGTAAGTTTCTCTAAGTTTGAAGTTAGATTCATCGTTCGTTTCTCTTCTCCTTCTCTTTCTCATAAAAGTTCATGGTGTTATTAGGAGAGACTCCGTTCTAAAGCCAAATCTTCGGTGAATCTTGTGTTAAAAAAAATAATATTTAGTAGATTTGGTGTGGTATGATATGCTATTAAAGAAAGGTTTGAGTTGGTTTTGTGTATTATAAATTAAATATAATATTATGTTGTTCTGTTGGATATTTATCATAAGGAATTATGTTTATTTTGAATGAAAAGTGATTTTTATACTTATATTCTTCGTTATTTATTTATCTCAAATAAGTAAGTGGTGTAAAAATAATATTCTTGGTTCCTTGTAAAAAAGGGTCGTGGCATTTTAGTGGTATCAGAGCATGGTCTAGGTAAACCTACGGGATTATGTTACTAGGCTTTAGTTGTGTATTGCATTTAGTGAGTTCTAGCTGTGAATCATATAGCAAAATTTCTAAGCACAAAGTTGTGAGGGAACGAGCTTGATCACCTTGGTTCTCTGGCACAACATGTGTAAGATGTTTTGGGTATATGATTTTGGGTGAGCTTTAAGTGAGTCATACTACATGAATAGGTTGTTAAGCTAAGCTATAAATGATTGTTGAAATAAGTGTTTGCTATGCTATGTGAATATTGAGAATGTTGATGTGATGTTGTTCTTAGTTAGTTAAATTGTTGTAATACGTTTGGTTTGAATATCTCACTATAAGTTGAATCGATGTGTAAAAGTTATGCTGTGATGTTGCTGAATGCGTAGATTATTGGTAATCCAAGCTAGTTTTACTTTGTGTGTTAAAGATGGCTAGACCTAGAAGATCTACTATAAACTGTGACAAAGCTAAGAGAACACTAACTAGCAAGTGTACTAGGTAGTTGTAGTAAGTAATGAAATTTAAAATTTAGTTTAAGTCCCAAGTATCGTCCTCAGGGATTAGTTCTATCAATTACCTCTTCACAAATCAATAACTAGTTGAGCTAAATAAAATTTGGAGTGTTTTAAATCATTTAAGAGCAAAAGCAATAAACTGTAGAAATAAGAAAATAACAGCAAAATAGAGTGACGAATTTAGAAATGAAATGATATGTGAATAGAGTTAGGACTCATTTCACCTCTTCATCATCTGCAAAATGGAAGTAGATCTGAACTCTAAGTTCCTTAATTGATTGATGATCAATTTCACTTGATTAATCAAAGTTCAATTCCTTGACACATTGATCTAAATATTCAATTAACTACCATAATTCCTTAGGTGTAAATCAATCAAACATTGCATTAGGCATTGGAAATTAAGAGATCACAAGATCATGATTCTTATCCCTAAGATATCCATAACCTTGACATTCAATTCAAATATGAGAATTTAACTCAACTTTCATTGATGAAAATCCTGTAGGTTCAATTCAATTGAATAGCTAATTCAAGAATTGCATTAAGAAAAGAATTAAGCATTCAATACAATCAAGATCTTAAAATCCAGATCCACAATCAATTTACAATATCAAAATCGGATCCATCAATCCATAACAAAAAGAAATCAGAACATGTTCGTAGAAGAAAAAGAGAGAGAAAGAGTAGAAGAAGAGGAGCTACATAATTTCTTTATAAATCCAATCCCCAACCTGATTCCTCAAGGTCCAGAGCTTGGAAGTCACCCTCAATCTTCCTCTCTAACTCTCCGGAGGTGTGAAAATAAAAAATGAGAAAAAGATCCCAAGTTTCTGGGCTAATCTCTTATTATAGAATTGTTTGCCTTTCTGGCGTGATCACTATTTTTCATAAAAGTAGCAATGCAAAGGTTCGTGGTCTGTGTGTGTTCACTTTCATGAACAATAGGAGTCATGCGCAGCTTACTTCGCTAGAGGGCTTTCTGGAAAGATCACTTTTGTAAACAAAAGTGATCACGCGCAACTTGCTTTGCTAGAGGCTTCTCTAGAACGATCACTATCATCAGCAATAGTTATAATGCAGGATCTCTTCTTCATGAGCGTTGTCACTTTTGTGAGAAAAAGTGATAACACACAAGTCGACCTTCAATATTAGGCTTTGGAACGATCACTTTTGCAAGGAAAAGTGATCACGCCCAACTCTTGCTTCACTAAACCTTGTTCCTTGATTCCAATTTTGCTACTTTCTTCTACTTTCTCTCTTGATCCTCCAACCTTATGATCTCAGCTCAAAGTTTCCTGCAAAACTAACAAAATTACATCAAAATTCTATCAAATTCACAAAATTTAAATTTATTAAAGACAACAATTTACTTTATTGAACTTTTATATATTTTTGTGCAGTTTTCACTTTCCAAATTACATTTTCTATAAAAAACAACCTAGAAAACTACATAAAAACCTAGTAAAATTTGCATTTATCATAAACCCTCCTCCTACGGATGTGAACCAGATGACTCAAGCCATAGAGGCCATGACAGCTATTGTGAGGCATAGTCTAGATATGATTAAACAACAATAAGCTGCAAACTAAGCCGCTGCTGCAGTACAGGCAGCAACAACTATTGTCTCAACTGCATCTCCTCCTAAATACCAAGGGTTGTCAAAGTTCAGGAAGAACGATCCTCCTTAATTCATGGGGGTGGATGGACTAGATGTTGGTGAACTCTGAATTAGGGAGATTGAGAACATCTTCCTGACCATGGGTTGCACCAAGGAGAGGAAGGTGTTATATGCTGCGTATATACTGACAGGCGACACAGAGATGTGGTGGCACAGAGCTCATGCTATGCTGGAAGGCTGGGGTGAAGTCATCACTTGGGTTATGTTTAGGAGTAGCTTTCTGGGGAAGTTCTTCCTTTCTCATGTTCGTGTGCTAGGGAGCGGGAGTTTCTAAGCTTGGTGCAAGGGAACTCATCAGTCTGTGAGTATGCTGATGAATCCATATTTTTACTAATATTTTAGTGTATTTCTAACCCATTTGATAAGGAAAATACATAAGAAAAGCAGAAAAATTCAAAAAAATAGAATGATTGAAAGTTTTCTTTTAATATGTAGTTATTTTAGCATTTGTGGAATTTATGCTTAGATCTTAAGAAATTAATCTTGTTTTTGTAGGAATAATCTGAGCAAAAGTCATGGAAATGGAAGATCAATAGAAAGGAAGAGAACGAATAGCAATTCTGAACTCCAAAACACAAGAACAATGGAATACAAGCTGGGTGTGATCACTATTGTCAGTGAAAGTGATAACTCTAGACATGAAAGAGGAATACATACTGGGCGTTAACACTTTTACCAGTGAAAGTGATTGTTCCAGGGCTTAAAAGAGAAAGGGAGTCTGGGCGTGGTCATTCTTACAAGCGAAAGTGAGTGTTCCAGAGAGTTACTCAGAAGAACAAGCTTTGTGTTAACACTCTTGCTGGCAAAAATGAGTGTTCCAGAGAAGGCAAAATTTCAGCAAGCTCTGCGTTAACACTCTTGTTGGCGAAAGTGAGTGTTCCAAAGAAGGCAAGATTTCAGCAAGCTCTGCGTTACCACTTTTACCAGCAAAAGTGGATGTTCCAAAGAGGAGTGTATCAAGGCAAGTTGTGCGTGGTCACTCTTGCTCTAGAAAGTGATCACGCGCAACCACTTGACCTCCTGCGTTGCAACTCTTAGCAGCGAAAGTGATAGTTCCAGTTTCTAGAAACTACATGAGCTTCTGCGTGGCCACTGTTATCAGCAAGAGTGATAACGCATAGAATCAAGATTTCTATAAATACCTGTTTTAAGCTCAGAACTCAGAGTCTTTTGTTCATTTTTGTTTTTTCTGTTAGATTCTCGTTAGGAGAGAGTGAGAGAGAGGATTGGGATTGAATCTCGAAGCTTCAAGAAGAGGCATTGGATTGAAGCTCGTGGCTATGACTTTACTGAGTTTCTTCTCTTCTTCTCTTTCTTTCTCTTTCCCTGTTACAATGTCTACTTAATTCTTCGTAGTTAGGAGTTTATGGAACTTGAATTGATGTATTGATTCGACATTTGCTTCTGAAATTTGAGTTTTTGGATTAATTAAATTGTTAATTCTGCTGTTATTGCACTCTGTGAATGGAAATTCGTATGGTTAATCAAAGAGGAACATTTACCAATGGAAGTTGGATTTGCTTCTCTGATCTAAGTTAGCAATCAGAATTGGGGATTTCTTAGGGATAAGGAGACCTAATACTGCAATTCCACGGTTCTAAGTCTTAATGCAACTTGAAATTGAACTTCACCTAAGGGATTAGGGGGTTTAGTTGCTTGTTAGGGTCAATAATTTAAGGAATTAAACTTTGACTATTAAGAAGAGAAACTAATTGGCAATTAACCAATTACTTGAATGTTCAGAGGCATAATTGAATTGATATTGACATTCTTGTGAAATAAATTACTAACTATTCTTCACTCATTTCTAATCACAACTTTCATACTTTGTTTTTACTGCAAGTTTCTTACCTTTTGATTGTTCCTGCTCTTGACTTCTGAATGTTACAAATCTTCCAATTTTGTATGGCTCAAATGGTTATAGTTCTGTGAACTGATAATTGATTTCCTAATTCCCTGTGGAGACGATATTCTGATCTTAAAAATTACTCATTACTTGCTGCAATTCCTAGTGCACTTGCTAGTGTTTAGAGATTGTAACAACATATGCAACACAGTTTGAGTAGCTCTACAAATTTTATTCTCACCCAACCTCAAAGGAGTGGAGATGTCAGAGATTTATAGATGGGTTGAGAATTGACATAAAGAGGATTTTGATCCCGTTGAGGATTACAGAGTTTGCTGACTTGGTGGATCAAGCCACCATTATAGAGTTGGGAAGGCTCTATCTAGTAGAGCTGCTAACAACTATGGTAATGAAGGTAAAGGTGCCAAGAAGGGCTCTTATAGTCGGCTGCCATGCCAGCAGTAGTCCCGACTATCTTAGTCAAGGAGATCGACAGCATCAGCCCCGGTCTGGTGCTAGTGGAAACTGCTACTTCTGCATTTTAGCTTAAGGGAGCAGCTTCTTCAGCTCCTAAAGCCTCAGTGCCATAGACTGTCAGATGTTTCAAGTGTGATGGGCCACACTACCTGAATTAGTGCCCACAGGCTGATGTCAGAGTTTGCTTCTCGTGCCAGTAACTAGGGCACCTTGTTAGGGACTATCCTACACCTAGTAAGGCAGTTTCATCTTCTGCTAGGACCTTGCACGCTGTGACGCCTAGAGTGACCAGAGCTCCAACGACAACCAGATCGAGAGCAATTAATAAAGATACTTTTTTTCTTCTTCTTCCTTTGAGTTCTCAATTCTTCCTCAAAGAGAAATTAAGAAAGAGACTTCCTAATTTGGCCAGATATCATGATCATGATGATGAGAAGTTCAGAGAAGATAAACTATTTTGGTTGGGAGAAAGAGAACGTGTAATCTAACCACTTAGAATAGTGGTCTGGTTAGATCTTTTAGTAGGAAACTATTTAGGATTGAGTGAAGGAAGATTTTGATTTGAAGGTGGGTGTAATTGAAGGTTAGGGTAGAAAGGTTTCAATTATGTGGGTTTGTGTGGATGGCTGAGATTAAATGGGAGGAGAGGAAGGTTTAGAGACAAGGATTGAGGCAACAATTCTATCATGATTGCTAAGGATATGATATTTTTGTAAGGGCTTAAACTCCATACTTTACACATAGAGTCGATCTTCTCAAATAGCTTATCAACTTCAACAAAGGCTTGATGCACTTTTCCTATTTCTTCATGCTCTTAAAATAATCGTTGTTCTTGAGAAGTGATTGTATGTAGTGGAGTGTCATAGCCATGAATTATTCCAAGATCAGTTTGTAGTTGAACAATATTTTCATTGACTTGAGCATACCATGTAATTGGTGTTTGATTTCTTTTGCGAGTTTAGGGTTTAGGGTTTAATGCATAATCATTATTGGTAGGTTAACAAGTACATTCAACAATGGATGAAAGATGTAAAGCTGATAAGCCACAAGTGCATAGTTATATCATAAGAATATCATATTCACGGGGATTGTGTACTTTAAGTACTAGTTAATTTTAATTTCTACTATTAAGACACAATTGGAATTTAGTTTGATATCTATAAAGATAAAATAATTAAATAAAAAAATTAAATACAATCAACAATGAGACTAACAAGGTATGTATCAAGAATCCAAATATTTCCACGAATTAGGTTAATTTAATCCCAAATTTTAAGGCTAAAATGATATTTTCTCTTTCCATACTTGAATTATTTTTAAAGATTAATTAGACTAAAATAATTATTATTTTCTTTTGTGTTTATCATCGTATAGTGCCTAATAGAATCAAACCCTACGTTTGTAGTGATTGAAGTCAAATTAAACCCATTAAGATAGTTAGTAATTTTAGAACCTTATAAGTTTGTGACAAAAAGAATTAATGTTGTTTTATTATTTCTAAAAATAGAGTTCTTTCAATTTGATGCCGGATCAGTATTAATCTATAATTAGCTTGTAATTAGATGTTAATAAGTTGGTAAGAACGTTTATTGAGCAGTGCCACGTGTCAATAGGTAGTGGCTTTGAAAGGTTGTTAATTCTGTTAAGCTTCCCTTACGCTAATAATATCATAATCTCTTTCTGATTGGGATTCTCTTCTTCGACCTTGGTTCTTCGGTTTTGTTCCTAAATCCTAGAACTATAACAATTGGTATCAAAGTGGCACCTTCCAAATTCATCTCTAATGGTGGAAAACACCAGAAACCAGACCCTTCTTCATGAAACAGAAGAACGTTTAAGCTCGAAGTTGGACAAGGAATTCTTGGTGCTTGCGGGTTTATTGCGACAGACGCTACGACAAGATATGGATGAACTCCTTCAGCAACGCATACTAGGGCATTCTCCATATCCCAGCACTGGAACTCTGAATCGCGGTGACAAATCTTCTTCCTATTCTTGTAATACACATTTAATAAGGCTCGAATTTCCTAGGTTTAATGGTATGGGGGGTTAAAAGCTAGCTAGTTCAATGTGAGACTTTTTTCTCAGTGGATAACACTCTAGATGATTTCAAGGTTAGATTGGCTGTGGTGCATTTTGAAGGAAAGGCATTACAATGGCACAGTGCTTATGTTAGGACGGTGGGGTTGGGAAATCTTCCTTCTTGACAAGACTATACTCACATTTTGTTAGATAGATTTGGTGAAATTTGTGAGGATCCTATGGCTGAGTTGATGAGGTTAAGAAAAAAAGGGTCTGTGATAGAATTTCATGAACAGTTTGATGCCATTGTATTAAAGGTTGAATTGTCTGAGGAAAGCTTTTTCTTTAGCCAGGATGTATGAATCTGCTGTTACTGCTAACCCCCATTAGAAACTATTCTCCAAATCAATCAAACCCAGTACCTCTTCTAAACCACCCTTGTTGCCAACACCCCCTAAGCCATCAGACACATCTAAGACCAAAACACACACTACAAAAAACCTTACACCTTCCTACATGAATGAAAGGAGAGCAAAAGGGTTATGCTATTTTTGTGATGAGCCCTTTACACCAGAACATAGTTTGACACATAAGAAACTTCATATACATGTTATGGAGGTTAATGATTACTCCAATTCTGAGGTGGAGGATATTATGGGTGAGGATTTGGTTGTCTCTTCACCTAATGAACCACTAATATCAGTTAATGCTTTAATGAAGACTGCTAGTTTCCGAACAATGAGGGTCACAGGTTATTACAAGAAAAAACCTCTTCACATCCTCATTAACAATGACAGTACTCATAATTTTTTAGATGTGCAGGTGGCCAAAAAAATGGGATGTAGAATTGACATGATTCCCTCTTTAAATGTAATTATTGCTGATAGGACTAAGGTTCAAATTTTGAATGTGGTTAAGAGTTTTACATGGATAATCCAGAATGCTAGCTTTTCTTCTGATATGATGTTGCTACCCTTAGGCTGTTGTGACCTGGTGCTTGGGGTGGAATGGTTGATAACTCTTGGTGACATTAATTGGAACTTTGACAAGCTAACTATGGAGTTTTTAACTCAAGGGAGGAGACATGTCCTGAGAGGGGCTTCTAATGCTAGGCTTAAAACAATGAAGAAGCAGCGATTGCATAAAATATTTTCTTTTGGTGTGCATGTGTCCATGTTGTAGTTGTGTGATGGGGAAGAAGATCTGTTGTTGAATTCTCTTACCACTCATGCACCTGAAGTTACCATGCCTACTAGTGTCGTAGATTTGCTAGACAGTTTTGATGACATTTTCCAAGAATCTACTAGCTTACCTTCTATGAATAAAAGACCTTATAGATACACTAAAAACCAGAAGGATATTATCGATGGTTTAATGAAAGAGTATTTGCAGTCAGGCATAATACAAAACAATAGTACTCCTTATTCTAGCCCAGTTGTGTTGGTGGGGAAAAAAGATGGCAGTTGGAGGCTTTGTGTGGATTACAGGGAGTTGAACAAGGCTACAGTGAAGAATAGATTTCCAATTCCCCTTGGTGATGATCTTCTTGATAACTTACATGGTTCTAAGCTGTTTTCTAAGATAGATTTGAGGGCAGGCTACAATCAGGCGAGGATGGATTTAAGGATGTGTACAAGACAACCTTTAAGACTCATGCAGGTCACTGTGAATACCTGGTTATGCCTTTTGGCTTGACAAATGCTCTAGCCACATTTCAAGGTCTTATGAATTCTGTATTTCTTGAATATTTGAGGAAGTTTCTGCTAGTATTTTTTTTATGATATTGTCATCTATTGTAAATCATTAGAAGATCACTTATTTCACTTACATATTATCTTTTCTATCATGAGGTCCAATTCCTTGTATGCCAAAAGATCTAAATGCTATTTTGCTGTAGCTAGAATGGAATCTAGGACATTTTATTTCAGGTGATGGCGTTGCAACTGATCCAGCAAAAATTGAAGTAGTTAAACAATGGCCTCTTCCCCAATCTTTGAAGCAGCTAAGGGGATTCCTTAGGCTAGCTGGGCACTATAGAAGGTTTGTGCATAGATATGGAATTGTGGCAAAGCCTCTTACTAACATGCTTAAGAAGGATAACTTATGTTGGACTCAAGAAGCTAAGTTAGCCTTGCAGAAATTGAAGGATCTATTAATCTCAACACCTATCCTTACTCTACCTAATTTTGAGAAGGAATTTGTAGTAGAGGCAGATGCCTCAGGTACATGTATTGGAGCTATTTTGATGCAGGATAATCACCCCATAGCTTTCATCAGTAGAAGCTTGAATATGTAGCAACAGTCCCTATCCACTTATGAGAAAGAATTGCTAGCTGTTGTCTTTGCAGTGCAGAAGTGGAGACATTACTTATTGCCTACGAAGTTTGTCATCCGAACAGATCATAGGAGCCTAAAATATAATTTGGATCAGAGATTAACTACATCATTCCAGCAGAAATGGTAGGTAAAGCTCATGGAATTTGATTTTTGTATAGAGTACAAACAGGGCCAGGAGAATTTGGGTGCAGATGCATTATCTAGAGGCGGCTTGGTTGAGTGTAATGTTATGTCTATGGTTCAACCTAATTCAGATATGATCACTAGAATTAAAGCTTCCTGGCAATCTAATTCAGATGTTCAAAGATTGATTTCTGAGTTACAAATTGATCCAAGTTCCCATAAGCACTTTTCTTGGGATAGGGGGAATTGAGGAGGAAGGGTAGGGGAATTAAGGAGGGGACATTTTGAAATGGCTACACTTTTCAACTTGTGGAGGCCATTTTGCTAGAGATGCAACTTTGCAAAGAGTCAAGGTAGTGGTCTTTTGGAAGGGAATATCCAAGGATGTTAAATTGTTCATTCATCAGTGCAGCACTTGTCAAAGGTACAAATATGACTATGCTGCGTACCTTGGGCTGCTGCAACCTTTACCTATACCTGAGTAGGTATGGCAACACATTACAATGAATATCATAGAGGGTCTTCTTGACTTGTGGGGCAAACAAGTTATTTTTGTAGTGGTTGATAGGCTCGCTCAGTAAAGCTGCACACTTCATGGCTTTCCATCATCCTTATTTTGTTGCTGATGTAGTTCAGAGTTTTATGGACAATGTCTTTAAGCTATATGGGTTTACTAACTCCATAACAAGTGACAGGGATCCTATCTTTATTAGTCGCTTTTGACAGGAGTTTATGGCTTACCAAGGAGTGTAAGTCCAGTTGTCTACTGCCTATCACCCACAAACAGAGGTGTAGTATGAAGTGGTTGATAGATGCTTGGAAACTTATTTGAGGTGCATGTGTTATGACAGTCCTAAACAATGGTCCAAGTGGCTTCCTTTAGCTGAGTGGTGGTACAACACAACCTACCACAGTTCAATTAAAGCCAGCCCCTATGAAATAGTGTATGGACAAGCTCCACCTGTTTACCTTCCTTATTTGCCCGGTGAATCTATAGTAGAACTGGTGGACAGAAGTCTGTAGAAAAGGGAAGAAATACTCAAATTGGTGAAATTTCATATAAGAAGAGCTCAAGACAGGATGAAGCAGCTAGCAGATAAGCATAGGACTAATAGGAAGTTGCAGATTGGAGATTTGGTTTATGTGAAGTTACATCCCTATAGACAGGTTTCTGTGTCCTTCAGAAGCAATGCTAAATTGGCCCCTAAATACTATGGTCCTTATCTTGTTTTGGATCAAATTGGTGTAGTGGCTTACAAGGTTCAACTTCCTTCTAATTCTCCGATCCACAACATGTTCCATTTCTCACAACTTAAGAAGTTTGTAGGAGAAGTGCCAACATTTGTTAATTGTCCAAGCACTGATGAAGAAATCACTCGTAAAAAGTTTGAAGCTATACTCGACAAGATGACAGTAAAAAGGGCTGATAAGGCTGTTTTACTATGACTTGAAGAAGAAGTTTCCAGGATTCGATCCTTGAGGTCAAGGATTTGCTCAAGTAGGAGGAATTGATGCAGGATCAGTATTAATCTATAATTAGCTTGTAATTAGATGTTAATAAGTTGGTTAGAAGGTTTACTGAGCAGTGCCACATGTCAATAGGTAGTGGCTCTGAAAGGTTGTTAATTTTGTTAAGCTTCCCACTTGGAAAAGCTATTAGAAGTTATTAGCAATAATGGCTAGATATAACTGCTAGATATAGTGAGAGGATGGATACTCATATAGGAGATTTTTCCATTACTTCTAAAAACTCTCTGAAATCTTTCTTTTTACGCTAATAATATCAGAATCTCTTCCTGATTGGGATTCTCTTCTTCGACCTTGGTTCTTTGGTTTTGTTCATAAATCCTAGAACTACAACACAATTCATCCTCTAAAACCTAAGAACATGTGAAAGAGCTGCCAACAGAATCACAATAATAAAAAGACTCATAATTGAATAAAGATATTCAAGTATAGAAAAGGGAATTAAGAATTAAAATATTTCCTTGGAATTTTCAACTGAATTATTCCTAGATTACTCTACCAAGTCAAAATTTGTGAAGTTAATTTGAAAGCTCAAGACATATCTTTTTCAGTATATTTTCTTCAGTAAGATCCTTAATATTTTGATTATCTCAATATTTGTTTTTGGTTTAGTCATTTGTAAAATTATTAAAAAAATATATTAGTTTTTCATTAGATCACAAAATTATTTGTTTGTGAAAGAACATTGTTTTCTAAATAAATTAAATTTCTAACGTATTTTTTTTTGCAATCCTTTATTTAAAAATTCATTTATTTTGAATCTTAAATTATTTGTTGCAACGAATCAATTAAAGTTTGCTTCCAATTGGTTAAAATTTCTTTTAATCAATTAATTCTTTGAAACTTTCACAGTATAATAGAAAATTCGATTAATTACTGTTCTAATTAATTAAATAATTGAATTTGGATCTTCTACAAACATTTCGTTTTATATATAAAATGAGAAAGAAAAATCAATTTCACAGCAATGTTCAAATTCATCAAGAGTCCAAATTTTAAAAGTTTTTGCAAGTTAAACTCACTAAACATAATCAAAATTTAAAATTCATACCAGCCAGTTTGGATTCACATTTTCACAGCCAATTGTCAGCCGTCCCTCTAAATGCTACTTTGGTTGACTGTGCCGTTGAAGGAAAGTGGAACATATTGACTTAACTTCTCAAGTTCATGCCAAGATACAATTTACCGAGCTTTATGTGTTCTTGTACATGTTCAAGTTTAGTCATTCACTTCTGAGTAAATTCAAGGATCTAGCGTATGGGTACAGATCTATTGTAAGTTGTATTTTATTTTATTTTATTTTTTTGCCTAATAAGTTGTCTAATGTCTGGAATTTTTTTCTTGGTTGAAATTACGATTATTTAATGACAACTTGCTCATGTTCATTAAGATTATTCACTCGTGAAATTGGGGCACATCTATCAAGATTTCACTCTGCCATGGGATTAATTCCATAGGCCACTTGGGAATGATAAACGTTGACTCCACCTGTAATTTACAAAAGAATGATGTGATCGACACTACTCAGGATGCGACATTACATCTTATAAAATACAACTGTACAAAAACACAAATTTCCTATTGCCCTTTGGCAGCAGCTAGCTGTTTCATTAGGTTGAGCACCTCAATTCCTTTTGAAGCCAACTGATCTTTAAGCTTCCCTGCAGCTTCTCCGTATCTCTTATTCATTAAAACTGATTCATCGATTGCTTCCTTATATCTACAACGGAAAGCATCTAGCTTTGCTTGTGTTCCACGTAGTCGCATTCGTAGCTTAGACCTCTCTTTATTGTTTGTTACTTCATCCTGTTCATGAAATTAGAAGTTAAACATTTTACTAATGTCAACTTCTAAGCATCGGACCACTCCAAAGCTTAAGGTGGGCCAACACTTGCTCATCCAAACACACAATACAATTTGAATCTGAATATTCAATCCACATACTGTCATACCCTGAGAAAGCTAGTGCCTTGGCAATTGGTATATGTAATAATAAACAAAAAGCCACATTTGAAATGGCCAACCCAATATAGTACTTACTGCAAGCCTTTTGACTTCCATACAGGAAATTTTCTGACTCAGTTCCTCAACGTGGACCTTTGCCTTTGATACCTGAAAAAGAATGTAATTGTGATTTCTGCAATTAGTAATAATCAAAAGAAAATCTTATCAGCAAATACCTCATCCAGGCAATGCTTATGCAGAAATTCCATTTCCATTAGATGTTTCGGTTGATCTTCCATCTCAATCGTCAATTTGTCCTTCTCTTTTGTCACAACATATAGTTTGTTCTTGAGATTCTGTTAAGTAACTTGATGTTTCAGTAAAACTTATATTGCACAGATTCTGAGACCCATTTTTATTCCCTAGTCCCCCACCCAAGTTAAAAATACATTGACAATATTCTATGGACAATCTTCCTTAAGTAGTAAAAGTGAAGGATAAACCTGAAACTCATTAAAATTTTTTGACAAGGTATCTAGCTCTCCCGGGTGTGATAAAATATCTCCTTTATGAAGAACATGCATTTCCCTCTGAAGGTCATTTGCTTTCTCTTTCTCAGGATCATGTAGCTCATGCTCCAAAGATAGCAACTCATAATTGGCTTTTGGCATCTACAATACATGCCAATATGGTAGTGACAATTATGCCTTGCAGTAAATGACAAGCCTATTAAATTATTAACATATATTCCTTACTTCTCTGGATTGTTTGCTCTCAGCATTGACTGTTTCAAGGTGAATTTTCGGTTGATCCAACTCTAAAACCTTTTCCCTGTAGCCATAAAATAACACGAAAGGAATAGTGATTTAATTTATCGGACAGTTAATGCTGGCAAGTCATATTTGAAAAATAAAACAAATCAGCGAGTGGCAAATAGGGAGACTGTATTGACTACTCAAGCATTTCTAATTGGAAGTAACCAATGGAAACCACACAAGTCAAATATGGCTAAAAGGCAAAAGATGACAAGTTAAGATGGGTCGCATGTAAATTTTAGATAAGAAAAGGATGAGGGGAATGGAATTACAGCTGCATTACAACTTAACTAAGTCCACCGTTTTAAATTCTGTTTCAATTTGTCATAAAAAATCAACGTGTAAATGAACATCCCAAACCAAGAATTGTAGGATTCACAACTTTTCTATATTTCTGAGCCACTACCATCACCCTCCAGTCAAAGATAGCAAACATAGGCACAGACCAGCAGAAAATAATAAAGCCTTTTTCTCTTGGTGCTTGATTGCATTTTCATTTTCTCTAGGTAGCAAAATTGGCTCTTGCTGATTTTCTTTTACCTAAAACTCCTAAAATCTCATTTTCTACTCAATCTTTACAAATTAAATCAATTAAAGTTTCTTTTAGTCAAAACTAACCAACCAAACTATCAAATTTCATGCCAAAAAAACTCAATTTCCCCATTTCAAAGCCTAGTTCCACATCTAAAATCCTTCAAAGTTTATCTCGTTTCCACTAAATTTAATACTTTTGAACTCAAGCATTGTTGATGTCCAGTTGCAGAATGACCCTTGTATTTGTCAGAACAAGTGTGATTACTGTTACTGGGTAACAAGAGAAAATGTCTCAATGTAATCAAAGCCATGCTGCTAATGAAATCCCTATGCAACAACGCCAGCCTTGTTTGTAGTTGTTAATGGAGTCATTTGGAATTTTCTTTGATTCTGAAGACCATTTGCACATAGCCTTCTTGTAAGGTGGAAGGGTAATCAATGTCCAAGTATTTTTGGCAAGAGTTGAGTATTCAGCTTGCATGATTGATCAAAGAGAACATGCTTGAAAGAAAGTTCCACGAGACAAGATAAGAGTGGGATTGAGATGAGGCTTGCAAATTTCTGATTTTGATTTCGATATACACTGCATTAGATGAGTAAGCTGTAAAGAGTGGTTTAGGGGAGTTTGCAAAGGTTAAGGGTCAGAGTTAGATGCAGTGATGCTGTCAGATGCAAGAGGTTTGCTGGCAACAGTTGGAGCATTAGAAGGTGAAGAGAAATAAATAACAATCAGAGGTGAATGATGGCAATTGAGAGGACAAAGTCGAAGAGATGGGGGTGGGAAACAGACTTGAATAAGGTAATCTCCATTGAATAGAACATCCTTGGAAATATACAGCTTGCCGTTAGATGAGATGCAGAGAGAAAATGCTAGTTTATGTTGATTGCTGGGACTTATAAAAGGATAGCATGCATAGCCAAATGTATGAAGTGAGAGATAATACAATCTGTTAGTTTAGTGAATGGTACTTTTCCATTGATTAATTGTGAAGGCAATCGATTGATAAGGTAGAGGACAGTGATGAAAGCATGGTCCCAAAACTTGAATGGGAGTGAGGCATGAGACAAAAATGAGTCCCATCTCATCAATGTGGTGATGTTTTCCGCCCATGGTTCCATTTTGATGATGTGTGTGGGCAAATCACACAATGAATGATACCAAATGATGCTAGCAGCTTCAAGGAGGGTCTGAATCCCCATCACTGTCAGTTTAACTGAATTAATTTAAAAACCATACTTCTACCATGCATTTAAATATTTGAAATATAGATAATGCATTAGACTTGTTTTTAAGGAGATATAGCCGTCTATAGCAAGTGTGGGCATCCACAAACGTTCATTATACACAGCATTATAAGAGTTAAAGGGAAAGCAATGAGCTTTGCCTAAACAAGAAGTTGTACAAAACTTCACTTCTGTTTTATTCATGGTTGGTATATTACAATGTTGTAGTACTGTTTTTGAGAGTAGAAAGATGTGGGTGACCTAATCTATTGTGCCAAACAGTGTTGGAAACGGATCCGGATTCTTTCCCATTATCTTAGGAACTAGACGTTTAACTTAAGTGAAAATGAATTCGATTAGGTGAAAAAGGAGACAGCGATAAATATTTGTTTACCCTCTCTCTCCCACTTCTCTTTCTTCCTATATTGCAAACTTTCTCTCTCTCCACCTCCTCCTTTCTCTTCCCGACTCCCCCACAGCACCCTCCCTAACTCTCCCATCCCCCCTCCACCCACAGTCCACCCTCTCTCGAAATCTCAGCAAACTCCAATGACCTCTCACCTGCTCCCAAGCTTTCCTAGCCTCCACTTGCTCCCCCTCCCTCCCACCTGAAAGACTGTGACTACATGGAAGAGAGGTTATAATTTTTTTTTTGTTTTCTCCATTTTTGCTACGTTCAGTTCCCGTGTTAACAAGAGAGAATCCAGATTTGTTGGAAATGGGGTGAAGCAATAGATACAGTGGGAATCAAATGTGCAATATTAGAGGTCTTATCTGGCAACTACATATGATGAAACTTGTGAAGGTCATCGGCTCCAATTATCACTCCAAAAGCATTCGATGAGATGCCCGGGATTTAACAAAGCATTGGTTGGGGATGAAATTCAAAATATACAGCATTGTCTCATGCAAATTGACTCACTGACTAGAAACTTAGTGATGGATGGTACAAGTAATAGATTGTGAAGAATGAATACAATAGTGTGTAGTTGGAGTGGTGATTGGAGCAGTGAGCTATCGATAGAAGAAATAGGCAAACCTTGGTCATTTTCAATTCAATCTACATTTGATCAGGAACCTCATAAGGTATACTGTGTTGAAGGTTATCCACATGTGCAATTACATGAGGATGATGTGTTGAACCTTGAGGCAAAGATCCAGAAACAGTATTTACAGTGCATGGTTAATAAAGGTCACAAACACATCATAGTCATTGAGAAGACCATCTAAGATTGCATCAATATGGTCACATGCTAGAACAGGATTGCCAATTGCAACTAGTGAGTAAATGATGGCTTTGATTTGAAGTAGATACTCCAAAGCAGAGCAGGAACTTTTCTGTGTTTGGCAAAAGTACAAAAATGAAAAAAATCATGAATTTCATCTCATAGTTGCCAAGAATGATGACATCCAACAATTCAACTAAGAATTGATTCAAAGAGGAAAGATGCCATGAAAATAGCAATTGAGCCAATTGCTGTCACTAGGGACAGCTTTCATTGACTTAGCCAAGATCACAATCTTTCTCGTTGAGAAACTAGGGTGGAATTTGAGGATTGACAACAAATTGATGTAGGCAATGAGCTGTAATTGTAACACCCTAATTTTTATTGCTTTTATTTCAAAATGGAAGAGTTTCTGAAAAAAAAAAAGACGTTCAAGCGAGAATGGATCAAAATTTTTCACCTGTATTTTCGCTCAAGTGAAAATATCAGCAAAAGAGTAGCAAATTTTGTTTGGTTTCATTGCTCAAGTGAGAATTCTCGAGAAAAAGGGCATTTAAGTGACTTTATCATTTTAAAACTTATATCACAAGGCAAATAACCATTCCCATATCACTCTCTGTTCTTTCACTCTCTTCCCCAACTAGAAAACACCACTACTACCCAAATCCCTCTTGCATCCGAGCTGGAATATTTTTTCTTCTTGATTTCAAGTAAGTTATTGAAGCTTAATCTTTTAATCTCACTCTCATTTCATCATTTTCCTTCCACTCAAAAGTTGTCCTACTTTGTAATGCTTAGGGAGATCTTGGTCTTTTGGACAATATCTTCCATCAAAACGTTGCACCTTTCCTTTTGATCTCAAGAAGAACTTGGTCTTCAAGACATTTGTAATCCCTTTGTTGTGAAAAACCTATATCCAGGTAAGGGTAGTTGATTCCAAATCCTAAGTCCTATTTTTGTATTTTGACTTAGAAAACTCAAACGACCTTGTTCTGAATAGCAAAACTCTTGAAATTATAATGTTGAAAATGGATTCTTAGAGTATGAGAAATCTATGTTTTATTTTAGAAATTACCTAGATACAATTTTAATAGTAAAAGTTATGAGCAAAACAAATTTTAAGAAGTTTTCATGAATTTGTTATTTATTATCACGTATGTACTGTTAATGTTGTGAACAATATATGTATTAGAGAATGAAAATAAAAAATGCTAAACTCTAAGATAGGTGATTTTTATTAAGACCCGAGAGAGTGTGATTTCCGGCCATTGTAGTTAGTATCGCGATACTTGCGATGCGAAACGTCACGAATCAGGAATTGAACGATACAAATCGCATGTATGTATCGTTTTTGGATGGAATTGCAGCCAGAATCACAAGAATCGTAAGATTCAATTCTGAATCGCAATATCTAGAACTGCGATGCGATGCAATTGCGAACCAAGTCGCGCACCAGTTGGGTTGGGTCGACGCGACCTGGTTCACTGAAAACCTTTTTTTAACCGTCCCTACCAGACCCATTATATTACGTTGAAAAAAAAAAACCTTTGTTTCTTTGTTCTCTCAACCTTTGTTTTCTCTATTCTGCACCTTCCCTACCAGACCCATTAGAAATAGTGACTTGCTATTAGTTGCTATTATTTTTTGAAGGTATATATGGCTAATTTATGCAGTCATAATCCTTTTTTTTGTGTCATTGTGGCTGATTTGAAGGTATATATATATGGATGATTTATACTATTACAACTTTTGATGTCATTGTAATTGAGATGCCTTGAATCTTTGTACTATGTCTTATTTTATTAATTATACAATGAAGTATTTGATTATAAAGTGTCAATATATGAATGTATTAAATTTTTCTTTATATTAGAATATTTTTTATTATAATTTTAATAATGGTCATGAATCTTATGATTCACAATACGATTTGATTCACGATTCATCAAATAGGATTTCCAATTCACGATTCGAATCTCAATTTAACTACCATGTCTTTGGCAATATATCTGTGATGTGTGAGTTGATTTCAATGTATTTTTTTAAATTGTACGATTGGATTGAATTTGAAGGTGTTTGACCTTCAGCATATTGAATTGATATGTATAATATGATATTTTGAATTGCTGAGAAAGTATAAAATCGATTACATGAGAAAGAGAATTATATGAATAAAAATTTGTGCTTAGATATGTATGTGGAATTGTGATATGTATTAGAACACAATGACTGTGTGATTATAATATATGTATTGTATCATATTAACTGGTGTGATTATAATGTGTTGTAATACATCAACAAATGCAATTATAACACGTGTCATGATTGGCATAATTATAATACACGTATTACGACATACTGATCAGTGTAAAAATGTATGCTATGAAAGAGTGAATATATGTGAAATAAAAGAATTCAGTGTAAATTATCACTGTAAGTTTTCGTATGGATAAGTTTCAGTGCCAATGCCACTCTTAAGTATTCATATGTATAAGTTTCAATGCAAATTGACAATGTAAAGTTCTCGCATGAATAGTTATAGAGATACACTGAGAGTATGGAATAAGAAGTCGATTATGAATATCTAGAGGAAATAAGGGTGGTGAATGCTATTTGCTGATGTGTACACAATTGAAAGCGAAAAGCATTACATGACCTCACACTCGCTTCCTGACTAACACTCTTGACTATATCTTTGTTACGAGGCCGTATAACACACACGTTATATCTGTGTGGTGGTTAATCAGTGGCTATCCATGTCAACTCCTTCATGACTAGGAAAAGCATGTTAACACTGATTTATGGACCCGTGAGTACTAATAGTACCAATAAATGATGGATTCATCAAAATTAAAATGATCAAAGTGGCATGAATTTAAGGTTGTATAATCAAAATTGGTTGAGTGTGAAATTTTGTGTCTTGGTGATTTCAATAAAATTTTTATGAATAGTGTTTTTATTTTAGTACATACTATATTAGATTAATGTTTTCTATATTGTTTGATTGTTTTATAAAATGAGGATTTGGTGGGGCGGGAATACTCACCTTTACAATTATTTTCAAGTAATGAAAATGAAGAAACAAAGAAAGTAGACCATAATAGTATGATCAATGAAGATTGATCCATTATAAGATCATATTCTTAGTTGTATTGTAAGGAAGGATTTACTCTGTTAGGACCTCTGAAGCCCAGATACTTGAAAAATGGCAAAGTACCTGTATCGGACACGTATTTGATACCGATACGTGTCCGATACGCTTAGATACGTACCCCAGAAGTATCGAAAATTAAATTTAAACCCGATACGGTTGGGAAACAGCTTGGATACGATTATAAATAGTCTGATACGGCTGGGAAACGACTCCAAATTGGCTCGGCTAAAAACAATGGTCAGCTTGTAAATTATTTACAATATTGAAACGGGGAGTTTCAATCTGTCTTTCATTTCCCCATTTCAGCTATTATTCTTGAGTTAGGAAGAAAACCAGAACTCACCCAAAAATCAAAATCAGCTAGGATTCAAAACTCACCCATTTTCCCATTTCCCTATTTCCGTTGTTGTTTTGAGGTTTGATTCCGGGCTTCACAGTTCTTGAACTTTCTTCTGAACTTTGTAGCCGTATATCAACGTTGAAATGGAAAGTACCCAGAAAGTAAAGCGAAGAGGATAACCCCGCACAACCATATATCAACCTTCGACCCATTGTATCCTTTCTTCTTCAGCACCTCTGGCGTCGTGTAAGCCGACATTCTGCACGGCGTGAGGAGCATCCCATTGGATCTCTGCTGCTCCGGCAAGACAGAGAGGGCAAAGTTGGAGACCTTGAGTTCCTCGTTCTCGTTAAGGAGTAGATTATCGGGCTTCAAGTCACAGTGGGTGTGTTCTGAACTTTGTTCCTCTTCTCTCTTCTCTGGACTTCAGCAACAATTTTAACGTTGTTTCTCTATTGCTGTAGCGGTAAAATCTTACAAACTTCCTATTCATTTTACAGCAACAAAGTAAAAATGTTATTCTTGCATTTTTCAACAGCTGTATTTGATGACAAAAAATGAGTTTTAGTTTTGACTCTAATTTTAGAATTCCAAATAACTTTGGTTCATTAGATCTTGAAGATGATCATGCTCCACTTTGGGCATTTGTCACTATAAAGGATAAGCTAGGAGATGGAGGAGGGAACAAGCTATGGAGCTGTAATTTTTGTGATAAAGTGGTCAAAAGTTCATACTCAAGAGTGAAAGCACATTTACTTAGAATATTCGGTGCTGGTGTTGCTCTGTCCTAAGGTCACTCCTGAGTACTTGGCTGATTTGAAGAGAATTTGTGAAGAAGCTGAGAATAAAATTAAGCCCAAAACTATCTGACTACCTTCAGCAGCTCCAGCAAATCTAACACATTAATATAAATTAATTATCAATATCTCTTTATAAATATTATTTCTTTAAATTCATGTTAAAGTATCTAAGCCATATCATATCTTGAAATTTAAATTTTTTTCGTATCCCTGTATCTGTATCGTATCTGTGTCGTATCAAGAATCCAGGCTTCATAGGTTAGGACTTATTCCGATTTTGTAATAATTTTTTAGTCCTAATGAAAATTGAAAATGATGTGTACCTATTTTAAGTGTCAATGCTTAGAATATGTAATTATTTTGATAAATCTTGTCATAAATAGTGAACTAAGAGGTATTTGTAATATTCAGTAGGTAATTATTTTACTTGCAATTTACATTCGACTATAGTTAAGAATTTAAATTGTGAAAATCAGTTTTTATCTTTACTATAAATGAGACTTACGTGTAACGTTTCAAAAATTTTACTAACTTAAATTAGTCTTAGATTTATATAAATGCAAACTTTTCTAATATCAATCATATTCTACCTATTTCAATTAAGTTTTATTGAAAATTATATATAAAACAAAGGAAAATAGTTAAAAGAGAAAGAGCATCACAGTAATCACTGCTTCGACTTGTTGCTTCCAACGTAAAAATTCTTCTCAAGATGCACAAAGATGGTATGCAAGAAAGTGATTGGAGCATTGAAAGATGCAGTGGTGAAACACCATTTTGGGGGGACTGAAAGGGTTCTTTTGTGTAGCCATGGCTCAGGATTGTGAACAAGCTCTTGATAGTTGATACCATGTTGAAATCCAGAGCTCAAGAGAAAAGAGAGAGAGGAGAAAGAACTGTTCTGAATCTGAATGTAATGCATAGATTGATCAAAATGTTTACAATCTGACATTGCATAGGGTAACTAATCCTAGCTATCTAACTATCACATTCTGTTAACAAACAGGAGTTGGTTACACGTGAAACTTCTAGACTCTAAACAGTTAAGTGTGCTACACTAACATATAATAAAATATTTAATTATACTTTTATTTTCCTACTAATAAGATATATTTCTTTACAAATTAATGAACTTAACATTTAAAGTATACAAATGAAAACAAATCAACTCATGAATAGTCTAACAATAGATATAGTAGGCCCAGACCCAGATTAAAACAATTTAACATACAACTTTATTACTAGAGTAATACGATGACAAGTACCAGGTAGCACTGATTTAGTGTAGCACTGATTTAGTGTATTTTAGAAGAGAAAAGAGTATTTGATGCTTTATATACTGTATGATAATATAATATGATAAATCTTTTTTTCGATGACTGATTTTAATGGAATATGATTTGATGTAATCATGTTTTGTCCTATTTTTGTAGTCAAATTTAATTTAATTTATTAGATTTTATTGGAATATGATTTGTCGTGCTATTTCCCATTTTCACCACGGCATAACGATGCAATTCAATCATCATGTGAATGGTCACAAGTCTGTTCCAACAAGCTACATGTCCATGCATAACTTAAGGTTTTGGCCCATTCCTAATTGAACTTACTAAACACCAAGTTGATCTTGGAATCTAATTATAAACAGAGACTATGAGGCAAAGAGAAAGTGGAGACATTTGAGGGATGAGCCGTCACAGATAGCTTGAGGATACAATGCTCATAGAGATCAAGTGTTCAAGACAAGACTTGAGAAAGATCCGAGGAAAATCAAAACAATAACAGAGATTGCTACTGTCTTTCTATTTCCTTTTATAGTGTTTACATTGGTTGTAGTTATGTTTCTCATGGCCAGGATGAGCTAGATCTTTACCCACAGTTAAGGGTGATTTTGAAGCCCAAGACTCTATGATTGTTTGACATAAATAACATTCTTTTAGTTTAAATGAATATTTCAAATTGTGAATCACATCACATGATGGTCATGGCTGCAACCAGAACTGCATCAAGCCATGATTGTGGGCCAATGTGGCCCACATCAGACCACAACTCAATCATGGCGGCAACTACAATTCAACTAAACTTATATTATTCATCAGAGCACTTTATTATTCTTATGCCAAATCATTCAGAGACATTATTAGATAATCCTGTTAGGTTTCTAATGCTAGCTAAGACGTACAGTGATGTGTAATTGTCCTGTTTTCTTGACCCTTAGTATCACTTTGCAATTAATGATTATGAAGATAACCTAAATTAAGGGCTTAAATGTTTGGTCCCTATAAATATTGCTTCATTTGGTTTCAGGCATTCAAAAATTGTTTCGTTTGTTTTAGTCCTCATAAAATCTAAATTTCTTTTAAATGGTACTTGATACTTAGTGGAAAGATGGCATGCATCTATCATGCACATCACTGTCTATTTTGAGATGACATCTGACATGGCATAGCTAGATGCATGCCACATTATAATTAAGACAGACCAATTTCAAAAATTTTAAAATTTATGAAGATCAAAATCAACAAAAATAATTTTAGAGGATTAAAATCATATTGAACCATATTTATGGAAACTAAAATAAATCCTACCCTAGATTAACAAATCACTTGCAAAGAGTGAGAGATCAAATGAAGAGATCTTTCTCAACTTAATGCTTCCATTGGATAAAATCATATATGAAGGACGAGATTGCTTGATATATAAGGAATCGATAGTGAAGCATCTTGTATAATGAGAAAATGGAAATTGGGGTAGTACGTGATTCTTTTGGTAATCTATTATAGTTGGTTCAATTATGATTTAAGAAATAGAATTGAAACTCTCCTAAGTGGTTCAGCTTATCCTATACAAATCTGGCAATGGAGAAAAATACCTTAATTCTTTATTCATTGTTTCTCATTCTCAGCATAATTATTTTGTTCATTATATTATCATCTTTTTTTTTAATTATTATTAATTATCTAATTTCCTGTCTATGAATACCATTAATCCTGGTAAGCTAATTTATAAAATTTGAAATCAATCTTCTCCAAGAAATGACCCTCACTCACTACATTATTCTATACGGTACAATTGCAAGATTGGCAAGATTTAAAATTCTTGGTCTCTGCACAAGTAAGCAAGTAGGGAACAACATACTTTATGTTCTTGGCATGTTGCTAGTGATAAATATTTTTCGATTAATCTAACTCTCTTGCAAAATTCAATACACGTCAATGGTAAAACAAGCATTCAAAAATTCTTTGCAAGATACCAAGTTACATATAAACAGAAAAATATAAGAAAGTAATACAAGAGAGACAAGAGGAAATAAATTAATTGAATTAGCTAAACATACCTGAAACTTTCCTTGATACATGCATTTTCATGAGAAAAAGACAATTTTTCCTGTAGGGTCCTGCATTCTTCCCTATAGGATTCCAATTCATTCCTCACCTAACAATTATATACAGATTTTATTGATTTGAGATAAGAAATTAAACTAAAAGAATGTATAATGATATTCACCAAAGAATTAAAGAAAAACTTGGGAGGTAAAGTTGACTCGTATACTCAGTTGTAGACTTGCGATTTCAACCGAGTTGAGCACAGTTCAACTAAGTTCAGCCAAAAGTGATTTTACAGTCCATCCAACTCGTTTTTACTTTTGAAATCATAATTTTACGAGTTAACACACAATTTTAACAGCCATGCTCTCTATTGGCTAAAATGGCCCCTCCATTTGTCAATTGTTGTCCACAGTTGCAATTCTTCACTGACCCCTTTATGAGCTTGATAAAAAAAATGTCTTCCTCTATGGTGATCTCATAGAAGAAGTATGTATAGAGCAACCTCCTAGATTCGTTGCTCATAGGAAGTCTTCCGAATTAGTCTGTCATCTTCAAAAATCCTTATATTAGTCAATTCGAATGATCAACTTGTAGATGTTTTCACCAAATCATTGAGAAGTCCTTGGATTAGTCATATATGTGACAAACATAGTACATATGACCTATATGCTTCAGCTTAAGGGAGAACGTTAAATATATGTAAATATAGTAATGAGGTGTTAAGATGTCTCACGTTGGTTAGGAATAGAGTCAGAATACTTCTTATAAAGGCTAGGGTAGTCCTCCTCCTAAAATATAGTTTGTGTAGCAATAGGAATAGCTAGTTCTGTCAATAAGAATAGATATTTATCTATGATGCAACAAGCTGAACATATCTTATGTAGTCAATGTGATTAGTCAATTCATGCAAAATCAATTAGACATTTACAAAACGTGAAAAGAATTCTACAATATTTGAAGTCTACCAAAGTAAGACGATTACTATTTGAGAAAGAGTGATGAGACTATTCATACAGTTATATACTCTTAAAATTAGACTTGAGTTTAATTTAATCCCAAAACTTAAGTTGAGATAAGGATTACCATAACCTTCATAAGCTTTACTTTAACCATGTTTATAGTTGATGTGAGATTTCTACAAACCTCCTCATGCTCGGGATTGGTCATCGAGAATGTGGAGATTATAGAATTATTCTTTTTTAATTACATTGGCAAAGTCACAGATCAGGTAGATGCACTAGGAAAGCTGCAGAGGTCAGATAAGTTGCACCTGAAAATCCTCAAGGCCTAGTTAATTGAACTGGAAAAATCCGTGGAGCTAATTTTTTGTTATAGTCAAGGGTGACTCTTAAAGTATGCAGTTCCTACAAATCTATTCTACAACAATAGGTCCAACACACACAGCCAGGTTCAACAGAGTACAAAGCACATCGAGATAGATCAAAACTTCAAAAAGTTAGTGGTGTTTTATCTATAATATAAATCCCTTCAAGGCTTCAATTGGCCAATGTAATGACCAAAGGATGTGCTATAGAGTGTTTTCAAGATCTTACAGGAGTTTAGGATGCTAAATATCCATTCACCAGCTTGAGGGGAATGTTGATTTGGGTCGCATGAGTACCATAATCAGCACATGATTTCCTCCTATTTATTCCTGCATAGATTTGTTTCACTAATTTTCTATATTTAGGGAAAATTTTATTTGATTGTATTTAGTGATTCTCTAATAAAAACATAATAGAATTGGCTAATAGAATTTATGTACTACTAAACAATATTCAGTTCATATTATTCAAACCAAGTTATCATTTGGTCTCTGCTCTTTTTCCTCCCCAAATAACTAAAACCCTATTATAAACATATATATATTCAAGAAACTAAAAAGGGCATTCATGTTCTAATCATAAACCATAAAAAATATAAAATGGACCAAAGCATTAAAATAAATGCAAGATAAATTACAATCTCAACAAATACTGCAACTTCAGTGATTCCCATGTATGAAACAAAATTTATAAGACAATTAGGGAAACCAATCAAGGTTTCCTACATAGCAAAGCTGTGAATCTTACTTCTGATAATTTCGTTGATAGTGATTTAATTTGCACGTTGTTTGACTTTGCTTGTTCTTCTATGGCTAGAAGAGCAGCTTTCTCTTTGGCAGACCATATTGCCCTTTCTTCCTCTATTTGCAAAAGGGCATCTGTGAGTTGCTGCAAGGTCAAGATGATGCAATGAAACAACTTCATAAGAGAAACCCCCTGTAAAAGGAAGAATCATAATAACGTGAAAGAAAATAATAATTGTTGTTTCCCTACCATAGCCAACTCTTCTTTTTCTTCCATCAATACTTTGATAGAGCTTTTCAAATTTTCTTTGTTGAGATCATATTCTTCCAATCTTTGTCTCTGGATGGACAAGAATAAGCCGCCAAATTTGATGGTTTGAATGAGAAAGCATATTAGCAATTAAACATTGTGATTGTTCAAGTGGTTAGCTACTTTTTATTGATTTCTAAACTCTACATGTAAGTCCCAACGTTAGAGTAATGAATGTCTGAAACGGACAAATGTCAATTATTCTGTTAGACAGTGAGAAGAGTACCTATAATTAGCACATATGTATAGAACTTAACAGAGATCACTAGCAAATCTCATTATATAAATCAAAATTCAAATTCTCTATTTCAATTCTCTCTCAATTTTCTAATTTTCTATTGTTTTCTCTCTAGTCTTAAATTCAATCATGGTATCAGGACAATGAAACAAGGAATCAATTTTACTAATGCAATACAGATCCAAGCAATTGTCATTAAATTTAAAAACACATCATATTCTTCTCAAAGTCCCTCAAGGATAACATCTAAGCAATCCTATGGAAAAACAGGATCTGCAAATATGGTGAATCAACGAGAGTTTTGTTTCTGAGAAAATATGGTGACAAATGAGCACCTCCCTTGGTGCTCCAAAGCTTAGATCTTAACTGCTTGACCTGAGTTTGAGTTTTAGCATGGAAATAATTGTGGATTTCCTCGTATAAATGCCAGGAATTAATATCAGTTAGCGAAGACAACAATCAGGAAGCTGATCCTGCTACGGCCAACTGAGGCAATTATCATTCACACAACTAAGATTGTGATCATCCTTAATCCAAATTAGGGATGGAAACAGGCCAGGCTTTACTCTAAACAGGCCTGGTCTGTAACATAATTATTAGGCCTGAGCCTGGCCTGTTACTTGTTAAAGGCTTTATTTTAGGCCTGCCTGACCTGTTTAAGTAGTCTGGCCTGGCCTGAAGCCTGTTAAAAAAAAATTAATATTAATAAAAATATAAATATTTTATTATTAAATTAGTTTATACATTTTTCTAATTTCTATCTATGTTCTTAATAATTATTAAATAATCATAATAATATTTATATAATTTTATAAATAATTTTTAAAATATTATTTAAGTATTAATTATAAATATTTTATATTAATAAAATTTATATTTATATTTTTTTATTTATTTTTAAAATTATATAAATAGTAAATATTTTAGTTTTATTTTAGAAACATATTTTGTTTATTTAAAGACATCTTATATTCAACAAATAAAGTTATAGTAAATATATAAAATTAATAAAAAAAAATAACATTCACACAGTTTGTTGAATCAATTAAAAGAAAATTATAAGTTTTAAAAAAAATAAATTTAAACTTACCGCAATATATATATATATATAATAATAATAATAATAACTATTAAATTAAAAAAATAATTACAAAAAATAACACTTATAAAATTTATTGAATCAGCTAAAAAAATTATTATATTTTAAAAAGTAAATAAATATAGTCATTATAAAAATTGTAAATAATAAATACTTATATTATAAAATTCATAGATGCAGAAAAATAACATATGAGCATAGGAAGAATTATTAAAATTTATATTTAAATTAAAATAACTTATATTTCTAAATTTTTATCTTAATTAAAAAATATGTGATAAAACTTAATATAAAAATTTAAATTTAATGTACTATATATATATATAATGAAAACAATAATAACTATTAAATTAAAAAATAATTACAAAATATTTAATTTTATTTGTCTCATTAAATTGTTATTTTAAATTAACAAATAAATGTAAAATTAACTACACTATAATAATAATGTAATATAGAAAATATTACTGATACAATAAATTAAAACACATACTTATAAATTACATATAAATTGATAAATTGACTAATAATTTAATTAAAACATGTGCAAGTTATAAAAATATATATTATTATATAATTTATTTATAATTATATTATTTGCTATATGGTCTGATTATATATATATATATATATATATATATATATATATATTATAATAAGGCTTTTATTTTATTTTTTTATTATTTTTTTTATAAATTTTTACTTTTAAATAAAATATAATTCAGATTTAAGCAATCTCTATTTATTATAAATAAAAAGAATTATAACATAATATATTGATATAATAATTAAATAATTAAATTAATAATAAAAAAATTAAGAGTATAAAAAATATGTTAATATAATTTTATTATTTTATTTTTAAATTTTATTTCGTTTAGTTTTGATTACGTCTTATTCCTGTTCAAAGACTTAACTATTTTTTAAATTATTTAAATATAATAACTTATTATTAAATAAATTTATTATTTAAAAAGTGTAATCATATATAAATATTTTTAATTTTTAATATAATATAATTTCTGTTTATTATAATTATAAATAAATAAAATTATAACATAATATATTAATTTAATAATAACATAATTAAAAATATAAAAATATATTATTAAATAACTTTATTATTTAAATATATTTTAATAACTCTATTTTTAAATTATAATATATATATATATATATATATATATATATATATATTTATACAGGCCGGCCTGTCAGGCTTAACAGGCTTTATAAACAGCTCAGGTCTGACTTGTTTACTTAAACAGGTCTTAAAAAAGGCCTGAGCCTGGTTTATTTATTAAAAAGACCAGGTCAGGCCTGGCCTAAACGAGACCAGGCCACAGGCCTCTGTCAGGCAGTCTGGCCTGTTTCCATCCCTAATTCAGATCTCAATACATTGTCACTCTTACACAATCCAATGCATTACCCTAAAACCAGACAATTGAAAAAAAAATTATTATTATTACTATTATTCTTTTGAAAGTACTATCTCTAGTATTTTATTAGCACCACTGGTAGATTTAGAGTAACCAATAAAACTGAAACAATAAAGATAACAAGTATTCAAGAGACCCTACACCCCCTAAATGTCCTGTCTCTCTTCTACCCAATGACAATCAAATGTAATCTTATCCACAGTCTTGTTAAAAAACAGTTATGGTGGCAGTTTCCAACCAAACCGCCACAACCATGGCGGAAAATGGCAACTTTTCAGTGGCAGCGCCGCAGCGCCATGGTGACCATTACACGCCTAGAAATTCCATTATGTTGACCTTGAAGAAGTCTTCAAGACTTGTTTGTCGTCTTCAGAAATCCTTTTATTGTTTCAAACAATCTCCAAGGACATGGTTTGGCAGATTCAGCATGGTAGTTCAACAGTTTGGCATGACCCAAAGTGAAGCAGATCACTCCGATTTTCATTGTCATTCAACTTCAGATTGTATTTGCTTAATTGTGTATGTAGATGATATTATCATTATAAGAAGTGATCACTATGGCATTGAACAGGTAAAGCAACACCTTTGTCAATACTTTCAAACAAAAGATCTTGACAGACTTCAATACTAATTAGGAATTGAGGTGGCACAATCCAAGAGTGGTATTGCGATTTTCCAAAGGAAGTATGCAATGGATATCCTATAGGAAACATGATTGATGGAGGCCAAAGATACTCCTATGGATCGTAATACCAAATTTCTACCAAGTGTATAGAAGACTTATTGGAAATTATTCGCCCAGACATCTCTTTTGCAATCAGTTCCTTATATTCTGCATTTTAAAACATACTAAAGGAACT
The DNA here is from genome assembly GCF_003935025.1 of Abrus precatorius. Classification (NCBI taxonomy): domain Eukaryota; kingdom Viridiplantae; phylum Streptophyta; class Magnoliopsida; order Fabales; family Fabaceae; genus Abrus; species Abrus precatorius. The sequence continues at coordinate 15,103,386 of NW_020874439.1, forward strand.
CCAAGAAAAGGTCTCTTATATGAAGACAAAGGACATACTTAGGTTATGGGGTATTCAGATGCAGAATGGGCAGGATCACCTAGTGATAAGATATCTATATCTGGCTATTGAATTTTTATTGGTGGAAATCTAGCTTCCTATAAAAGCAAGAAGCAAAGTGTAGTTGCAAGTCTAGTGCAGAAACAAAATATCAAGTCATGGCTTTAGGCACTTGTGAACTTATTTGGCTAACAACTACTCAATGAATTGAGATTTGGGGAAGTTCAACATACAACACTTATTTGCAATAATCAAGCAGTTTTACATATTGCGTCAAATCCAGTTTTCTATGAGAGGACTAAACATATTGAGATAGACTATCCCTTCATTAGAGAGAAGGCTTTGTCTAGAGACATCACTACTAGCTTTGTAAATAGATAAATTATAGTAATATTGTAAATAGATAAATTAGTATCTGTATAATTACGGTAACTCTGTAACTGTATATTCTATGTCAATAATCCCTATTATAAATATATGTTCCGATGTGTAGTCAACACAAGGATTCATCCTATGTTTCTCATTCTCTTTTCTCAACAATTGTCATCCATTGTTCTTGTTCCCTCTCAATTGCCTTGATCTGTGCTTCATCCTCATATGCACCATCCACAATTCCCATGATCAAGAGCTCTAATACTAGTGTTAGAAACTAGAACAAAACACACTCAGTTGTGGTAAGTCTACAATATTTTTCTTAAAGTAATGGTACATGTATGATTTTAGTACCAATGTGGCAGAGAATGAGAAATAAAGACTAAAACATAGGAAAATTAAGATACCTTACATTCTACCTCACTATCTCTCTCTTCTCCCAGTCTAGTCAATTTTCCATCATGAGCCCCCAATTGCTTCTCATGCAATCTGTTACATTAAGCATTCAATTCTCCTTGATTGCCTCTTTGTGCTCTTTCCTAATAAACTTTAGGAAAATATGTTTTCCATACACAAGCACACAAAACTAGATTTCCTTTTTGTTCAAGAAAATGTGATAAATAGGAGGCTGAAGGTGTCATAAATTTAAGATTAGTATGCAAACATCTAGACCATCCTAATGTATACCTAATATGTTAGTATACAATGATATGATTTTGACTAGTCCATGACGTTCAATGAAACCAAGAAATCTTCAAATGTGGCAAAAACTACCTCAAGTTTTTCTTTCTCTTGTATGGCAATCTCAAGCTTAGACTCAGTTTCTTTCAACTTGGTTTTTGCATTCTCCAAATCTTTTCTTAAAGTTTCCATTTCCTTCATCATTGAAGATGAAGTCATCCATGGTATATCCTTTTCAAAAGTCTGAATATATGAAATCAACTCTGCATTTACAATTTTTTCTTGTTTTAAGCATTCCTGAAACAATAATAAGCAGTTAGTGCACCATATTTGCTACATTGCAGATTCAAAGAAATTAAGAGACAGGGTCAATAACATATCATCAAATAGAGGCCTCCTATTAAAGAAATTTGAGAATTCTAGGCATCTAGTTTTGATTTCTTAAGACACTTTTGAAGATCAGCTAATTGGGGTGAAGAACTGCAACAAAAATATTAGACCAACTAGGACCACTAGAAAAATAAGATAATACATAGGCTACTCTACCTTCTCATACTCAAGCTCAGATAGTTTTTCCCTTAAGCAAGAATTCAACTTCTGATGATTACTCAAGACTAAACTTTGTTCTGAAGAATTCTGCAACATTGAGGTTTTGAAAGCCTGTATCCAACCATAAAATATTAAAACAATACACTAAAAGAGTATACACATATTTAGATACAATACAATTATTAGTTATTAGTTAGAAAACAAAGATTGCTGCTCAAGGCACTATATGAAATAAAAACTCAACAATTTCATTTTTATTACAGATATTTATCCAATAGTGCCTCAATCAATATACTTACAAGGAACATTTCACAAAGAGCAGAGAAATTTTTCATAGCGTCATCAACCATCAAAATAACACTTTGGACAGCTTCTTTTGAGTTTAGTATTTCACACACTATTTCTTGAATTCCCATGGAAACACTGATGATAAAGTCAAAATTTCCATCCTACACGAAGCTTCAGGAATAAGTTTTATAGGATAGGAAATGTGATGTATCATAGTCATATAAAACTGTAAATTTATATTTAATCATGAAAACATTAATAATTAAGAATCTAAATTTTCATACAATGCATCAAATGCATACAATAATGTTGCTCACAGTTTCACTGGAAGTAAGTTGTTCATTAGCCAATCGAGCTGCCTCCTGTGCATTTATAAGTTCTTCATAGAGCTAACCAAATGAAAAATAAAATAAAGGAATTAGAAATATGAATTAAGAAATAGATGACACAGTTTTATGGATCTCCAGCCAGCTCTATATCTATGTATTCAAAAAAGACTAGGTAAGTACTTATGGGAGCCCAATTTAGGCATACAATTAGGACTTTTCATTCCAATAATTAATTTAAAGATTAAGAATCACTACAATGAATGCATCCATAGGATCATCTGAAGCAGTGAAATTGTTATTTGGCTCCCTGACCTCTTGTAATCTATCCTTATTACCATATTTTAAACTACGGATGGAACTATGGGATCATCTAAAGCAGTGAAAATTTTCAAATTGCATATATAATTTGTTTCAAGGAATTGTTATATGGTGCCCTAACCTTTCCACTAACCTATCCTTTGTGCCATATTTTGTCCCAAAAAAATATCATAAATATGGGGGTGAGGTGGAAGGGGCATAAATACAATCTATTCAGCTGCTCGTAATATTTATTACTCTCTCCCTTATACCTTTATTCCAGCTACTGAGTTGGGAAGTTAGTGGGAACATAAACAGCTGAGGTTGCTGTATCTACTGAATTTATCCTCTGATACCTTGAAGTAATTTTAAAGATCAAGTGAAAAAAAAAAAACTTTTCTCTAAACTTGACTGAAGTTCAGGGATGGTAGACCAACTTGACAGGAGTTCAGGGGGTAGATAAGACAACTTGTGAATCTGGAATTCCAGATAGGCTGATTGAGTCGCTTGTATTAGGTCCATCACAATAAAAATATAACTTCCTCACTCAAACAACTCAACCAAAGCAAAAACAAGGATAATTGACGAGTAACCAACAATCTAGTGGTCAGCATCTTGTAATCAAATTAGAATGCACAGAGAAAGAAGCACTATTGACTTAAACAATCATTACCTTTTCAAACTTCTTCTTGGTGCATATGTTCTGCTCAGTTGCCAGATCAACAACATTATCCAGGCTCTGTTGGCTTGATAACTTTTCCTTTTCCAAAACCTTAATCTTCAAGATTAAAGGACAAAAAATGCATAAGCAAGACACAGCTAAATATCAGAAAATATATATAAATACATTTTACACAGCATAAAGTAGTTAATGGATATAATTTTTTTTAATTGAAAAAATTTGGAACTAAAGAAATAAAATATACAAAGAAACATGAAAAAGGAAAAGGAAATAAAACCTGTTCTTGAAGTCTCTTGATAACAAGAATAGCCTCCAACTCTCTCAAATGCAAATTTTTCTCGCCATTCAATTTAGCACTACTCGGATTATTTAAACAGTCAGTAGATTCCTTAGAATGAAGAGAATTTGCCTCAATTAGTTGTTTTCTCAATGATTCAATCTGTATCTCACTCATAGTTCTCTGCAACAAGAAAAACATGGGCCTGAATAGATTCTTGCAGTTTCTGGTGCTGGAAGTAAATCAAGAGTGGAGGAAGGAGAGGAAGAAAAACCTGAGTTTCGAATTTTAGAAGCAAATTCTCATATTCTGCCTGCAATTCTAGAAAATTGGTGTCCTCCTGCAATATTTGCAAGATATTACAAAACAAATTACTAGAAATTGCCAAAAGAATTCATGAGACATGACAGCACCAACCATGGATAAGCTTTTCTTCTGTGATGTTGCCTTTTTCCTGTTCGTTACATGCAATAAAGAACAAGGGTTTGGTAGATTGTAATTCTCATTAACATCACCTTTATCATCATCTTCTTGCTTAAAGGACTCATCTGCATAAACATCTTCATTTACAAGTTCTTCAAAAGGAAGAAGCAGTCCTATGTCTTGTTTAGGTCTTGTTTGTTTTACTGTAGAAGCATTTGGTTGGATGCTAGATGAAACCTTAGGTCACAAAACAATTGAAATAGGATTACAAATATAAGATACAAGCAACAAGATAACTATTATAGAAAAAAATAAATGCCATGAAAATAGTAACATATTATGCAAGCATAATAGTGGTAATGCTGGCATCTAAGATGGATTTGAAAAAAATCAGTCCCTTAATTTATAACCATAACATATTATATAAAATTGTTAAATATACGTTCGCTAACTAAATATTCTGTAAGTATTGCTATTATCAATATAAATATATGGCCTGTTGTGTAGTTGAAACATACAGATTCATCCACATGTTCTCTCACTTTTCTCTGTGTTAACAAGGGTAGTGTGACAGACTCAGACTCAGATTCAGATTTAAGAGGTGAAGGAGAAGGAGAAGGAGAAAACCCAAAAACTGGAATTGACTCGAAAAAGGTAACTTCAACCACTCAGGCCAATGTTTGGGTGTCTACCTTTTTTGGGATCTTCAGGGACAGGCCAAAGCCACATTGCTTCTACCTTTTTTGGATCAGCTGAGACACTTTTTGTTCACCTTTAATTTGTGTACTTGTAACACTTGCACTTGCAACACCTCTTTCAAATGAGCTAAGTGCAGCTCAACCGAGGGACTGTACGCTGATAAATCATTGAAAAAAAAAAAACAGCACAAACTTCCGAACAAAAGGCTGAATGACCTCATTAGGTAACTGAATGTGTCCTTAATTATGTAGCTATGATTATGATTATCGTTGTTAATATAAATATATATCCCATGATATAGTTGAGACACACGGAATTCATCTCATGCCTTCTCATTTTCTCTCATCTTAACAATAAGAAAATTATATTAATCTAGATTAGAGAGTCAAGATGTTAGAGTATATAATCCTCATAACACACATGCCATGCAGACAAGGGAAAGACATGAATTGCCAAGCCCAGACTAAACCCCACCTTACTTTAACACATGCAGAACCTGTCACAGTAAAAGAAGCCATGACTGACCCAAATAAATGGCTTGCTGCATTGCAAGAGGAATTTAATGCACTTCTCAAGAATAACACCTGGTACTTAGTTACATATGCCCTGCAAACAGAAAACACCAAAGGCTGCAAATGGCTTTACTATGTAAAGGAAAATCTCAATGCTTCTTTTAGAAGGTTTGAAGTTAGGCTGGTTGCCAAAGTGTTTCATCAAAGAGCTAGATTTTATTTTTCTTAAACGTTTCCCAATGGTGAAACCGGTAACAGTAGAACTATTCTCACTGTTTCCATTTCCAAACACTGAAATATTCAACAAATTTACATAAATAATGCATTCAGTACAATGGTCTCCTACAAGAAGTTTAGATGCAGCACTCTGGCTTGCAAATTAAACAAGGCAATTTATGGCCTAAAACAAGTCCGAAGAGGTTGGTTTGAAAGACTGACCTCTATGCTACTCACTATTGGCTTTGAGGCCACAATTGTGATCCATCTCTATTTGCTTTCCAACACAACTTAACACCATTTTTTTGCTTATAATGTTGATGACAATATAGTCACTGGAAACTCTTTATCACTCATCCAAACTTTGATTTCTCAACTCAACTCAACTCAACATTTGCTCTCAAGCAGTTAGGTCCTCCTGACTACATGGGAATTCAGGTTCATCATCTGCAGGATGGCTATTTATTCCTTTCTCAATCAAAATACATTGGTGATCTTCTTCTCACCAAGACGCACATGGCTGATGCAAAGAGAATATCCTCTCCCATGATATCAAATCGTAAACTTACTTGATATGGATTCAACTATATACCAAACCCAATCCTGTTCATATCAATTGTTGCAACACTGCAATATGTCACTATTACTAACTAGGCCAGAAATAAGTTTCCCAGTCAATGAAGTTTGTCAGCTTCTGTCACAGCATCTTGAAGAGAACTAGAAAGCAGGAAAAACAAAAAAAATAGATATCTCAAAGGCACACTTAATCATGGACTTTTATTACAAAAGGCTTCTCCATCAACCACTCTCTCTCACGGCATTATGTGATGTTAATTGGGCCTCGAACCCAGATGACTGAAAGTCAGCCTCCTAGTCCTGCATCTACCTAGGCCCCAAATTAATCTCACGGTGGTCTCCAACAAGCAAATTCTAGTAGCGAGGTCTAAAACAGAAGCAGAATACTACTATCTAGCCAATACTGCAGCTACAATTTCTACTCACTGAATTAAGGACTCCTGGCAAAACACCTCAGCCTTTTTGTGACAAACTCGGAACTGTATTGTTGTCCCACAATCCTGTTCTTCATGTCAGAACGAAACATATGGAACTTGACATCTTCTTTCTTCAATGAAAAGGTCATCAATAAGCTCAATTGTCAGTCGTATCCCTGGCCCTGCCTAAAATCAGTATGTTGATATTCTTAGCAAGGCCCTCTATCCTCTGCAGTACTCTGTTTTGCGAGACAAACTGCAGGGGTTTGACAGAATCTCTCTTAATCAACCACCCTGAATTAGAAGGAGAAATGTTGGAGAATAGAACTGAAGTCAAAGCCTTGTACAGTTATAACAGAATACTTGCTAGATTTCTATGTAATAGTCTAGACTCTAGAGCTTTCAGTGTCATATTTATAGTAGATTATCATATAATCATTGTAACTGTCACAATTGTGTATTCAGTTTTCCATTCAATAATATTCTCTCACTTTCTCTCTCTCTCTCTTGTCTCTGAAATTCTCAATACAAGAAACAAAAAGTATTTGTAGTTAATTCTTTGTAGATGGAACAAGGAATTAAATGTCAAGTAACCACATTGATGTCACATTGAAAACTATCACAGAAAATTGAAACAGTCAATGTCCTGCTCTCACTCTCTTTTCCCAGGTTGCTCAAGTTACTAGATTCCTCTGTACAACCAGATGCAAAAATCAGATCAGATACTACTGATCTTCAGAACAACCAGCTGCAGTGTCTGCCAAAACACCAAAACGATTGTTAAGATGTCCTATATTGGCTAGGATTAGAGTCAAAATACCCCTTATAAGGGCTAAGGTAGTCCTTCTACTATGAGCTAGCATTTGGGAGTGAGTTAGGCCCAAGTTTCTTAACAACCATCTATATATAGCACAATTATATTGCTAAGCTTGAGTCATTTTCCCTTTTTTCCAGTAAGCTACTTCTAGCATCATTGTGTTGTGTCTTTGATGACAATCCCAGTCACAAGTCAATAAGACTGAGAATGAATCATTTGCAGAACTGAGTCTTTGTGGAGTTTAGTTATACAATAAAAACAGCACGCCAGATAACTATATATGAAAGCATACGTGCTCAATCAGTCACAACCTCACAGGAAGAGAGATATGCAAATTTACGGGTACTTAGTTAAGCAAAGATCATCCACATATGGATTGGACCACAGTCAGGTCATTAATAAAAACAGTTGCCCGTGAGAAATTTTTTAAACAAGGAAATGCTTCTTAGTAGTTCTAAAAGTGCATCTTTTGCGACAGCATAAGATTGTATCGTAGAAGTTCCCATTTTGCTTCAACAAAGCATGAACAATGTGATAACAGGTAACAACATACAGATAATTTAATCAGCACCAAACACAGATACCAAATCATAATTCATATAATATAAAACCCATCAGAACTAATAATGAACTATTAGCAAGAAGGAGACATGTTACATCTCTTAGATGCTCCCGTGAAAGCTTTCCTAGACACAATGTATCCCGCCTCTTCTCCTGCAGTGCATGCATGAAAACTTAATCACTCAATGGGTATGAGATGTTACTAGGATGCAAGATAAAAAAAAGGATCAGACAAGAGCATAATAGTTGCAAGACATTAATGCTGACAGAAGAACAATTAAATAAATGACAGCAACTGGCTCAGAAACCGAATTCAAACAAAATAATATAATGGAGAAATGAGCAGAGAATCAAATGAGAAAAGTTTTATTCAATTCAAAGTTTAGGAAAGAAAAAACCCGAGCCTATAGCTCCTTCAGAGATACTATCACAGACCTACACCTGAAATAAAGACATTCCCCCATTCTTCAATCACACAGCTGACTGCAAAACTCTCATTCAGTGACCTCTCTCTCTTTACATAGCAAAGACCATGACAAACTGAGAGATGTATTACTGCTAGCAGTCTGAGTTAGTTAGTTATGCACTAGTTGTAATTCCTTGATTTTGGTATTTATGTAACTACTTTCAGTTAAGTATACTTCTATAAATACCATTCAGTACTAAATCATTCTGTGACAAATAATACACTTTCAATTTATTAGTGTATACAACTCAGTTGTATTAGTTTAGTTAGTTTTGTATTTTAGTTGTATTAGTTTTGTATCAGCTTTTTTGTTTTTATTAGATAGTTCAGAATCTTTTAGCACTCAACTCCAACTATATTTATCTCTATAACTGATCTAAACTAAGTCTCAAGAATATATTGAAAAACTCCTAATAGAGTTTCTTTTCTTTTCTCTCATTCTTTTCTCCCTTCCTCACATTCTTTTACAGTATCAAGAGCTTAGTTTCAACCCTTCTGTTTTCTCATGGCTTCTGCAACTAATGATGACACTAATGGCACTTGCCCACCACCTTACCCGCCACCAACATCAAAAGCTGTGTTGCTTGCTCGAACGACGTTTTCCCATACTATCACTGCTAAGCTCACTAATTCAAATTACCTTCTCTGGTGATCGCAAGTTCAGCCAGTCATCAAAGGCCATGGCCTACTCAGTTACATTCTTGCTCCACAAATTCCACAAAAATTTGCTTCGAACCAAGATCAGGATCACAATACACTTTCACTTGAATATCAGTTCTGGGAGCAATAAGATCAATTGCTCCTGTCATGGCTTCAGTCAACAATCTCTGAAGTGGTTCTTCCACAGCTTATACACTGCTCCACGTCATGGCATGTCTAGGACAAGCTTCATGAGTATTTTCTTTCCATTGCTCGTGCAAAGAAGAAACAAATTTGTCGTGAGCTTTGTACAATTTTGCTTAATAATCACCCAATTACTATTTATCTCCTTCATATTCAGACTTTACTTGATTCTTTGATGTCCATTGGTGATTTTGTTTCACTGAGTAAACTCATTCTTGATGGGTTGTCGGATGAATATAACACAGCGGTTACGGTTCTTGGTTCAAAAGTGGAACCTCTCACCCTTGATGACATTTCTTTGCTACTTCTTACACAAGAATCGCATCTTGAAAAGTCTAGAAAGAACACACTTGGTATTGTGCACGTAGCCGAAGGTACCCTGTCTTCCTCCCAAGATTCTGTAGCTCATGCTAATCTCACACATGCTTCCTCAAGCTCATTTTCTGGTTCTGGTTATGGATGTGTCTAATACTGCTCACAGTCGCAGTGGTGATCGTCATTTTAGTCGTGTTGGCCAAGGAAGTGGTCATGGTTGTGGATGTTATGCTGATTTTCAGTGCCAAATTTATCACAAGTATGGTCATGAGGCTTTTTTCTGCTATCACTACCATGATGATAACTATGTTCCGTCTCAGCCCAAACAGAATCATTCACCTGCCCTTCCCAACATCCCTCACATTCAACCAATCCCGCAACCTCTTGCTGAAATCTCCTGGATTCAGTCACTCCTCTCAAAACTTCAAGTCTCACATGCTTCTCTTGTCATCTTTTGTGACAATCAAAGTACTGTTAGTCTTGCTCATAATCCTATTATGCACTTTAGAACAAAGCATGCTGAACTTGATTTGTACTTTGTTCGTGAGAAAGTCATTTCCAAGCAAGTTTAGGTGGTCCATGTGCCTACTGTTGATCAAAGGGCTAGCATTCTTACCAAGGCTCTTTCACCGTCCACTTTCACTATCTATAGATCCAAGGTCAGAGTCAATGACAAGCTTTTTGCCAACCCCTCTTCAGCTTGTGAGGGAATATTAGAGTATGCAACTTGGTTGTATTAGTTTAGTTAGTTTTGTATTTTAATTGTTGTTAAGATGTCTCACATTAGTTGGGATTAGAGCCAGAATACTCCTTATATAGGCTAGGGTAGTCCTCTTCCTATGAACTAGCTTTTAGGAGTGAGTTAGGGCAAAGTTTCTTAACATGGTATCAGAACCTATTCAGTTTAAATGTTGGGCTACCCATAAATGTTGAGTCCTGCAAATCTCATACACTAGATGTCCAGTCTTGGACATGAGAAAGGTGTGTTAAGATGTCCACATTAATTAGGAATAGAGTCAGAATATTTCCTATGAGCTAGCTTTTGTGAGTGAGTTAAGCCCAAGTTTCTTAACATGGTATCAGAGCTTATCTAGTTTGAATGTTAGGCTGCCCATAGATGTCCAATCCAACTATATATATCTCTATTACTGATCTGAACTAAGTCTAAAGAATATATTGAAAAACTCCTGACAGAGTTTCTTTTTTTCTCTCATTCTTTTCTACCTTCCTTACATATTTTACAATTTACATTTTCTTACTCAGCTTTCTCTATTTTTCCCTCTCTCTCAATACAATAGAATTCTATTACAAATTAGCAGCAAACTCGCAATAACAAACTCTCAATTACTTATTCACCACTCCATCAACTAATTGGTCCCTCTTTTTTTCCTACAATAAACCTCCTAGACCTTTGGTCCATCTCCCCTCTTATCCACTAGTTGGATATATGGAACTTGAGCCTTGACACTACCTCACCCTAGAACTCCAGCCTTGTCCTCAAGACTAAGGTAGCGAATTGGGTGCAAAAACCAACTCATCTTCCAAATTAACATCCTCAATTTTTTTTCCTTTTCCATTTTACAAGCCATGGGAAAATAATCTCCATAATTTCCATTAGCCATGACAAATTTCAGTTCCACAAGATCTTCTAACTCCACTTCCAAACCCTCAGGTAGGCTAATTGACACAGGATAATACCTCACTGCCCTTTTCAATCAACCAAGGGATAAGAACATGCAATATCCTGTGGTGGACCTCCTATCAACAACTGATCCTGCATAGTCAGCATCAGTATATACTTCCATGGATAAGTTTCCCTCCTTTTTAAATAGCAATTGTTTCCCTGAAGAGGCCTTCAAGTACTGAATAATTCTATTTACTGCCTGCAAGTGTCTTTCTCTTAGATCATGCATGAATTGACTAACTATACTAACTGCATAGGCTATGTCTGGCCTGGTGTGGGATAAATAGATGAGCTTTCCCACAAGTCTCTGGTATTGTGTCTTATCCACCTTTGGGCTTTCCTCACCATTCCCAATTCTATGGTTTTGCTCTATGGGTGCTCTAGTGGTCTTACAGCCCAGCTTACCAGTCTCTTTAAGAAGATCAAGAATGTATTTCCTTTTCAGAAATAAAGATACCTTGTCTGGAGTAGTATGCAACTTCTATCCAAGGAAGTACTTAAGCTTATCAAGATCCTTCATCTCAAATTGAGCAGCCAACTTCTCCCTAAAATTATGTTTTTCCATCTCATTGTCACCTACAATAATCATATCATCTGCATAGACTAAAAGTAGAGTGAGTTTGCCGTCTTGTGAGTGTTTAACGAACTTTGTTTGTACCCTAGAGATACCATGGCTTGAGTGAACCTCCCAAACCAGGCCCAAGGTGACTGTTTAAGGCCATACAAGACTTTCTTTAATTTGCAAACCTTACTCCCTCTACCAACAACACCATATTCAGGTGGAATCTCCATGTATACTTCTTCATCTAGGCTCCCATGCAAGAAGGCGTTTTTAATATCGAACTGATGCATCTCCCAACCAAAGTGTGCTGCCAAAGAGAGGATAATTCTGACTGTGTTCATTTTTGCGACAGGAGCAAAAGTCTCATCATAATCAATCCCATAGGTTTAGGTGTATCCTTTTGCAACCAGCCTCGCTTTATACCTGTCTAGTGTGCCATCAGAGTGATACTTAACAGTGTATATCCACCAATAACCTACTGCTTTCTTATCCTTTGGTCTCTCTACAATCTCTCAAGTCTCATTCCTTTCCAATGCACCCATTTCATCATTCATGGCTGGAACCTAGTTCTTATCCTTTAAGGCTTCTTGTACTAATGTAGCGATTATGAAAGAATCAATAGCTGAAATAAAACTTTGGTGCTACATAGAAAGACTTTTAGTAGACACAAATTGGGATATAAGATATTTGGCACAAGATCTTTTTCCTTTTCTTAAGGCAATTGGTAAATTATCTGGGTTAAGATCACAAGAGATATTTAAGGTGTCCTCAAGATTATGAGTTGTTACCTCTGATTCGGACAATTGAAGTTGTTCAACCAGGTCGGGTTTTTCTCTTCGCTGATATTGGATCCCAAATCGTCTAACTTCATTATTCTGCATTGCTCCAAGATCTTTGTCATCCTCCATAAGAGTGGAATTTTGCAACAAAGGAATAGATGACAACTCAAGGAACTCAACTTCTTCTAGATTACTCTCCCCCTGACGCTAAGTACTAATGAAGAAAGGTTCTATTTCATGAAATGTGACATCCTTGGAGACATAGACACAACAACTTTGGGGTTGATAACATTTGTATCCCTTCCTGTTTAAGGCATAACCTATGAAGATACATTCGATAGCCCAAGGATCTAACTTTCCCCGATGAGTGCTATGAACATGGACAAAAATTGAGCAACCAAAGACACCATTTTGGAGGCTGGTCATAATGGGGATAGAAGGATAGAATGAGGTCATGACTTGAACCGGGCTAAAACAATCAAGAACACGAGAGGGCGATCTATTGATTAAATATGTGGCAGTGAGAACAGCTTCCCCCCAGTAAGACTTAGGGACAGACATTTGGAAGAGTAATGCTCTAGTAACCTCAAGGAGATGACGATTTTTCCTTTCTGCAACCCCGTTTTGTTGGGAGGTGTCCACCCAAGTTAACTCATGAATAACTCCTTCTTCTTCAAGGAAATTAGAGAGATTTTGATTTATATACTCTCTCCCATTATCCGAACGCAATCTCTTATTAGGACTCTCAAACTGTGTTTAAATCATTTGGTAAAAATTAACAAATAGTTGGAAAAACTTTAGACTTATCTTTCATGAGGAAAATCCAGGCAACCTGCGTACAGTCATCAATAAAAGGAACAAACCACTTGGCACCAGAATATTGGAAGTAGATGTAGGCCCCACACATCCAAATGAACAAGATCAAAAGGTTTTGAACTTTTATTATTACTGGGAAGAAAAATTGTTCGATGATGTTTACCAAATTGACAGACATCACAATGAAAGGACTCAACTGACACTGTTGTAAACAAGAAAGGAAATAATGACTTAAGGACTCTAAAAGGAGGATGCCCAAGACACCTATGCTGAAAGCCATATCTGGGAGGAAGACCAAAATTCTGAACTCATCTGATAGCTGGATGTGAGTGCCTTTTGTTTTGTGCACTCTTTACTGTCTTCATGTTGTAGGTAATATAACCCACCCTGCTGTTTAGCAATTCCAATCGTCCTTCCCATGGCAAGATCCTGAAAAACACAATGGGAGTGAAAAAAAGTGACTGCAAAGTTTAAGTCTTAGGTGATCTTATGAATCAATAAGAGGTTGTTAGATAGTTGTGGAACATGAAGCACATTTTTTAAAAGAAGGGAAGATTAAGTTGAATGTTGCCATAACAGGTAACAAGGGTATGAGAACCATTAGCAACAGTGATATGTTGGTTACTAGATGAAATGGTATAGGATGAAAAATAAGGAGAATGAGGTGTCATATGATCAGTAGCACCAGAGTCTATAATCTAGATATTCTCAGTATCAAAATCCTTAAAGGATAAGAAGCTAAAACTCTTACCAGTCATAGTTAAGGAACAAGAACTAGATGTCTTACTAAGAGAGTCCATAAGAGCCCTTAGGCGTTCCAACTCTGCTTTGCTGAGAGCTAGTACCTCATTTTCTGCTGGTGGGATAGATGGGGCACTTTCATAGTCAAATGTTACCTGATTAACACATTGTTGTGTAAGCCCTTTGAACCCTCTAGTTCGCTCAAGGACCTTCTCCTTCCCATGAATCCTAAAACATGTCTCCTTATTATGGCCCATCTTCCTACAATAACTACACCACCTATCATCATGGCTAGCTTTTATTGGTATGAAGAGCCTTTTACAAGACCCTTGCCACCAGCTAAGGCTAAACCATCCATAGAACCCTTGCTCATAGACAAGGCTGAACCATCAATAGAACTGCCCCCTTCCAACATAATTGACCTCCGAGTTTCATCACCTCAGACAATGTGGAACACCTCTGAGAGAGATGGAAGTTCATTCTTGCCCAAAATCTGAACCCGAATCGGATCAAACTCTGAGTTTAGTCCATGTAGGAACTTAAAGATTCACATCTTTTCTAGGAATTATGTCAATGTTTTTGAATCAACTGTACACTCCATTTTCAAATTCTAATACTAGTCCAACTCAATCCACGAACCATTCAATGTTCTATATTAATCTGATACTGAAAGACTCTCTTGTTTGGTATTAAAGATCTTGCTCTCTATTTCATAACACGTTGCAGTATCCTTCTTCATACAATACGTCTTTCTAAGGTTCTTCCAAATTTCCTTCGCATTGGAGAAAAACATACAATTCCGGCTGATCTCCGGTGTCATAGAATGCCACAGCCAGGTCATGATCAAAGAGTCTCCATCATCTCGAGCTTCATATTTTGGGTCCATTTGGCTGGAGGGTCTCCTTCAATGTGACTCAACTTCTTCCATCCCTTGAGGGTTGTGTGAACCAACTGAGCCCACTGCAAATAGTTTTGCCCATTATAGCAATAAGATCCTTGCAGAACCTGTAGATCATTGGTACTCAAAACAGGGGCTGTCTCGTCTTCAGACATATTGGGAGAATGATGAAATGTAAAACAGAAGTATGGTGAATCTTAACCGCGTTTGAACAGTACTTTTTTAAAGTAGAATCTCCTATTAAGATGAAATGACCCCTGGAATAGAATCAGGGATGGTCGGCAACCAAGTTTGTGGTGGCTCGGTCAAAAAAAAAAAATAGAAGGTAGGAAGGTGGCGCGTGACGTACACATGACGGAGGCAGAACTGGCGATTGACAGCAAAATTTTGGGGACAAGTCGACCTTGAAGAGGTGCTCCTCCTGGTGTGTTTTTCGGTTGGGTCCGCGGTGGTCGGTGGCGGACGGTAGTAGACGGTGCTAAAAGTGAGCAAATTCGCAGCAATGAAGGCTGCCTAGAAGATGCGGAAGCAGAGCCCCCTAGATTGGGAGCTCTGATACCAACTTGAGAAAAGGAACAAAATATTATTTGAATAATATTTGAATTGCTTGATTAATTGAGAGCCTGTACAAAATACATTTGTATAGACTATTAGTCTCCTAATTAAGGAAATAAAAAAAACTGAACAAATCAAATCAGCCAAATTTGTCCTAACTACAGAACAAATCTAATCTGTCCTAATTATAGAACAAATCTCCTAATTATATTTTACAACACCAACTCTTCTAGATAGTCCACCTCAAGGTCCTTTACAGGGATATCATAGATGAACCCATACATCCTTTACCAGCTTGATATCTAGAATGCTTTTCCATATTGATCTCATGGGAGAAGTTTATGGGACGCAATCTCCTAGATTTGTTGCTCAAGGAGAGACTTTTAGATTAGTTTGCCATATCCAAAATTCCTTGTATGGCCTTACACAATCCCCAAAGACATGGATTGGTCGCCTCGTTATTGTATTCTAAGAATTTGGAATGACTTGAAGTAAAATTGATCACTCAATTTTCTATTGTTATTTTGCTTTAGGATGCATTTGTTTGATTGTTTATGTTGACGACATTGTTATTATGGTAGTGATCATCATGTCATTACAGAAATAAAGCAATATTTATGCCACTACTTCCAAACCAATGTTATCAATGGCAGATTGCAAAAGAACTATAATAAAAGTATGGCAGCAGCCATGGCAGGTCATGCCACTCAAAACTTATACTTGATATAAAATGTGTTGATAGTACCTTCTTAATATGTTCACGACTTTCATCCCTACTTGAAAACAAAACCATTGAGCTCAAATTTTCTATTTTCTTGGCTTGCTCCTTTACTCTTTTTTCCCATTCAGCTTGATTTTTCTTTTCCTCTTCTAATTCCAAAGCTATGCGTTCCCTTTCCAGTTCAGTCTGGCAAGAATACACTGTAAAATACAGATACACTTGAACTTGCTTATAATTAAGAACAAAGGAAAGTTCATACACCTGTAATAATGTATTTCGTAGGTTCAGAATCTCCTCTTCCCAATGCTCTGAATGAGAACCCTAAAGAAAAGACCAAAATATAGTTATGGCAACACTTTAGGGAGTAAATATTTTGTCCATTTTCTATCAAAAAAATTTATGTTCATCAAATATGAAACACAAATAACAACAGAAAAATAGATTAACCATCAATTTGGCTCGAAGCTCCTCAATCTCTTTCTTTTGGCGCTTTAATAAAGCAGCATCTGTCAAAATCTGTGAGCAAAAACAAAGTGGGAAAAAATTACACTGAAAGATACATATCAATGCTAAGCAGAACCCAATCGCACAACAAACAAAAAGGCAATACAGGACTGAGAAATGATACAAATACACTCTTCAACACAATTTGGTTGCGGGACAGAGACACTGAGACAGAGATACGGAGGCACACGTATTATGTTTGGCTAGTGTCTCGCTGGAGAGACAGAGACACAAAGAACACACGAGATACAAATTCGAAGGACACCAGTGTATTTCCTGTAAAAAGGGACACTAGTGTCCCAGCTCCAGAGACACAAAGGGTAAACTTTTGAAGACAAAAATACCTCATAATTTTTAAAAATTGCATAGACTACCCTCATAATTTTTATATCCAAACACAATACAAGATGCAATATACTACATTTTGTTCTCACTTCCAAACACAATACACAGACACAAACATTAGGGTCTATGTCCTTCATGTCTCAGTGTCTCTGTCTCTAGTGTCCAGGGACGGTATCCAAACGCTACCTTTATGTTGTTGGTCTATTTTTTAAAATGTCATGCATTTGCATCATAAATTGATCATCTTTTAAATATTGTTTTGACTTTTAAAAAATTAACCAATCATGAGATGTGTTGAAGAGTGTTCAAAAGAGTGTGTTACTAGCATTCCTCATTGGACTACAAAAGTAGATATTAAGAAGTAAGAACATCTATGTATATAAATAATTGAACCTGCCTGCAAGAGATGATGCAATAAAAAAATTCTTGTTATAAAGAATAAGTTTATTAGATAGAAGAGAAAGTATGACCAAAGAGATAAGACACCTAATAAAGAAACTGCATTGATTTGGCAAACAAATCAAAAATAAAAAAACAAAGAACAAAATCAAATAAAAGAGCTCTCTAAGGGAAACAGATTAGAAAAAACCTCATTCACTTGAGCGCAGTTTGTGACACGCAATGCTCTACTTGCAAATTGGAGGCTACTTTTAGTTTCATCTGTATGAATCTGCCATATAACAAATGTGCTTAAATAACTAGATGAAAAGAATATTAAGGAAAATTTGAGATTCCTTTAAAAGAATATCAAATATAAGTAGGCTGTGCATAGAAAAGAATCAGAAAATACTAATCTCATTTGATGAGTGATAACTAGGAAACTTCATTGTCAAATGGATATCAATCAATCAATATACAAAACAATTGGCTTCATTCTATCTCCAAGCCAAATGAAGCTTCCTTTTTCAATTGAAATGTGCAGAATAAGGATAACTCTGATAGAAACTTGGTATCTTTATAAGAAAAAAGAGGGAAGAACTCTAATTCATGGAACATAATACACACTGCAGAACTTTTGAGAGTCTGCAGTCTGCACCCCCCAATATCAAAAGGCCCTAATTTCCTCTTACATATCACATGATATTCCTTTATAATCTCCTGTCAATTAGGCAACATGCCTTATTCAAACTCACCTAAATAACTAACTCACTAATTAAAATAATTTATTTTAAATAGCTTCTAATGGGGGTTAACTAACAACTTCACAACTAAAACTGTTTGGAATTTGCTATATTTTCCATTCAAGGTTAAGAAAATGGTATATCATTCAGCCGTAGTGATACAGCCATTGGAGGTGAATTAAGTGAGCCTTTAGTGCATGAAGGCAACCATGGAAGATGGGGTCGTGTTTACATGAGGAAAAGGCATTAGAAAGGTAATTGGGTCATGATTGTTAGTTAAGGGGTATTTTGGGGATGTGGAGTGAGATATTTGTCTTTTTTATCTTTACGGTTATTTAGTATCAAATTGGAGAGAGAAGGGGGATCATTCTGTTTTCTATCATCATTTTGGTAGAGGATACCTCTTTTGTGAGGTGACTCTAAAGAGCTTGGCTCTGGGCAGATTGGGTACCCATTCCCATCTGTTTTTCTTGTTTTGGTTACCTTTATCAATTTAACCAAGGTTCCTTTTTTCATTCAGTACATATATTATACTTTGTTTTTTGGTTTGCATCAATTTGGTCCAACCTACCGGATTGGAATCAATGGTGGTGGATGCCCACAACCTGGAATTAGAAGAAGCAACAACAGGAATCAGCAGAAATGGATGCACGCATAAGTCACGTAGGAGAGCTGGGTTGGGTGCAATCGTCAATCGAAGAATTGCGTCTTAAAGCAGCAAAGAGTAAGTTGATCATGGACCAGTTATAAAAACAATTGGAGGAACAGACAAAACTCATGGAGGCCATCTTTCTGAATATCGGAAAAAGTGGAGGTGAAAATGGTAGGGAAAACTCGATGAGGCAGAAGAAGGAGAGCGAGAAAACGAGTGGGAGCTTGAAGCCGTTGGAGGGAACAGCTTTGGAGGAATTTTGTCAATCCCTAAAAAGGTGGAATTACCCATGTTTAATGGAGAGGATCCAGCTGGTTGGATTACGAGGGCTGAGATTTATTTTTGTGTTCACGAGACAAGCGAGGACGTGAAGGTGAACCTCGCACAGCTCTGTATGAAGAATGAAACCATCCATTTCTTTAACGCCTTGCTCAGTGATTACGACGAATTGACCTGGGACGATCTCAAGAAAGAGCTGCTAGAACATTACGGAGGAATCGGAGAAGGAGGAGTATTTGAGCAGTTGACTTCTCTACAGCAAACCGGAGGGGTCAAGGAATATATTCAGAAATTTGAATGTTTAACTTCTCAAATTCCAAAGCTCCATGATTACCAGTATTTTGCTTATTTCATCCATGGCTTATGTGATTAAATTCATTCGAGAATGAGGAGTTTAAATGTGGTGAGTCCGATGTCTTGTGAAAGGATGATGAATGCCGCAAAAGCAATTGAGCTGGAGCTATCTAGCCATGGCAGAAATTGGAGTGAGAAGGAAACATGTGGGAGTGGAGGATCCTATTTGGGTTTCCGAATCAGGTCCAATGTATAAGGTCAAAATAACCCAAGGAGTTTTGGAAGACAAGGGGGTGAAAATGGACCTGGCCCAAACGTACTCACTGATCCTGGAGAAAAAATTCAAAATGGGCCCAGAGACAGGGGTGTTAGGCACTTGGCCTACCAAGACCTTTTGGAACGTCGCCAAAAAGCGCTTTGCTTTATTTTGGTCAAGAAGAAGAATAATCAGTGGCGTATGTGTGTGGATTTCAGGACTCTAAACAAGGTTACAATACCTGACAAATTCCCAATTCTTGTAATGAACAGTCACCATCGCGAGAAAGGGCTGCTCCGCCCAATATAAGGAGATTTTTATTATAATTGATAGAAAATGGGAGTGTCAACTTCATCATCCATTACATGCTGCAGGTTATTATCTGAATCCTCAATTTTTTTATAACAATAAACAAATTGAGAATGATCCTGAAGTTGTGGAAGGCTTGTATAAATGTATTGAGAGGCTATGTACAAGTGAAGATGATGTAGACAATGCTACAGTTCAATTGTCAACATATAGAAGAGCTGAAGGTCTCTTTGGTTTAAGTGGAGCAAAAAGATAAAGGGCTACAATGGCTCCTGGTAAGAGATTTGTTTAATTTTTTTATTGTAATGTAATTATGTAGATATAACACAAAAGGTTAATAAGTTGATGCATAACTTGCAGCTGAATGGTGGAAGGATTATGGAGTACGTACACCACATTTACAAAACATTGCTATTAGAGTGTTGAGTTTGACTTGTAGTTCATCTGGATGTGAACGAAATTGGAGTACTTTTGAACATGGAAGTAAATATCTGAATCCTCAATTTAAGTTCTTATATAAAAAGTGAAAATCTAATATTTTTTTTTATGGTAAAATAGATTCATTCTAAAAAGAGAAGCAGACTTGAGCATCAAAGGTTACAAGACTTGGTTTTTATTAAATATAACCAAGCTCTTAATGAACGTTTTGAGTGTTCTGACGTGGTGGATCCTATTATCATAAAGGATGTTGATAATAGTAATAATTGGTTGCTAGAAGGAATAGCTGGAGATGATGAAGATGCTGTAGATGAATTAGTGTTTGATGATGATAACTTGACTTGGGGAGCTGTTGCTAATGCAATTGGGGCTAGTGAGCCTATAACCTACACTAGGCGACAAGCTAAATCAAAATCCAAGACAACTACAATTGCTTCTTCATCTAAATCTAAGGGAAAAGGGAAAGAAATTGTACAAGAAGAAGAAGAAGAAGAATGTGATGACGAAGACTCTGAAGAAGAGGATGAGGAGGAGGAGGTTCTTTACAAAAGTAGTGATGAAAGTGAAAATGAAGAAGATATGACAAATCTTGGAGATGAAGATGATGATAATTATTAAAATATTTATATTTGAATTGAACACTTAGTATTTTTAAACATCTAAGCATTAGAGACTTAAATTTAGTTAGTTAAATTTATTTTTATATTTTGTTGTTATTTGTTATTGACATCTAAGCATATATATGTGTGTAATTTAATTTATGAGTTTATGAGTATATTTATAATACCTAAAATAGCGGTCATCCCGCTATCCACTATGCCGCTATAGCGTTTTTGAGGTTGGCCGCTACGCGCCGCTATCCGGGATTGACTACTATGATTTTTTTTATGATATCCTTGTGTATAGTAAAGGATGGCAAGAGCATCTACAACTGCTTCAACAGGTCCTAGAAGTTTTAAGGCACAACAAGTTGTTTGCAAGACGAGAGAAATGCACTTTTGGCCACGAACAAGTTAAATATTTGGGTCATATCATCTCTGTGCAAAGAGTGGCAGTAGACCCTGCCAAGGTGAAAAGTGTTCATGAGTGGCCAAGGCCAAAGAACATGAAGGGAGTCAGGGGCTTCCTAGGCCTCACTGGCTATTACAGGAAGTTTATAAGAGATTATGGGAAGATTGCACAACCATTGACTGCCTTAACAAAACAAGATGGATTCAAATGAGATGCTTTGGCTCAACAGGCGTTTGATGATTTGAAGAAATGCGTGACAGAAGCACCAGTGTTGAGGTTGTCAAACTTTGAAGAGCAGTTTGAATTAGAATGTGATGCTTCTGGAACAGGAATTGGAGCCATTTTGATGCAAAATCGTCAACCAATTGCATATTTCAGCAAGACGTTCGGTGAGAAGAATTTATCTAAATCTGCCTATGAGAAAGAATTGATGGCAATGGTCCTTGCTCTCCAACATTGGAGACCCTACCTGTTAGGAAGGAAATTTGTTGTGTTTTCAGATCAGAAGAGTCTGAAACAGTTGTTAAGTCAAAGAATTTCAACAAGTAATCAACAAAATTGGCTGGCCAAGTTGATGGGGTATAATTTTGAGATAATTTACAAGCCTGGGAAAGAGAATAAGGGAACTGATGCCCTGTCAAGAAGTATGGAGGACGCTGAATTGACTACTATAATTTATTATCCTGAGTGGTTAGATTGGCAGCAATTATCTCAGGAGGTGCAACAAGATACCCACTGGAAAAAGATTATTTCTGATTTGCAGCAGGATAAGGAGGCTCATACTGGTTTTTCTTTCAATCAAGGAGTGTTGCTTCATAAAGGGAGATTGGTGGTGCATGAGCAGTCTCCTTGGATTCATAAATTATTGGAAGAATTCCATTCTATTCCTCAGGCTGGTCATTCTGGTTTTTACAGGACATACAGGAGATTGGCTTCCAATTTATTTTGGAAAGGCATTAAAGAAGATGTTAAACGGTTTGTGCAAGCTTGTGACATTTGCCAATGTCAAAAGTATAGTGCTACCTTACCTAGAGGCCTGCTGCAACCTCTTCCTATACTAGAGCAAGTTTGGGAGGATATATCAATGATTTTATCACAAGGCTGCCTCGTTCAAAGGGCTATGAAGCTATTCTGGTTGTTGTAGACAGGTTGACCAAATATAGCCATTTTGTTCCGTTGAAACATCCCTATACTGCCAAAGAAATTGCTGAAATTTTTGTAAGAGAAGTAGTGAGGCTTCATGGGGTTCCAAAATCTATTGTGAGTGATAGAAACCCCTTATTCATGAGTTTGTTTTGGAAAGAATTTTTTAAGCTACAAGGGACAATGCTCAAGATGAGCACAGCTTACTATCCACAAACGGATGGCCAAACTGAAGTTACAAATAGGTGTCTTGAAACCTATTTGCGTTGTTTCATCACTGACCAGCCTCGAAATTGGTTCTTTTGGGTACCTTGGGCAGAATTTTGGTTCAACACAACTTACCATGAGTCTATAGGTACTACTCCATTTGAGGCATTGTACAGACGTGAGCCTCCAAAATTGATACAATGCATTCCTGGGGAAATAAGAGTGGAGTCAGCTCAGAGAGAGTTGATTGATCATGATGAAACACTGAGGCAGTTAAAAACACATTTGCTAAGGGCTCAAGATCGCATGAAAACCCAGGCTGATAAGCACAGAAAGGAAAGAGCGTTTAAAGTTGGTGACATGGTGTTTTTGAAACTCAAACAGCATAGGCAGCATTCCGTAATGGCTAGGATTAGTCCTAAACTCAGTGCCCGCTATTATGGGCCATTTAAAATCCTGGAAAAGATTGGAGAAGTGGCCTATAAGCTGCAGCTTCCTCCCACTTCAAGGATCCATCCTATGTTTCATGTGTCCTTGCTTAAGAAGGCAGTGGGGAATTATGAGGTAGAGGAAGAATTACCTACTGGGCTGGAAGATGATAGAGGGGAATTCATAGAGCCTGAAGCTATTTTAGCCTCTAGACACATGCTCAAGCATGGAGAGCGACTGAAGTAATGGTTGATTCAACGGAAAGGGAAGCCCACTAAAGATGCAACATGGGAAGATGAAATTACAATCCGCAGCCAATTTCCTTCTCTATGTCTTGAGGACAAGACAAATGCTCAAGGAGGAGGTATTGATACAGCCATTGGAGGTGAATCAAGTGAGCCTTTAGTGCCATGAAGGCAACCATGGTCGTGTTTACGTGAGGAAAAGGCATTAGAGGGGTGATTGGGTCATGATTGTTAGTTAAGGGGTATTTTGGGGATGTGGAGTGAGATATTTTTGTCGTTTTTATCTTTATGGTTATTTAGTATCAAATTGGAGAGAGAAGGGGGATCATTATGTTTTCTATCATCATTTTGGTAGAGGATACCTCTTTTGTGAGGTGACTCTAAGGAGCTTGGCTCTGGGCAGATTGGGTACCCATTCCCATCTGTTTTTCTTGTTTTGGTTACCTTTCTCAATTTAACCAAGGTTCCTTGTTTCATTCAGTACATATATTATACACTGTTTTTTGGTTTGCATCACATAGCAATCTCCTTTACAAACACCTTCCAAATGGCTAGTTTGGAGGGGGGAGAACAAAGGAAATTTTGAGGACTGTCTAAAACCCATGTCATCTACACAAGACAGACATAATAACACATTTGTTAGTTATTGCAATGGTATAAAACATGACAGAGAAACAGGACACCAACTAATTAATTATATAAAGGATATGTTTGGATACTAGCTTAATTAAGCACTTATTCAGAAATCTCTTTTTGCATGACTACATAAATTTGATCATGAAACTTATTGGATTAAGCCATAAATTTGACCATGAAATTTGGGCTAAGGCCTAACTCAACTCCAAGAGCTAACTGTGAAATATATGTAATTATAGTAATAAGACAAGTGTATCTTTGTAATTATGTTAATTTGGTAACTGAATACTTTGTTAAATATTCTATAATTATTGCTATTATCAATATAAATATAAATGTGTGCACTTCAGAGCAATGGTACTTGGGACCTTGTTCCTCTTCCTTTAGGGTAGTTTATTGTTGGATGCAAATGGAGGTACATCATCAAGGTTGGCACTAATGGCCATATTGATCGTCTTAAGGCTTGTTTGATGACCAAAGGTCATACCCAAGTCTTTGGTTTAGATTATGGTGATACATGCTCTCTAATGGCTAAAATGACCTCTATTCCTTATCCATGACTACAATTCATCACTAGCCCCTTTACCAGCTTGATACAAAAATGTTTTTATCCATGGTGATCTTAAGGAAGAAGTATGTATGGAGCAACCTCCTAGATTGGTTGCCCAGGAGAAGTCTTCCAAATTAGTTTATCGTCTGCACAGATTCTTGTATGGACTTAAACAATCTCCTAGGACATGGTTTGGTCATTTTCAGTACTATAGTCCAAGAATTTTGACTGACTCAAAGTGAAGTTGATCGCTTGGTTTTCTATCGTCATTCTGCCTCAGGTTGCATTTATTTGATTGTTTATGTCGACAACATTGTTATTACTAATAGCCATCACCATGATATTACACAGATAAAGCAACATTTATGTCACCATTTCTAGATAAAAGATCTTGGCTGACTTTGATTCTTCTCAGGAATAGACGTGGCACAATCTAAGAATGGCATTGGAATTTATTTGAGGAAGTATGCATTGGATATTTTACAGGAAGTTGGATTGATGGGTGCCAAGCCTATAGACACTTCTATGAATCCTAATTCCAAACTTCTGCCAAGTCAAGAGAAGCCTTTTTCTAATCAGGAGAAACATAGGAGGCTTGTTAGAAAGCTAAACCATCTCACTGTCACTCATCCAAATATCTCTTTTGCAGTCAATTTCTTAACTCTCCTTGTGAAGGATATTGGGATGCAATAATTCACATTTTAAAATACATCAAAGGGGCTCCAAGAAAAGGATTCTTGCATGAAGATAAGGGTCACACTCAAATTGTGGGTTCCTTTAATGCAGATTAAGCAAGCTCCCCCCAATCAATAAGAGATCCACTCTGGCTATTACATTCTTATTGGCAGTAAGTTGATTTCATGGAAGAGTAAGAAACGAAGTATAGTTGCTTATTCAAATACAAAATTACAATATCAAGTTATAGCCTCAGCTACATGTGAACTTATCTAGTTGAAACAACTAATCAAAGAACTAAGATTTAGAGAGATAATGAAAATGACACTCATTTGCAATAATCAGGCAACTGTTGCCTCAAATCTAATGTTTCATGAACGAACAAAGCATATTGATATAGATTGTCACTTCACTATCACTAGCTTTGTCGATTCGAATGATCAACCGGCAGATGTCTTCACCAAATTATTGAGAGGTCCTCATATTAGTAATATATGTGACAAGCTTGAAGCATGTTACCTCTATGCTCTAGCTTGAGGGGGAATTTTAAATATATATAATTATAGTAATAAAGCAAGTGTATATTTGTAATTATGTTAATTACCTAATTAAATATTTTATAGATATTCTATAATTATTGCTATTATCAATGTAAATAAATATATGCGTCATTGTTAGTGGAAACTATTATTCCATCAATGCTCTTTCATTTTTCCTTCTCTCTTAACACTAAGTTATAAGGTGAAGATTGCTTTAACCTTTATAAGGTCTTATTGGTCATATCTTTAGTCAATGTAGGACTTCAACAAAATAAGCTAGAAAAGCTTATGAAAGTTATTAGTTATTTCCATAAGTTGTCCAAAAGCTCTTCTAAACACACCCTAAGTAATATAAAACAAAACAGTTTTCAATGGAAGGAGAACATTAAACCCATGGATAATCTGATACAATATGTTAAAATTTGTTAATGGGAGAAAAATTGAGATAAAGATCAGAATTGAATTAATGTGAATCTTCTACAAAATTCAACAGAACCAATATTTGTATTGGTTAAGCTATACAGCAACATAGCTGTCATGTGACAGCTAACTAACTAAAGTACTAAACTAAAATCCTAACAGCAACCCGAAACACCTAACAGAAGCCTATCTGGAGGTTAGTTACAACTGAATCATATTACTCTAACACAATAGTGTCAAAAAGCATAAAAAACAAAGCAGGGGGTTACCTTACCTGAGCAAGTGTGATATTACATATTATAGCTGTGTTAGCATTTCCCCCTAGTGCAGGTTGCAAAATTCGTGTAAGCTTGCTATCTCGATATGGAACATGACCCCTGCATAAAATATTAAAGTTTCTTGTTTGGTCATTCAAAAATGAAAAAGGCTAAATATAATAATGATAACAACCTCGGGAAAATCACACCGCAAAAGCTAAGTGTTGTAGTTGGAGCCCAAGGCTTTAAAAACCCCACATTAGAATCTCATACTTTCAATGTGAGACTCAAGTCCCATACCTTAGAATTGCATCCTAACAAATAATTTAAACTTACCCTTGACCCTCAGCACCTTCACTCAATTTTTTAATCACAGTTCCCAAAGTCATTAAGCTTTTGTTTATATGAGAACCTTCTTTCAACCGGACACCTTCTGCTCCAGTTTTTGCAGCACGCTCCGAACCAGCAAGATCCACTAAATTCTGGATATAAGAAGAGAATGATTACCAAGTTGAAAAATTACACAAAAAGTAGTCATTTAAACAAAAGGAGAGATATATGCGTGTAAATGCCAGACATGCAAAAACTTTTCCGATAAAAGAGATAACTTGTTAGTTGAAACAGTGACATTAACGTACCAACACTGATACACGGACAGCATCACAGGAGCTGCCACTTTCTTCATCTTCCCTTCTATCCCTACTCTCAATTATCTATTAAATACAAGGTATTAATTGAGTGCA
Organism: Abrus precatorius; assembly: GCF_003935025.1. Taxonomy (NCBI): domain Eukaryota; kingdom Viridiplantae; phylum Streptophyta; class Magnoliopsida; order Fabales; family Fabaceae; genus Abrus; species Abrus precatorius. Next base: position 15,130,553 of record NW_020874439.1, read on the forward strand.
GAGCCAAGCATAAGCACTTAAAAAAAAACATATCATGAAAGAATACTAATTACCATGCGAAAAATAGTATGAGACCTACTGCTGTACAAATTCATATTTGTCTCTCCAATATGTCTATGAGCTGATACAAATGCAAAGCACATAATAAAAAACTAGTCAGCTGAGGGGTGATAGGTTCTCAGTTTTTGTAAAAACAAAATAATAAGAATCTGAACAAAAAGAAAGAAAGAGAATTGAGAAAATTCTTTTATTCAGATTAACATAAAAGACCCTCAAGAGGCAGAATCCTCTTACAAGGGAAAATCCCCTGATCACTCAGAATCACTCAGTTTGCATTATTTTCTCTTCCCTCCTTTCCTTTACAATTTTCCCCTACTTAACTCCCAAAAGAAGCTCTTGTAACTGAATCATTAACCACATATTAACTCCAAATAAAACCAATTGTAACTGCTGCATACATTTTAGACTCCTAATAAAATTCTTTTAACTTACTGATAACACATTAACCACCTATTATTACTGTTTATTCCTCCTAGAATAAACCACCTTCCAAACCTTATTCTTCTCATTAATTATTGGCATGGGCTATCTAACATAGGGGGTAAGCATAAGATATACCAAACAGTACATTGCCTATAAAATATGCTTTTAATGTCTGGGAGAGTGAGACAAAGTGATACTCTAAAAGATACTTCATGAACCCAAGTATACTGCATAGATAAGTATGCAGAATCACACAGAAAAGGTAGCAAGCAAAGGAACCAAACGAAGCAAATTGAAACAGAGGCTCATTTGCATTTCAATCACAGTATGCAGTCCAAATGTGCACAAATGAAAATTTAAACTGCACAAAAATAATGAGTTAAAATGTAAAACATAATAAATATCCAACAAATAAATTACATTCTCCAAACTCCATGAGTTCAACAACTTGCTCAGGAGAGGCAACAATTTCTTCTCGCAGCCCCGCAACATATATCCCCCGCTGTAATTTCAAAGAAAAATGATAAAATATTAAGGTAAGAAATATAACACCAAATATAAGCAAACATCACAATAAATAAATAAATTAAAAACAACCTCTAGATTTTCATGAATCTGCAGTTTTCGATGTTCAGGAGCCAATAAATCATTTATCTCTTCATTATAAATCTCCATGTATGACATTCTAAGAAGAAATTCTCGATCCACATCCTCAAATAAATATAAAAAGAACAGAGGTACAAATTATGCAAGTCAATATCAAAGGAAAATCATGCAAAATCTATAAAATTTAACAATATTATCATAATAGAACAGAGTAAAAAGACAGACTGCAGGATCATCTTAGACGCCCAAAGGATGAAGCCTCATTAAGAACATAATTATCACAACCCGTACTTCCCACAACTAGTAATTCAAAGTACAGATGTACTCCCAACAAACTCTAGTAGCTTTAAATGCAAGGAGGTACCCACTAGACTGTAAGTCTGAAACTATTAATAACCCCGTAAAATACAACTCAAATAACAACATCCAATTCGTTTATTTTTCACACTGTGTAGTATCTCTAAACCACCACCTCTGTACTTTCCTTCTGTTTTATCAATCATCACAATTTCTCAATACATGTTATTATGATTCAATCATCTGCGATACTTTCTTCAAATACAAAGAACCCTAGCATAAAGGACATGTTACGCAAAAAACCATATATATGTTTCACCCTACAGCCTATTTGGCTAAACGAAAAGAAGTTTATTTGTTTCATAAAACACAAAATTAACAATAGAAGGAACAGAGCGATTACTCGTTGAATAATATGAAACAAATCACGGATGGCGAGAGGAATGACTCCTGGCTCTGCTTTGGAGCCTCGCATCGTATAAGTCTTCCCACTATTAGTTTGGCCATAAGCGAAAACAGTACCTTTCAGTTAACAAACCCCAAGTCAATAAACAAATCCAAGCACCATAAACAACAAGAACAAGATATCAAATAAATAGCTATGCAAACCGTTGAATCCACGAACTGCAGCCTCCACTATATCTTTGGTGCGAGCTTCATAGACTTGGGCAGTCTTGCAGTTCTCACTGAATATTTGATCTGCAAACCGTGATTTTAGCTTAATTTGAGTTTTGAAAACAGGTAAGAATGGGGATAAAAAAAATTTAAATGAAAATGAAGAAAGAGTACCGAATTCAAATTTAGAGGAGTGATTAGGAATAAAGATGGAATTGGCAGAGACCCTCCAGGGGCTGGTTTTGGTGTCCTCTGAGGAAAGAGGCCTTATGCGGACGCTGACGTGAATTCTCTCCATCCGCAAATCTAACAAATGCAGTGAGTCACTAAAAGCACTTCAATAAATTAGCACTCACAAATCATAATCCATATTCCATAAAAATGTCATGCATAAGCCTAAAAGTGTTGAGAAACTTAACAACCGAAAGCACAAATTATCACGTCTTTAACAAGTTACAAGGCATAAAACACAAACACCCAAAGCTACATAGTGAATAACCATTGAAGCTTTCAACCTTGTTTGGAGGTCGAAAATGGGGTCTAGGGTTCGACCAAGAGCTGAGAGGAAGGAGAGGCGCAACTCAGTGAGGATCGAACGAAACTGCTTTTTGGAGGCACGCCGTGTATTTTAAATTTCAAGACTAAACTGCACTACTCGTTCTATCGGAAACTGATTTGAGTTTACTTTTTCATATTTATTTTTTTATCCCGCCTTAAAGCCTTGTTCGTTTAGCTGATCTTCTCCGGGCGGGAGAACTACATCACACAGCTCCTTTTTTATATATAAAATAAAATATTCATAATCTCATATTCGTAACGTGTGTTTTATGAATAGATTTTTATGAAACTAAAAAATATTTATTATATCATATGAAAATATATAAGTTATATAGTATTACCTCTTGTTCTAAATATAATATACTCTTAACTATTTCACAATAATTTAAAAAATAATTAACTTTGTTAATGACATAACATTATCAAAATTTGAATTGTTTTTCAAATTTATTCTTAAAATTATTATAATACATAACAGCCTATTTTTATATTTAATTAATTACTTTATCTTATGTCAGAGTATTTTTGTAAAAGAAATAATTTATGCAAGCAACAACTTGCAAGAGATCTTATGAAAGGGATATAAGAAATTTTTCAAAAAGAAAAATTCAAAATTAGAGGTAGTATTGAATGTAAAAATACTCTAACCACGGACAAGGATATAACACTCCCCTCCATTTTAGTACGGATTATAAGAATTAACTTTCAAAATTTTGTTATCTTAATTATAAAAAATAAATAGTTATTTTTAAATATATTAATTGTCAAATTTTCTTAATATTCTGAATTTATTATAAGATTATTTTAACTAAATATTCACCTCTCGTGTATTAGGAATTAACTTCTTCTTTTTTTGTTATCTATTAGTCATCCAATTATTTCTATTTTGTTGTATAAATTTTTTTGTTCTCTTATGCTGTATATCTAAACATTCGGTTGATATTAATATATGATTCATTCATTTTCTTTGTGTTTATTCTGACATTTTATTCTAATTCCTTTTCATTTTTACTACGATGTATATCATATAAATCTCTTCTTTGTTCATGTTTTTGACAATTCAAAAGAGTCGTATATTTCGTTTGATCAATATAATAAGATACAAAATAATAAGATTATATAAAATATATTTAAATGATAAAATTACTCAGTTGTCAAAATTATTAAAATTTTAAAAAATATATATTTAACCTTTTGACTTTTTAATAATATATATATATTAAAAATAAATTATTTTTGTTGACATAGAATATTAAAATTTTAATAATAAACTATAATAATTTTCTTCAATTTTTTTACAATTTAAAATTATTTTAAGAAATTATAATTAAAAACTAATTTATAAAAAAATTAATATTATATTGCATAACATAAGTAAAATATTTTTCAGTAAAAATGTTCGTATGATATTTTTTATAAAACTATCAAGTTATACTTTTTGAATAATTATTTTTTATAAAATATTAAAAATATAAAGTATGAAGTAAAAGGAAAAAAGTTATTATATACTAATGTTTTCTAATTCATTATTTTCTTTAAGATAAAAACTTTAATTATTAAAATAAAATAGAATAACTTAATATAATAAGTTTTCATATTATATTATATTATTTAACAACTACCAAAAATAAAATAAGATAAGATAAACTATTAGGTCCTTTAATCTTAGCCACCAAATAAGAAACAGTACTAAAAACACACGAATTATAGATAAATTTATAAACAGATTTTTGAAAGGTTACCGATAGATTTCATAAGTACAAATAGATTAAACTCGTCTATAATTTATGAATAGTTTTTTTAGTTTATAAATTATAGAAGATTTTTCTATCTGTAACTTACAGACTGTATTTTCTGTTTGTAGACAGATTTTTTTATCTGTAACAATAATTTAGTTTTTTTTATTTACTTGTATAATTATTTATTGTTATTTCTAATTATCACAATAATTTGTAAACATAAAAAAATTATAAAATAAAAATTTTAAAATTATTTAAACAATATTAAATTAAAATGTTATTACAATTCAAGAAGTAAACATCCGAAATAATAATATAAAAAAAAAATAATGTGTGTCATGAGTGCTTAGTGTAATAATCGACAAGAGTGACATCATCATTAATAGAGGAGGAGAATGATGAATGTCACATCGTCTAAGTGTTGTTGGGGTTAGAGCTAGTAAAGGAGGAGGAAGAGGTGTAGAGTTGCTTACTCTTATGAACTCGAAGTATGCATACACCTATGCATGTGTTGTTGTTGCACCTCTCTGTATCATCGATGCCACATTTTTCTGTATCTTTTCTATTTTTTTTGTCCACTTCTTCTTCCATGCATGCACTCTCCTTGATCTTCCACATCTCCTTATTTTTCTTTTGGTCTTCCATGATTATAGATGCCCTACCCAACCATTTAGGATTTTAAAGACTTCTTGTCATTAGATACCAATCTTTTTTTTATTCTCCCTCTTCTAACCATCCACTTAATTAATCCATTTTATCATGTCAATTATAGAGCACTTAATTAGCCGAATATTGAAGCCAAGTCTGGATGGAGTAGGGGTCCAACCCAAAAGAGCCCGACAAAAGAGAATCTTTTAAGGCTAGACAAGAAAACAAAGACCGAAGAAATGACGTAGAGAGGCCGCCTAGAGGACCCCTACCTACACAACCCTCAATACCAAACAGTGAAGGGTGCTCAACCAAGTACTAGCAACAGAGATATTAACCATTCCTAGGCAAGCCAATACCCCTCCTCAACCAGACAAGCCTAAATCCTCCTGATACCACATAAATAGAGGACATACCGCTGAGGAGTGTACGGCCCTGAAAGATCGCATCGAGGATTTGATTAAAGCAGGGCATTTGCAAGGGTTTATACGAACACACCCCCCAGTCACCTTGAAAGGGGAAGGGACCATTACCCCGAGCCATCAAGAATATATAATGATAAAAAATTTGAACGACAGTGTAGCAGGTCAAGAGAGATCCCATCAAGCATTATGATGAACATGAGAAATTCCCTTGTCAAGTTATTAACACTATAGTAGGTGAATTTGCAGGAGAAGGTCTACCAACTTGGCTAGAAAGAGACATTTGACACAAGTCCGCTCTGTCAACCACATATTTCTGGGTAGTAGAATCTGAATCCCCCCAATTACATTTATTGATGAGGATTTTCACGGAGTAGATCTGGTTCAGGACAATCCCATGGTTATAAGCATGGACATTCTTAACTGCAAGGTCTGAAAGACTCTAATTGATCAAGGGAGTTCAGCTGATATCCTGTATTGGAATACCTTCAAGCAACTGGGAATACCAGAAGAGGAATTGAAGGAGTACCATGAACCACTTGTCAGTTTTTCCGGAGAACGAGTGGAGACCGTGGCTGTATTGACCTATATACCTCATTTGAATCAGAATACGAAGGAAAATGCATCAAGGTCACTCACCGTACATGCAAATACTTTGTATAATATACTACTCGGCAGCCCATCTCATAATAAGTTGAAGGTCATAGTATCCACTCCTTACCTAGCTATGAAATTTCCATCTGATAAAGACCGAATTGTTACCGTTCATGTCGATCAAAAGACAGTCAGAGAATGTTATTTTTCAAGCTTGTGTCTGAAACCATTCCAAGGATACAGACGAGATGTTAACATTGTATCCCCGCGGTCAGGAATAGATTTGGATATAGAGCTTGATCCAAAATTGATGAGGGACTCCAGGTTGAACCCAATGAAGACAAAAAACTTTTCCAGCTGGGAAGAAAATCCAAACAGGTCACTTACCTTGGGATCGGGTTGTCTTTGGAGGAACAAAGGGTCCTTCAAAAGTTATTGATGCGAAACATTGATTTGTTTGCATGGTCGGCTTTGGACATGCCAAGAATAGACCCTGAATTTCTGTGTCACCATCTATCAGTCTATAAAGGGGCAAAACCAATAGCACAGAAAAAAAAAGAAAGTTCAACTCAAAAATAAATCTAAGACAATTTTAGGCTGGAGACATGGTATGGAGGACAACAAGAGAAGCACGCCAAGATAGAAGGGAAGGAAAACTTGCTGCTAAATGGGACGGACCTGTTAGGGTTTTAACTCGCTTAGATAATGGTTCATACAGACTAGAAACACTCAAAGGGAAAGTGATATAGCTTTATCGAACACTTATCAAATGCACAAGGTTTTCGCAATTATTTGTAGAATAATGTCAACCAAGGTCGAATTCTCAAGGACACGTTTGTATCTAGTTCTTCTTTGCCGAATTGTTAAAATGAAACAAAAGATTGGGAAATTTTGAGAGTTTAAGAATAATCTGATCAAACGCATAAAATTCTGGAATAAAAGAGAAATCTAATGAGAATTAATTGATCCACAAGTCATAGGTTCATGCAAACAACATCCTTCATTGTTTCCCTAATTTGAACATCTAATCCATTAACTAATTCAATCGAATTTGCTAACAAACTAGATTATGAATTTGACTAATAGATCTATCAATCTAATTCAATTTCATGAATCAAACTACAATCGCAATTCAATTCAATTCCTATCCCCAAAAGTTATCAATATCTTGAAAAACGAAAGAGAAGAGGAGAAAAGAGAATTCAAACTTGGAGCCACTCTGAATCTTCCTTGCAATTCCCTATTCCTTGTGTATCAATCCGAGAAGCCTAGCCTTCCATTGAATCCAATGCTCAGCCAAGTCAAGAAGAGAGAAGAAAACGAAAAGTCACACCAAGAGAAGAGAGAGAATTCGAGAGAGAATTTTAGGAGCCAAAACCGAATTTTTAAAAGTGTGTTAAAACAAAAACCCAAAAAAAAAACCTCTTCAAAGTGAAGCCTCTAACATATTAATAGGCACCACTTATGATCAGATCCAACACTAAAAGGAAGGGCCCACAAGTGTGATTAAACAGCCCAAATTACAAGCTAATGAAATGTTAATACAAATGAAATGAAATTACAAGAACAAAATTCGAATACAAAATTTCCTGCACAATTTTCCTAACTTAAAAAATTCATAGAAAATAGAAAACAGCTTCAATTTGGACGATCTGCACATGAATTTTATAGCCCAGAAAATGAGGAATCCAATGCAATTGGAATTAGACCGAACCGGACATCTGTGGAAAAAGTTACGATCAAAACAGTGAGTGCAGGTCTGAAAACAGAATTTAGACATTAATTGAAATTTAGTTCCTATCATCCAATTAACTAGGAAATGTCATAATTTGTGAAATAAGGGAACATGAAAGGTAATTTACACACTCTAAAGGATTGAAAATGTGCACAAATAATGCATGCTATTAGAAAGCCATACTAAGAAGATGGAATGTATCACATCTTAAGCAGTATTTGAGTTTAAGATTAGTTGTAAATTTAGTGCACTCTTTTCTTCACTCAAATTTTGTCCTCTTATAAAAAAGTGAAGAAAGGTTTTCTTGAGAAAGTTTTCAACGAGGCACTATGTTAATAAAATCATCTTTCTCATATCACTCGGTTAAGGTTGAATCATTTATATTTATTCCCTCTCGAGTACCCCACTTGGTTAAGGTTGAATCGTTTATATTTATTCCCTCCCGAATACCCCACTTGGTTAAGGTTGAATCGTTTATATTTATTTCCTCCCGAATACCCCACTTGGTTAAGGTTGAATCATTTATATTTATTCCCTCCCGAGTACCTCACTCGGTTAAGGTTGAATCGTTTATGTTTATTCCCTCCCGAGTATCCCACTCGGTTAAGGTTGAATCGTTTATATTTATTCCCTACTCGGTTAAGGTTAAACATTTATTCACATTTAACACACTGGATTTAAAAAGGATCCATTATGCATCAATCTAGTACCCCATTCAATTATAAGTAATTATTTTGTGTATCACCCCTCAGATTAATTACAATTTTAATAAAGGTCGAATTATTTAAAGCACATATACAGTTTAACCTTGATCATTGACAGGGATGTAAAAATATAAAGAATAATGAAGACATCACCAAATAAATTAAGGAAACTATATTTGTATTTATCAACAGGCCATAAGGCACATCAGCCTTCGATTCACATAAAAGAAAAAGGAAAAATCTAGTTTCCCCCCTCAGCATCTTAATGGGAGGGAATATCCTCGGCAACTGCACCTTGGGCTTGGCTTGGTGCCTCGGCGTCGGGCTTTACCTCTTCGTCCACCTCTTCGTATGGCAAGAACTTCCCACCAAAGAAGTCCCTTGACAGATCAAAGTGGAAGTCAGTGGGACCTGACAAAATTTGAATGTCTGCCGAATAGCATGATTAAAGCCAGCTTCATGCTTAACTACCAGCTTCTCGTTGTATTCGACAGTCAAGGCTTTCACCTCAGCATCCGACTCTTTCCTTTCTTCGTCTAACCCCAAAGTCTTCGCTCTTAACACCTCCTCAGCTACGCGTAGCCGGTTCTCCAAAATGTAGAAGTACTCCTTCATTTGAGCAACTTCACCCTCCAGCAGTTTGTTGGTCTCGGCCAAGTTTGACCGAACCTTCTTACTTTCAGCTAGAGCTTTTTGAGATGTGGAGAATTGGCTTTGGACCCTTTCTAACTCTTGCAAAGGTTCCAAAGCAAAGTTGCGCATCATCACCATCGCCCGAGCTTGAAATTCACAATACCATTGCCACTGGGACTTATTATTTTGTGTATTTACAAGAGCCCTCCCCAACTTCGATAGTAAGTCTAGAGAGACGACTCGGTTAGCCCGAACCCCCTTGGCAAAAAAGGATTCGTAATAAGCTGTGGGAGGAACAACAATTTGGTCTGATGAGCTACCAGGACCGCTCGACTTGACATCTCGAGTGTGTTTTCGCTTCTTTTCCCTCTCAGACTCCTTCTCCTTGCCCTTGTCTTTTCTCTTCTTGGGTTGACCTTTAGCAAGAGTAGGATTTCAGGGAGGTTGGTGGGCTTCGGCCAGATGTGGAGCATGGTCCAAAACAGGGTTTCAGTGCTCATCAGCTAAGGTACTCTCCAAAGCTTTTTGTCTTAAGCCTTTTTGGTAGCTTAAACCAAATCCTTTTTGTGCCATAATACCTACAATAAAAATAAGAAGTCAAATTAATATAACTTTATATCCAAAGAAAAATAGGGCAATAATGCATACCATCTATGTCCAAGCTAGGCTTTGGGGACTTCAGCAAAAGAATAAGGGCTTGGGCTAGTAGTTCCCGAGGAAGAGATTTCAGGTACTTTAGAGCTGTTTGTTTTTCAAAGGACAACATGTCTTCTGGGTACACATCATACCTCCATGGAACCCGAGTCCAATGAAAGGGAAACAAAGGCTTATTTTCACTATCAAAAAAATATTTTCTACCTACAGAGTTGACGGTTACTTTAAAGTACCTGGTTTTGAAGCCTTTAAATGAAGAAGTATAAGGTTTGAACAGAGGAAGTTCAACTTGTCTTATTAGGGATACCCATCTTGCTTTATTTGAAGGGCGAATACAAAAATAATAAAGAAATAAGCCTACACTTGGCTCTATATATTGAAATTTATATAAAATTCTAAAAGCCTGCATAGTCGCCCACCGATTCGGATGAAGTTGTGATGGTGCGACATTTAGAACCCTCAATACCCCATCTAAAAGTCATCAAAATGAAGTCTAATACATAGGTCCCTAAACATATATTCATATACAAAGAAAGTGTCGACCATTTCCACACCATCTCCTAAAAATACAAAATCAAGATTACCATATCCATCCCCTCAGCAGACGTTTATGGATATTGAATAAGGCTCTGAGACCTCCCATAGTGATATATCACAATGGTCTACAAAAGATTGAATATTTTTATTTGTTTGGAAATGAGAGAAGTAGATGGCTACTTCACCGTGAACCCACTCGTATCCAGGAATCGTGCAGGGGAAAAGGTTGGTCTTTCTCTAGGAGGGCTAGTGTTGGGTAGAGACTCACTAGACTGAGTATTATTAGCAACATCTTCTGAGGAGTTGGCATTGTCCTCACACTCCCTGACTGTTGTCTCAGGAATATCTTCAGTAGTATTCGGCCTTGAAGAAATCTCCTCAAACCTTTCGGCATTCTCGAGGCCCCCAACCCCAGCATCAGTGGTTGGTCTCACATGATCAGATAGCGAATCCTCTCACTCAAGAGAATAAGCTATAATAATAGCAAGAAAGGAGAAGGGTAGAAGAAGAAATAATGCGTACCTTAAAGAGATTGAAGAAAAAGCTTCTAAAAACAAGATGACAAATGTATACCCTTTGGTTTAGAGCAGAAAGTGTGAAATGAAGCTTGGTCTACCACATATTTATAGAGCACAAGGTTTCAGGCAAATGAAGCGTCGCACCATGTTCTAATCGTTTGATATTTTTCAAAATGAATGGATATGATCAACCAACCTTTCATTTCATGTGCTCGAACCTCGAGGAAAAACCCTAAAAAACTCAAACCCTAATTTGTTGAAGACCTCATTCCCAGGAATTTTCCAAACAGGTATTCGCTCTCACCATCAATAAAAAGATTTTGAGTACTTACTCAAACTAATATTCAGAACCACATAAAGAAGCCTTCGGACAAAGGTCCTAAACATAAATATTTGATAAACCCTTCAGTCGTACCTCTTCAGGCTTGGGGGCTAATGTACTGGATAGGATACCAGTCGGCCTTAGAAATAAAAGAAAGAATCTGAATACCCCTTCGGCCTTAGCAGGACAAATATCCATTCGGCCTCAACAGGATGATTACCCCTTCGGCCTCAGCAGGAGAAGTACTCTATCAGTCAGGTTAGAGAATGATTAAATCAATTAAGGTAAATAATCAAATCATTATTTACTTAATCACAGGGCCAAAATCAAAGCTAATTTACAAAGCCTAAGAGCCCATAATATTGCCTATAAAAGGAAGGTAAGAGGTATAAGTAAAGGGGACTTTTGAAGATAAAATAGCATTATTACTTAAACTGATATCTGACTTTATCATCAGAGTACCTTTTGTAGGTGTACCCCCTTACGTTAGAAAGAGGAAGATTCATAGTATCAAGGGGGACGTTATCCCATCTCGCAGTTAGAGGATATTCTAAGGATCAGTGTCTCCTTAATAGGAACAAAAGGAGTTTTTCTAATTGAGTTTAAGATAAGGTTGCCTCTGTTTCTACAATCATGTCAAATGTAATCTTTGTCTAGATTTATTCCAAAACAATCATCTTTGTTCTGGTAGAACTCATCTCATAGGATTTTTTAGGATGAAGTTTCATCTAATATTGCTTCTCTCCTTCTTACCCAACTAGTACTCTACTCCTCTCTTAAGCTTTTATTCTTTTTTTTTTTTTGTTCCCTATAATCTACATACAAACTCCCATTTTTTCTTAGAGATTAAAGGCCTCTAGTATTAACAAACACATTGGGTGAGTTTTCTTCTTCTTTCTCTTCCTCCAAGCTCCATTATTATATATCTTTATATATTCTTTCATGTCGTTACTGTTGTGAATAAATATGTATGCCCAAGATCCAATTTATCATGTACTACATCCTAGTTATAATAATAAAGTGTTATTTTATTTCTTCATCCTATATACATTGTTTTGATATAATAGTTTATTTGATAGAGGTCCTTTATTAAAATTAAAGAATTGTTATAATAATAGAGATTATTAAAATGAGAAACATCTCTTATAATTTAATCTAAATTGTTTTTGATGATAAGATTATTATAAATAGGGCATTAATAATCTGAATAGATCAATATATATGTGATAGTATTTATTGGATGAATATTAATAGATCTCATTTATTAATTGTATAGATGACACACATAAGAATGTGGTTATTGAACTGACTCAAACTCAAAATTTTTATAGTTATATTATCTTATATTGTCAATAGAAAATTCTCAAAAATAAATATAAATTTTTCATTAATATGAGATTATCATAATAATCAATAAGTCATTTGTTAAATTTTAATTTTAGACACTTATAAATTTAGAGCACTAGTTGAATATATATGGTATATAATAAAATACCTGTAGGATTAATGATAATTCAAGAAGGAATCCATCTTTATTAAAATTATGACCTTGGCTAGGGCAATTGAATAAAGGAATAAATGAATTTTCTTAAGTCATTCATTATAAATTAACTTGTTAAAGTTTTAACAAATTATATCATGCTTTAGAGTTAATTTAGAGTTGTAAGGATGGAAACAAATGTTATATTATTTTCTAATAGTATTCGAAAGTAAAATATATTACTTCATGCTATCAACATTAATTAGTAAATTAATAAATTAATGATTATCAGTTGATTAATGACTTAATATTGAACCTATAAGGTCACACACTAATGAGTGTTTTAATATTTGTAAAAGGAAAAAATTTCTTATTTGATAACTAAAATTGTAGAATTTATTTTATGTGATAAATAATATTTTTTAAGTGAAATATTATCATTTTTTTTAACACCTTAATTTAATTTCTAAATAATAAATTTTGTAAAAATAAGAATATTAAAAATTTTCATTTAACTAAAATTTCCATCACATGGCTTCATAAAACAGTTTAAAACAATAAAGGATTACAAGTTTATATCAAAGACTACTACAAGACTGCTACACACATGGTCGCCGGTTACCCCCGTCTCACAGATACCACGTGGGCAGTCACGGGTCGCTCAGCAAAGGTAGTGGTTAGACGTCTAGTCAAGAGGAGAAAGTGTGGCCCGTGGTGTACCTGCTCCCACTGTCAGTATTACCACCACTCCCTCTTCTCCAAGGTATTTCTACCGTCCTCATCTTCCACATCCCCAGTATATCGTTGAACCATTCACAGCACGTTACACCGACATTAATCACGCCCCATTCACACACATTGCAATATTCATTCTCAGTATATGACATAAAGCTCACAATCATGCATAATACACAGCACTGGGCCCTTATTCATTTTACAGTACATGACATAAAGCATATATTCATTCATATTACACGGCCCTTGGGCCCACACTTATTCATAATATTCATTCAAATATATGACACAAGTGCCCACATGCATTTACAACATAATTCATTTCAACCACACATACAATATTCACCATTCACAGCACACGACACAATTATTCATTCACATTCCATTCAACATACAACATTTCCAACACACACAACAATTTCAACCGAGTCCGTACCCATCAAGTCACTTAAGCATACATAATTTAACCATTTTGGCACACATAATACTAACCAACATCCACCACTCCATGTTTAACATAATAAATTCGTCAAAACACACATATTCACACATTCCATTTCAGCCACATTATAATGCATTGAGAATAAATGAATTTCTAAACAAAATGAGATAGGGTAGAGTCCCCTTACCTCAAATGAAGACCCACACACAAAATCGACAATAAGAAGGCTCCCTACACGGACTTCGTCCTAAATTCACGAAAGAATTCTATGAGAACCCAGGAAAATCGCGAAAATAGGGAAATGGGAGGAAAAATGAAAATCCTAACCATCAAAACTCACCTCCAAGCGTTCCCCACATGGATTCAACTTTCAATCTTGCTCCCGAACGGCTTCAAAGGCAATTTAATTGGTAGAATAGGGTTTTGGGTCGAGAGAATCGAAGAGATTTGGAAGGGAAGGTGAGAAATAACCTTTCTCGAACCCTAACCCCCTTTAAATCCTCTCTGGTCGCAACACTCTCGCTACAGCGAGGCTCGCTATAGCGACTCCCTCCCTTGCTACAGCGAAAAACTTAGACAAAACTGCACTCTGATTTCTGCAGAATCTCGCTACAGCGAGACTGTACCCAGAGATACAACACAAACTGTGGCTTTGTCGCTACAGTGTGAGACCTCTCACTACAGCGACAAGGCGACAGTTTCATCTTTCTCTCCCAGTGCTATTTTGCTATAGTGAGAATGCCCTGCAGCAGCATCCATACATAGCCTGTTTTCAGCTCAATCAATCCAATCCAATTATATATATTTATATACACACATCCATACACATCATACCTACAACATCATCATTACACATTCAAATGCAAATTATATCTTTCACATTTACACGTACATATAAACACATACACATATCAATAATAATTAATATTAAAAAAATTTAGGGCGTTACATTTTTTGCTAGCACCAAGAATATTAAGAACATGACAACATTATAATATAATTTTTATGATAACTAACCAAATTTCAAATGTTGAAATTGCATCTGTTGGTTTAGGCAATTGACTTGGTCAATGAATTATTGGTAAAAAGAAGAAAAATAATCTGACAGTTATAAGATAGTGGAGAAAAAAGCAAGGCACTAAAAATTTGATTTTTAAACATGCACATTGACAAATAGTCCTAAATATATTATTATATATTAAGCAAAGTGTTGCACATTAAGTTGTCATAAAACAAAAGAGAAAAATAAAGTTCTTTTCCTCTTTCTCTTCCACACTTTGATGGTGATCATTTCACAATTAAAGAGTTAACACAAAAGGATTAGTCATGGTACAAGTACATGTAGAGTTTTCACACTATTGACAAATTTTTACAACACAAGAAATCATGGACAAATGCACATTTAGTTTTTATCTGATCTAGTATAGTTTAGATACAAAACAAATCTTATTTATTGATGTTACAAACACCAATTTTCATTATAGTTACTGTTTATGGAATAGTGTGGACTTTTTGTATTTTTATGTTTTTTTATATCTCATTTTGCTTATTTTGACTTAGCCATACATAGACCTATATTTGGAACCCAAAACACTCTGATAATTCTATGAAAATTCCATCACTCTTTAGCAACCTTCTCATGGTTACTATAGCATGAACAGTAACCATGGAGAGTTTAGCCGTTTTTGAGTTATTTTGTGTTTCGTTTGACTCCTTTTAACTTGCCGATACATAGACTTTCACTTTTGAGCATAAAAACATGAATCTTTGTTATGTCATTGCTATTTATATCCAAAAATTACAAGGGAGTTTTTCCTCTTCAATTTTTCACTTTTTACAATTTTCTTTTGATTCCTATTACTAGTGTATATATCAATTTAAATTTCCAACGAGGGTTTTGAATCGTTGAACTCTTTACCTATGTGTTCTAGAATTTTTAGAGCTCATAAGCACTTTTGTAACTCTTTAATTTAAATTTTCAAATAAATTAATTTCACAATAAGAGGAAATAATAGAATTTCATTTCAAATAATTTCCAATGCATAAGTCCAGTAAGGTCTTTCAAAATAAGGATGGATTACAATTTATATCAAATCAATGCTATAGAACCAATTGAAATACATCAAAATTTTCAAAATAGATTTCTAAGTCCTATAGCAGTTTCATCCATCCCTTCACTGAGCCCAGTGTTGATCATCTTGATCACTTGAAAAATAAATGTAAGGGTGAGTACTGTACACTATCACACACAAGCACAGAGACTCACCTCACACATTTCACTCATTTACCAACATAATTCTAAAACATGCATCATACAAACATGATATAACACTTTCAACATTTATTCCAATTCACATACAGGTGCGCTCACCACTATCAAACAATTCACACATACGTGCGCTCACTGCATGTAGCCACGCTCACTGTGGCACTGTGATCACAGATTCTTGATGCCCTCAACCTTAGTGACTTACTCAGGTCACACCATGGATAGTCGTCCAATAACCCCCGCTTCACGGATACAACGTGTGCGGTCACAGGTCCCTTGACAAAGGTGTTAGTCAGAGGCCGAGTCAGGTGGAGAGTGTGTGGCTTGTGGTGCAACCACGCTCACTGTTAGTGTCACCACCACCTGATGAATCCATATTTTGACTAATATTTTAGCATAATTCTAACACATTTGATAAGAAAAATATATAAAGAAAACATAAAAACTTAGAAAAAGAGAAGGAATTGAAGTTTGTTTAAATTTGTAGTTATTTTAGCAATTGTGAAATTTTTGCTTAGGAATTAAGTTTTTAATCTTGTTTTTGAAGGAATAAATTGAGCAAGGATCATATCCATGGAGGTTTGATGACAAGGAAGAGGAAAGAAGCAAGTTTGGACTCCAAAAACTCAAGAATAAGAAATTGCAGACTGGGCGTGATCACTATTATCAGTGAAAGTGATCACTTCAGAGCTCAAAGAAGAAGGAAAGCTCTGCGTAACCACTTTTATCATTAAAAGTGATAGTTCCAGAGAGGCAAAATATCAGGAAAGCTCTGCATAACCATTATTGTCATCAAAAGTGATCGTTCAAGAGAGTCTTCAACTTGGCGAGTTGCGTGTAGTCACTTTTATCAACAATAGTGATAACGCGCAACTACCTTGGCTCTACGTTGTCACTTTTATCATCAAGAGTGATAGTTCCAGAGAACCCTTAATATCAGGAAAATGCGCGTGGCCATTATTTCTGGGAAAAGTGTTAACGCGCAACCAAAAACTCTCTGCCTAACTACTATTTCTCATAAAAGTGATAACGTGAAAATCTGGAAAATTTTATAAATACCAGAAACGATCCAGAAATGAGGGGATTCTGTTCATTTTCAGTTTTTTTAGTTAGCTTCTTGTTAGAGGAAGTGAGAGAGAGGAGTGAGGATTCGAATGTTGGAGCTTCACGAAGAGGAATTGGAGTGGAGCAAGCTTCCATGGCGTTTCTGAGTTTCTTCTTCTCTTCTTCTCTTTCTTTTCTTTTCTCTACTGCCATGGCTGTGTAATTCGTTCATAGTTAGGGATTGTAGATCTGAAACGAACATGTTGAGTTGATTTGGATCTGAATTTCAAGCTTTTGAATAGATTGAGTGATTGATTCTGAACTTCACGTGGAAATTGAATGGAAATTTGATTAACTAAATTCAGAGGAACTCTTGTCAATGGAAATTGAATTTGTTCCTCAGATCTGAACCAATCACCGAGATTATAGTTTTCTTAGGGATAAGGAACTTTGATCTTGCAATCTTCTGGTTTCTTACACTTAAAGCAATATTGAATTGAATCAAATCTAAGGAATTAGAATGGTTTAATTGAATGTTAGGTGCACTGAGTTAAGGAATTAACCTCTGAATAATATAATGTGAAACTGATTGTCATTCTTTCCAATTGCTTGTTAATTCAGAACTTTATTGATTAAACATTGGAGTTTTGGTGAAGCAATTCCCTAACTATGGTTTCTCCCTCTTGATGAATCCACTTTTTATTATATTTTTACTTGCCTTTTTGGTGCTCTTTGATAGAAAAAATGGACTTAGATAGTGAAAATAATATAGAAATCACATTTTGAGTAAATATCATAGGTTTATTATTTTTTGGTTAATTTGCATTTAATTACATAGATATAGATTGTAATTTTAATTATCATGATGATTTTGCAGAGTGCCGAAGTTAAATTTGAGAAATCTTGGTCCTTGGATGAAAGTTGCCCCCAAAGTAGCCACTTTTAGGAGCAAAAGTGGAAACTACAGCAAGTCTGGGCATTAAAAGTTCCAAAGTAGCCACTTTCAAGACCAAAAGTGGCAACTCCAGAAGCTCTAGGGACGCTAAATTGGAAGCATGATGTGCGTGGCCACTATTGCCTTTCAAAGTGGCTACGCGCATCCAAAGTAGCCACTTTCAAGACCAAAAGTGGCAACTTCAGAAGCTCCAGGACGCTGATTTTGAAGCCTTTCTGCGCGTGGCTACTATTGGCTCTCAAAGTAACCACGCGCACCAAAGTAGCTACTTTCAGCACAAATAGTGGCAACTCCAGAGAAGCGGCAATCCTTCCATCCTGCGCGTGGACACTTTCAAGGCCTAAAGTGGACACTTTCAAAGGCAAAAGTGGACACTTTGGTGACATGTCATCCACTATAAATAGATTTTAGGAATTAGGGTACGGGACTTTTGACACTTTACACAATTTTTCCTTGCCAAATTGGGATAATTTCTTACAACATTGGAGTCTTGGGTGATAGCCAAGGGTCCTCTATAGGTTTTAATTTCCAATTTCTCTTTTGATTTTTGTTGAACTTACATTAATGATGTTTACGTTCTTGCATTTCTTTCTCTCATTTGTGAAGCCCATCCATATGGAGGGCTAAACTTCCTTGTAATTCCTAGTCAATGCACATGAATCTTGAATTCTTGGGATTAATTGCAATACAAATCTTTCTTTCCTTGAATTTATTAACCCCAATCTCTGAATGAAATGGAATTTACATGAAGGGAACATTGCTTAATGAACCCTAATTTACCTAACAAAATTCTAATTCAAAATTGCTTAATTTTGATTAATCCTTGAGGTTGCTTAATCTTAGGGATAGAGATTGAAGCCCATTAAGATGCTTAATTTTAATTGGGATGTTAAAGTTAGTCTTCGCTTGTTAGATTAACTTAATTCAAGGGAAAGAAAGGGGATTATTGAATCATTTGAAAGAATAATGATGGAACTCATTGCTTGACTAGGGATTACTCATTTTAATTGATTGAATTTCATTAATTTACATTTCGTTCTTGATTAAAATCCGGAAATTTACAAACCTCCGCCCAATTTACTTGCTTTAAAATACATGTTTACACTTGTTCGATGTATGTTCCCAACCAAAAATTCCTTGGAGACGACCTAGGATAACACCCTAGTACTGCATTCATTTCTTTGCATATTTGATGAGGATTAACGACAATCTTTTGCATGACGAATAGCTAAAATTCGTTTCATCACCTCTGTTATCACATAATTGTGTGTTCATCGTTCTGTTTTCTGCAAGTTCATTTTACTTTCAATTGTTCTAGTTTGCTGTATTACACGTTACTACTCTCCTTACAATTTTGAAAAGCTTAAATGGTTATAATTCTATGAAGTGATACTTGAATCTAAATTCCCTGTGGAGACGATATTTGGATCTTAAATTTACTCATCACTTGCTGCAATCCTAGTGCACTTGCTAGTGTAGATTGCTAACAACAAGTTTTTGGCGCCGTTGCCGGGGAATTTTGCATTTCAATATCATTAGTAGTAGAAAAGTAACTAGATTGAGCATTTATTTTGTTGCTTTGCTTTCAAATTGCTTTCTGCATAATTTTACTGCACCTTGTGTAATATTCTGCATAATATTTCTGTCTGCTGCATAGAGTTTTTACATCATTGTTTATCTGCATAATTTTAGTTTTCATTGTTCTTCATATTTGTAATTACCATTCTGCATATTTTTACATGATTTTACAATTCTGTAACTGCTAGATTTAAATTTCTATATGCTTTTACTGATAGATTTTGCATGAATTCTGTTGTACATTTCTGAATATCAATTGTAGTATAATTTTGCTTGAAACTGATTTGTATATGCGTGGTAAAAACAAGAATAAATCAATTCTGGTCTTTGATCCTGACATAGACATAACTTTGAGAAGACTGAGAAAAGAGTCTAGAGCAGAAAAAGCCATAGGGAGTGATAGTGAGTTAGAAGCTGTCCATTCTCCAGAATCTCAGAGTAATCCTAGAGTGAAAAGAACATCTACACCCTTGAGACAACCAAATCCAGCAATAGAAATGGCAGAGCAGAACAGAATTAGAACATTAGTGGACTATGCTATTCCTAACATGCAAGGTTTTAACTCTTCTATAATTAGGCCAACTATTCAAGCCAACCATTTTGAGATTAAACATGCCCTACTACATTTAGTCCAACAGGATCAGTTTTTTGGAGGAAATTCTGATGATCCTAACCTGCATATTTCAAATTTTCTGCAGCTATGTGACACCATAAGAATGAATGGAGTTAGTGAAGAAGCTATCAAATTAAGACTATTTCCTTTTTCCTTGAGAGATAGAGCAAAATGTTGGTTACAAGCTCAACCACAAGGAAGCATCACAACCTGGACAGAACTTGTGAATAAGTTTTTAACTAAGTACTTCCCTCAATCCAAAGCTGCTAAGTTGAGAGGAGAAATTACATCCTTTGTGCAGCAAGAAGGGGAATCATTGTATGAAGCTTGGGAAAGATACAAAGAATTGCTTAGAAGGTGTCCACATCATTGTATTCCAGATTAGATGCAATTGGAGACTTTTTATAATGGGATGAATGCAGTAACAAGAACAATGGTTGATGCTGCTGCTGGAGGTTCATTAAATACAAAGTCCTTGGAAGAAGCTCAGAGAATTATTGAGATGATGGCATCTTCAATGTATCAGAATTCAAACTCAAGAAATCAAGGACGAAATTCTGGTCATGAAGCTAAGGTTTTGGAAACCTTTCTTGCACAGAATCAGCTACAAAATCAAATGTTTTCAGAACAATTAGCTGCCTTAATACAACAAATCAGCAACCTGCAAACAGGGAGTATGCCTACCAGTCAGCTAAGTTGTGATTTTTGTGGAGGAAACCATGCAAATGGTGCATGTGAGGCATCTACAAGTGAAACACAAGAGCAAGTGAATTATATGAATAATTTTCAGAGACAACAGCCATCATATCCCCCAGGATTTCAATTTTCGAATAATATAATTCAGCAGTATTCTAATTCGAATAATCAATATTCTGCTGCAAAGAATTCTAACTCAAATTTGCCTTTTTCTAATGCAGGTCTAGTAACACAATAGCCTTATTTTCAGAGGAATTTATCCACTCAACCTCAAGGAAATCAGAAATTTTCCAAGCCTATGAATGAGAGGTTGACTGAGATGGAAGAGACTATGCTGCAATTCATGAAGGTGACTCAAACAAGCTTCAAAAACCAAGAAGCTTTCATGAAGAAACTAGAGACACAGATCGGACAATTAGCTGAACAATTATCCAACAGGGATGAAGGAAGATTTCCAAGCAATACAGTAATCAATCCTAAAGAGCAATGTCAAGCCATAACTACAAGGAGTGGAGCTGTAGTTGCAAGCCCTAAACCAGCAGAAAAGAAAGTGAATGGTGCAACAGAGAGAAAAATTGAACAAAATCTGCAACAATGAAATTTTAAGCTATTGAAGAAAGACCATTCAGAAGAAAAAGTAAATGTTCCTATGAATTCTGAAAGGAAAACCAAAAAGCAACTCTTTGAGGAAGCTTATAAGCCAATAGATCCAGAAAAATACAAGAGGCTGTCCTATCCTCAAAGAGTCCAAAATCCTAAACAAGAGGAACAATTTGAAAGGTTTATGAATGTCTTTAAGAAATTACAAATCAATATTCCTTTTGCAGAAGCTTTGGAGCAAATGCCTTCATATGCAAAGTTTATGAAAGAACTACTTTCCAAAAAAAGAAAGCTAGAGCATGATAAAATAGTACCTTTGACAGAGGAGTGCAGTGCCATTCTCAAGAGAAAGCTTCCTCAAAAACTGAAAGATCTTGGATCATTTAGCATTCCTTGTGAAATAGGAAACTGCACTGTGGGAAGAGCATTGTGTGACTTGGGAGCAAGCATAAATCTGATGCCATTGGCTGTTCTGCAGAAACTTGGCATAGAGGAAGTGAAGCCCACCAACATTACACTGCAGCTAGCTGATAGATCATACACTTATCCATATGGAGTTGTTGAAGATTTATTAGTTAAAGTTGATAAGTTCATTTTTCCTGCAGATTTTGTAATTCTAGACATGGAGGTGGATTCTAACATTCCTTTGATCCTAGGGAGACCATTTCTTGCAACCGGAAGAGCCTTAATAGATGTGCAGAAAGGTGAACTTATGCTTCGAGTTCAAGATGAGAAGGTAGTATTTAATGTGTTTGAAGCTTTAAAATATCCAATTGAATATAGTACATGTATGAAGGTAGATATACTGGATGCTTTTATTACACAACGCCATATTAATGAAATTGATGAACTTGCTGTGTTAGAAGAAATAATATCTGCAGGGAATAACAAATCTGAACTTCTGCATGAAGAATACATTATGGAAGTGCAGCAGCAACTAGAAGCTCTGCCAATTCAAAAATCTGCAGAAAATTCAGTGAAGGAGAAGCTAGAAAAGGATGATAAAGAAGAGGAAAAGCAAAAGCTAGAACTGAAACAACTTCCTTCCCACCTGCGGTATGCATTTCTGGATGAGAAACATGAAGATCCAGTCATCATCAATAATGAACTTAAGGAAGAACAAGAGGAAAAATTGCTCAGAATTTTGAGAGAACACAAATATGCAATTGGATGGAGTATTGCAGATCTGAAAGGTATAAATCCTTCATTTTGTAAGCACAGAATTTTATTTGAAGAGAATTTTAAACCTGTTGTGCAGCCACAAAGGAGGTTAAACCCAGCCATGAAAGAGGTAGTTAAAAAGGAGGTAATAAAGCTGTTAGATGCAGAAATAATATATCCTATTTCTGACAGCAATTGGGTAAGTCCAGTCCAAGTTGTTCCAAAGAAAGGTGGTATGACAGTTGTACCTAATGAAAAGAATGAACTTGTCCCTACTAGGACTGTGACTGGATGGAGAATGTGCATAGACTATAGGAAATTAAATGATGCAACCAGAAAAGACCATTTCCCATTACCATTTGCAGACCAAATGCTAGAAAGACTTGCTGGACATTCATTTTATTGTTTTCTTGATGGGTATTCAGGATATAATCAAATAGCTGTGGATCCTTTAGATCAAGAGAAAACTGCATTTACATGTCCATTTGGAGTCTTTGCATATAGGAGAATGCCATTTGGTTTGTGTAATGCCCCTGCCACTTTCCAAAGATGAATGCTTTCTATTTTTTCTGATTTGGTAGAAAACATCATAGAAGTGTTCATGGATGATTTTTCTATTTTTGGTGATTCTTTTGATGATTGTTTAGCTAATCTATCCACTGTTTTGCAGAGATGTCAAGACACTAACCTTGTGTTAAATTGGGAGAAGCGCCATTTCATGGTACAAGAAGGCATTGTCCTTGGTCACAAAATTTCAGAGAAAGGAATGGAGGTGGACCAAGCTAAAATAGAAGTCATTAGTAAATTGCCTCCACCTTTCAATGTTAAGGGAGTTAGAAGTTTTTTAGGACATGCTGGTTTTTATAGAAGATTCATAAAAGATTTTTCCAAGATTGTTAAACCCTTGAGTAATTTACTTATAAAGGATGCAGATTTCATATTTGATGATAATTGTTTGCATGCATTTTTTGTTTTAAAAGAGAAACTGATTTCGGCACCTATTCTTGCAAAACCATATTGGAAATTACCTTTTGAACTCATGTGTGATGCAAGCGATAGTGCAGTAGGTGCTGTGTTAGGACAGAGAAAAGATAGGAAATTACATGCTATCTATTATTCAAGCAAAGTGTTAAATCCTTCACAAGTGAATTACACAACAACAGAAAAAGAACTTTTAGCTGTTGTATATGCTTTTGATAAGTTCAGATCATATTTAATGGGTTCAAAAGTGATTGTATACACTGATCATGCTGCTCTTAAATATCTTTTGACAAAATAGGATGCAAAGCCCAGATTATTAAGATGGATTCTACTCCTCCAAGAATTTGAGCTAGAGATCAAAGACAAGAAAGGGAAAGAAAACAGTGTTGCTGACCACCTATCCAGATTACCTTTGGAGAGTTCAACGACTGAATCATTGGAAATAAATGAAGAATTTCCAGATGAAAAGCTGTTTGCGGTGGATAACATGCCTTGGTTTGCTGACATTGCAAATTTTAAAGCCACTCAATTCATTCCAAAGAGGTTTGCTTGGCAACAAAAGAAGAAGTTCTTACATGACAGCAAATTCTATGTGTGGGAAGACCCATACTTGTTCAAAATTGGAGTAGATGGGTTACTTAGAAGATGCATTCCACAAAGTGAGCAAGCTGAGATATTATGGCATTGTCATAATTCAGAATATGGAGGCCACCATGCAAGTTCAAGGACTGCTGCAAAAGTTTTACAAGCAGGTTTCTTTTGGCCTACACTCTTCAAAGATGCCAAGAGGTATGTAGAAAACTGTGACAAATGTCAAAGAATTGGAAATATCTCAAGAAGACATGAGCTGCCATTAACCAACATCTTAGAAGTGGAACTATTTGATGTATGGGGGATTGATTTCATGGGACTATTTCCCCCATCATTTTAACACGAATACATCCTAGTAGCAGTGGATTATGTGTCTAAATGGGTAGAAGCAATTCCCACCAGATCAAATGATGCAAAGGTAGTGATTTCTTTTATAAGAAAGAACATTTTTTCTAGATTTGGTGTACCTAGAGTGCTGATAAGTGATGGAGGTACTCACTTCTGCAACAAGTATCTTGAAGCTGTATTAATGAAATATGGTGTGAAGCATAAAGTTGCTACTCCATACCATCCACAAACAAGTGGACAAGTGGAAGTCTCAAATAGGGAAATCAAGCAAATTCTAGAGAAAGTAGTGAACAGCTCAAGGAAGGATTGGTCAAAGAGGTTGGATGATTCATTGTGGGCATACAGAACTGCTTTTAAAACTCCAATTGGTATGTCTCCATATCAGTTAGTATTTGGAAAGGCCTGTCACCTACCTCTAGAGCTGGAACATAGAGCATATTGGACTACAAAATGGCTTAATTTCGATCTATCAAGTGCTGGAAGGAAGAGAGTTTTGCAGTTGCATGAATTGGAGGAATTCAGACAACAATCATATGAGAATGCAAAGTTGTACAAAGAAAGAACCAAGAGAATCCATGACAAGTTCATTCTGCAAAAAGATTTCAAACCTGGCTAGCAAGTGCTGCTATTCAATTCGAGATTAAAATTGCTTCCCGAGAAACTGAAATCTAGATGGTCTGGACCATTTTTAATTAAAGAGACTTCTCCCTTTGGAGCAATTCTTATAGAAGATCAGAAAACAGGGAGGGAATTCAAGGTCAATGGCCAAAGATTGAAGATCTATCATGGAGAAGAGTTTGCAAGAAACATATCATGCTTGAAATTGGTTCCTCTTGAGTGAGGAACAACTAATGTCAAGCTAGTGACATTAAAGAAGCGCTTTGTGAGATGCAAGTCACATTTCTAACCCAATTTAAGCTTTCTATAGTGTTTTTAGAATTTTGCATATTATTGTTCTGTAAATTTCTGATATGCTGCAAAAATTCTACACAAATACTGCTGAATCTGAGTTTCTGAGGTGCATTTGGTTGCTTAATTTGAGAATTGATGAGGTGAATGTGTAGTTAAGAGTTTAAGATTCTACATAATCTGATTTTACCAATTTCTGGAAGTTTCTGTATAATGTATGTGAATATTCTGCTAATTCTGATTTTCTGAGGCACAATTGAGATACTTGAACTGAGATTCAATGTGGAGAGTGTGTATTTGATGGATTCAAGAGTGAAAATTGAATTAATTGAGGTTTTAGAGGTATTTGATTAATGACTGGAGTCACTTTATTGCAGAAAAGAAGCTACGCAGAGAATGCAATTTGAGGTTTTCTGCTGGAACAATCACTTTTACTGATAAAAGTGATCACACGGAGACAAATGGAAAAATGAGCTCTCTAGAACGCTTCCTTTTTCTGTCAAGAGTGAGTACGCACAGAGAATGTCACACACACAACACTCACACACATTGGAAGGTGACTCTTGCACAAGCTGCCATGAAAGGGGGGTTTCATTCTCTACCTCTTATTCATGTGTAGCCTCACATTACACTGAATTGTTTTTGAAAAACACCAAAATACTAGAATAGATAATAAACTGCTGGTTGTGAATTCTGTGTGAATTTCTTTTTAAGTTGTTTGTCCCATTCTCAAAATGAGATCACACTTGTATTTTCAAAAATGAGGCAGTTGCCACTAGGTGCATATATTTTTGAAAAGTGAATTGTGTTTTCATTAATCCACATGATCACTTATAAATGCCTAGTGAGACTTGAGCTGCCTATTTCTTTTTCTTGTGTGATTAATCAAATTTTACTGCATTCTCTAGAACTTGCCCTTGTTCTTAATTGAATATGCATGTTACAGTTCTCACACACATGATAGAGGCCATGTTTGATATACTTAGTTAGCCTAAAATACCTTCCCTTATGATTAATTGCCCTACTTTACCCCTTAGAGCTTAATATTCCCTTTTCTTGAGTTAACTTCATTACACGCCTTGCTGAAAAACCAATTTTACCATTCCAATTGATCAAAGGCACTATGAGTTTAATCAAGAATGAGTTTTTAAAACTAAGTTTGGGGTAACATTCAATTAAGTTGCTTGAGGACAAGCAAATTTTTAAGTTTGGGGTAGGGGAATAGCAAGCTATCTAAGTTTGAGTTCAAAAAGTCAAAAAGAAAGAACAAAAGTGCTGCAGAAAAATGAAAAATTATGCAGCAAAACTGTGGAAAGAGTAAAACATGAGTTCAAAAACAGAATCTGAGTTGAAAAGAGAAAAATGGAGAGCAAAAAGAAGAAATTCACAGTAAACTGTTGCAGAGAAAAAGAAAAAGAAAATCGAGAAAAAGGAAAGAGTAAATGGAAGTAAGAGAAGAAAAAGGAAAATGAAAATTCTGCTGCACAAAAACAATTTGTTTGCTGCATAATTGAGGGATTTAATGTGAATTGATGCTAAACCAGACTAGTTTTAAAGTCATTCACTCAAAATGCCTCTGATCTTTTGACTAATATTTTAGCATAATTCTAACACATTTGATAAGAAAAATATATAAAGAAAACAGAAAAACTTAGAAAAAGAGAAGGAATTGAAGTTTGTTTAAATTTGTAGTTATTTTAGCAATTGTGAAATTTTTGCTTAGGAATTAAATTTTTAATCTTGTTTTTGAAGGAATAAATTGAGCAAGGATCATATCCATGGAGGTTTGATGACAAGGAAGAGGAAAGAAGCAAGTTTGGACTCCAAAAACTCAAGAATAAGAAATTGCAGGCGTGATCACTATTATCAGTGAAAGTGATCACTTCAGAGCTCAAAGAAGAAGGAAAGCTCTGCGTAACCACTTTTATCATTAAAAGTGATAGTTCCAGAGAGGCAAAATATCAGGAAAGCTTTGCGTAACCACTATTGTCATCAAAAGGGATCGTTCCAGAGAGTCTTCAACATGGTGAGTTGCGCATAGTCAACAATAGTGATAACGTGCAACTACCTTGGCTCTGCGTTGTCACTTTTATCATCAAGAGTAATAGTTCCAGAGAGCCCTCAATATCAGGAAAATGCACGTGGCCACTATTTCTGGGAAAAGTGTTAACGTGCAACCAAAAACTCTCTGCGTAACTACTATTTCTCATAAAAGTGATAACGTGAAAATCTGGAAAATTTTATAAATACCAGAAACGATCCAGAAATGAGGGGATTATGTTCATTTTCAGTTTTTTTAGTTAGCTTCTTGTTAGAGGAAGTGAGAGAGATGAGTGAGGATTCGAATGTTGGAGCTTCACGAAGAGGAATCGGAGTGGAGCAGGCTTCCATGGCGTTTCTGAGTTTCTTCTTCTCTTCTTCTCTTTCTTTTCTTTTCTCTGCTGCCATGGCTGTGTAATTCATTCATAGTTAGGGATTGTAGATCTGAAACGAACATGTTGAGTTGTTTTGGATCTGAATTTCAAGCTTTGGAATAGAATGTGTGATTGATTCTGAACTTCACATGGAAATTGAATGGAAATTTGATTAACTAAATTCAGAGGAACTTTTGTCAATGGAAATTGAATTTGTTCCTCAGATCTGAACCAATCACCGAGATTATAGTTTTCTTAGGGATAAGGAACTTTGATCTTGCAATCTTCTGGTTTCTTACACTTAAAGCAATATTAAATTGAATCAAATCTAAGGAATTAGAATGGTTTAATTGAATGTTAGGTTCACTGAGTTAAGGAATTAACCTCTGAATAATATAATGTGAAACTGATTGTCATTCTTTCCAATTGCTTGGTAATTCAGAACTTTATTGATTAAACATTGGAGTTTTGGTGAAGCAATTCCCTAGATATGGTTTCTCCCTCTGTTATCACATAATTGTGTGTTCATCGTTCTGTTTTCTGCAAGTTCTTTTTACTTTCAGTTGTTCTAGTTTGCTGTATTACACGTTACTACTCTCCTTACAATTTTGAAAAGATTAAATGGTTATAATTCTATGAAGTGATACTTGAATCTAAATTCCCTGTGGAGATGATATTTGGATCTTAAATTTACTCATCACTTGCTGCAATCCTAGTGCACTTGCTAGTGTAGATTGCTAACAACACCACCCTCTCTTCCCCAAGGTATTTCTACTGCCCCATCTTCCACACCCTAATATATCGCTGAACCATTCATAGCTTTCCACATATTCAACCATTCCACATTGTTCATCATTACCAAATGGCATACAATCACATTCAATCACCCACATTTCAATCACGTCATAGTATTCACACTCACGCACGACACTTATGCCCACATTCTAAGTAAAACGAGATAGGGTAAAGTCCTCCCTTACCTCAAATCGAAGATCCAATACAATCTAAAGGTAGAAAACGTCTATATAGTATCTCGGCCTAAATATATGGAGGAAATCCATGAGAAACCAAAAGGAATCAAGAAAGGATGGAAAAAATAAACCCTAGCCCTCACACTTACCTCCAAATGCTCCAAACATGATTACAACCTTCAATCTAGCTCCTATTCGGCTTTGGGGGCAATTGAATCGATGAAATAGGTCTTAGATGTGAGAGAATCAAAAGAGAGATGAAGAGAGAAGAGTGGGAATGCGTTTCCCGAATCCTAAACCCTTCACATACTCTTCTGGTCGTGACACTCTCGCTACAACGAGATATTCTCGTTGCAGTGAAAAGACACCCCTCTCATTGCAGCGAAAATCTTAGAGAAAACTGCACTCTAGTTTCTGCAGAATCTTGCTATAGCGAGACCCTCTCGCTATAGCAAGACTGCACCTAGAAATGCACCTTCTCTGTTGCTCTCTCGCTGTAGTGAGTGACCTTGCGCTGCAGCGAGAGTGTAATAGTTTTATGAACTTCTCTTAGGGTCTTTTCGCTACAACGAGACTCCTTTTGCTACAACGAGAATGCCCCTGCAGTACACACTAAGCCTACTTCTCAATCAATCCTGACCAACCATAAGTCAAACATGTCCAATCTCAACCCAATATCGATATCCACATACATTCACACACATGTATTCCCACCATCATCCAACACATACTTGAATACACAAACAAATGGCAGTTCATGTATATATATATATATACATATCAAATACACATTCAAACAATAATTCACGTATTTATTAGTAATCAATAAAATACAAAACTCAGGACGTTACAACTTTTTGGACATGTCTTTTATTATTATGTTGTAGCCAAATTAGTTGTACACAAAAATCAACGTGCACACAAAGAAACTAAAAGTGATTTGGGATATGTCACACAACTACTTAAGTAGCATTAGCTCTTCCCAAATTGGTAAGGGGGAGGAGACTAGTGTTTACAAAAAGGAATAGACAAGTTTTTGAGATAAAGTATCCTTCACTCCCTTTCAAAAATTTAAATGATTTAAAAGTGAATGTTTCAAAATATTTACCTGAAGATATTTCATTAATATTTTATAAAATTATTAATGTTATTATTATTACCATTCTTGGAATTGTTGGCGTTATTGTTATTGACATTGTTGAGAATATGGTATGGAGAATACAATGAACAATATTGTTTTGTGGTTGTTATTTTTTATGTTAGACTTGTTATCACTAATGAGGTTGTAAGTGATGCATGAGCATATGAAAAGAAAATTATTCTTCACCAATTAACGAATAAAAGTACTTTTAAGTATTCCTTCCTTTTTAAGAGGCTATTGCAAATAATTTTATGCATTAAACCTTATGTCGTCATATTTATAAGAATATCTCCTTGTTGTCAAAATGACCCGAAATGGCTGATCAATAATATAGTCTTAGGCGTGTAGAACACTATCCTTAAGGATTATTTCGGTGTAGTCACAACTCCTCTAGGATATAGCAGATTCTTCTTGTTTCAATATACAACACTCTTAAGCACTAGCAAGCTTCTCCCAACTCGTAACACAGAGAAATAAATATAATAAAAGTCTGTGCATCTTTAGTGCAATTTTCTTAAAGGATTTAAAATACTTTAATCACTATATTTGCTCACGTAAACATTACACATAACTAAAGATATAAACAATAGTAATTAAATTAAAATAATAAAATAAATAATAAATAAATTCTTTTAAAATATAATTATATTATTTCCAACAAACTCGCGCTTATTTCAAAAGAATATAATATAATAAAATAAATTATTTTAAAACTAGGTTATATCATAAATGTAAATGCTTTGAGTTTGGTGTCTTTTGCTCTATGAACCAATACATTTTTTTTTATGTAAATAAGAGTCCCATTTGATGACATTTACACCATACATTTCTCTTGCTGTTAACATTGTATTGTGCTTTTCGGCCATGCATGTGCTTGGATGTTCATGAGTGCTCTAGAGACTAAGCTATCATCTCATAGGAGCGGCCCTACTCCACACTCATATTGGTGATTTTATCATGTGCATACTGCACTTTATACACAACCTATAAGGGATATAGAATTCATTAAAAGCTTCCGCTTATCCTCACATTAATGCATCCTAGTACTTCTCATATTTCTCACACCATAGGAAAGGATAAACAATGTACTAGCAAGACTAACAATTAACTTGTTATTACCCATATGAACCTTTTCATGGGATCTCCACTCATCAGGTTAGGTTACTATCAATGTTAGATATCAAATTAGCTTAAGTCTTATTCCCCTTAATGTGGTATTTATTACATTCTTTCCCAAGGGCTTGGTCAAAGGTCTGCCAAGTTAAATTCTGACTCACATAGTCAATGGATATAATTTCATCCTTTATCAGCTGCTTTATTATTCCTTTTTTTTTTCTCTGAACTCCAAGTTACTACATCACCACCAAAGGTGAAGACAAAAACCACTAGTGGATTTAATTTCATGTGAATTTGAAATCCAATTAGCATCATTATATCCTTCTAATATAGTTGGAAATCCACTATAAGTAAGACCATAATTCATGGTACCTCAAATATTTTAATAACCTAGCCAAAGCGACCCAATGATCATTACTAGGATTATGAGTATATCTACTCAATCTGCATACAACATACGTAATATCAGGTCTAGTGAAGTTTATCAAATGCATCAGACTCAATGATTTGTGCATATTGAGACTGAGTAATTGGATCACCTCTATTTTTCTTTAACTGAGTGTTAGCATCATAATGGCTACTCACTGGTTTGAAATGAAAATATTTAAATTTATTTAGAATTTTCTCAACATAATGTTCTTGTGATAAAATTATACTATCACACTTCCTTATGATTTTAACTCCTAGAATTATACTAGCTTCACTCATGTCTTTCATCTCAAATTTAGATGCAAGAAAGCATTTTGTTTGATGCACTATGTCATGGCTGGTACCAAAAATAAACATGTCATCCACATATACACAAAAATCACACATTCACCATTTTCTAATTTCGTGTATACCCATTTATCAACTTTAATTGTAGAAAAACCATTACTAACTAAAGTTTGGTCGAACTTATCATGCCATTGCTTAGGAGCTTCTTTTAGACCATATAAAGATTTGAGGAGCTTACAAACTTTATTTTCTTGTCCAGGAATTACACACCCCTCAGGTTGGACCATATAAATTTCTTCCTCTAACTCACCATTTAAAAAAGTTGTTTTAATGTCCATTTGATGAATAACTAAATTATATGTAGATGCTAAAGCAATCAAAATTCGAATAGAAGAAATCCTTGTTACAGGAGCAAAAGTATTAAAATAATTAACATTTTGTTTTTGAGTAAAATCTTTAGCTACCAATCTAGCCTTATATTTTTCAATTGATCCATCAGGGTAATATTTCCTTTTAAAAATCCATTTGCACCCAATTAGTTTCACTCCAGGAGGTAAATCTACTAAAGTCCAAGTATTACAATTTGAAATGGAATCAAGTTCAGATTGAACAATTTTTTTCCAAAATAATGCTTCAGTTGAGGAGAAAGGTTGTGAAATAGAAAAAGGTTTATCATCAATAAGATACGTGTAAAAATCATTTACAAAAGATTTTAAAGAAAAATGAAAATGAATTGAAAAACGAAAAACAAAAACAAAAATGACTTTAAAAACAAAAATGAATTAAAAAAAAAAGCGAATGCAAAGAGGGTGAAGGTAATTAAAACTAACACAAATTAAAACCACATATTGAAATCATGAATCATAAACGCAAACTTGGATTACTATACTGAATTTGTCTAAATCTCAAATGCAAAAGAAATCAATTGATCACTATTACACTCAAGAATAAACACCATATTTAATCGAATTATGCATGCACCAATCTTAATCAAGAATTGAGAGAAACTAAAAGACAAACTCCGAGCGATCAATCAATCTTGCAGCCCATGCTTGTGACTAGATGATTCATGAGAAAATAATAATTGAGAACGTAGCAAAATCCGAAAGGAGACAAGTGAATGGAGCAAAAAAGGTTTTCTCTCGAAAGTGGAAAAAAATCTTTACAGAAAAACAAAATTATGAAAAGGAATGAGAGGTTCAAAATCAACCTTTTGACGCCTATATATACTAGTCTTAAATGAAAATGGAAATAAATGGGCCAAGGCTGCCGCAAGTAATTAAAATAAAAACCATAAATATAAAAGGTATGTTTTAAGTCTAAACTTTGAAAATTAATAAAAAATAGCTTCTAACTCCAAAAAGCATGATACATATGTCCAAATTAAAGCCCAGGAAGTCAGAAATCCATTGCAAAAAGAATCAGCCACAAAGAAGATCTACAAAAAAAGTTATGGCCAAAATAGTAGACAAATGTCAGAATAGCGAAAATATGAAATATAAAGTAAAGATAACAAGTATTCATGAAAACTCCAATTTATGCAAGAAATGCAAAAACATGCTAAATGAAATAAATAAAGAAGGAAATATATTTTGGAAGATGCAATAAAGCTGTAAATGTGAGTACAAAATATGAATCATCAAATACCCCCACACTTAAGCTTTTGCACTCCCAAGCAAAAGAAAGGAAAAGACAACAAAACAAAACCAAATAAAGCAAAATTTTTCAATGGATCCTAAAGTGAAAGTGATGTGAGCAAGAAAGATCAATAGGACTTCAATCTAACTAAATCATGGATCACAGTTGGCAAAAATTCTCTCAAGGATGTGTGTCACTCATTCTCTCAAGTGTATAGGTAAACATTTTCACTCAAAGCACATCATGAAAGTAAGCACAACCATAGGCTTGAAGAGCCTCTAATTTCAACTATTTTAAACACATGCATCAAAAAGATCAATAGAACTTTTATACAAGTCTAGAGAAAAGGTAGGATAAAAAGAAAGTAGACAAGGCTAAAAACCAAGAGAAAGAAGAGCAATGGTGAATGAGTTAAAAACAAGTAGAAAGATATCTAAAATTCAACACTAAAATCCTGGTTTTTTTTTCATTTTTTTTCAAGCTACTATTCTAGTGACTAATAATGCATCAAAATTTCCAAACAAAGCACAATATAACACAATAGCCCCACACTTATTTTTAACCAACTCCCAAAAGAATTCCAAAGCTCATCTAATCTCCAAGGTTAGGTGAATCATGGTTTTTCAGGTCACATGGCTTGTAATGAGCTGCAAAATCATCAAGAAAGGGTTAATAAGGCTCAAAGGGGTAAACAAGTGGAATAAATGCAAGGTGAGTCAATTTGGCTAAGTAGCTAAAATGTGAAAGAAGGCCTAAATCATATCAAAAGTGCATGTGAACAAATAATCTCAAAAAGAGTCAAGTCAAGTTCTAGAATGCCTACAAACATGAGTGAATCACACAAGAAAGACAATAAGCTCAAATCTTACTAAGGTAATTATTCTACCAATCATTGATCCATAATCTAATTATCATGAAAAACTAGCTAAACTCAAATGTAAGAAACAAATCTATCATGTTATGAAAATCTCAACTAAGAATGACAAATAAAAAGTTGCTCACACAAATGAAATCTAAAAGTAAGGGAATCCAATGAAAAATATGCTAAGGTACACTCTCCCCACACTTGAAACAAACATTGTCCGCAATGTGGGGATGGGTAGAAAATGAAAAACACATGAAAATAATTCAAATAAAGTGAAAAGACATGCATGGAAAACTAAAGGAAAGTATAATGAAAAGAAATAAGGGTAAGAGAAAAGAATGCCCTAAGTGCCTATGTAGACACTTCCTCCATCAAAATATGCTCCACTAAAGATACATCATCTATATTTTGAGCCTTCTCCATAGGTTTGCTTTCTTGGAATAGTTTCAATTGGTGACCATTAACTTTAAAAACTCTGCTAGTAGCTTCATCCTTAATTTCAACTGCACCATGGGGAAAAACATTAGTAATCACAAAAGGTTCATCCCATCTAGATCGAAGCTTACCTGCAATCAGTTTCAAATGAGAATTAAACAATAACACTTTCTGTCCCACAGAGAACTCTTTCCCCAGAGTTTTTGTATCATGGAATTTTTTGACTTTTTCTTTATACATCCTAGAGTTCTCATAGGCTTGCAAGCGAAGCTCATCAAGCTCCTGAAGTTGAAGCTTCCTTTCTTTTTCAGCTTGCTCAAGTGTCATGTTACAACTCTTCACTACCCAATATGATCTATGCTCAATTTTCACTGAAAGGTGGCATGCTTTACCAAATACCACATGAAATAGAGACATCCCTAGTGGTGTCGGTAAGCTATTCTTTGAGCCCAAAGAGCGTCATCCAACAACTTACTCCAGTCTTTCCTGTTAGGGTTAACCACCTTTTGCAATAGATGCTTGACTTCTTTGTTAAATACCTCAACCTGCCCATTAGTTTGGGGATGACATGGTGTAGCAATCCTGTGTCACCCCATACTTCTAGAACAACACTGTTATGGTCCTGTTACAAAAGTGGTTTCCTCGATCACTTATGACAGCCTTAGGCACACCGAAACTGCAAAATATGTTAGTCTGAAGAAAATCTGAAACAACCCTAGAATCGTTAGTCTGGTGGCGTTTGCCTCCATCCATCTTGAAACATAATCAACAGTAAGCAAAATGTAAGAATATCTTGAAGAAATAGGAAAAGGGCCCATGAAATCCATACTCCAAACATAAAAAATCTCATAGAAGATTATAGGCTACTGAGGCATCTCATTCCTGCGGGTGATGGTCCTTCTTGCTTTCTGACATATCTCACAGCTCTCAAAAAACTTGGTTGCGTCCTTGAAGATGGTGGGCCAATAAAATCTGCTGTCCAATACCCTCCTAGCTATTCTCTGTGGTGCAAGACAGCCTCCTGCAGATGTGTTATGAAAGAAATGCAGAATATCTTGAAACTCATGATCAGGAACACGTCGATAGATAACCTGGTTACTACAAAATTTCCACAGATAGGGATCATCCCAGACATAATATTTAGCATCACTTTTAAGCTTATCAACTTGAGATCTAGATGCATGAGGAGGTACAACAGAAGTAACCAAATAATTAACAATATCTGTAAACCAAGGTGCAGAATCTATAGAGTACAGAGCAAACAGATAATCGTCAGGAAAATGATCACAAATGGGTAAGGGATTTGTTGTTCCTTCAATGCGGCTAAGGTGATCAGCAACCTGATTCAACGCACCACTTCTGTCTTTTATATCAATATTAAACTTCTGTAAAAGAAGTATCGAGTAATATGGGTTTAGCATTCAGCTTCTTTAGTAGGAATATCAAAGAAACATGATCTACTCTCTATGATAATACAACTCCAAGTGCCTAATATGAGGCATCACACATTAACTCAAAGGTGAGCTCCCAATCTGGTGGCTGCATGATAGGGGATGTGGTGAGCCTCCTCTTCAACTTCTCAAATGCCTTCTAACATGAATAAAAAAAATATGAATAACACATCCTTCTGCAGAAGACTGGACAATGGCAGGGCGATCTTGTTGAAATCTTTAATGAATCTCCTGTAAATATCTGCATATCCAAGAAAAGAATGCATCTCCTGCACAGACGCGGGATAAGATAGAGAGGTAATAACATCAATTTTGGCTTTATCAACCTGTATTTCTCTCTCAGAAACAAGATGTCATAAGACTACTCCTCTATTACCATAAAATGGCATTTTTCATAATTAAGCACAAGGTTATTCTTAACACATCTGTCTAAAACTCTGGCCAAACTATGCAAGCACGAATCAAATAAGGAATCATAAACTGTAAAATCATTCATAAACACCTCCATGCAATTTTCAATCAAATCAGAAAACATACTCAACATACATCGCTAAAAAGTAGCAGGTACATTGCACAAACCAAAAGGCATTCTTTTATATGCAAAAGTGCCAAAAAGGCAGGTGAATGTGGTTTTGTGTTAGTCCTCAAGAGCAATGTGTATTTGCATGTAACCAGAAAAGTCATCCAAAAAATAGTAGTGAAACTTACCAGCCAACCTCTCTATGACCTGGTCAATGAATGGGAGAGGGAAGTGGTCCTTCCTAGTAGCCTGGTTGAGCTGCCTATAATCAATGCATACTCTCAATTTGTTGGCGACTCTGGTGGAACCATCTTATTCTCCTGGTTTTGTACAACAGTTATCCCAAACTTCTTAGGCACCACTTGCACAGGTGAAACCCATGTGCTATCCAAAATGGGGTAGATGATTCCAGTTATCAGTAGCTTGGTCACCTCCTTCTTCATTACATCAAGAATGGTGAGATTGAGTCTTCTTTGGGACTGTCTCACAGGTTTAGACTCATCGTCTAATAGAATCTGGTGCATGCATATGGCTGGACTGATTCCAGGGATATCAGCCAATGGCTTTCTTATGTACTCTCAGAACATTCAGCAGCTTCTCCTCCTGGTTGTCACAAAGCTAAGAGAACACTAACTAGCAAGTGTATTAGGTAGTTGTAGCAAGTGATAAAATTTAGAATTCAGTTTGAGTCCCAAGTATCGTCCTCAAGGATTAGTTCTATCAATTACCACTTCACAAGTCAATAACCAGTTGAGCCAAACGAATATTGGAGATGTTTTGAGCATTTGCAAACAAAAACAATAAACTATAGAAATCAGAAAATCACAACAAAACAGAGTAACGAATTTTGGTAATGAAATGATGTGTGAATGGATTTAGGATTGATTTCACTTCTTCATCAATTGCAAAACTGAAGTAGATCTGAACTATAAGTTCTTAAATTGATTGATGATCAATTTAGCTAGATTAATCAAAGTTCAATTCCTTGACTCATTGATCCTAATATTCAATTATCTACCCTAATTCCTTCGGTGTAAATCAATCAAACATTGCATGAGGCATTGGAAATTATGAGATCACAAGATCACGAATTCTTATCCCTAAGATATC
This sequence comes from Abrus precatorius, assembly GCF_003935025.1. Taxonomy (NCBI): domain Eukaryota; kingdom Viridiplantae; phylum Streptophyta; class Magnoliopsida; order Fabales; family Fabaceae; genus Abrus; species Abrus precatorius. The sequence continues at coordinate 15,168,398 of NW_020874439.1, forward strand.
TATAACCTTGACATTCAATTTAGATCTGAGAAATTAACTCAACTTCCATTGATGAAAATCCTCTAGGTTCAATTCAATTGAATAACAAATTCAAGAATTGCATTAAGGAAGAAATTAAACGTTCAATACAATCAAGATCTTAAAATCCAGATCCACAATCAATTTACAATATCAAAATTAGATCCATCAGTCCATAAGAAAAAGAAATTAGAACATGTTCATAGAAGAAAAAGAGAGAGAAAGAGTAGAAGAAGAGGAACTGTAGAATTTCTTCATAAATCCAATCCCTAGCCTAATTCCTCAAGGTCTAGAGCTTGGAAGTCACCCCCAATCTCCCTCTCTAACTCTCTTAAGGTGTGAAAATGAAAAAATGAGAAAAGATCCGAAGTTTCTGAGCTTTTCTGCAATTTATAGAATTTCGGCCTTTCGCGCGTTATCACTCTTCTGCACTAAAGTAACCACGCAGAGGCCACGTATTCACTTTTGTGAAAGAAAGTGATCACGCGCATCTTGCTATGCTGGGGAACTCTCTAGAACACTCACTTTTGCCAGCGATAGTGATGACGCACACTAGAACGCTCACTCTTGCCAGCGATAGTGATCACGCACACTTTGCTATGTTGAGGAACTCTCTGGAATGCTCACTTTTGCCAGCAAAAGTGACAACGCGCATCTGTACTCTTCTGAGAAACTCTCTGCAATGCTCACTTTCACCAACAATAGTGATCATGCCCAAATTTACTTTCATTTCCAAGCTCTGGAACAATCACTTTCACCAGCGAAAGTGATAATGCCCAACACATCATCATCAATTCTTGTTCCTTGTCTCCAGATTTGTTACTTTTCTTCTATCTTTCTCTCTTAATCCTCCAACCTTATGATCTCAACTTAGAGTTTCCTGCAAAATAGGTTCTAATCAGTATTTTTTACACAGAAAATTCACAAAATCTAAATAATTAAACTATTTAGAAATGAATTGAACATTCTATTATTTTTATAAGTTTTCTAGCTTTTTCCATCATGTTTTTCATATCTGCATTTATCACTAGTCCTCATGAAGGCTAGTGAAAATGATTACTAGAAGCATCTGCTCTATATCCAAATAGGCATACTTGAGGTGGTCTAGCAAAAGGTTCAGCTCTAGTGGAGGCTGCTGCTATGTGGATGATAAAGGAAACTAAGAAACTTTAGCAACCATAAAAATATTAGAATATGCACCTGCAAAGGAAGGTGAAATAGAGGATATAGAAGTATCAATCTCAGCACAAATGGCACACACGCCACTGTCACAGGTGCAGCTAGGAAATGCATCAATGTCCATGTCAGAAAACTGTAAAAATTGCGAAAACTCAAAGTCTATGTCTAAATCTACTCCTACTTCTACATCTAACTGTGTACACATATCAATATTTTTATTATTTTCTGCAACATCAATCAAAAAAATAGAATGATCAACAATCATGGAATGACCTTCAACTAGGTGTCTCATAGCTTCAAAAATGTTAAAGTGAACTGTGTCCTCTCCGAATTCCATGGACAATGTGCATGTATGAACATCAATCTTAGTCCTTGTAGTCATTAAAAATGGCCTCCCCAGAATCAATGTCAAATTTTCATCCTACATATCATGAATATAGATGTCAGCTGGAAATATTAATTGGTTGACTTTTACCAGCACATCTTTAAGAACTCCCAAAGGCTGAGTTATGCTACGGTTTGCCAATTGAATGATCGCACTGGTTGGCTTCAAGTCTCCCAATTATCGCATTTTATACATAGCTGATGGCATGGCATTAATGGAAGCTCACAAGTCTAGCAAGACATTAGTAAAGGTTACTTCTCCAATAGTACTGGGTATAGAGAATGTGTCTGGATCATCGCATTTTTGTGGAAGGCTGGACTGAGATAGGGATGAGACTGTTTGGACTGCCCTCTTCTTTAATTTCCTCTTGTATGTACATAACTCCTTCAGAAATTTCACATACCTAGGAATCTGTTTGATGGCATCTAGCAGTGGTATATTTATCTCCACCTTTTTGAAGGTATCCAACAGTTCTTGATCAGCTTCCACTCTCTTTGATGTGGAAGCTCTGGATGGAAATGGAAGAGGGATCTATTGCTGCTATACAGACTTCTCTATTACATCTGCTCTGGACTGGGTTGGTTTGGCCTGCACTGGGCTGCTATCCAGCTCCTTGCCACTTCTTAAAGTGATAACATTCACATTACTTTTAGGATTCACCATAGGTTGAGAAGGTAATGTTCTAGACCCTTGCTGCTGTATATTATTCACTAAGGTAGCTAGTTGTCCAATCTGAGTCAGCAAATCTTGTATAGTAGCTGAAATATTCTGCTAAAACTGCAGACTTTGTGTAGCCATCTAGTTTATCAGTTCTTCTAGAGAAGGGCTAGAATTAGGTTGCTGCAAAGGTGGTGGATGCTATGGAGCTTGCTATCTGAGAGGAGGAGGAGTGTATTTTGGCTGTTGATGTTGTGCTGGCTGGCGGTGGGCAGGATGTTGCATAGGCTATGGCTACTGGTAATTATATCTCTATTGATGTTGTGCTGGGCTTGAACCATATCACAAATTAGGATGATTCCTCCACCCTGGATTATATGTAGGTATAAATGGATTATACTGCTATTAATGTTGGTATGGAGAATGTATACCTACCATCGCTTGGGAAGGTGCACTAGATGTCTCTCGCAGTTGAGGACAAGTATTTGTGTAATGATCACCTCAGCATATACCACATGTCTATGGTGTTTATGGCACTACCTGTCCCATTGCTAGTTGCCTCACCAATGAAGTTAACTCGGTAAGCTTATTTTTTAGCCTTTGATTGTCAACCGTAGCCACATTGCTAGTTGTTGTTTCATGCACAAATCTGGTCACACTCCTAGAACTGAACTACTATGAGTTCTCTGCCATATTGGAAATCAAATACCTTGCAGTTGTAGGGGTCTTGTCCATCAAAGCTCCTCCACTAGCTGCATCAATCATGCTCCTCTCCATAGGAAGTAAACCTTCATAAAAATACTGGATCAATAGCTGCTACTTGATTTGGTGATTCGGATAGGTTGCACAAAGTTTGTTAAGCCTCTCCCAATACTCATACAAAGTCTCTCATTGCAGTTGCTTGATACCACTTATTTCTTTTCTGATTGTTGTAGTTTTGGTGGCAGGAAAGAACTTCTCTAAGAATCTCCTCTTTATGTCATTTCAGGTAGTAATTGGTGTTGGCTGCAAGTAAAGCCAATCCTTGCCACATCACAAAGTGAGAATGAAAATGTCTTCATCTTCATGAAGTCTTCAGGCACATCTATCGGCCGCATGATAGAGCAGACTACATGGAACTCCATCAAGTGTTTGTGCTGATCTTCTCTTGCCAGTCCATGAAATTTGGGCAGCAAATGTATCAAACCAGACTTTAATTAATAGGTGGCTGCACCTTCTTATAATTGAGGCACTTGGATGCAAAGTGGCTGGTGGCCAACATCAGGGGCAGCTAGCTCCTTCAAAGTTCTCTCTTGGTTGTTTGTAGCCATCTGTCTTGTATTGCACTCTCTTTGTAATCTCTGAAGCCATGAACGTGTCCTCTCAATCTCAGAATCTAATGGATACAGTGTACCTGCTCTAGACCTAGTAGAATCACCAAGAACATCCTGCACTTAATAAGCACTTACTGAGTGAACAATGTCAGTTTACAAAGCAAGTACTATGAAAATGTAAGATATGGATGAAGTGAAGCCTTGATAAATCTCTGTTCGGTATAAGAAAATACTACAAAATTTTTTAGAATTTTTTGAAATGCACAACTATGTAAACTATATGCCTAAAATCAAGAAAAATAGGTAAATAAATGGCAAAAAATAAAATAAAAATTAGAAAACAGGAAATTTTTGAAAATTTGAGCAACCTCAATTTTTAAAGCAAGTTCTAAGGATAGAAAAATTTTTTCTACCCCAAATGCATATGCAATAATGTGAATTCTGAGTTTTCTAGCCAAAGTTATGCCTGTTTTAAGTTTCCACAATTTTTTCTTTGCTACTCACTTGTATATTTTTTTTTTCTACGACTATTTTTGCAAATCCGTCAACCCTACTATCTAAAAGACACTAAAAGAAATATGGACACAAAAATTTAACTGAAAATTCAATCTCTAACTATTTTATTTGATTTTTCTAAAATCGGGTGAATGGTAAGTGAATAGTAACCTACAGTAGTGACCACAATTAAGATTAACTTCTCTTTTTTTTGTGCCTACTACTCCTCAATTTTGGGCATGCAATTGTTTTTTAATTTGATCAATAATGCAAGATACCACACACACAAACAAATCACACTGAAAGCAACGCAAATGAAGAAACACAAACGAACAAACACAAATGAACTACACAGTGAATTAAACAAAATAGTTAGCGCACACAATAAAATCAAAACAAAATGACTTGTATCCCGGGCAACAACATCATTTTGACAACCATGTCATAATGGTTTTAAACAAAACTATATTTCTCAAATAATTTTGCAATATAGGGAGCAAACCATTTTGTTTCCAGTTTTAAGCATGCAATAGTGGTTAGATTGGGTGTTTTGTGGTTTTTAAGAATTTAAATAGAAACGTAAAATTGGCAACAATGAATTGAATTAAACTCAGAAAATGCAGATTAAATACAATTAAAATGAACACAAATTGAACCCAGAAATTGAAGCGAATTAAAGGCAAAACGAAAGTAATCCGAAACGAAAATAATATAAATAAAAATGGATCTGAAAAAAAATAGATTGAAATAAAAATGTATAAAAAAAAAACAAAAACAAAAATGACTAAAAATGAAAATGAATTTAAAAACAAAAAAAAATGAATTGAAAAAAAAATGAAAATGAATGCAAAAAAGGACGAATGTAATTAAGACTAACATGAATTAAAACCACAAATTGAAATCATGAATCACAGACGCAAATTAGAATTACTATACCGAATTTACCTAAATCTCAAATGCAAAAGAAATCAATCGATCACTATTACACTTAAAAATAAACACCACATTCAATCAAATTATGCATGCACTAATCTTAATCAAGAATTGCGAGAAAGTAAAAGATAAACTCAGAGCGATCAATCAATCTTGCAACTGACGTTTATGATGAGATGATTCACGAGAAAATAATGATTGAGAACGTAGCAAAATCTGAAAAGAGGCGAGTAAATGGAACGAAAAAGGTTTTCTCTCAAAAGCGGGAGAAGGTCTTTATAGAAAAATGAAATTACGACAAGGGAGGAGAGGTTCAAAATAAACCTTTTGACCCCCTATATATACTGGTCTTAAATGAAAACGGAAATAAATGGGCCATGGCTGCCACAAGTAATTAAAATAAAAGCCCTAAATAAAAATTATAAATATAAAAGGTATATTTTAAGTCTAAACTTCAAAAATTAATAAACAATAGCTTCAAACTCCAAACACCACGATCCATATGTTCAAATTGAAGCTTAGGGAGTCTAGAATCCATTGCAAAAAGAATCAGCCAAAAAGGAGATCAACAGAAAAAGTTATGGCCAAAATAGTAGAGAAAGGTCAGAATAGCGAAAATATGAAATATAAAGTAAAGATAACAAGTATTCATGAAAACTCCAATTTAATGTAAGAAATGCAAAAACATGCTAAATGAAATAAATAAAGAAGGAAAGATGTTTTGGTGGAAGATGGAATAAGGCTATAATTATGAGTACAAAATATGAATCATCAAGCTTTTACGTAAGCAATTATAGTGATTAAAGTATTTTAAATCTTTTGAGAAAACTGCACAAAACTACACGAAAGATGCACAAACTTTTTATTATATTTATTTCTCTAGGTTATGAGTTGAGTAGAGCTTGCTAGTTCTTGAGAGTCTTGTACATTCTGATTGCGGTCAAGAGATTTGAACTCATTTTTGCCATAGTTAGTGACTTCTACATCAATGTGGGATAAGTGATCAACAACTGCATCAAGGAAATTTTGAAAACAAAGAGGGATTGGGAGCGACTTTCAAGGTTCATTGCTAGAGGATTAGGGTGAAGATTGGGTCTTGGAAGATGTTCTTTTGCTTCTTGTCTTTTTCTACTCTTACTTCTCCTTCTTCTATTGTAATGTTGTACTAAACTTTTTTGGTTAAGGATCTATAGATCCAAATTTGATATTGTGATGTAATTTTGGATTTGGATCTTGAGATTTTAATTGAATTGAGTATATGATTCTGTTCTTAATGCAGTTGTGAACTAATCCTTTATTTAATTAAACTTAAAGGAATTTTCATCAATGGAAATTGAGTTTATTTCTCATATCTAAATCATATGCCTAGGTTATTGAGATCTTAGGAATAAGTATCATAATCTAGTAATCCTATAAGAGAATCAGATATCCCAAATTTTGTTGGTTTCCTTATAGGAACAATAGACATCAAATAATTCATTAAACAATGTACTGAGAATAGTATGTGTATAAACCTTGTTAGCAGAAGTCCTGTCTTCCAACAATTTTGGGGTAGCATTTGAATCTAGTTCACCATGCAGGTCAAGAATAGAATAGACGTGCTCCTGCCATCATTTAAAATTTTTCGCTTCGACATTTCAATCTGTGACACGTTTGGGAAAGGTTTTGCATAGTTGATTGGGGGAACAATTGGATTAGGCGGATCCATGTTGATACCGTTTTCATGGTTATTTGCAACGTTGTTGATAGGGTTTTCATTATTTATTGATTCAGCCATAATCCTTAAGATTGTTATCGAAATGACTCGAAGTAGCTGATCAATAATATAGTCTGAGGCGTGTAGACTACAATAGGCTCTTCTTGTTTGAATGTATAAGGCTCTCAAGAACTTGCAAGCTTCTCCCAACTCATAACCCAGAGAAATAAATATAATAAAAGTCTATGCATCTTTAGTGTAGTTTTTTCAAAGGATTTAAATACTTTAATTACTATAATTGCTCACCTAAACATTACATATAACTGAAGATATAAATTGTAACACCCCGAATTTTGGTAATATTAATTATTATTCTTCTTCTTATATATATATATATATATATATATATATATATATATATATATTATATTCATATGTGTGTTGATTTATTTGAAAATGATGTTTTATGTGTATTAATTACATGGATATGTGTATGTATGACTCGTTAGGCTGAAATGGGCTAAGTGCCTAAGTACAGGGCGAGATACTGGGCTGTTCTCGCTGCAGCGAGAAGGCCCTGGGAGGAAGGACTAGAACTGTTGTCTTCTCGTTGTAGCAAGAGACGTCTCGCTGTAGCGAGATTCTGCAGAAACTAGAGTGTAGTTTTATCTGATTTTTTCGCTGTAGCGAGAGGGCGTGTCGCTGCAGCGAGGTCCCCTCAACCAGAAAAGGATTTAAAGGGGCTTAGGGTTCGGGGAGAGTTATTTCTCCCTCTCCCTTCAAAATTCATTTGATTCTTTCATTCCCAAAGCCCTATTCCACTGATTAATTGCCTTCAAAGTCGTTCGGGAGCAAGATTGGAGCTTGGATTTTTCATCCCCTTTCTCTGTTTTCGTGGTTTCCCTGGGTTCTCATGGAGTTTCTCCATGTGTTTAGGACAAAATTCGTGAGGGGGAGCGCTTCTTAGTGGATTTAGCGTGTGGGACGTCGATCTGAGGTAAGGGGGGACTCTACCTATCTCAAATGTGTTGTAATTCTTGTGTGTTTTATTAATCAATGCAATGTGGCTGTGATAGAAAGTAGGAATTGTGTGTTTGATGGAAATTGGTGTGCAATGTGATGTATGCTGGTATAGTTAGACCCCGTGGGGGTGATTGTGTGTGATAAAATGCCATTGATTGGTAAATTAATGTTATTGTGGATAAAATGTGGGTTATGTGCCATGTAATGTGAATTGAATATGGGTTGTGTGCCGTGTGCAAGCATGAATATTGCGTGTGTGAATGAAATGTATGTGAATAGGGCGTGTAGCGTCGATGTAATGTACTGTGAATGGTTAAGCGATACACTAGGGGTGTGGGAGATGAGGACGGTAGAAATACCTTGGGGAAGAGGGAGTGGTGGTGACACCGACTACGGAACGGGTGCACCACGGGCCACACACTTTCTTCCTGACTAGACCTCTAACCACTACCTTTGCTGAGCGACCCGTGACTGCCCACGTGGTATCTGTGAGGCGGGGGGTAACCGGCGACCATTCATGGTGTAAATCTGTGATCATAGTGCTATAGTGAGTGTGGCTGTTGTGCGTATGCATGAGTTTGTGTGTTGTGCTTGTGAATGTGAAATGCTGTCTGTGATTGTATTTGCTTAATGTATTGCTAATATGCTAGAGGTGAGACTCTATGTTGACTATGTGCTTTTGGGTAGTGTAGAGTACTCACCCTTACATTCATTTTTCAAGTAATCAAGATGATTAGCACCGGACTCATTGAAGGGACGGATGAACTGCTATAGGACATAGAATTTATTTTGAAAATGTTGTAATTGAACTAATCCTATAGTAGTCATTTGATATTAATATGTAACCCTTCACTTATTTCGAAATCTTTTATAAAAAATTTAGTTATTCGATTTGCAAAATTATTTTTTTATTGGAATTAAATTTAAGGTGTTACATAAATAATAGTAATTAAATTTAAATAGTTAAATAAAACTAATAATTAATAAATTCTTTTGAAATATAATTATATTATTTCCAACACTCCTTCCATTTAAAACTATGATGTTATGATACTATTAAGTCTAATTGTCAAGTGCTTAAATAATTTTTTAGGAACACACAAGCGTGTATGTGTGTATATATATATAGTATACATATATATATATATGTATATATATATATATATGTATATATATATAGATGTATACTATATATATATACACACGGATGTATACATTTATTTTAAAAGCTTTGTTCACAAATTTCATTCCTTTAAAATAGTTAACTATTCAAAAGTGTATCTTTTCACCATGTGGTTCTATAAACTTTATTTATGTTCAATTTCTTTGGCTATGTAAAAATGAATTAAAAAAAGGGAGTTTGCTTAAGGTTTCCTAACATATTTTCCTAAATGATTTAAAGACTTTTTGAAGAGAATTTGAATTCATATGAAAAGAATTTGATTAGACATAATGTGTTTGTACTGTTCTGAGAAAGTCTTATGAGTTTCAATCAAGCATGTGGTATTTTTTTTTGGGAAAGCTCTATTTTTAGGGGAGACTCCATCAAAATTTTAATAGAATTCCGAGCATATTATGAGTAGTCAAGTGGACTAGTGACTAAGAATGGCCAATAGAGCCAAGTGGAAACTATGGAAAACTCAATTCCTCACATTAGGACCATGCATCATTGATTAGTTTTGTGCAAGTGGTTGTGTGGATTATGTTGCGGCCCAAAATAGTCAGGAAGGAATTATGATCCAGCAACCATATAAGAGGCCCACAATCTGGAGAGTTTATAAGAGGAGAAATAGGAGAAAGGAAGGAATGAGTGATGAGCTGGTAGAAAAAGAAGGCAGTAGCGAGAGTTAGTTAAGACGTGATGCATCTTTTCTTATAGGGAGGGGCGGCTATAGAAAGAAGGCATCAAGGAATATCTTTTGGTTTACATATGAATAGAAAGCAAAGCTCTAAGCAGTAGCATTTGTACTTCTATTAATATTTTAACCATTCAATAATACAAACTCAGTATATTCCTTACATCTTTTTCATTATTCTTCTTAATTTCTTCATTGTTGGATTCAGTTTGTAACAGATCACTTGGCTTTGAGCCTCAAGAAACCATTAAGGATTGACTTGAGCCTTGTAGTCTTGAGGATGGAATTGAGCGTGTGACTCCCTAGGGGGCCTTGGCTCACTACCTAGTGTCGAGATAGCGCATGTGCATGCTTAATCATCTTGACTCACCTTGAGAGGTTATAAGTCACTTGAGCTATTCCATTATATTTGAATTGTTGAAAATTAGTAGTTGGAGAGAATAGTGAAACTGTTAACAATTCCCAGATTGATGTGACTCTAGACCTAATGCATAGAATACATTCTACCTTATTTTGTATATATGAAACTCTCACTCTGTTTCTTGTTGTTTGTGATCTGAGTTTCACTTAAGTAGGAATTGCATTTGATGGCGAGGCCTTTCTTCCACATCAGCATGAGCGTTAGCTTTGACCCACGTAGATAGTGGATGAACAACTTAGAGAGACATCAAGCGACATATGTAACACCCTTAATTTTGTGGCCTTGTATAGAAAAATATGAGTTTTAGGTGCAAGGTATCTCGTTGTAGCAAGATATATCTTGCGGTAGCGAGAAATATGCGTCAAGAATCAAACATTCTGATGCTCTCTCGCTGTAGCTAGAATGATAGACAGCAAAGGAAAATTTTGTTTAGTTTTTTCGCTGCAGCAAGAGAAGAGCTCATTGCAGCGAGAGATAGCTCACTGTCGTGAAAATATCACGAGTTAAGGGGTATTTAAAAACATTCAACCTAGGAAACTTGGATTACAATCCAAAATTCTGATCTCTCCCCTATTCTCTTCGACCTCTCACCCTTTCTTCTTAGAAATCCTCCTCTAAACCTCAATCTTCTTTTGAATCTGGGCTTGAGAGCTCAATCATTTAAATCCAAGTAAGTTTCCTTAAGCTTAGTTCTCTAACTTCATTCTTATTTCTCCATTTTATTCGATCTAAAGGTTTGTAATTTGTGATACTCAAGGAAGCCTTAACCCTTAAGATGATATTCTCTACCGGGACATTGTGCCTCTCCCTTGGACTCTTGGAAAACTCGATCTAAGAGACCTATTTCTAAGTAAGGGGAGTGATTCTAAACCCTAACTTCTCTTTGTTATTTTGATTTGAAAACTCCATGATTATTTTTAGAACTATTGAAATATATATTGTAGCAAAAGCTCTAAAGAAAAGAACCATTTTGAGAATATTAGGATTTTACTAAGAAATGTGGTTTATAGATAGCAAGATTACTATTTTACGTTTTTAGAATGATAAACTAACAGTGAATATTGGGTGATGCCAGACTATAGGATATACGACTTTGTTATTACTGAGAAAGAGCGTATGTTAGAATGTACGATTGGGCTGAGTTCGGAAGTTTTCAACCTTCAGCACATTGTATTGGCTTGTGTGGTGTGAAATTATTTGATGATATTTCCGTGTTAAATGATATATTGAATATAGATGTTGTTTGATAGCTGAAATATGTCAAAATAGATGAAACCATGTTATTGATGAAAAGTGTTCGACAGTTCTTAAATGAAGAAAGAGTTTCATGAATGAAGTTAAATGATATGACATGATGATGGAGTTGTGAGAAATGTGATTATAATGCGTGAACCAGAATAGATTGATGGATACGATTATGATACAGGTATTATGATAATCAAAAGGTGCACTCATAATACATGTATTGTAATACATTAAGTTATATGATCAAAACTCACGTATTATGACATGTTGATCTATGAGAAGGATATGGAAAAGAATGACAATAGTTGAGAAATGCTGAGACGTCCTCCCAAGTTGCGATGGAGTTGGGAGGGAGTGAGGTGAATCATGCGTTTACCCTTTTTGATACTGAAAAGGGAAAGAGACGGAGTCGGATAGCATCGTTGGAGACTCCGTTGTATTTGATGGTATCAGTTAGCAAGAGAAATTTTGTTGATGGAGGTTTGGATCTTCATTGAGCATGCCTCCAAACTAGATGGAATTTTGTACCATGGTGATCAAAGCTGGCTTTAGTTCAAAATTATTGGCTTTCACAATGGGGGCTATGATGTTTCCAAGAGTGCCCCTCGCAGTGGATGTCATATAATCTTGAATTGTCCTTCATCTTTCTGCCATTCTTTGGTCTTTCACTTCTTTTCTTTGCTTACGCGTTGTTCTTTCAATTTCTGGATCAAATAAGCAAGCTGCAGAATACTTGGAATGAGTGAGCATACACTAAAAATTATGAAACAAATTAAATCAAAACAAAACTTGCTTAAATCAATTCAATGTAAGATTTTCTTAATATTGAAAAAAAGTAATCCCCGGCAATAGCGCCAAAAACTTATTCAGAGGACAAGTGTACCCATCGAGAAGTAATAAGGGATTCTTAATTTAAGTTTCTGAATTATCGTCCCACAAGGATTATCTTTCAATTATTAAGAGTTTCTTTGTAGAATTGTTTGAACATAAGGGATGTACTATTACAATGTTTTAAAGCTTTCAAAATAAGTAATATTGAAATTCAATCAAGAATCACAACACACGCCTTTAGGATTGTATTATTGAATTCGAGTGAAAGACGTGAGATAAGTTCGTAGAACTTTGAGCCCAAATCTCTCCAGCCAAAAAAGTGTTTCCTCTCGTTTCCTCCCTCCTCTTTTATAAGTTTTTCAGCTCTCAACTCATATGAACTCTTGGGTTGCGTAGTCCAGTTATGAGAACATGGGCGTGCTAGTGAGAGAGGACTGGATGTGCTTGCTTCTAAATTGCCAAATTTCCTCCATTTTGTGCCCAGTATCTCAAAAATTCTTGTAAGTCTCTATATATGCTTACCTGCAACAATTAATGGAGGATTTAATGTAGAAACTCCTTCAATCCACTGATAAATGCTCATAAAAAATACTCAAAAAGTATACCAAAATGTGAGCTTTTCAACCTCCTCATACTTAAGCCTTGCTTGTCCTCAAGCAATAGTTAAGAAGTAAACAACATTTTTTTTAAAAAAAATTATTATCTTTAAGTGATGTTCTCCAAGAAGGAAAGAAAAGAACCAAAGGGTAAATTATTGAATCAAAGTCACTAAAAAGAATGAGTAATTAACTTCTTAAGCTCTTGCAATTTACACACCAGTAGGGTACTCCCTCACTTTTCTCTCAGAGTGTCTCATGGGAGAATGAATCGTCACTCTGTTTCTCCACATGGAAGTGTACTACCATAGACTTGACTATAAATTGACTCTCTACTGTATACATTAAATGCAAGTAAAAATTATGATTTTTTTTTAGGTTATAATGTGGCTACAAGGTTACAATAATGGAGGTGAGAAAAATGAAAGAAAGGGATACACAAAAGGGTAAATTATAAAAATTACAACCATCTCCTAAGTTTAAAAATGCTCATGGAGTAATTTTTCATGTTTTTATACGTAACTACTATCTTTACTCCTCTCTCCTTTTGTTCATATATATATATATATATATATATATATATATAACCCTTTCTCTCTCTTTGTTTTTTAAATCACATAAGAGGTATGTAAATAGTTTAAATAAAATATCATATTTAATTTTTCTGGTCAATTTTTGTAATCGCTAGATGATGAAATTATTAAAATTGAATTCTAAAAAAGTCTTACGATCAACCTATACCTCCTTTTGAAAAACAAGTGGGCAATATCCAATTTAACAATATATACTTTTAATGGTGCTGATGATAACATTGAACAAATTAAAATAAATATAGATAATATACAACGCTCTTTAAAAATGTTAAAATAATATTGTTAAAATTATGCTATTATTTTATTATATTAATTATTTTAAGTAAGCAAATCATTAAAAAAAAGTGTGGCTATACCATGAATACAAAACTTCAAAAGAAAAAAGCAAATAGAATAACAAAGGAAAAAAATATTGATATCCAATTTTCTCCACTATATTATAAATTTGGTAAAAAGCATGCAATTTTTTTTAATGTCTAAAGCAATTATTTGTATATGTCAACAAGCATCACTTCAAGTTAATAATTGAAAAAAAATATTTGAGGACGACATAGATGCAATGTAAAAATACTTAAAGGTTAGTAATACTTTATTAGTTTTTGTGTTTTATTAATTTTGCTATAAAACTATCTTTGATGTCGTGTAATTACCTTACTTGTATGTATATTTTTTTTAAAAATGGTAATACTATGCGAAAGACATTTGAAATGCTAATATTTTTTTTTGTGTTTTATGTTAATTTTTTTAATACATTATATGTAAAGTATTCTTAGGTATTTTTTTTATTTTAAATTTTTTTAGTTTATTAATTAACTTCTATCTTGAATTATTATTTATTTTTTATTTAGAAATTCAAAAAATTATCAAATGCCATAAAAATATAGAAAGCCACGTATACGTATAAGATCTAATAGAATATGGTGCATTCCAAATGATGAAATAATTATGGTAATACAACAATAAAACAATTATTATAAAATTTTAATTTAAAGAGCCTATTTACTTTTATGTTATATTATAATAATAATAATTATTATTATTAATGTTATTATTTTAAAAAATTATATTTATAATTTTTTTAAATTATATTTATTTTAAAAAACAATGATTGATTTTTGACATGTCTCCCGATGACAACAAAATTATTTTTATCAAAGTATTAATGTAGATTATTTTGGGATTTATTAATGTCTAAGATATTTATAGTAGACTTAACAAATATTTTGTGGATTATAAACACAGTTAATGTACGTTTTATGTAAACAAAGGATAATTAAGAGATTATTTAGCTAGATATATATGCTAGAAAATATCACTCATTTTGAATCATTTTGCTATTAAATATCACTTAATTGCATTTTTACAAAGGGTGATTTCGCTGTGTTGGGATATTTTATAAAATTGATGAACTCAGTGATTACATCTGTTCATGAATAACACTGATGAAGTACTGGTTTTTGGCCTTCATAAGCAGTCCTCATGCCAAGGTCCATTCGTTAACATGAGCTTTGCAAACTTTCTCCAAGTCAGTGATGTCATCTACGTACACTTCCACCGTGTCTCCTGGACTTGGTTAATCATTCCTTGATACGTTCCTTTTATGTCTCCATGAATGATAAGAATTGGTATCGTGAGGAATTGTCTACTAACCAGTCAATGTTTGAGAAAAGGGAAAGGATCTCCACTTGCCACTTTTCTTTTTCACGAAGAGGGGTGCATTCGTCTCAGTGGTATGTTTGAGAAAGCAAATGAGCGAGAGAAAATACATACATAGATGAAACTTAAAGGCTAAATTTAATGGAAAACAAGAGAAAATCGAGAGAGAGACCTGAATCTAAGAGAGAGAAGCAAATGTAGATGATGAGGGAGATAAAAGAGAGAAAGAGTGAGAGAGAAACTTGAAAGAGAACGCAAAGTGACAACAAAGAACATGGGTTATTAATGAACAGTTCTAAATTCTCGCCCTCTTTACGTTGAATTTTAAATTTTAAATTATATATTAGAATTTCTTGTCAAAGTTATATTTATATTAGAATACCTTAAAATTGGGTATCCAAACATAATATTTTAATTGAAAGAACTATAAATTCTTTCAAAATTTAAATTACTCACTTTAAATATTTCCTCTAAAAACACTCTAATTTTAATTGTTCAATTCAAATACAACCTTAAATTTTTAAAATATATTTTATATATTTTAAAATTTAAATTCTAAACATAATTTTACATTTCTGAAAAATTAAGCTTTAAAAGTCAATTTTCAAATCACTTATAAAAATTAAATTTTAAAAGATATATTTTAAAATTTAAATTCTAAACATAATTTTACATTTCTGAAAAATTAAGCTTTAAAAGTCAATTTTCAAATCACTTATAAAAATTAAATTTTAAAAGTGATATTTTTAGCTTTCAAAAATTAAAATTTGAAAATCATTTATAAATTGCTTTTGAAATTTAAATTTTAAGAGATATTAAACATATTTATAAAGAAATTTAAAATAAAAAGTGATGCGAATAAAAAAAATACTCTAAATAATAGTTTCTTAATTAAATTTAAAATTTAAAGTCCAAATTTTATATTTTAAGAGAATTTTACGAGCTCCATCCGATGGATTTTTTTGTAAAGTGAGAAAAATTTAAAATGAAAAACTACCTGAATCAATTTAAAGTTAAGTATTTTATAAATATAATTAGTTTTAAATAATTGATAAATAGACTCTTTATTTTTTAATTTACGCGTTTTTGAACTTAAACAGATAAACCTTGGTAGACTTGGAATGATTAGTACACCCAACTAACATTAGCTGCGCATAGCAACGTTGCTTCCTCCAAATCCCTTCGTTGTTCTTCACTTCACGGCTTCTCACGTTCTTCGAACATGGACGCCAGCGCATCTCGGTGAAAATTTTAAATATTTTTTATATTAAAAATAAAATAATTTAATTCTTTATTAACTCATTCCAATAAATTCAGGACCCAATTAAAGTTTAAAAAGTCTACCAAAACGCTTTAAAAGTGAAAAAAATGGTAACACTGAGTAAAGTGTCTAATTTTTTTAATTAATCAATTTAAAATAAAATAGTTAATTCTCTCAATTAATCAATTCCAAGAATATTTCTGATGGCAAAAAATTAAATACAAGTAATCAATTGAAGCTTAGAAAATCTACCTAAAGCTCTTAAAAGTTAAAAGAAAAAATGTGTTGATAACGATAATTCACTAAAGTAAAGTGTCTCAATTCAAAAGCACCCTCGCATTCAAACCAACAATAAAATTTCTTCAGTTAATCAACCCCTAAGTTTTCTGTAACCATCATCGTCATCTCCGTTAATAAAAAGCTGAAGAATTAGCCTTCGTTTGAATCTCTTATCCATTTTCTGGTATCGGGGTTTTGATTCTAGGGTTTCGAGTACGGAGGCGATGGCTCAGGCGACGGGGCGGAGCAGGGTGGTCGGAGACTACATCGTCGGGAAGCAAATCGGCGCTGGGTCGTTCTCGGTGGTGTGGCATGGGAGGCACAAGGTGCACGGAACCGAAGTGGCGATTAAGGAGATCGCTACGCTTCGCCTCAACAAGAAGTTGCAGGAGAGCCTTATGTCTGAGATTTACATCTTGAAGCAAATTAATCATCCTAATATAATCTGTTTGCACGATATCATTCAGGTGAAGTTTCGAAAATTTTTTTGTGGATGTTTCATTTTTACACTGCGGAATTTGTAGATTTTATTTGTTAGTGGAATCTAATTTGGTTTGGGGTCTTAGTTATATTTAATTTAATCTGAGTTTATTGTGTGATTGATAATATTTTTAAAGTATTATAGTAAGAGGATTTTGTTTTTGTTTTTGTTTTTGTTTTTTTTTTCTGTTTTAATTAAATTGTCTGCAAAGTTATGGAAATTTATCAGCGGAGCGTTTTTTTTTAATTATTTTTTTACTTTACAGTGAAATAGTGCTGTTTTATGATCTTCAAAATGTGTGATAACTTTGGTAATTTTGAAATTGGTATGGTATCTCTTGGGTAGGAACTAGAAGAATTTGAACCGTGTTTCCTTTGAGAGTGTTGGCAATCTGCCCTTTGACAAAAGGAAGAAAAAAATCCTTCGAAAAAGTGCAGCGGGATGAGACTAAAACACAGTGTGGAAGTGAAAAGGTAAACCGAACATGCGGGAAGTGTGTGTATATATAGGAATTTGCTTTTGGGGTGTAAGTTTGTAACTGCATTCCACCAGCACCTAGTCTGTCACTTCTTATTTCTCTTTTTGAGAAAAACAATCTGAAAACCCTCTATATAAACTATGATGCAATTGCTGTTTGGTTGAATTGAGGGGTTCATGATCAGGAAGGATGGCTTGGTTAATGTTTGGTTTAATGTTGGAAAGAAGAGTTGAAAGAGCGATAATGACTATTTGATTGTGAAATCGCATTGGTTGTTTAAAATGTTTAATATGCTTCTAAATATAATACATACAAAAGGGTAGCCTTCCATAGTTACATGATTAGTTGAGTTGCCTGATATTGGTTCTCGGCTGGTTTTATTTTGCGCTGATGGCAAATGGAATATGGTTGTCTCATAGGGTATGAGTGATGGTTTAGTAAGGTCTGGATGATTTTATTCAAAACCAGAATTATGAGTTTTGAATAAGAAATTTAGCACTTAATATTCTTATGAATAGATTGATCTGGGTGAAATTATTATTGGTCGTAAGTGTAATACCAAATGAAATATGCATTCTAATATGCATCAAGAGAGTCCTGCTTAGAAGTGTCATTCATTTTATGTAGGTGCCTGGGAAGATACATCTTGTGTTAGAGTACTGTAAAGGGGGAGATCTTTCTTTGTATATTCAACGCCATGGAAGGGTACTTGAGGCAACTGCAAAGCATTTTATGCAGCAGTTGGGTATGTTTCAACTGTAAATGATTGCATTTGTTTTAAATGTTCTAGTAATAATGGACAATTCTTTGTTACAGCTGCTGGCCTTCAAGTTCTTCGGGATAATAACCTTATTCATCGAGACTTGAAACCACAGGTTTTTTGTTTGATTCTAATCCTTATAGCAAGCATGAATGCTTATCAATTGGATTATGACTCATTAGTTCAGAATCCTAGCTGGTGCCCTTCTATATAATATTTTAATCTTTGCATGAAGGTTGCATGTTATTTTATCTAAGTGTTGGTAATGCTTATCATCCTTGAAACAGAACCTTCTTCTCTCCAGAAATGATGAGAAGTCAGTGCTGAAGATTGCTGACTTTGGATTTGCAAGGTAGCCTAATTATTTCTATTTCATTTATGTGTGAGAATCTAACCCTGATAAAGGCCTCGTAAAAATCCATTTGTTTTTAAAAAGTATTTCTCTGTATGTATGTGGCTCAATATTTTACCAAAGATAATTAGTGAAAGTATAATTTTAAACTAGTTCAATACTTCAATGTATTGATCGTCATAATTTAAAGAAGTTTGAGTATAAAGCTCCCAGAAATTTGTAAGTCTTTATATTGTGATATCTTCTACTTATAAATTACCCTGCTTGCTTTAACATATTTTTCTGTTTTTCCTGTGTGTATCTTTTTGGCTTTCAAATTTCTGGGTATTCTTTCTGGAAAAAGGCTCTTTCTGTGCTCCTTTCTATAATTTATCTCTAAAGAACAATTATCTTGGGCAGATCACTGCAACCTAGGGGCCTTGCAGAAACTTTGTGTGGTTCACCACTCTACATGGCTCCAGAAATCATGCAACTGCAGAAGTATGATGCTAAGGTGATTTTTGCTTTTTAATAATATCTTTGGAATAGCAAAGTGTTCATGGTTGGTTTCCTTTCTATTTATCTTAAATTAAACACGCAGGCAGATCTCTGGAGTGTTGGTGCAATCTTATTTCAGCTTGTTACTGGACGAACACCTTTTACTGGAAACAATCAAATACAGGTATAGAATTGATATTCATGCCCCCTTTTTTAGTCTTCTGGGATATTCTCTCAATTCAAACAAAGTAGTTCTTACTGATCAATAACCTATTTAGTTTGATGCTACCATCTGTAGTGTTGTCTTCCAACTATGTATGACTCTTGGCCTTCTTAATTAACTTTATGTAACCTACAATCATGAACTCTGCAGTTACTACAGAACATTATGAAATCAACAGAATTGAAGTTTCCATCTGATAATGCAAGTCTGAGTTCTGAATGCAAAGATTTGTGCCACAAATTGCTACGTCGTAATCCAGGTATAATTGATTTTGTTGTAGATTGAAATCTGAGACGAACGAAGTGTGGACTTGTGTACCTTTTTAAGATATTTAACAGTATCACTGGTAATTATTTAATCATTGTTAGCATAAGTTTTGTTGAGTGTTTGCAAACTTGAGTTTGAATGAAATTAATCTTGTAGAATTGATTTTGCTTTAAAGTGAGTTTAAAGTGATGTGATTTATGTTTTGAAAATTTTCTCTTGGAAGTAAAACAATGAAATTTGGAATAAATTTTTCAACTCAATTTCAAAGCTATAATTTTACACGTCATCTCAAACATATCTCTTTAATAGGCAAAATCAATTTTGGTTCAAACCAACCAAACATGTTGGCCCAATAATTAAAGCATGTTTGCATCCACTAAACATGATTTTGGAGATGCTGTCATGTTTTGAATCACACTCTAACTTCTTTGATATGGTTTGAGAATTCCTCAGAGTCATTTATGAGACTAACTGCCTTTAAACTAGCTTTGTTTGAAAGGGTAAGCGAAGTGCATGTCATGTTTTGAACTTGCCTATGTGAAAATAGATTTGCTTTGGTTACCATCAGTGTGAGAGCTCCTTCTCAACCAAATTGTGTCAACATTTCTAATTTTCCATGATGATCAGGCTTTTAAGATAACTGAAATAATCCTCCTGCTGACCAGTATGATAGAAAATTGCTATCTTAATTAAGAAGAGTGGGGAAGAACTCTTCAATTTACAGAATTGAACACACACACACTACAAAACTTGAAGGGTCTGCATGTTCCAGTCCCCAAGGGCCCAATTCACTCAAATGATCTCTCTCTCCACCTCCTCTCTTATAGCAAACATGCCTTGTTTAAACTATTTCAGCCCATTAACCTAACTAAATAAATCACTAATGTAATTAACTAATTAGTGGGTTGTCTAAAACAATACTGTGCTAACAAAATTTGAAGGTTATTTTTATTTGTCCTTTTTGCTAATGTATATCAGACCACTTGACAGAAAAATGCTTATTTTTTATTATTTGCGTGAGATGTGGATACGCAACTACGTGATGCAAGGGTTCTTTTGTGAAGGTAACTTATTGCTCATTGTTAGGAGTATGGGCAAGGCAACTTTCATGGAGAGTCTGATTAATAAAAGAAGGATTGCCCCCAAATTCAAGGGGTGGTTAATTTGGGGAGTGATTATAGGTGAATAGTTGGAGACTTTGAGTTTGATTGAGTGATGATTGATTGATAAAATTTGCTTGTTATAATTTCTAGTTTCTAATTTCTAATATAAATTTAGGGAAATTTTCTGCTCCAAACTACAACACTTCATGCTCTACATTTTTAACAGTTTTGTGTGAGAGAAACAAGGAAAAGGGGTTGTATAAGTTTATAGATCTTCAGTATACATTATATATTATGCTGATACATTTTTCTGTATCTTTTTAATTTCAGTGGAACGTCTAACTTTTGAAGAATTCTTTAACCATCCATTCCTTTCTCAGAAGCTAACAGAACATGAAGAACCACTGAGGTAAAAACCAAGGCTCTTAGAATTTATTGTTATTATGCTTTTTCGGACTGCAGATTTAAATAATTTTGTGTTTGCAGGAATAAAAGTTCTTCAAGGCTGGTTGGTGGGTTTCCTTCTACAGTGTCTGACCCTTTGAGACGAACCGAAGAAAATTATCAAGAAGATTGCTTACCTTTCATTTTAGATGATGATTCTAGTGGCCCAGAGGGGAGCCCATCCTTTTCAAGGAAGAAGTCCTTAATGAAGTCTACTTATGGATTTGATCTAAATACTAAATTAGATAAAGCAGAGTCAGCATCTCCTATCTCTAATAACAAAAATTGTACTTCCAAATATGGTAGTATAGCACAAAGATCTGAAAACCCTACACAAAGATTGGACAACCATAAAATTTCAGGAAGAAATCTCACTGATCCTCTGGAATCTCCAGAACAGATATTTGCTAGCCCTTATCCAAAAGGTAATACCACAAGCCCACAATAAAATTTATGGCTAGGTTTAGGGCATGCTTTTCACAATTATGTGTAATACTGCTTATATTTGTTGTATGAATGTGGCAGTTATAGATTCACTAGAGAATATTGATCAAGAATATGTTCTTGTGTCTGGCCCCCCTATGGATGCTTCATCTTCTTCAGTGAGTGCTTCAAAGCTGAGCCATTCTCCATATAAGTCAGGTAGTTTCCCCAAAGAGTCTTCTAATACAATCACTAGATTAAGTGCTCCAATGCCAATAGTTGGTGTACCTGCCAGTAGCGTATACCAAATTGGAAGTTCAGGAAGTCAAGATTCTGCTCCTGGAACTTCACATGGATCAATGGATACTGGTGATGAACAGCCATCAGCTCACTGCATGACAAGGGTAAAATCATTACAACAGTGTGCATCTGCCATCATGGAATTAGTTAATGAAAAGGTAAATGTTGATATAAGTTTCCTCACTATTGTGATTATATACAGTGACTGTAATTTTATCTTAGAAGCTTCCTACTGAATTTGAGGAATGTGCATATGTGAAAATCATGATTCAGTTATTCACTCTGTATCAACTGACTACTGGATCCTATTGATTATATGGTCTAGTAGTATGTGTGATACAACATATTTCTTATAATGGACATATGCGTTCTATTTACACAATAGGTTAGCTAGGCATTTTTATTGGGTTTTTTATATATAAATTGTAATGGAATGAATCAACAGGTTAGGGCGTTTTCAATGTTGATCAGTTAATGCTGGATCCTGATCTTAAATTGCTTTGTTGAAAGCTGTGAATGTGAGATAATGCCTACTACCACATTTTGTTCACCCCATCCTTGTGTTGTGCTAGAAGCATGTTGTTGTAATGCATTATGCACTATCTACTTGCCTATGGAACTTCCCCTTTGGTGGGGTTGTGGGAATGATTGAATCCCTGTTTCACTTTTGTCTCCCATGATGTGTCTCATACAACTGCCTTTGGCATAATCTAAAGCAGATTAACTGGTCTAAATGTTAAGTTTTTATTTATGTGATCATATTAATGATACTTATCCTTATTGCTCCATCTCCCCATCTTCTCTCAAAAAATTAAAGATGGATGCTGGAAAGCATCTAGAAGCATTTTCTATTCAGCTTGTAATTCTTGCAATTTGGAAGCAAGCACTGCACATATGCCATACGCGAGCTGCCTCAGCCATGGAAGGAAGTCCAAATCAAGAAACTTCCAGATATAGGAGGAGCACCAGCAAGAAGCATGGTAGTCCTCATTCAGAAGAATGCCTTGATGGAAACACCCTTGGGCCAAAGGATATATTATCTCAAATTGAAAGTGAATTTTTGAGGGAATTTGAGCACGCTGAAGAACTTGCCAAGACCGTTGAGCCTGGTATTACTTTATTTATTTATTTTTGTTTATGAGCTGGATTGGTTGTTAACTTGCTTTCCTTTTTTAAAAGAAGCTATCTTCTGCACCAATGCTTGAGTACTTATCTTTACTGATCTAAGTTTCGGTTCTCCTTTCCATGCTTACTATGTATAGAAGAGTTTATCATTTTTCACATTTGAACTTTTAGATTTTTATGAGCTGATATAGTAGCAAAAATGTTGTCAAGAGTCTTATTGGAGATGACCTAGAAAGAAAGTCTTTGTTAACTCTGATAATGAGATATTGGTTTGTGCCAGCCAATTTTTGCAAGGTTGTTTGACACAAGTCAATGTAAATTCATGATGGTTCCATAAACCTGATTTGGAGATTCAGCTTGTAAACTCGTTTAATTGTTTACCTAATATAAAAATATTTTTAAAAAACTATGATAATATTCAAATATTAGGTAAAAAACTATCACAAGCCATAATAGAGACACCGGCATAGCTTGCATGCTGTACACTTGATGAGTTATCATTGGTTCAGATCCAAAACATAGGCAAAAGGATGTCGATGGTGTTATTAAAATGTCACAAATTTCCATCATAACAAGCTTATATTTGTCTTGATTGTAGGAAACACAGAGATGCCAGATGCAATGGAGACTATTTTTCAAGCTGCCCTTGCTTTTGGGAGACATGGGGGTGTAAGTATTTCTTTGTGCTTCTCATTTCATCAATTTGGTCTGAACTATAGAATCCATATTAAAACTACAATTTTAGTTTCTTTAAGCTATTTTTTGGCCGTTTTAGATTCTCTTTTGTTTGTGAAGTTTGTGGTAATAGACAGGTTCAATTCCTGCTAGTGAACTTCCTTTGCTATGTTATTTGTACGTGCCACAGCAAGCCATTGTTGAGATTTGCGGCATACCTTAACCTTAAAAATGGATTGACTTCCTGTGCTACTAAACATCTATATACCTAAATAAAAGAGAAAAGGTGCCATGTCGCAATTATACCAAATTAAGGATGTTTAGACATTTTATGGATGTTAAAATAAACCTGAGGATTTAATTAGTGATCCAAGATGAGCTTATGTTCTCATGTTGGCAGGTGGAAGAGCTCATGGGTGAAATGGAAAGTGCAGCTGCTTTGTATTCAAAAGCTGTCCGTCTGTTAGTTTTCCTTCTAGTGGAAGGACCATCCCTTATTCTTAATCCTCCACTTTCACTGACAAACTCAGATCGTTACAGGCTTCGGAGTTACATTGATATTCTTAATAACAGGCAAGGTTATTCAAGGTCTCAGCGAATTGCACTTCTGAAATGTGATGATAGTCAAGGCCTTAAGGAAAAGTTTTAGCAGTGGTTATTCATCTCCCATTTCACGCGATGAAATTATTTATTTGTACAGTTATTCTTTGATGGAGGGGAAATTGGGGATGCTGATGGGAGTCAACCAGCACAAGATAGGTTGTAAAATTTAACATTTCTGTGATTAGAATGATGATCAAATGTGCATTTGATTATGTAAGTTGTGTCATTTGTCTCTTGATCAGTTATGATGAGCAGATGTGTTTGAAATTGTTCGTTATTTATGTATAAACTTATTAGGTAATGTGCATATAATAACAATAGTTAAAATTTGATCGGTGGCTTAAATTTGGTTTGATTGGTACTGGAAGAGCGAAAATTCTATGTGACATGTGATTATATAAGCTTCTCATTGTCATGAATTGCTGATGAAATAGGATGTGTTTGATTGGTTTGATTGGTACTCGGGAGTTGCATTACGACTTGCGAGGATGAGAAATATCATTGACCAAGACAAGATAAATGATTTGTTAGGGGTACAGGGGTTAAGAAATGATTCTATGAAGAAAGTAGAGATAATTGAGACTTGCAAGTAAATTAGTCACGTATGGTGTAAGGAATAACTTTTGAGAGAGTGAATATACGAGTCATTGTTGCAACACGGCGATTGTAACCGTACGCTGAAAATGTTAGGAAAACATCTTTGTACGCCGAGAATGTTTTAAGAAAAATATCTTTTAAAAATAAAATACTTTTAAAAAATCAGAGAAGTTAAAAGGATAAAAAAATAAAATAAAATAAAAATCTAAAATAATCATAAAAATAAAAATATAAAAGGAAAAAGGAGCCAAAAGTGAAACTTGACATAATTGAATACTCAAAAGCTTAATGTTGAGTGCCAAATGACTTTTGACACCTTGATTGTCAAGTAATCACTTCTAATTCCTTTTTCTCATTATAATAATAATAATATATTACTAAAAAAAATAGAAAAAAGATACGAAACTTTACAAACGGTCCAGTTAGTAATTCTATACTTATATCACTTAGTCTTTATTCTACTGTTCATTTTTTTCAGGAGTTTAGAACATGTTTAGAGCAAAATGAGTTCTATATGCAAAGAAAAAAAAAACATTGAATGCAGTTAGCAAATGTTTCATATCTGAATTGGAAATGAAGATTATGGAGACTAAATGGTGTGATTTTTTCCTCTTCTTTTAGCTTTTGATTTTCCTTTCTACTTTATTTTTTTTTCTTTTTCTTCCTTTTGGTTGTGCTCACTTCTATTTTTGCGTTCTTCTTTCTTAGTATTCTTCTCTTCTGAAATGTTTGTTCTTTATTTCATATCTCTTCTTCTCATATCTTTCTCGCTAAAATAATTTTTCTTACCTCTTAGGATTTTTACTTTCCTTCCCTCTAAAAACTTGTTGTTCCCTCTCCAAAATTTTTTTTGCTCCCTTTTAGAGAAAAAACCCCACCAGATTTCTTATTTGTGTATTTATATGAGTTCACCAGGGATGCAAAGACAAATATAGGGAACATTTAGCTGTAACACGAGTGGCTGTCAGAGGAGCCCTGATTTATGGTGATTTGTGTTAAACAAAATTGTGAGTCAACATTAAACTTTGACTAAAAACAAAGGTTACTTATGACTCATATTTTGTACTCACATTTATAGTTTTATTGGATCTTTCAAAATACCTTTTCTTTCTTTATTTCTTTCATTAGCACGTTTTTGCATTTCTCGCATTAAATAGGAATTTTTGTAAATACTTACTATCTTTACCTTGTATTTCATATTTTTCTCTATTTTGACCTTTGTCTACTATTTTGACCATAATTTATTTTAGAGACATCCCTTTTGGCTGATTCTTTTTGCAATGGATCCTGACTTTCTGGACTTTAATTTGGACATATGGATCATGTTGTTTGGAGTCCTATTTTTAATTAATTTTAGAAGTTTAGGCTTAAAATATAGGTTTTGTATTTGGAATTTTTATTGTAATTATTTGCAGTTCAGCCTTGACAGAAAAGTAAAAAGTGCTAGTCAGGATTTGGACTTTGACAAAAAGGTAAAAGGTGTCAGTTTAGTTTTGGATTTTGATAGAAAAGCAAGAGGTGTCAGTTAAGTTCTGGACTTTGACAGAAAAATTAAAAAGTGTCAGATAGGTTATGGATTTTGGCAGAAAAGTAAAAGATGTCGGTCAGGTTCTAAACTTTGACAGAAATTTAAAAGGTGTCAGTCAGGTTCTAGATTTTGACATAAAATAAAAATATGCAAATTAAGTTTTGGACTTTGATAGAAAACTAAGGAGATTTTGACAAGAAACACAAAGAAAACTAGTCAGGTTTATAACTTAACAGAAAATAAAAGGTCCGACAACCTCAGACCTTAACAATAAGAGTAAAATAGAAAAGTAAAGAGATCAATCAATTTTTGAATTTTGGTGAAAGGTAAAGTACCTAGTCAGATCTTGGACCTAGGAATGAGAGTTGTAAGACAGGCACTAAGCTTAAACTGAGCTTTAAATGGCAACAATAAATAATGATAATTGCATGCTAATGTAATGATGTCTTTGAATAAACTAAATGAATGTTAACATTTGGAGAAAAAGTTAATGCATGATGATGCCAAATGATGGGATGAGATCTAAACAAACCTTTTTTTTTGGGGATTCAAATTTCCCAATCCTTATCAGAAGTAACATGTCAAAGTTTCTAAATAAGTGAGATTTTTGTCTCGATCAATTCTTTCATGAAACTAGAGTTGGGTGAGGCATCAATCAAATTGGGTTGCTATTTATTTTTGAGTTGTCATAAGGAGTCAACTTCTTCTGCCACATTGAACTTATTAGAAAATTGACCAGACTTATTGTGTGAATTTTTAAAACTTATTATTGTAATTGTATTTTCTTATTACCCTTTTAACAATTTACATGCTTCCTTTTAGTATATACTTACTAAAATGATAATATAATTGTTGGTTAATGTTGTTGAAGAGTTTGAGTAAACGAAGTGGTGTATAAACTGAGTGAAAGGTGACAAAAGCCAGAGACATATTTTTTTAAGAATACAGGATCACTATAATAAATAAATGGTGAACTTACAAATAAGACTTATGACATGAGTAATGGAAAAATAAATACATCAAACAAAGGATTAGAATGACTACAAAAATAATGAAGCATTATGCTAATTAAATGACATCTTTCAGATGAACAATGCTAGTCTATCATGTAAATTGATCACCTATTAACAAAACTGCCAAATAAAATTGCCCCAATAAGATATTTGAACTCATCTCCTGTTCGATTCAACTTCAACTTCTCAAAATTGCCCCATTTTAGTGTTCCAGTCCATCATATTGCCCAAATTTGAAGCACTTTCTTGCAACTAAAGTTTGGTGCACGTTTCTTCTAAACTGACCTTTTAGGTTTTCAGTTTAGTGCAAAATTTATTTAACCTTAACTTTTGCCTAAGCCGCTCTTTCAAATTTTCAACTCACTAGGTCGCTCTAAATTTTGCCAAGTCGCCCTTTCTGGTTTTCAACCTACCGAGCTATTTTTTTTCTTTTCTTTTTTCTTCTTTTTTTTTTATTATTTTTTAAGCATATTATTTTTTGACTGAGGTTTGGAAGATCTTCTCCATCCATGTTTATGAGGATCAAAGCTCGTCCTGAGAAAGCCTTTTTCACCATGTAGGGTCCTTTATAATTTGGAGACTACTTGCCGCAATAATCTTTGTGTATTGGCAAAATCTTTTTTAGCACCATATTTTTCTCATTGAATTCTCGTGGATGAACCTTTTTGTCAAAAGCTTTCTTGATCTTTCCTTGGTATAGTTGACCATGACATAATGCATCTAACCATTTTCCTTTAATGAGATTCAATTGATTGCAATAATATTGAACCCATTCTGCCTCCTACAATTTGGTCTCCATCATTACTCTTAAAGAAAGAATTTCAACCTCAAGAGGAAGTACTGCCTCCATTCCATATACCAAAGAGTATGAAGTTGCCCCAGTTGAGGTACGAACTGATGTTCGATATCCATATAAGGCAAATGCCAACATTTCATGTCAATCCTTTTATGTCACCACCATCTTTTGAATGATCTTCTTAATATTTTTATTGGCTGCTTCAATCGTCCCATTCATCTTTGGACAATAGGAGGAGGAATTATGATGTTGAATCTTGAAATTGTCACATAATTCTTTCATCATTTTATTATTAAAATTAGTGACGTTGTCTATTATCAACTTGCTTAGGAGGTCATACCAATATATCAAGTCTTTTTTAATGAATCTCACCACCACATTTCGACTTATTAGCATATGAGGCAACCTCGACCTATTTTGTGAAATAGTTAATGGCAACAAGAATGAAGCGGTGACTATTAGAGACTTTAGGTTTAATGGGTCTAATAACATCAATTCTCCACATTGAGAAAGGTCAGGGCAATGATAAGACATTCAAAGTTGTTGGAGGGAACATTAATATTTTCAGCATATGTTTGGCACTTATGATATGTCTTCAATTAACAAAAGCAATTCACCTCGATTGTCAACCAATAATATCCAGTCGTGAGAATCTTCTTTGCCATGGCATACCTATTGGCATGAGTCCCAAATGAACCTTCATGAATCTCTACCATGATTTTTCGTGCTTTTGAAGCATCCACACATTTGAGTAGAACCATATCATGATTCCTTTTGTATAGCACATCTCCATTCAAAAAGAAACTCATTACTAATCTCCTTAGTGTTTTGTTGTCATTTTCAGCAACATTTAATGGGTATTCTTGGTTCTTTAGGTAACTCTTAATGTCACGGTACCAGGATTTACCATCAAATTCCTCTTCAATCATTTGACAGTAAGCAGAATGATCAAGTTGTTACATTTTTATGAGTGACATGTCCTCTTTCTGACTCATTACAAATATTGATGACAAAGTAGCTAAAGCATAAGCCAATTGGTTCTCTTCATGAGGAATGTGTTGAAAAGTAATTTCATCAAAATACTTCACCAGTTCTCTGATATAGGCTTCATAAGGGATCAATTTTACATCTCGAGTATCCTATCCACCTTTCAGCTGGTGGATGACCAAAGCTGAGTCACCATACACTTCAAGAATTTTGATCTTTGATTCTATAGCTGCTTAAATTCCCATAGCATATGCTTCATATTTAGCTATATTATTTGTACAATGAAATGATAATCTAGCTGCGATTGGGATATATTGCTTCTCTGGAGAAATCAATATAGCACCAATCCCGTGTCCAAGCGCATTAGAAGCACCATTAAACATCATGATCCATTTGTCTTTTGCTGAAGATTCCTTTTCATTAAACAACGCCATTATATTTTCATTAGGAAATTTATACTGTACTGACTAATAATCATTCACCGGTTGATGAGCTAGGAAATCTGCGAGAGCACTGTCCTTAATTACTTTCTAGGTAACATACACAATATCATATTCTTATAGGAGAACTTGCCATCGAGCAATCCTTCCAGTAAGGGCTGGTTCCTCAAAAATGTACTTGATTGGGTCCATTTTTTATACCAACCAAGTCGTGTGACTTAACATATACTGCCTTAACCTACAAGCTACCTAAGTCAAGGCATAGCAGGTTTGCTCCAACAAAGAGTATTTAGCTTTGTAATCAATGAATTTCTTGCTCAAGTAATAAATGACGTACTCTTTCTGACCTGATTCATCATGTTGACCTAAAACACATCCCATAGATCCTTCTAACATTGTCAAATACATAATGAGCAGTCTTCTGGTACTTGTGGCACTAGTGTCAGAGGATTTTGTAAATGCTGTTTAATCTTTTCAAAAGCTTCTTGACAATCATCATTCCATTCTACCAACTAATTTTTTCGTAATAACTTAAAAATTGGCTCACAAGTGGCAGTTAATTGGCATATGAATCGAACAATATAATTCAATCTCTCCCTAAATCTGTGGACCTCTTTTTTAGTGCGAGGCGGTGACATTTCAATGATTGCTTTTGCCTTGTTAGGATTGACCTCTATTCCCTTTTGATTGACTAATCTTAGAAATTTTGAGGATAAATCACCAACAATATCATCTCTAGCAGCTTGATAAATGGGCCAATAAAATTAGTGGAAGAGATATTAGTATTGTTACTTTTAGACATGTCACTTTCAAATCTGCATTGTACCAGAGTTGAGACAAAAAGAAAATAAACGAAAAGATTCAAACAATAAAGAAAGAAGACATGAAATGTTATTGAGAATTCAAATTGCATTTCATTTAAAAATATACTTAAAAGAAAGCATGGGTCCCAACTTACAAAACAAATTGATATTTCAAATTACAAAAAGAAATTATATATCATTTATTTCAAAAAGTAGTGATATCCTAAAGCTTTGGGACAAAATAATAGGATTAGCTTTATATGATTACTTTAAATAGTCATTAAAAATCATAGGAAGCTTAGTGATCTCTCAATTGCCAACTTTTGTGTTCAACGAACAAATGTGGACTAGGTTAACCTCCTCTTTTCTAGGTACATCTTCGTCAACAATAGCCACTGAGTATTGAAACTCAAATCCAGCACTGTAAAAGCTTTTTAGAAGATCACAAATGGGGACCCTTTTAGTCGTAGGCTTTCTACCCTCCAACCTTAGTAGGTATGTACCTCAACCTAAACCTACCCTTTTTCTCATGGAACTGTAGCCATTTTGCTGCTTTGGACATGGTTTGTCCTAACACGTATCCATACTGATAACCTCCATCAAGCACGACTTTAACCGTCATTATGGATGTATTAAACAATCGATGCTTCATGATTTGACCTCCCTCCCTAACATAAGTAGCATTTGCAATCTTTAAAGCCTGAAAGAAGTCTCTAGAGCTTCTTCAGCAGCTTCAATGTAAAGGATGGACAAAGGCCTACTCACCAACACATCCTTTTTACCAGAGACAATCACCAACTTATTATTAATGATAAACTTTAATTTTTGATGCAATGTAGATGATATAACTCAAGTAGAATGAATCTAAGGTCTTCCCAAAAGGAAGTTGTAAGTTGGTGCAATGTCCATTACTTGAAACAAAATTTGAAAGTTGCAAGGATAAATTTGAATTAGAATATCAATTTTTCTAATGACCTCTCTTTTTGTTCCATTAAAGGCCCTCACTATCACGGCATTGGGTTTCATATGCGACCCATCACAGGGTAATTTTGACAATATCGCTTTTGGCATCACATTTAGAGAAGGCCCATTATCAATAAGCACTCTAGCAATAATGTGATCTCGACATTTCACAGAAATATGTAGTGCTTTATTATGCCCTATTCCTTTAGCGAGTATTTCATTATCAGTGAAAGTGAGATAATTATTGGAAGCAATATTATCAACATTGCCTCCAAACTTGTCGATAGTGATATCATGGTTGACATGTGCCCCATCTAGCACTTTCATAAGAATTTTCTTGTATGGCTTATAGTTTAGTAATAGGGATAAAAGGGATATCCTTGTTGGAGTCCAGTTTAATTGTTCCACAACCTGATATTCACATTGTTGAATGAACTTCAAGAACTTACAAGCTTCTTCGTCGGATATTGCCATTTTTAGTTCAAGTACTTTCTCTTTATCTGCGTCTTCAGACTCATCCAATTTATCTTTCCTTTTTGAAGATCTCTCAATCTCTTTTATTTACTCTTTTTTCAACTCCTCAAGTGTATAAATACGATCACTTTGGGTCATCCACTAATGCCAGCAATATTGGAGATGGCAAGGGTATCAAAATTAACACCTTGTGTTTGGTTTTCCTTTAGATTGCCAGCATAAACTCCTGCATCATATTTCCAAGGTACTACTTTGTTGTCCTTATAAGGAAATGGAGTCAGTATTTATATAGTGATGGGTCTGGGTCCATTAGTAGTTGGAGTATTCATACATTTGGTGTAATGAATGACAAAGGGTTTCGGGAAGGCTAGGGATTTCCCATCAACAGTTACAACTTCATTTTTCTCTTTAGGATGCCTAATTTAGACCAAATATTTGTCCATTAGGATTTGTAGACCATGCTTGAATTCTTGACAATCATCAATCGAATGGTTTGCATGAGGGTGCAAATCGCACTTACTTTCTTTATGAACAAAACCCTTAATTAAGTCAGCCTTGCACAATTAAGCAAAAATAACTTTTAGAGGAGTTGTAACTTCTTCAACTTTCCTCTGTAATACATAAGCAGACTCTTCCTTGATGGCATTTACTAATGGTCCTCTATGCCCAGGTAGAAGATAACTCCTAATGTTAGGACTATCCTCTTTGAAATTTCGTCGTTTGACATTGATTAAGTCTTGCATTTTGAACTTCAATGCCCTATAATTCTTTGTCAAATGACCAACACCACCAACATAATACTCACACTTAGCATTTGGATCATGGGTGGTGCTACAGGAAAAATAGGCAGAGCATGTTGGTAGGGTCGTAGTTGATAAAATTAGAGACTTGGGTTCTGTATAACGACATTGACATATGGGTAAGACATTTGAGGGATAGGGAATGTAAGTTGGAATTAAAGGGGTGTATGATTAGGTCTGATGAAAGGAACTTGTCTTAGGTGGAAAGTTATAACATTAGTCTCTTCTTCTTTCTTTTTGCCCAATCCAAATTGAGGTTTCTTCGTGTTAGCCATTCCAACAAAATTGTTGGAAATTTTTCCTGTTCTTATGCCACTTTCTACCTTCTCCCCTATGATTACAATATCTGAAAAGTTTGATGATATGCTTCCAATCATTTTATCATAGAAGGGTGACTGAAGAGTATCATTAAACATAATCACTACTTCTTTCTCTGATAAGGAAGGTTCTACCTAAGCTGCCAATTCGCATCATCTCTACGCATACTCTTTGAATAACTTATTTTCCTTCTTAATCATATTTTATAGTTGCAACCTATCGGGAGCTACATCGATATTGTACTTGTATTGTTTTAGGAAAGGCCAAGTCTTTCCAACTATGAATACAAGTATGCTCAAGATGCATATACCAATTCAAGGTTCCCCCAATCAAACAGTCTTGGAAAAAGTGGATCAGTAACTTGTCATCATGGGCATGTGATGCCATCTTCCTACAGTACTTGATCAAATGACTCTTTGGACATGTTGTTCCTTTGTACTTATCAAATCAGGCACTTTGAATTTTAGAGGAATTATTACATCTAGAACCAAGCAATGATCTGCAGCTTCCCCAATGCCATAGCTACTCTCCTTAATAGCTCTCAATCTTTCTTCCAATATTTGCAATTGTTCTCTAGATTGGAAGTGTTCCTTTGAATAATTGGGTTGAGGTTCTTCTAAAGTCTTATGAGAATGAAATGGTGATATGGCTGAGTTTCCATCAAGGTTAGGATTAGTGATTTATGGTTGATGATGGATTGGTGGGTTTGGTGTAGGCATAGCGTGGGTTATATGAGCTTCTTGAGGATAGGCATTTTGAGTATATGCATATGACGGGATTGACGTTTAGGTTGGTTGGAATTGTGGACCTGAAGGTTGTGCAGGATTGAGTTGATTTGATGGTTGGCTAGTGTTTGGTGGATTCTCAGTCGTCAGTAGTGTATAAGCAGGGGGAAGGCCATATGGGAGAAATTGAACATCTTGTTGAGGCCTTTCTACATGCAGAATCAAAGACACCATTATTTCATGAGAAAGAAAACTTTGAGGCGCTCCTTGTGTAGAGGTGAAACTTGGTCGATAGGTAGGAGTGAGTTGTGTTGGAAGTGCTTGAATAAGGGTCCCTTTTGTGGTTCTTCTCTCTAAGGACTTTAGTGCCTCTAAGATTTGTGTCATTTGTTCCTTTAGTTAGTTGATATCATTCCTCACTTCTTTGTTATATATTTTTTTAACTCATCTATGATCCTTGCTTAAGCACAAGTTCTATAAGGATGCTTTAGAAAACGTTTCCCTGTTATATTTGTTTAATTTTTCTGAAAGAGTTTGTAGTCAAAAAAGAATTAACAAAATGAAAAGTGCACTAAAAAGATAACAACTGAAGACTAAAGAATCATCATAGTTGTTGAGCGCCTTTGAGTCTTTAATGGAAATTAATGTATAATCCTCATAAAATGAAACACACCAAATATAATCCATAATCAAATCAAAACATTGAATTATATTGCAGTTTTATCCAAAATATATATTTATTTTTCCTACCTAGGCATAGTCTACCCATATTCTAAGTCATTACATTAACTATCATTCCTTTCATCTCTGAGACCAACTAATTGCAATGGCTGAGGAAATCTTTAATTTCTTAGGGTGTTGAGTAGAAAAAATGTAGCTATCTCAGCGTTTGACAACATACGCACGATGCCATCAATCGCTCCATTAGCCAATGATGCAAACTGTATAAAATGCTTGATCCAATACTTAATGAGCTTATTTCCTTCTTTCATTTGACCATCATTTTCTTTCATAATAACTTCATATTCTTTCATGATTATGATCACTTCTTATTTTTCGGCATTAATTTCGGCCTTGCATGCCATGACAATTTCCTTTATTTGTTCCTTCATATTTTGCACTCGTGTTTGGAATTCACTCGCTTGAGTCAAAGCTTCTTCTCAATCTCCGTTCACTTTGTATAATGCACCCTTTAGTCATCATTTTTCATATAAGGCTTGATAAGTCTGTAACTAGGCCCTCTTTTATAGCCCATATATTTATATTTGACATTTATTTTATTTAGGTTTTACACTAATTTATATATTAATTGTGCAGTTGGGTATAAAGAGGCCGCAAGTGGATTTTGGGTGCATTCTGGGCCCAAATTGATGGAAGATTAGAGCTTCGCAGCAGTCAGCACGCCCAGACCCATTCAATAAGCACGGGAGTGCTTCGAGCCCATGCACGATCGTGCTTAAGGCCTTGCACGGCCATGCTCATTTGCGGGAAGCCCAATTATGAAGAGATTTTAGGGTTTGCAAATCCTATAAAAGTGAAGATCTCAGGCATCATAAGAACACCGTTTTGACATCTTGGCTTTGGCTCTAGAATATATTTGATCTCGTCTCTCTTGCACGGGATCCTTGGCACATGCTTGGCGGGACTTGGAGCTTTGAGCGATCGTACTTGAAGACCGGGAATACATCCACACTCTAGTTTGCTATTTCTTTTGATTATGGCTTTGTTTATGATTGTTTTAGTTCTTTTCTTTAGCATGAGTAACTAAGTCCATAGCTAGGGCTATGGGAACTATTGTTCATGAATTTATGGAATTTTGATATTTGAATTTAAATTTGATTTTCGTTTTGTGATTAGATTTTATCCTATTGCGCTTCTTTCTTAATCCTAATTAATTAAATCGTTAGGCAACCGTACATCGGTTAATTAATAGATCTATAGGGTAAAATGAGACAAAGGATTAGGTGGACCAAACCAATCTTTCTCTTCTAATCGTTATTAAATTAATCATAGGTTCCTTAAGCTTTCTCAAACTGATGTCTTGCATGACCATTGGAGATATTAATTTAGAGAAAAGAATATTAATATTGCATGCCATTGGGTATTAATAGTATTCATATGAATGATTGGTAATCACAAGGAAATCAGATTTAGAGTTAAATAGAAAAATAACATAAAGGATTGAATGAGAAAACTCATATGCCCTAGGTTCCTCTCCGATAAGTTTAACCAAGACGTGCATTGTATTCCTTACTCTTAGTTTTATAATTGATTTTATAAATTCTTATTTTTAATTAATCTCGTATCTTTGAAGATTAAACAATTGAATTAGGAAATTCTTAGTAATTGAAAATCAATCCTTGTGGGACGATATTTCGGGAACTTAATTTAAGAACCCTTTATTACTTCTTGATGGGTACACTTGCCCTCCGAACAAGGCTGCATTTCACTCCTTCACCCTCAGTCCCAATTCCTTGATTACAGCTTCAAGGCATCGCCTCACTCCCAGCCAACTTCTCTCTGTTTTCATTTTTTTTCCCCTTTCATGAATTGTTTCCCTTCATCCATGGAGGCTTAGATTCCCATCTAGTCCAAGGATTGAAAAAGGATTGAGACATTCTTGAGGATCGGTTTCTCAATTTATTCAACAACAAATTCGGTTTCATCTCTTCCTTCTTTCTCCTTTTGCTAATTATGATTTCGAATTGAAGTTCTTCGTTTAGATTGATAATTGTGCAGTTGTTTGATTATATATTATTCGGTTGATGTATGTAATTAATTCTTGAAGGAGTGTGAATTAGATTTTCAAGTTCGAGATCTAAGATTAATGGCATTGGTGAATTAAATTAACACAAATCGATTAGGTTCTAGAGGTTTCTGAACTTTGAGCGAATTGTGTGTTAATCGAATGCATGAGGGTTCTCGTGTGAATGCTTAATTTGAATTGAGGTTTCATTTGAATTTAATGTTAATCACTAATTTGTTGGTTGATACATCTTCTTGGAATCCGGTGATAGAGTGGTCGTAGTTCTTCTAAATTCTTGGATTAAAGTTTTAAATTCTTGTTAACTTTTTATTCTAATCAGCATTATTTATAAATCAAACCCCATCTAAATTTATAATTGTATAACATTATCATCATTGGGAGACGACTCGGATTGCACCTCATACTACATAATTTTTATTCAATTCAATTTTTAATAATTTGTCCGAGCGCGACACTCGCGATCAAATTTTGGCGCCGTTGCTGGGGATGATGATGTTATTTGATTATGTAATTCTATGTTAGTGTGATTGCATTGCATATTATGTGTTACGTTTTACATCTAATTAGGATTATGCATAATTAGCGTTTTTTATTTAGCATAATTGTGTCTATGCATTCTGTTTTAGTAGCCTTTGAAT
The DNA here is from genome assembly GCF_003935025.1 of Abrus precatorius. Taxonomy (NCBI): domain Eukaryota; kingdom Viridiplantae; phylum Streptophyta; class Magnoliopsida; order Fabales; family Fabaceae; genus Abrus; species Abrus precatorius. Next base: position 15,205,395 of record NW_020874439.1, read on the forward strand.
AGCATAGTAGGTAGTCATCTATCCTTGCTTAGTATTACATCATTCGATTCTCTACATTTTGTGTTGTGTTTCTGCATTTTTGCATTCTGCATTCGTCGAAAAAGTACACGACTGTGTAGATCTCTGTCCAAACTTAAAAGTGACATAACTTTTTGCATACAACTCCTATATCTTATTGTAATATATACATTTCATATAGCTCGACGAGATCTATGCAATGGCGATAGCTAAGAGGCCGATTGGTGGTTTTTGAAAAAAAATTATTTCTTTTCATTCTTATTTAGATATTATGGCTCAGAGAACTTTTTATATGGCTGATCATAGAAGACTAGAGAACAAGCTAGATGATTTAGCTTCTTTGATCGAGCAGTTGACATTGTAACAAAGGGCTACAATGTTGTGTAAAATTTGTACTTCACCTGAACATCATATTGATTTCTGTCCTACATTATATGAGCCTGCAGGTTGGATGAGTCATCCAAACTTGAGATGGGAGAATTTTATGCAGCAACAATATCAACCCTCACCACAAAATGTTGCACCTTCCAAGAATAAGCCTTCCTTGGAAGATTTGATAAGGGAGATGACAATTAACGATCTGAATTTCCAACTAAAAACAGAAGCATTCATTCAAAACTTGAAAAATCAGATTGGTCAGTTGGCAACAACAGTAAACGAGCTGAAGTCTCAAGGTCCTAGTAATCTTTCTGCACAACCAGTTGTTGAACTAGAGAATGTTACTTTGAGTTCAAGAAAGACCATTCAAAACTCGCAAGAGCAGCAACCAATAGATGAAGATCTTAATGCTACTGCTCCAACAAGTGATTGCAGCCCAGCAAGTACAAAATTTGCTCCTACTGCTCATGCCACTTCTACCGAGGCAGAAGAAAATTTTAAGCAACCTGTTCCTCTTCCATTTCATTCAGTTTTACATGATAATTTGTTGAATGATGTAGTTGATTATAATTTGGCTGAGTTTTCTGAATTTTCAGATTGTATTAATTATCCTAACTTAGCCAATTATCCTAATTCTTTTACTTGCGATGCATGTAATAATTATGCAAAATGTAGCATCTGTGTTGAGATTTATACATATGTTTATGGTAATTTTGATGCAGCTATTGCAGATTCTAAAAAAGTAAATCATAATGCATCCATGGTAGATTCAGCTCCAATTTTTACATTGCCTCCTTCTCTAAAGCTGCCCTCTGCATCTGAGTTAAAGCCATTTCTTGAGCAGCTGAAATATAAATACTACATCACTATGTATCCAAGAGTGCAGCAGCCAACATATAGCAAGAGTACACAATATGCTGCACATAAAAGCAATCAAGAACATGGAAAGAAGCTCATTGAGTTTATCAAACAGCTGGAAGTCTATCCACAGTTATTTCTTCCATGTTCCCAATTAAATGAAGTGCTGCAAATTTATGAGAAAAAGGAGGAATATCTAGGGATACAATTGAAACCGCTGCCATTAAAAGTATCTACTATAATTAAAGATCATAAGGCGTCAAGCTAGTGACGTTAAAAGAGTACTGTGTGAGAGGCAACTCACAGTTATTTTATTTTTATTTTTTTTAGAAGTTTTCAATTTATTTTCTGCATTCAATAATAGTCTTGCATTTGAGTTGTGATAATTCATGAAGTTGCTACACATCTTTGATGCATAAACACTTTATGTTGCACATTACCTTATTATTTGATATGCGTTTCTGCATAATTCTAAAATTTTGCAGTGGGAGAACACAAATTTTGGAGACCATTGAGGAGGTTCGCTTGCTGGCGACCACTTATGCTTGATTAGGGAGTTCCCCTCTGCCTTTCCCTATTACATTTTACTTACATCTCCATTATATATTACATTGAGGACAATGTAAAGTTAAAGTGTAGGGGGAGAGTAACTTTATTATTTAGCATTGTTTTTGTTTTGTTTTGTTTTCCTTTGTTGAATTGGAAGTTGTTGAGTTAAGGATTAGTCATTAAGGAGGATAGAGTTCCTACATGATTTCATTTTTGCTTCGTCCTCTTGATATATGTGAATTGGGTGATTGATTTTGATTTGTATGATTGAGTATGTTAGACTTTACCTTTGTGAGCTTTTGAGCCTTATTTTTGGATGGTTGGAATTCATGCCATTCTTTTCTTTCTTGTGTGCTTTCCCTCTTAGATTTTGTCATTCTAGAATTTGTTTTGATTCTTCTTTAATGCTACAATTTTCATATGCAATTATGAATATGATAGAGGCATTTCTTTCAAATTTTTACCCACTTGGCTATATAGCTTACCTTGCATTTTGCCCTTTGTTTAGCTCCTTTGAGTCTTATTGACAATTCTTTGGCTTCTAGCACATTATAAACTTTAAGCGAAAAACCATGTTATACCTAACCTTAGGGAATAGGGAATGCATTGGTTTCATTAATGTTATTGCATTTCAAGTGTGGCGGTTCAGAAAGAATGCAAGAAGAAAAAAAAGGGGGGGGGGGAAAGAAAGAAAAAAAGAAAAAGAAGAAAAATAATAATAAAAAAAAATTATTACAAAGAAAATGAGAAATTTTGATGAAGGGAAAAGGAAGTCCAAGGAGAATAAATGTATGTTATGGCTTGATTTGTCTAAGGACCAATGTTATTCCTATTCTCTTTGGTTGTATCTTGTCATATCCTCATATTTTCCTACCCTTACCTTAACCCCATTACAACCATTGAATAAAGTCCTCTTGATTTGTGTTTGCATATGATTGTAAGTAGTGGAGAAGTAGAAGATTAACAAGCTTATGGTAATGCATTATCTTTTGAGGTGACTTGAGTGAAATACTTTGAACCATACACTTGAGAGTTGAGTTGTATACACCATTTTGTGAGATCTTTCATGCTTGATCTATACACTTTGAATGATATTGCTTGGCTTGCATTTCTGAGAGGTTGGGAGTTAAATGTTTGATTGTTGTAGAACTCTTGATGCTTTATTTGATCTTGTGTCCCTAAGTTCAACACTTCTAAGGATTCATTGGAGAATTGATTTATTTTGATTATTCTACGATTTTTTAGGTTACATGTTTGATTTCAGCATGGCCGTGCTCCCTCACCCGAAGCTTTCGCGCCAAGAATTATTTGGGAACCTCTTTCCTTTTTATTCAATTGCCCTCTTTGCATGTTTTTAAGTTAATTGCTTTCAAACATTGAAGACAATGTTTCGCTTTAAGTATGGGGGAGTAGTTCCTAATTATATGATTGTTATTTGCATGTTACTGAGTAAAGTGCCTACACTATTTTTTATGATAATTTAAAACTTTTTCCCTCGTGGATCCTAATTTTTTCCAGATAGAAGAGCATGTTGAGTGATTATTATTGGCATTATACTTTCATTTGTAAACTAATAATTAGCTGGGTTCCTTACTTTTATGCTTTACATTAAACTTTAACCCACAAATGTGAGTTATGATCCTTAAAGGGGATTTCTATCTTAATTTAATTAATTGTACCCCTTTCATCATTGTTTTGTGTGATTATCTCCTTAGGTTTTGTCCTCTAGAACTTGACTTGGAACTGACTTAAGACTTCTCTTTTTAATTGCATGTTTTTAATATGATTGAGGCATAATAGGATTTTTATTCTTGGCCATCAGCATGTTTGAGATACAACTAGTTGCCCACTTTGAGCTTTATTAATTTTCTTGGTTCTTTACATTAAATTTATAAAATATTTTGATGACCTTGAGTTTATGAATGGAGCAATTGAGTTGTTAAATTGCTTGATAAATTCTCCTCTATATCTCTCATGTGCAAAAAGAAAGAAAGAAAGTATGAAGAATAAAATGAAAAAAAAGAAAAAGGGTTATATATGATTGAAAGGAGAGAAGAGTAAAGATATTGTTCACATACAAAAATATAAAAATTACTCCAAGAGCTTCATTTGTAAACTTAGGGGATGTTTATAATTTTTATAATTTATTATCCCTTTGTATATTCCCTTTCTTTCATTTATCTCACCTAAATTATTATAACCCCTTGGCCACATTATAACCTGCAAAAGACCTCATGATTTTTACTTGCATTTAATTTATTTAGCAGAGAGTCGGTTTATAGTCAAGCCTATGGTAGTACACTTCTCTTTAGGAGAACTAGGTGATGTCTTATTTTATCCCTTAGTGAGAGAGGAAAGTAGAGTACCGCAGTTTGATGTTTGAGTGAAAAGTATGGAAATATAAGATTCTAATTGGGAATCCTTTTGATTGTTTATGCTCAATGATATTACTCTTGTTGCTCTCTTTATCTCCTCATCTCAAGTTCCTTGTGTGGTAATATGTTTTAAGTTATTATGTTACTCTTAATCAGCACTTTGCTTGAAGACAAGCAAACAAATAAGTATGGGAGAGTTGATAAGTCTGTAATTAGGCCTTCTTTTACAGCCCATATATTCATATTTGACATTTATTTTATTTGAGTTTTACACTAATTTATATATTAATTGTGCAGTTTGGTATAAAGAGGCCACAAGTGAATTTTGGGTGCATTCTGGGCCCAAATTGATGGAAGATTAGAGCTTCACAACAGTCAGCACACCCAGACCTATTCAATAAGCACGGGAGTGCTTCGAGCCCATGCACGATCGTGCTTAAGGCCTTGCACAGCCGTGCTCATTTGCAGGAAGCCCAATTATGAAGAGATTTTAGGGTTTGCAAATCCTATAAAAGTGAAGATCTCAGGCATCATAAGAACACCGTTTTGACATCTTGGCTTTGGCTCTAGAATACATTTGATCTCGTCTCTCTTGCATGGGATCCTTGAGCGATCGTACTTGAAGACCGGGAACACATCCACACTCTAGTTTGCTATTTCTTTTTATTATGACTTTGTTTATGATTGTTTTAGTTCTTTTCTTTACCATGAGTAACTAAGTCCATAGCTAGGGCTATGAGAACTATTGTTCATGAATTTATGGAATTTTGATATTTGAATTTAAATTTGATTTCCGTTTTGTGATTAGATTTTATCCTGTTGCGCTTATTTCTTAATCCTAATTAATTATATCGTTAGGCGACCGTACCTCGGTTAATTAATAGATCTATAGGGTAAAACAAGACAAAGGATTAGGTGGGCCAAACCAATCTTTCTCTTTTAATCGTTATTAAATTAACAAGTTCATAGGTTCCTTTAGCTTTCTCAAATTGATGTCTTGCATGACCATTGGGGATATTAATTTAGAGAAAAGAATATTAATATTGCATGACCATTGGGTATTAATAGTATTCGTATGAATGATTGGTAATCACAAGGAAATCGAATTTAGAGTTAAATAGAAAAATAACATAAAGGATTGAATGAGAAAAGTCATATGCCCTAGGTTCCTCTCCAATAAGTTTAACCAAGACGTGCATTGTCTTCCTTACTCTTAGTTTTATAATTGATTTTATAAATTCTTGTTTTTAATTAATCTCGTATCTTTAAAGCTTAAACAATTGAATTAGAAAATTCTTAGTAATTGGAAATCAATCCTTGTGGGACGATATTTCGGAAACTTAATTTAAGAACCCTTTATTACTTCTTGATGGGTACACTTGCCCTCTGAAAAAGACTGCATTTCACTCCTTCACCCTCAGTCCCAATTCCTTGATTACAGCTTCAAGGCATCGCTGAACTTTAGATGCATGACTTTGCATAGACTTTTGTTTCTTACAGACTTCTTCATAAGCCTGTTGTTTTTCATTGTTCTCTCTCTTCAAAATGGCACAAGTTTGGTGGCTCTTGTAACGCCCCGATTTCGTAGCCTAATTGTTATCTGATAGAGTCATGAATTTCTCGCAGTTTCGACCTGCCACTGTCGGAATAGATAGTTAGATATTAGACTCAAATCGATCGTCTCAATTCGTAGAGAGCCCTGCATTTTAGAATGACTGCATGCATGATACTCGGTCCCGACATCGTCCAAAAATCCCTAATCTTGTTCCATTGTGAATTTCGAGAAAGTGCCTCGAAAACTGTGCCAAAAAGTATCTTTACTTTTTCTTTTCCGAAAAGTCACTTTTTGCCTAAAAAGACGTGAGATTCATTAATCATTCTCTAGATTTAGTAATGATTGTTAGCCGCCGCAATTATTACACCTTTTTACTTTAATCATTACTTAGCCGTCGCAATTAATGCATTAGACCTCCTCAGATTTAGTGCCGACCAATCAAAATTCATGCACCCGATTTTGTTCCCTAAAGCGAGAACATCGTGATTACCCGAATCTTCCAAAATCTAGTTCCAGCCAATTACATTTCATGCAAGTATCCTCGTTTCCCGATTCGAGGACGCCTTGAATTTTGAACCTCCTTTGGTGTTTTTCGAGAAGTCGCCATCATAAATTTTATCTTTTTCAAAAATTGCACCGAGTCTCGTCGCATTTATTACGGCCAATCATATTTCATGCAAACTTAGTTCCTATCAAAATTCGTGCATGATTTTTACTATGTTGTACACAAAATCAACACATTTCTCCTTGCTTTTGAATGCTAAGAACTGTGTGAGTAGTTTCAAGGATTTTAAGACCCTAAGTTACTATTTCACTTGAGTTTTTGTGTCACTTTTGGAACAAATCCCTTTCTTTTTCATGCTATTGGAACCGTGCACACCTTTCACCATTTTGTACACAAAATTACTATATTTTTCCTTGCTTTTGGGGTAATAGGAACCGTGTGGATGTTTTCAAAAATTGCAAAGTCCTAGGTTACTATTTCATTTAAAATTTTGTGCCAACCAACTCTTTTGAATCACTCTCCCTTCACATCACTCATTGTCTTATGGAAAATATGCAAAATTTGATAAACACCAAACCCAAAATCAGCAAGGTAACTACCTTGGTTGGCCACCCACACACCAAGACACTTACTCACAAAAATCTCCTCTAATTCACTCTCCTTTCTCCCTAACCGAGAAGCACCCCTCCCATCTCACTCTCTTCACTCAACCATTCCATCATCACACACAATCTCATTCTCTCATTCTCTTGCATGCAACCGTGAAGCCTTACCTTTCCAACACTATCTTTTTCTCTCAAATTTCTCAAACAAAACCGAGAGCCCTCAAGTCCCAAAACTCCCCCACTTTTCACTCAAACACTCTCATTTTCCCCTTATTTCTTCAAGAAAATCGAGACCTTGTAAGCTCTCAAGCTCCAATCAAAATCCTCCCACCCTTCCTTTGTTCATTTCAAGCAAACCAAAAGGATCAACACTTCCGATTTCATCCATTTTTCACTCATTCTCTCAAGGTAACCGAGAAACTCATAGCCCTTTCTCTCTTTTTTTTTTTTCGTTCAAACCTTTTGGAGTTTTGTTCAAGTATTCTCCTTCTTATTCCCTTGAATTGATGGTTTCAAAGGATATTTTAGTGGAAGATTTTGAAGCTCTTGGAGCAACTCCTTCTCGAATCCAACCTTGCGTTTGGAGAGTTCAAGCTCAAGCTACCTTCCTCTCTTCATTTTCGTGCTACACTTAAGGCAAGGGGGAGTTCTCACTCTTTTCTTGTCTATTTGCTTACCCTTGGCTGTTTTCGTGATTTCTCTATGAAAAATAAATGTTTTGCCCCTTGAAAATCTCTTTGTATTGTGAATGAGTTCCATGCATGTTGATTTCGAGACCTTTCTTGCTTGAAACCTTAAATTTTGTTCTTGCATGTGTGTTACCCCTTCAAAGTTCTCATTTTTAAGCATTACATGTTTATTTGGCCTTATCACTTGCCTTGGTTTTCAATTGTCCCTTGCTGGACTTCTATTTAAATTGTTCCTCTTGTGTTAAAGTGATGGACCGTGAGTGTGTGTACAAAAAACCCACTCTTGCATGTTGATTTGTTAATCTAAAAGCTTTGATCTTTGGCCTTGCATGCATCAACCTCCTTGAAAGTTCTTATTTTGACCATTGCATGTGAAATTTCCTTGTGTTTGGCCTCAGTTTTTGCTAGTTAAAAGTCCAAAATCTTGTATAAAGGCATTTCTACCTTAACGTGTTGAATGTTTGTGGTTGACACTTGGATGATGTTAGGAAGCGATTGCATGTACATTTTAAGGGGGCGTAAGGGTAGAAAATTAAAGGAAATTGGATGAGTTTAGGGGCTGGACAGTTTAGGACTTTGACATAAAAAGAGTGTTTCCTTTGTGAAATTTGATGTGGTGACATTGGGGAAATATTATGTGAGTTTAAGGGAAAGTGTTGCTTGTTGTTTTCAAAAGTACATGTGTTGAGAACTTTGGAAATCATTGAGATAAGGCACTGGACAGAATTGGAAAAGTGTTCAAGAACAAAGTTTCATAAAAAGAAATGGTAGGAAAAATCGTTTTAAACATAGAGTAAAAGTGTGGTGAAATTCCTTGCTGAAAATTATTTGGACAGCCTTAGTTTTACCTTTAAAAACTTGTTAAAGTAACCCCTAAGGTTTGGAAAAATTGCCTTGATACGCCTTAGTTCAAATTAAGACTTTTTGTTAAAAAGAAAAGGTTTTAATTTATTTTTACCTTAAAAAAAATGGCACTGGAATGTGTGAATGAATATGTGGAAGTTCTTATAACTCTAAGGGTAGCCCCATGTGAATGTTGGTTATATGCTCATGAGTTTGGCTGTGAATAGGTGTGTGTGAAAATGTTGAATTGCCTATGATCTAGGTGCTGAAAAATGTGTGAATGGTGTCTAATGTGCGTCACTACTTGTGTGTGTGATTTTGAATGGACAAATGTGAAGCATGAACGCATGAAAGACCCAGAACATGAAAATATATGTGGTGGAAATTGATGAATGATATGCCCTTGTGATGGATTGGTGATGTGTTAATCAATTTGGAGTGTTCATGCATCATGATATTCTAATAAGACAAGAATCTGATGAAATAAATATGGTGCAACCTTTGACTCTAGATTTATGATGTTGATAAGTTAAGTTACTCTTGGGATTTTGTAATCCAAAATGAACTTGTGGCTTGGTAAATGGATGGCTTGTGGCAAGTAAGGAACCGAGAGTGTGAGGAGGTAAATGGTGTGAATAACTTGTAAGAAAAGAAAGAAAACCAAGAGAGAATACTAGGAGTGTGTGGTAAGAAGGTTCAGAACGTGTGAAGGATTAGAAGTAACTAAGTTAAGTCCAAACTTCAAAATTAAAATGGGAAGCCGAGAGAATAGGTAGTTTGTATTCATGTGAAGAAACATACTTAAAAGAAAAGATTAGGTGGAAGCTAGGTAAAAAGAAAAAGAAAATAAAAATAAAATAGAGGTTCCCTAACTAAAGAGAGCAAAACCAAGAAGAGAAACCTAAGTGAAAGTGTGATTCAATGAAAGTGAGTTAATAATTTAAAAAGAAATTAGAGGTTAACTTAATGAGAAAGTCAAGATGGAAAAAGTAGCGGGCAACAAGAACACTTGAACTAAAATATAGAAGAGAGAGAGAGGATGTGGATTTAACAAAGGAATGGTGAATGTAATAAGCCACTGAGTCTTGATATACTCGATAATGCCCTACCCTAAGAATTGTGAGAAGTGGAACCTATCCACGAAGATGTTTGAAACCATGGAATCTATCCATGTCTCTAAGTCGTTTGACTGGAAACTTGCATCGTTATATTCTTTCCATACGATGCTGGGTTGTTGTGCTTAATTCTTTTGAAATAAGAAAACTATTGAATTAAATTGAGGATGTCACTTCATGCATCATGTCATTGTGTGAAACGACTCGAAGGCAATTACAAACGCACAACTTGAAGGTGTGGTAGGTTCGGTCCCATGGTTGACCTACTGGGGGTGGTGAAAGGGGATATGGAGACTCAAGTGGTAACAGGTAAGAGGCGCGCCTGCGGCCGAGTCATGATCCACCTGCAGACCTTAGCCAAACCCGACAAGGACCGCGCATTCTATGGTCGTCGAGGTCCATTCCCGAAGAGACCCACTGAGGGGCCAAACACCATTGGTGTTCTTTGATGCTGAGCGCATCCGATATATGTATAAATTTTATACTGTTGTGCAGAACGATGCAGGGAATGGAGTCCTTCGATCGCCTTTCCGACTCGAATTGTCTAACTCTATGGTACAACTAGGAGATTCGCCAGTCATAGAGGATGGGATCCCCATGCATTCCATGTGCATATGATTGAAACATGAGAGGCAACCTCTGTGAGGCTGAAACTTGCATCATGCATCATTTGCATTACCTTTAGAAAATGAATTGATTGTGCATGATCGTGATTGAGACTCTTCGAAATAAATCTATGTTGTTTCATGCACATCGTATGTGGTCATGTCTTGAATATCCTAGAAATAGTACTTGCTATGGTGACTGAAACTGATTATGTCTGAGATGCCGCCTTCCTTGGGGCATGGCAATTGCTTGTTGTTTGTATTTGGAGAACTCACCCCTTGGTTCGTTGTTGTCTGTGTTCTTTCTATATGTTTAGATGGCCAGGAACAGTGCACAGATGCTGATCATTCCCTCTGAGGAAGACATGTGGGTGTATGACGCCACGGCCCAGCAGAGTATATTTCGTGGCTTCGCTCGCCTCAGCTATGGACAAGAAAGTGAAGGCTCTTGGTTGACCCATCTTGTAGCTGATACTCCTATTGAGATTGTTTTCTCTATACCCCCTGGTGATACACAGTTACCCTATCCCGCTTTGAATACTTTCCCCTCACCTATGTCTGTCGACCGTTCTCCTACCCCTGGACCTACTCCCCAGCTTGTACCATTCCCTCATTTCCACACTGACTCCCCACTTGCACCTGCTGAGAAGGATGTCTATGTGGTGGAATCCTCAGTGAGATGTGGAGCTAGACCATCTTACATGTCACCCACCTACCGATCGCCCCATTCCCCTTTTGTTTCCTCTCGCTCGCCTCCTAGCACTGCCGGTTGGATTGAGGACAGTGATGGAGAACCTGCTGTTGCTGCTGCTGTGTCTGCTTCACCTACCTCGTCCGAGGAGTCTGATCCTATAGAGGATTATTCCCCTCTCGAATGATTTGGGATAGTTTATCTGTTATTGTTAGGGAACTGCTCTTAGGGAGTCGACTATGTTATGTTTTGAAATTTCAGATTCTGCTATTTACTTCCTGCTATGCTTTAAGTTCTGTGACTGACTTTGTTGAATCATTTCGCTTCTATTTACTGGGGAAGTAGCTTAATACTAGAGATATGTTGGCATGATTTCTCTTTAACTCAATTACTGTGATCTAAAGTAGCGAACCTCTAATGAGGAAAGAATGTGTTGGTTGAAATGACGTTGTGCATGTTAACTCTCTCACCTTGCAAAAGAACTTTTACCATGTAAAAAAAAAAAAAAAAAAAGTCTCAGATTTTGGTGTTTTCTGTATGTGCGATATTAGAGATATGTTTCTGCAATGTGTGGATTTGGGTTGTTACAGCTCTCTTGAAAGTTCCTTTCTATTCCCACATTTTTCCTCAATCATCTTAGTCAATCTTGTCTTTAATTCTTTTACTTCTTCATTCTCGAAGGGTTCTGGATTAGATGACTTACATTCTTAGGAAGTGTCTGGATCCCTGAATGGTAACTTAATCTCTTGGACTTTTTCTTTAACCCATTGGTGGTAACTTGCCTTTGCTGCACCACTTCTCATGCCTAGCTCTTTTCCCTTTCGAACAACTTTTGTCCAAGCATTCCTTACCTTTTGGATTAGCTCAGTGAAATTTCTATCTTCATAATAAATAAGAAAAGAGCCAATAGTTCCTCGAAAGGTGGTCTCATCATAGACATTGTCCTGTAACTAGATTGTAATTTATGCAACTCCGAGTACCCAAAAGAGGAACATTTAGGCTACTGCCATAGAGATAAACAATGGTTATTGACTGTTTCCATGGAGTGTGCCATATGATGTCTCCTTCATTCAAACTAGTTAAGTGGCTAGCTTATTCTTGACCATTTTTATTCCCAATCATAAATCAGTGATCGGACATATGATCTTACTTGACCTTTTAAGGACATGAGCAATGAGTCATATGTAGAGCATAAGCAGACAACATATAATCAATTTTCCTTTTCTTTCATGGAAGAAGCTTAGTGTATAATAAACTTCAGCTAGTATTGCAGGGATAAGATTTTCAAACCGATTTTTGCATACAAGGAATACATCTATTGCTGCTAAAACCACAAAATTATCATGTTTAGGAAAGAGGACAATGCCATAAATAGTGAGTGATAGGACATTCATGAAAGTCTCCCAATTTTTATTGTTTGCCGAATTATGCATATGTCGTTGGAGAAATTCTCTTGTGAACCCTTATTCGGATGTCTCTCTTGATACGCTTGTTGCAACTCTGCTATGTGAACTCTTAAAACATTGACTATAGTAAGAAGAGATGCACGATATTCTATAGGACGATATGGTTGTTGGCCCTCTAAAGGCAAGTTTAGAATTTGCTCAAATTCCTTTAGTGTCGGAGCTAACTGAAAATCCTAAAAGGTGAAGCACCTTAATAAGAAATCATAATATTAGACTAGAGTTGTTGTAACATCCCTACTTTATTAATTATTAATTTCATACTTGATGTGAGTTGATAATGCATGTTGCTTGAAATTAGGAGAGTTTTAGATGTGTGAGTTGTAGGATTTTTTGCTGTAGCGAGAAATCAACATCAAAATCAGGCATTCTGATGCTCTCTCGCTGTAGCTAGAATGATAGACAGCAAAGTGTAATTTTGTCTAATTTTTTCGCTGTAGCGAGAGAAAGTCTTGTTGTAGCGAAAATTTCTTGCTGTAGTGAGAATGTCGCGAGTCTAGGGGTATTTAAGGGTTTCTAAGTTAGAAAACTTGGATTACAATCCAAGTTTTGAGCTCTCTCTTTTTCTCTCGACCCCTAACCCTCTCTTCTTAGAAAATCTCTCAAAAACCTCAACTTTCTTACAAATCCAAGCTTGGAAACTTCATCAATCAACTCCAAGTAAGTTCTTGGATCTTTGTTTTTCTTTTTTGGGTGTTTTCTAAGTTTCTCCTTTCTCAAAATGTTCTCTTTTGTGATATCTAGGAAAATCTTGGTCGTTTCACTCAGAACCTTTCACAAAATCTCTTTCAAAACTTCGTCTCACGATAAGGAGAGCTTTATATCATTGCTAGGAACTATTGTATATATGAGTGAAAATGCTTGAAATGAGTATGTATTGAATGATAATATGTGATTGATGTGTTTAGAACATGCTTTGTGATGTTTGAAAATATGTTTGGAATGATAAATGATGAGTATGTTTTATGTGAATTTGAGCATGAGTATGATGTACTTAGCCCGAGAGGAATAACCCTCAGCAATGAGAAAGTAATATATAATGAAATAATGAAATAGAAAGAGACATAGAAAGATGAGATATAAAAGAGAAAGAGAAAGGAAATCAGAATGAATACGAAAAGGACAAGTATAGATAGTTCAGAGGTACACTGGGAGTGTGAAAGATGGAGAAGACTGAAAAGTCTTGGGAAATGAGGGTCATGGATGCTCCTCTTAAATTGTGCACTATAAATGAGAGTAGGAGTACCACAGGCCTCACACTCGTTTCCTGACCTATACTCTTGATCATATTTTTGCTAAAAGGGGTCAGGTCGACACACGTTGTATCTGTGTAGTTGCGGCTATCCAACAACTATCTATGCTAAAGAAGACCTCAAGGGATCCCAGGGACAGTGGAAATGAGAATGGTATTGAGTTTGGAAATAAGTAATAAGAGAATAAATAGAGAAACATAATTTAAATGCATAATTGAATTAGTTATATAATGCATGTTAAATGTTTGACCTGTATTATTGAATTCTCTGAGTGTGTATGCTTGGCAATGAAAGTGGAGACTTATCCTTACATAACCATTTCAGGGAACCCAGATGACGACACCCAGGGAGGGAATTAGAATAGTAGATAGTTCAGAAGTAAATATAGTAAATGATGTTTTCAGCGAGTATCAGAGATTTACTTCCTTTAGAATTCTTGTACATGATAGTGAGGTAGTGATGATGGAATTGGAGCGAGCCTTTAGTATCCCTTTTGATTTGTTTATATATAGAATCCATCACACCCTCTGTATTTATATCTTTTTTGGTGTTGAGAGAACCCTTGCAGCAGTAATTTATCTTGTTATGTACCATGACCACGATCAGTCTAGAGTACCATCGCGATGGACGATCGAGCATATTACAGGTGTTCCGGTCACTGTAGACCCGGGCGATCAGTATCTTGGCTCGGATGACGAGTTAACTGCTGAAGACCTAGCGATGATAGAAGATTGGCACGGGGATGACTAGTGCCACTTGGTTAAAGGGTGGTTAGGCTGCTCATTAGGACCATTATTATTTTGAGTACTTGTAAATATAAATGAACGGTCGTAATGTATTTTGATAACTTTATGTGTATTTGAAATACAAATATATGTTGTACATTATGAAACAAATTATGACTACAATATTTGATGTTTATTTACAAGTTTTAAAGACTAATGTTTTATTATTCAAGTTTTTCGATTTAAACCTTTGTTATTTAGGATCTCTCCGATTTTGATTTTTTTTTTACTATTATTATGTTAATTAAAAATAAGGATGTTACAGCTGTTATGGCATCTTCTTACACATCCACTTCCATCAATCTCAGAGTATTTCTAAACTTTCTCACTAAAGTGAGTTATTAGACTGTCTTCAACTTCTTTCCTAACTCTCTCAGACTAGCAGTGTCAACCTTTTTAACTTTTAGATGCAATGTTTTCTCAACTCATGATCTCCTTTCATTGCTACTTGATCTCGCATTAATTTCTATTTTTTGAATACTCAAATAACTTTGTGATTCTCAACCTATAAACAAAAAGAAAATAATGAAATATTATTCCAAATTTTTTATTTGTTTCATTAACATGGGATCCTAGTGGTGATAAGGATCAATACTAATTCTAAATAGATAAATATCCATGTAAGAATCAACATTAATTCTAAATGAATCAAAATTCACTAGGCTTTTATATTTATGAAATAAATATGTGATGACCATGATAATGCAAAAACAATATGAACCATTACCCTTTTAAGATCTCTTTGAAAATGATTACTTTATTTTCTATAAATTTGAATTGATACTTAGAAGGATAATGCTTCATATGAAAATGTAATGACACAAGAATCATGCAAATTATCATCCTTAACCTTATTTTCAAAATTAATTTTAAAGTTATAACAAGTGTTATATGGATGACAATAAGCGTGATACTCAACTAAATGATATGCAATGATTTATGAAATGATAATGAGGTAAGGAAAATTAACCTAGAGAATTATATGAATCATTAGCCTTTAATATTATTCCAAAATGTAGTAATTTTTTTTTTAATTTTAAAACTTTAAGGTGCTAATAATTCACATAATTTCTTAAAAAGTAGATAAGGAAAAAATACTCCATTTTTGTCCTATTTTGGGTCACCTAAGGGTCTAACCTAAAGATCTATATCTTTCTTTTACGTGTAAAGATTCATCAAAGGTGGCTTGTAATCTTAAAAAATCCATAGAGCTAAAATCCAATCTCTAATGTTGACCACAATAGTAGGGAGTTTACTAAATGTGGGACATTAAGAAAAGGTCAAATTCTAGTTAGGGTTTTCATGATAGCCAAATAAGACGTGAATCTAAAATGACACTTCTATATAACCCTTCTAATCTTAATCATACTCAAACCCAGGTATAGGGTCCTGCTCAAAGTGTGTGATGAATGTGTAAGTGGTGATGTATAAGGGAGCATACAAACCTAATGTAACGTTTAGGATTATAATGTTTAGGATACAAAATAATGCAGTTATAGATATATCCTACGAGAAACAATATAGAAGGTGAAAGAAGATCATACAACCATATTGCAAATCGTTAAAAATATAAATTAATAATTAAAAAAATATTATAGTTTGTAAATGAAAAAAGTTTGAATTTAAAGATTGAAAGAGAATTTAAGATAGTTTAAGCTATACATAAATCCCTCATAATTTATTGGATAATCGAAGATAATGTAAATTATATATTGATATTGCAAAAATTTGTATAAATAAGTAAAAAAATATTTAGTTATTTAATTTATCAAAATTAGAAATATGACTTAAGAAATTTTAAAATATAAAATTAATTCTATTTTAATTAAAGAAATAAATTTATTTGAATTGATTAAAGAAGATACTTATTTAATGAAAAGATTAAAAACTTTATTTGATAAATTTATATTATATAAAACTTAAGATAATGTTGGTATACCTAAGTTTTTGACAATTTATTATGTATAAAGGTAGAATCGTTGTACATTAGCATCATAAATTGTTGTATTAAAAAATAATTTTGATTTAAAGAGTGATTAGTAAATTAATAATATAAGAGAAATATATTTTTATTAATTATTAAGATAAATTTCTAATTAATTAGATAGTACATATGATAAATTAATATTGCATAAACTTTAGGTAACATAAGTATACTTAGACTTTATCAATTTATAGCACACAACGGTAGAGAAGCTACACATTAATGTTATAAATTAATGCAAACATGTATTATTTATTTATTTATCATAAAATAAATAAATAATGAAATTTATCTACAAAATAAAAAGAAACAAAACATAAATATAAAATCAAATTACATTCCAAATCTATAGAACACTAAAAAAATAAATTATAAAATAAATACAAGCAAAAATCTAACAATTATTAGAGAATAAAGAGATTACTTATATTATTCTACTAATTTTCTATTCAATTTTGATGAAAAGAGACATATTTTATAAGTAAAATAAAAGTTAAATATAATATAAAAGTAAATATTAATAAAAAAATAAAATAAAGTTAAAGATATGAACAAGATTAAGAATAATAAAAGATGAGATAATTTTATTAAAATAAATTAAATATAGATAAATAAAATAATAGATAAAACTAAAAAGAGAAACAAAAATAAATAAAATAAAATAAGTTTAAATTTATTTATTATTTTCTTGACTTAAAAAAAGAAAAAAGAACTTTTTTTTTACCTCAAACATCTTTAGTTTAAAAATGGGCTCTTTGAGCCCAAGATTTTAAAAATAAAATAAAATCTAAGATAAACAATGAAAAAAAATTCACTAAATTTCTTACTTGTGTATTTATGAGTCCAGTTCTTCGCGTTTTAAAATTTAGGACAAGTTTTTGAGTTTTTTTTGTCTTTTTATACTTAAAGTTTACTTTGAGTGTTGCGTATGCAGGCAAAATTTCTGTTCTTGACATTTGATTTTCTATTGTTCTATTAAGCATCTTAAGTATTTTATTTTTATTATATATATATATATATAAATAAGAAATAAAGAGAGAGAAAGATAATCTCTTCTTTTGAGACAAAAACTGCTCATCACAATTTTGTAGCTGGATTATTTAAAACACATTTAATAACAAAGAATAGATATTCTTATAGAAAGCAATGAAAAGATGTGAAAAAGATGGATAGCTAAGATCAATACAAATAAATAAAATTTTCTTATTTAAATTATAAGAAATAAAGACAAAAAAATAATAATTAAATTATATTAACAAATTACTAATAGTAATTTAAATTAATTAAAAATAAATTTGTCATCAAATGATAGTAATTACTTAATCTTCTCACAAATTTGTTAAGGATTAAATATAAATTCAACATATTTTACAGAAATATAAAGTTTATTTAAGTAAAAAAGTTACCTTAATTTTTTTATTAAATAAAAATATTAACAATATAATAAACAAAAATAGCTCATCTACCTCACCTCCACCACATTGGTGAATTTTTCAGTTGAGCTATATCCAAAAAATAAAATAAAATCTTTCTTCATTTTTTTCCATCATGCAAACATCTTAACTTCTCTTCCTCCCTCTTCTCCCCCTTTCTCCCTCCAAACAAAGGCTCTGAAACATTTCGGCCTAAAGAGAATATTATTGAAAGTTAATCATACAAAATGTAATTAAAAAAATAAAAATTATCAAAGTCGGGTGGTTTTTACTACATAACAAATTATTTTGTTTTATCTAACTTTTTTAGCTGTGACCTTTGTTGCACTTCATTAATTATTATTATTATTATTATTATTATTATATGGAAGATCAACATTAATTGTGCTTATCCAAGTGGTGCCATACTAAAATTAGAAAAAATATATTCACTGCCAAACAATTAAAGATTTACAATGTGGGAGATTAACATAAGTTGTGCCTATCTACGTAACACACTACAAATTTTTTAAAAAATTGTTTGTAATTAAATTATAAAATCAAGGTTTTATCGCGTGACAAGCTAACGAGTTATCCCTAATTATCCATAAATGTGAAAAATTTTCATGTTATAGGCCAGCATAAGTTGTTTTTATCCAAGTTGCACAGCACAAAAAAATCAAATTACACTTTACAATATATTTTAATTTATAATTTAATAAAAACATACTAATTAAATAATACTAATCATTTTACGATTAGTTTCAAGAAAATGAAATTATTATACTAATTCATGAAAATTATTATAATAAATCATGCATTCTAAATGACTATTATGATGATATAAAGCTAGATTGAACCAGTTTGTTCAGAAGTCACAATAATTATAGATATTATGAAAGTAGAGCTTATAAAGATTTGAGTAATTTTCACTTTATGAATCAATTTTAAGGGTTAATTTAAATTAAGTTGAAATTCAATTAATAAGGTATCAAAATTTATCGTAAATTTGGTATTATGTTACTCTTGATCGTAAAAAGAACTCCACAATCTCGATAAATTTTTCCAATACAATACATATATGTGGGTGAGGTTCAATTGAGAAACTTACTTCTTTCAATAACTTTTTTCTTTACAAATATTAAATTTATTAATTCAATTGTTAAATTGAATGATATTATTAAGTATATAAAATTTATAAAATTTTATACAATTTAATAAACAGTTAATATTTAATGGATCAATTTCATTTGAACATATACTATATTCTTCAAATTACAAGTAAATGTGAACTGTAAGATAACACATATTAATATTGAATTTCATATGCACAATCCTTAAAATAATATCATTTAATAAAATAGTGAGATTTATTAAATTCCCGTTCTATATTATGTTTTTAATGAAATAAGTGTAAAATATTTATTAAAAAATTTAAATAAGTTGATCATTCATAAAGGTGAAATCGTATCATCAATATTTGTTTATAATTTAAAAATAATATATTAAAATAAAATTATTGGATAAAGTATTCAATATTTTAAAAATTTTATAGACTTAACCTATTTATTAAAAATTCTTAAATTATATTAGATTAGCAAAATTTGTTGTGTATGAAGCAGTACAAGTTAATCTCTTTCTCTCTCGCTCTCTCTCTCTGTGTAATAATAATATTTATTAATTCCTTTTAATGATATCTCTAATTTTAATGATAAAAGATATTGTTGATTTTTCTTGACAAACATACGTGAAAGTTATATATTGTTTTTTTCAATATAGTTTAAAATTCTGTATTTTTCTGGTATTTTAACTAAATCAATAATATGATTATTAATCTCATTAATAGTATATTAATTGTTCATTCTCTTAATCAATCTTTCATTTATTGTTCACAATTTCGATGTTTTATATATATATATTTTATTTGAGCAAATCACTAATTTATCTTAGTAAATATAAGGATTGAAATATAGAAAATTAATAATATATTTTAAAGTTTATTCCTCTAAAATATTAAATCAATAAAGTAAAAAAAATATATTCATTATATATAAATTTAATCTACTTTAAATTAACAATAGATATATCTTTGCGTTTTAGAAGGGTTAATAATGTCTTTTCTTAGAAAATAATTTTTATTTTTCCGCGCCATCGATATCTGATTTTCTCCATATTGGGTCTCTAGGGATTTTCTAGGCCTATTCTGATAAACATTAATTGTATTCCTAGTTTTGTTTTGTCTGTAATGGCATGAACCGTATAGGCCAAATCTATAGAATCTTTCCCATTTAAATGTTTATTCTTGCTTTCTCCGTCGTCTATTCTTTCCTACGCTGTTCTGATACTCTCTAGGCAGAACAAAATATATTAACTTTATCTGTCTGAATCTATTAAGATTAATTAATTCATTATAATAAATCTATGCTCTTCGTCGCTCGTTATTCTTTTAAATTTATACAAATAAATTAAAAAATATAAAGTATTTAATTAAAAATATAATAAAAATCTTTATTTTTATTTGCTTGGTACCTCCGTGAAGATTGCTTAGCTGATTGTTGGCTGTTTTGCGGTTATTTGTATATTACAAAAATTTAAACAATTTGTCTATCTTTTAGGGCACAAAATGAGTACTTTTTACTCTTGGCGAATCCTTGGTAACTTAATGGCAGCAAAAAATCCTTTAGAAACTTTACTTGTCGACACCAAGTCCAAATATAGGTTTTATTTATTTGTTTATTTATTGAACTAGTCCAAATCTCTAATGGTTTGCAAAATATGCTTTGCCTTTGTGCATACCAAATGGACTTCACAATTAAGATTTAAATTGAGTCCTTAAGCTGAGGAGTGCGGAAGAACTGTTCCTTCTTCTTGTACGGTAACATGACGCCCGCAAATCGCTTCCTAATTAATCCCATTTTTATTAGCCTTCGACGCCAAGGTACCGGTTAAATTATTAGATATCGAAATTGATTTCAGTAAAAATACATAGTTATCATGAAATTAAAAGAATAAGTAAAAACTATTAGATACTATGTAAATAGTAAAAATTTTCAAAATAGTGAATTTGAATCTCTCGTTCTTTTTGGGTCTCACTTGAGTTGGTTAGGTGTGGAGAAATTTTATAAGATTTGAAAATGGAAGAGCTTCAGTCAAATTTTTAATGGCATTAAGGGCACAAATGATGAGGTAACTCCCGCGACAAATGTTTCAAGCCTTGAAAAGGTGGTGAGATCTAGATTCTCGTTATCGCAAAAATTGGATATCTAATTTCATTTTTGCTTTATAATTTATTAGTTAAGAGAGTAGTTAATAAAAATTATTCTTTAAAATACTTTAAAACGCTCTCTAATAAAGTCTCTGTTAATCATTTCTTAAGAAAAACTTGAAGAACTGTTAAATTTTAACCACTTTTTAAAGTCACACAATAAAGAGAACAGTTAAGTATTAATTGCTTTTTAAGTTATACTTAAAGAGTGATTAGCATAGAATTACTCTTCAAATTTGGTGAGCAATCATGTGTCAAACGCTCTAACAAATTAAAATTTTAAAATAACAAATAATTTATACCTTATAAATGAAATACATTCAACTTATGTCTTATGAATTTCTTTATTTTTTTAGTGCTAAGACAATTTATATCTTTCATATATATGGATTCTTTTTATCTTATAGCGTTAACAAAGTTGGTCTTTTCAACATTTGTAAGTATCTTTCTCACAATTTTCTCTTTCTTCCTCTATTAATAATGAAACATCTTATTAATTTGTTCTTTTATTCTCTGTTTATTAATATTTGATTCATGCAAATGTAGACTATTTAATTAATACAACATATAAACTTGAGTTTTAATATGCGAGATAAAAAATCAATTTTAATTTGTTATAAAAATGAGAAAATCTTGAATTTTAGACATATATACAAATTTAAATTTAAATATAACAATAAATTAATTTTAGTTTGTAATAGAAAACTCATTAAAAAAAAATTTAAATTTTATATTCGCTTTCATACTCATATTTTAGAGGGCAGTTATATAAATTGCTCTTTGAGTGACACCTACTTTGAATAGTAGTGTTTATTAGAACAATTTAAACCTATTGTAGTGCTAACGTTAATGTAAGACATGTGGTTTATTCTTCATGGTAAAGTATGATAGTTTTTTCAAAGTACGATTCTCGATAGACAACAAAAATAGATGCAACTATTTTAATTAAGGTAAAAATTATTAGAGTTGGTTGAAATAAAACATCTTAGAACATATCTCATATTACCTAGGTTTATAAAAGAAAATAGAAATAAAAGATTATATTGACTCAAGTCTTTTTTTTCAATTAACACCAGTAAAAAAATACTTTAAGTTTATATTTAATTTTTTTATTTTATATTTTTGTCTTAGAATGTTATGATTTATTTAAATATTTATTTTGAATATTGTGAGTGTATAAGAGTCATGAAGTGGTTAAGCGAAAACATTATATGTTATAAATTTTTTTACATAATTCTATTTTTTTGGTTGTTATTAGAAAATTATCATTATTTTATTTCCTATAATTTTAGAACTTTCACGCTAGCTCTTATGTTATGGTCGTGTTATGTTATTTTTTTTTAAAATAAAATTGTGAAGAAGAATTACTACTTTCTAGCAAATTATACATTGCACAAGGTTAAAAGGAAGTTTTATTTATTATGAAAATGTCATATCAGACTTAAAATTAAAAGTACAAAATCCTCAAATGCTTTTTATAAAATGTTATTTGGTGGATAGAAAACAAAAAATAGCATGTAACTTTTTGAAAGCAATCTTATGAAAAGTTAATTACTCCAAATAATATGTAGTTTAATATTTAGTTTACTGGAAACTACATATTTTTATTTTTATTTTTATTTTTATTTTTATTTTTATTTTTATTCTTAACCTTTTAAATAATTTACACTTATGCAAAATAACCTTAACTAACTCTAACCCTTGTACAAAACTATCACCCTATATATTCACTCTCTCATTTTGTATTAAAATAATTGGTTGATATTGATAATAAATAAATAAACAAAGTTAATAACAATTAATTTTAACATTACACCAATATAATTAAAAATGTTGAAATAAGTTGTAACTCGTGAGCAAATCCAACCAATTTGGGAGGAGGAGGGTTTGAGGGAGTTGAGTTGTAAAAAAAGCTCACCCATAAAGAACTTCAAATTTTTTTTATCCCACTCATTTAATCTACCAATTATACAAGTTGACCAGTGGTGAGCCAAGTCAACCTATGGGTTTTAATATAAATTATTTTATTATTAATTATACAATGATTACTTTCAAACATCTTACAGTTAATTTTATCAGGAAATATTACCACACTTACGCCAAAGTATTAGATAAGAATAACTACGTGCTAAGCTAAATTTTCGTGTAAAAAGTTATTTTAGATAGATAACTTTAAGTCTTGAATAAATTTTCAGAAGAAATTTTTATAGAAGAAAAAACTTAGTATAAATAATAAATAATTTTTTTATAAGTTAAAAATATTTTGTTTTCTCAAATTTTAGAGAAGTTAAATGAGAGAATTAATTGTTCCTAACTTATAAAAAAATGATTTATTTATTTTTTATATTAATTTTTTCAATAAATTTTTCAAATTGAGCCTTAATTTAATATTTTAAAACTTACAATATATTTATATTTTATTTTTACCAGATGTTTAATAATTATATTGTATGATTGTTTTAATAACTTTTTGTATCTAATGAAATATGGTTGTTTTATTACGAAGATTTAACTGTTTTATTTTATTTTATTTAATATATATTTTTCCTTTAGATATTAAAAAATTATTATCATAATTTAAACATTTTTATTTAAAACATATTATGAGTATGCTTTTTAATAATTGTTTTTAATAAAAAAAATCAATAAAGTATAAGTAATTTATAAGAATGATTATATTTTACTTAAGATATTTTTTAATACTCAACATATTTGTAAAAACTATTATATTTATGTATGGAATAGTGCCCAAGATTCATAGTTACAGTTATACAATACAAAATACTTGCATGGAGAAGGTAAGAGGAGAGTTTTCCCACCTTCATCCAGCGTCAAGGTCCTAAAGGGTTAACGTAAATCCCAACACAAAAAAATATGGGTGCTCCTCAAGGATCAAAGCAAATTCCAACACAGAAACATATGTGCTTATTGTATGGAATTCTATGCTTGGGCAGAGTTTGGTGTGCGGATTAAAGTACTTGATGACCACTTTGATGGCATCTAAATTAAAAATCTAATTTCTACACCCTGAGAAGCTTGTCAAGACTCGAGCAACCTTGTCAACATGTTAGAGAGAAAATACCGTACGCACGTCGTCTCCGATAGCTTAATGGGAGCACATACAAACTAAAACGCTTATGTTGAAAGTATGTGCCTATTCTTCTATTCTTTTCTTCATAATATGGGTTCATTTATCTATTATGAAAAAAACTCAGAGAACATCCACATATATCACTTCAACCCACAATAGTAACCAAAAATGAAAGTGAACATCAACATATATTAACTTTGAGCAGATAGACTTCAAAAATATCAAACTTTTAATTAATCCGGATTTGTATATACTAATCAACACAGGATTAAAAATTCAATATTTGAATCCTTCTTTATGCATTTTTGCGAAGTTTGGTACTGTTCCGTGTGGAAATATATGATGGAATTTCTGATCTATTTTTGGTTTTACGGTACCAAGATGGAATTTCTGATCTTAAAAGATGGGGAGTGCTTGAGAGAGGAGGAAAAAGCTATATATGCAAACAGTTTTGGAATAGGCTAGAAGTAGTAATTCGTATGGAAATATATGATTGAATTTCTGATCTATATTATAGAAGAACCTAAGCTGGCCTTGGATGGCCTATGCTCAACGTTTAATCCTTCAAGCATAAGGGTAACATTAAAAGAAGGAGACATTAAAAAACACAATGGTTCACCCCAATTATTTCTGGTTAGACTTAAAATATGTTGTAACTAAACATTTTGATTAGTGGAAACAGCTGAAGGGAACACCAAAGGCAGTGCCAGTGCAATAATATAAGACAATAAACACAGTATAGTATATAATATGTAAATAATAAAAAATTGAGGATGCTAACTTTATCAAGCTGATCTAAATGTCCTTCATTGGTCATAAGGAAGAGATAATCTGTATCCCGAGGACTAGATACATCAAATTATTGTATTTAAGCCTCAGGATGCAGATTACCTGATCCTGACCCAATACTCTTCCATGAAGGTTTGAAACAGTGGTAAAATAGAATGTTGTACCTGGTTGGGTTGAGACTCCTTGATCTTTGGAATTTATAGTGATTTTTAAAGATTAAAAGAATATTCCACCCAACAAATAGATATGTTAAAAAAAAAAAGTTTAAATTAAGTTAATGTTGTTTTTGAATCCATCAACAAGGTGTGATTAGGTTCTCCGAGCTATAATATTCTTTTCTAGCCACTTTCATGCACTACCTAATTGAATTTCCAACATTTTACACTCTAATTTTTATACCTATTTTACGTTCTCTTAGGTCAGTGTTGTAAACCGGAGAGATTTGTCCAATGACGTACATCACGTGAATAGATCATTATTTATATATAGCTCAATTAATTTATTCTTATCTAACGTGAAAATTTTTTCTTTATATCGTTGAAAAATTCTTCAAAATTTATACTACACTCAAACTGTTTTTGCAATTTTCAAAAGTATACATCAACATAAGAATTTTATATTATACTCATGGACTGTTTGTGTAAACAACTCTGTAACATGGGTTTCTCAAGCTGCCTCTCTAAAAAGACTAACGAAGTTTATTAGTGGCAAATGCAGATCCGTTGGCCAATCAAAAGGAATAGAACCTTGACAAAAATTTGGAACATTATGTAGTTTTATCTTTTTATTTATGATAACAGATATTGTTTTTTTAAAGTAGTACTATAAAATTACGAGCATTTGTTGAACGTAGCAGAGCCGTAAAAGTAAAGCTATTTTTTCCTAGATTTGTTGCTTTGGAAAATCAAAATGTGAGGAAAGCAGTTTCTTACCCTATGTATATAGAATGACAGAGAATAGAGCAAATTTCTCCATCCATTTTTAGTGCATTAAATGTGGGGAACAAATAAGTGTCTATAGATACCGAATCTTTCAACATGCATGAGCATCCAAACTCTAAAGCATAGACTTGCATAGAGAGAAAAACAAATGGTTTCTTCTAATGAATAATTATCTTTTATTTAGTGAAAACATTTCTATGGTCTTACCCATAATTTTATCTTTATCAATTGAAGGTTTTCCATATTAAATATTGTATATCAATTCTGAATTTTTTTCTCAACTCCAGTTTATCTATGTGATATTATTTCATTTTTGTAATGCTCAAATGGTATCATAGCCACTGGTGGTCGACCATACTATGCATGTTTACTTTTTTTACATATGTAGTTATATACTTTTGTAGTGATTGTTAATGTATACTACCTTCAGTCCTTTTTATAAGAAACAAAAGACTAAATCTCCAGAATTAATGAAAGCAATTAAGTCATTTATGTTTTTCATAAATATAAACTTTATTCCAAAAATATTCATGATATTAAATGTTGTAGTTAGTAATTTGTATAATTAATGATACTAATAAATAAAGAAGGGTATAAAAGAAATTTAACAATAAATACTTCTTGAATCTAGCATTTGTTTCTTATAATAAGAACCAAGGAAATGCTCCATTTTGTTTCTTATAAAAAGGATTGGAGGGGGCACTCATACAGTATATTTATGGTGAAATTGTGAAGGTTATAATGAAAAATATAACAGAAAAATTTAAGATTGAGAAATTTAGTAAGAGTAATTTCTCCACATAAAAATTGAAGGTAAAGATAAATTTGAAAAGAAATAATTACTTTCCAACAAAGACCCACAATATCATTGATGAGAAGTGAAAAGAGATGGATGACAATATTGTTGCCAATTACATCTAACTTTTCCAATCTATAAGTACCAATGACAAATTCAATCTTTTCAAGTGTGGTAGAAAAGAAGACAACTAATAAAATTTGGAATATACTCCTCAAATTGTACAAAATTTACAATAAAAAATTCTTAAAGAAAAGACTTTACACTCTTCGAATGAGTGAATTCACATAATAAAAAATTAAGTCAACAATCTTAATACGCTATAACTTATAATATTAGATTTCAACATAGTAGAAAATGAATGTGTAAAGCTTCTACTTCAAGGTTTATTAAATTGGCATGATTAGATCATCATCAACGTGATAAATAATAATAATGCTAACAACATATCATTCAATGATGTTGCTGAAATTAGTCTTGAAGAGGAATCAAAGCAAAAGAATAAGGAAGATAGGTTAGAAAGTTCAAAATAAATAGAGACTTTGACAATGACAAAAGGTAGATAAATAGAACATGGGAGTCAAAGTTATGGTAGATCAAAATCTTGAAGAAGGAAGGATTTTAAATGCTACAACTATGACATGAGAGGGTACTTGTACTCTAAGAAAGATTTTTGACATAACAAGAAGAATGTCGAAAAGTATCTTGAGGCAACTACCTCTCAAACGTGTGTTGCTAATACCTTAGATGATAGAGAAATCTTGTATATGAAGTAGTAATTAATTCTAAAAGAAAAATAACTCATTCAAGAGGAACATAACAATGACTCCATAATGAGATTGGTTTTACATTATGAACCTATCTTAGAAGGATCTATTTACATGAGAAAAATGATGAGGACATTCGAGCCCAAGTCCAAGCCCATGGAGGAACTCATACACCAAGTGTGACATCCAGGCGCTAGGCGAGGGTGGAGAGTGATCGCCGGTGCAATGTGTAGCACAGACAAGGAACGGCTCCTAGCAGGCTTCCGGCGGTAAGGGGCATATGAATGAATCAAACTTACACCAGAATGAGAGGGATCCAGTGTTTATACAATTTAGGATATAGCTTAAAGGAATTGATTAGGACTACCTATACCAACAAAATGCATTTATTTTTCGGTGGCCTATCACTTAAGAACTCCAAAGTCTTAACTTGGAGAAATTATGGGATGGGTGACCTTCTGGGAAGTTCTCGGAAAGTGTGTGAGTAAGGACAAAGCACACTGAAAAGTCTTGTGTTGGTTTCTAGGGACAATCATTAATCCTGAATAAGTTGTCGGGCTGTTACACCAAGGAAGGCCCAAGATCCACTTGAAGACTTAAGTGAGCCAATGACAAGGTCTAGAGCTACGAAAGCCCAAGAAGCATTAACACATGAAATACATATTGTATTGGAAGCTCAACATCAATTTGAAGCCCATGATATCAAGGAAGATCCATCTATGGAGTTGAAGCCTATCACTTGTCTTGTTTTTGCCGACCTTGAGGGAAATAAGCCCAATGACTCAAATTGAAGATTTTATTTATTTTTCTTTCTTTTTCGTCCATGATATATATATATATATATATATATATATATATATATATATATATATATATATATATATATATATATATATGGGGCATTTAAAGTGAGAGGCATTAATAATGGCCATTGGCAAGAGAGAGAAGAAAGTGAATAAATAATAGGGTAGCAACATCAAATTTAAGCTCTTTATTTTGATCCAATGGCCATTATTAATGCTTCTCACCTCTCATAATAATAAACTCCTCTCACTTGTGTGTGTGTGTGTGTGTGTGTATATATATATATATATATATATATATATATATATGTAAAGTGTTCAAAACAAGACTTAAACCTAAGTACTTAAGGCTAAGTGTGATCCTACTAACTACTAGGACATCTTAGTTTACTTGTACTAAATATGTTTTTCTTTTTCTCTTTTTTGATTTTAAATTAGGCAAACTCTTGATTTGCATTCTACTAAAAGTACTTGAACTGAATGGAAAAGATAGAATTTAGATTAAATAAATTCAGAATTGTGAGATTTTCTTTCAGGGTTAGGGTTCTTCCTTGCTTCTAAGGTCTTATCAAGAATTCACATTCTTGTGGTGAATATCTTAGGCTTATCAACCAAATAAGTTTGTAACGCCTATCCCTTATTCTTTTTTCTTCTAATTCTCCATTTTATATGTAATAAGAATGAGAAATCTAAATTTGACATAGGGTTTAAATATATGTCAATTTTCATCTTAATCCTCAATTTTTGTTCCAACTTAACCCAGATCATATCTCTTGTTATACAATGCCTCTTTTGGTAATTCTTGAGCCAAAATTGCATTTCAAAACATGATCTTTCACCTTGTTTTGGAAACACCGCAATCTGAAATTTGTAGCGTAAGATACAACCCATTGTTATTTCGCTTGTAGTTGCATAATTCTTTTCTTGTTCTTGTTTGTTTTCTTTGCTCAAGTTAATTTTGTCCTTCTAATTTCTAGGGTTCAAGTTACACATTAGAAACCCTAATTTTCTCTTTTGATTTGAGTGTTCCTAGTCCTACTTAGGTCCTTTCTCTCAGGGAGTTTGAGAAACCTTATCATTTGGTATCAAAACTAGTTAATTACGGCTAGTTTTGAGTTGAATTTGGAAGTGCTTGTGGCTGGTTGTGTGTCTTTGGTTTTGTGCAGCAATTGAAATAAGGAGAAAAAGGGTTGCACTTGTGGAATAACAAAAAAAAGTGTGGTGGTGGTTGAGGTAAACAAAAACCCTAATTTTAAATGTGCAAGAGGTTGAATTAGAGGTGCAGTATTTGGCTTGTGAATTGGCTTCATTGGTGTTGTACTTGAAAACCAAGTAGGTGTTCTATTTTCAATAATTTGTGATTGTATTTTGAAACTTTGTGAGTGCAATTAAAATTCTGTTTGTGCACTTAAGTTGTTGGAATTGTGTGTTAGATTTGGATACTTTTAAAGGTGGAAATTAAAGTTTGTGGCTATTTTGTTGATACAAAATAAAATAAAAAAAGAAATGAAATTGTATTTGAAAAGAAAGTGTTTGTGTTAGTTGTTTGAGACTTAAATTCAAGTGCAAAGATAGTGCTTGGTTGTTTGGGTGACTTGTAGTTTGGCTGAAATTTTCAATTGACTTTGAAGTATGTTTGCTGAATTATAGAAGAGTTGAAGCTTGTTCTTAACCTTTTGAATTGTAGGACCTAAAAGGAACTAAGTCACTCAAATTCACATTCATTCCTACTTGTTAAACTTTTCTTTCCCTTGTCTTTTGTTTGAAAACAAATGTTCTTGTTTATTTGTTAAGTTTAGGTTTATTATTCTTAGTTACCTTGTGTCTTAATTCTTAATCCCTTCCCTTTGCTTTTTTTGTTCTTTCTTGTTTCAATTTTGTCCAAATAATTTCTTGTTTGCTTGTCTTTTTAGTTTTTGTTAGGTAGTAGAATTATTCTTTACTACTTCTTTGTGTGGTGCCATAATATGAATTTAGAGCCTTTCTTGATAATCATTTATTGCTTACTTCTTGGTAATTGATTAGAGAAGCTGGTAAGAATTTTAAACTAGAGATTAAGTGGTAAAAGACAAGAGAGTCACATTAGAGAAAGAGCCTAAAATTGAGTAAAACACTAAGAGTAACACACTTGTGAGGATACTTAAAAAGAAATTCAGAATTTAATCTATGACTGAAAATCAAGAGAGGGAGAGAACACCATCACCTCATAAGGATCAAAGATTATTATTTGATGCCCTGATCCAAAGGCTCACTAGATTAATGAGAGAACAAATTAAGGATAGATATGAGAGGTTAGAAAATATAGAAAATCAAAATCAAGAAAGAAGGGAGAGAGAAGAACATAAAAGAGAGAGAAGAGAAAATGAATGGAATGAGAGGAGAGAAGGCAAAAATGAGAGAAATGAAGGGAGGAGAAAAAGAAAAAGTAGGAGAGAGCGTGAGGAAAAAGTGAGAGTATCCATTCCATCCTTTAAAGGGAGAAATGACAGAGAAGCTTATATAGAGTGGAGTTTAAGATGGAACAAATATTTTCTTGCCATAACATTAGTGATGAGAGAGAAAAATAAAGTTGACTACATTAGAGTTCACTGACTATGCTTTAGTTTAATGGGATCAATTCCTAAAGGAGAAAAGGAGGTATGGAGAGCCAATGTTGGAGAGTTAGAAGGAGCTAAAGAGAGTCCTTAGAAAGAGGTATGTGCCCTACTACAACCATAGGGACTCCATGCTAAATTACAAAGAATAACTCGAGTAAGAGTGTGGATGAATTCTATAAGGACCTAGAGAATTCCATGATTCGAGCCAATGTAGAGGAAGATATTGAGGTTACCATGGCTAGGTTCCTTAATGGACTAAATGGAGATATTAAGAATGTGGTTGAACTTCAAAATTATGTGTAGATGGAAGACTTGGTTCACCATGCTATGAAGGTTGAACAATAGTTGAAAAGGAAGAGTGTGAGGATGACTTCCTCTAATTATGAAAAGCCTAAGTGGAAAGAGGGGTATAAAAAAGAGGGAACTTCATTTAGACCAAACATGCCTACACCCCAACAGAGCCATAACAAAGGAAAAGAGGTTGTGAATAAAACTAGGACAAGGGACATCATGTGTTTTAAGTGTTTAGGAAGAAGACATATAACTTTTGATTGCCCTACAAAAAAAGTCATGGTCTTAAAAGAGAGTGGAGAAATAATTAGTGAATCATCCCAATCTGAATACTCTAGTGAGGAAGTGAGTAAAAGAGAGGATGAGAAAGTACTTGAGGGAGACTTTTTCATAATTAGGAGAATGCTTGGGAGAGTTGCAAAGGAAAATAAGGAGTTAAAGAGAGAATATTTTCACACTAGATGTAAAATTCAAGGAAACATATGTTCTTTGATGATAGATAAGGGAAGTTGCACTAATGTGGTTTGTTCTAGGCTAGTCACTAAGATGAATTTGAAAACCCCACCCCACCTTAAGCCTTATAAGTTGCAATGGTTGAGTGAAGAGGGAGAGCTGCAATTAGATATGCAAGTTGAGATATAATTCACAATTGGGAAGTATATAGACAAGGTATTGTGTGATGTTGTACCCATGGAAGCAAGCCATGTGCTTCTTGGTAAACCTTGGCAATATGATCGAGAAACACACCATGATGGAAAAATCAATAAATACTCATTTGAGTTCAAGAATAGCAAAATGACTCTAGCTTCTTTGTCACCAAGAGAGGTAAGTGAAGATCAAATTATAATGAGAAAGAAAAGAACTCAAGAGAGAAAAGAAAAAGAAAAAGAGAAAAAAAGTTCAAAAATAGAGGAGAAAGAGAGTGGGAAAAGAGAGGAGAAAATGCAAAATCTGTTTGTAAGAGAAAAAGAGGTAAAAAATGCTATTATAATGAAAAAGCCAATACTTCTACTTTTAAGTAAAGAAAACACTTTTTCCATAATAGATGCTACTAACCCACTTCCTAGGGAAGTTTCTTCTTTGGTGCAGGAATTTGCAGATGTATTTCTTAAAGAGATGTTTCATGGCTTACCACCTTTAAGAGGGATAGAGCACTAGATTGACCTTATTCTAGGAGCTTTGTTACCCAATAAACTAGCATACAGAAGTAATTCTCAAGAAACCTAGGAGATTCAAAAGCAAGTTAAAGAGTTGATGCAAAAAGGATGAGTCTAAGATAGCTAGCTTAAGTTTATGTGCAATTCCAGTCTTGCTTGTGCCAAAGAAAGATGGAATATAGAGGATGTGCATCGACTGTAGAGACATTGAAATTTTTTAGCTTAATACTATCAAATTAAAAATATACAATGATACTATTTGCACAATGCAAGAGGTATGAGATGTGAGTGGTTTAAAGAAGAAATTCTTATTGATTGGATAGCTAGATGATCTTGGTTGCAAGACTCACATTGAATATGAGATCTTGAAAGGAGTGAAAGGTGTTCTAGTAGTAATGAAAGTAGGAAAGATTACTTTAAATATATACATGCTTCTTATAGATACATTTTAGAAGGCATATGGATCAATTGCATTAATTGGTGAAGAATAATCGATATATGATATTGCATATAAGACATCATGTTAGAATGTGGTTTAAATATTATTGCAAAGCATAATCTCCTTCATAGGTTCAATTTGATAAGCTTACTTTTCTATGAGTCTTGTGTGTTAAGCATTAATTGTACATATGTGTTCGAAGAGGAAATATATGTGCTCTAATGAGAAAGCTTTAAAGAACAAGGTAAATAAAACTTAATTTGTTGGTTAACTACATCTTTGCATGGTCTAAAACAAGCACTAAGGTGTTAGTACAACAAACTAAGTTTAGACCATTGTACATATTACATAAGGTTTAAAGAAAATGATTTCATCATTTTGTTGTTATACGTGGACGACATGTAGTTAAACCTCAACAAAGATAAGTTACAGGCATTGTTGGATATGAAGTTAAACATGAAGGACTTGGGATTGACAAACAAGATTTTAGGAATAAAAATACATCGAGATAAAAAAATAGGACAAATTTGACTTTTTCATAAAATTTATTTAATGAAAGTCTTACGATGTTTAAACATGCAAGATTGTAAGCTAACTTCTACTACACTTCTTGATAATTATGAATTATTTCAGTATGCATAAGTGATGATGGGAAGGTTTATGTATCCAATGATCTACACAAGACTAGATATTGCTTAAGCAATTGGATTGGTTAGATAATCCATGACAAATCTTAGTAGAGAGCATTTAAATACAAGTTTAGAGGATAGAAGTTTATTGCCTCTGAGGATATGTATATTCAAAATTTACAAGTTATCTTGATAATTGAAAATCTAATATACTGATTATTTCATATTTGTAGAAAGAGAGATAAGCTAG
Organism: Abrus precatorius; assembly: GCF_003935025.1. NCBI lineage: Eukaryota > Viridiplantae > Streptophyta > Magnoliopsida > Fabales > Fabaceae > Abrus > Abrus precatorius. The sequence goes on from NW_020874439.1 coordinate 15,238,893, forward strand.
TTATCCAAATTGTAGTTTGTTGTAACATTATCTGCTATAGGATGCTAACAAAAAAGGATGAGCACGGATAGTAAATATTTACAAATACTGTGCTAATATTTACAAATATTGTGCTAACACCTACGTGGGTACTTGTTGATAAAGTTTTGAACAAAATTACTATTTTTTGCTAATACACATCTATTAGAAGAATTAAAAAATCTTTAAAATTAACCTAATTTAAAGCATATTATATATAATTATAATTGAAAGTAAAAAATAAAACACTTGAATTAAAAAATAGCATAATATTTTATTTCAATAACAATTACATAATATTAGGCCAATAAAAATTATCATAAAATAAAAAAATATCGTCATATTTACTTTTATATTCAAAGGGATATATTTTAATAATTTTATACACACGAGTGATAATTATCATGTGTTAACTATACAGGTTATGTTTGGTTAGGATTCACGTGACTGCAAATGCAAGATTTTTTTTATAATGAGGCATAGTTAGAATGATATCTAACAAAATGAGAGTACACCTAGATATATCTATTAAAATTAAGGACTTAGGTAATTAAATTTTAAGTCCAAATAAAATAAAATTTTTTTAGTCTAGTTCTTTTTTTTATAAGCACAAAAATTTCATTAATTAAGCAATATGAATATTTAGCCCATTTTTACAAGTATTGAGCACACCATGTAATCAACCTCGCAAATCAACTCAAAATAAACAATCTTTTCTAGATAAGGCTAACCTTCTCCTATGCAATAAGAAGGAAAGTATGCTCTAAAGTAATAGCTCCCTGTCATCGTGCAACAAAAAGCAACTTCATGCTAAAAACGAGTTTGGAGCACCAAATAAGGAATGAGAAGCAGACTGTTTTAGCACGAGTTGCAAGTGCTAACCTTGTCTTCAATTTAATAAGCTCCAATACTTTTAGGGTGTCCATTTCATAATTAGAAAAAACAATTTCATTTCTATTCTTCCAAATGCACCGCAATGTCACTTACCTGGTAGCAACTCAGAAAAACTAATGACATTTTGTACTAAGGAAGAATATGAGCATAATGATTAGTTCAAACAAGCTGAAATGCTCTCCCAAATAAACTTTACAAAACTATAGTTTATGAATAAATGTACAATATTCTCTATCTCTCTTTAAAAAAAAACATCTATCATTCTCCAAAATATGATTAGTCCCTTTCTAATAAGATTAGCTTTCGAGGAAAAAGAGCCATGGATCACTTGCCATATAAACACTTTGACTTTATGAGGAACCCAACAATGCCATATCTTGTTCAAAATTTGAATGCTTAACACGTTGAAATTTTGTCCCATATTCACATTGTTTTGTATAGCACAATATCTAGATTTCATATAAAAACAATTAAATCCTGTTGCTCACCCAAATCCATCTATCCAAAGTGTTTTGATGTGGTTGATAATCTTGCAAAATAATAAAAAAGTTAATAGTAACCTCCTCCTTCCATGGTTTAAGTTCCCTCCTCCATTGAATCCTCCATACCCATCTATCCTCTAACCAAAAACCATTATCTGACACCACATTCTCCTTATTTAGTGCTAAGCAAACAATCTCAGAAATAGAGACTTAAAAGTATCCATACAAAGCTACACTTTAATCCTAAAGCTCATATTTGATCTATCCCTGAATACTTTCTTCACACTATTGACAAACCAATTGTTTGCAAGGTAACTCAGTCTTTAAATATCCTTCCACCAGGTTGAAACTTGAGGGCTTATCAATGGAATATTTGGTGTAGCAAACAAGGGATTGTGTCGTACTTTTAAAATGTCCATCTATAAGCACCTTTAATTCTCCAACGCTCTCCAATTCCATTTCTCTAGTAACATCCAATTCACCCTCTCAATATGTTTCACTCCAAGCCCCCCTCCTTCCACCCCGTCGAAGGTATTTTTTTTGTATCCTTTGCCTCTCTCCATAGAAAGTTCCTTCAGATACGAATAAATTCCAATACCACTTTCCTTGGCATTTTATAAAAGGAGATGCAATGGATTGGGATGCTATTGAGCACCTCATTCAACAATGTTACTCTTCTCACATTGATATAAATCTTCTTCCAACTTTTCAACCTCCTTCTTAAAGCCTAGAGTAACTTTTTCCAAGTATCTATGTGCCTTGGTTTGGCCCTACATAGATTCCTAATAATCTAAATGGGATTATATCAACTTTCCAATGAAGAAAATTGGAAGCTTGAAGAAAAAAATCTTGGTCAACATTTATACCAATCAACTTACTCTTATGGAAATTAATCTTCATGTAAGACACCAACTCAAAAGCACACAACATAACTTTTATGACCCATAAATTTTTTGTCACTTCTCCCATTATTATTCTATCATATACAAATTGTAAGTGTGAGACAATGGAACCATTGTTCACTTGGAATCCCGAAAACATAATTTTAACAATCGCACTTCTCATAAACCCCCCTAACCCCTCCACAGCCACCAATAAGAGAAAGGGAGTCAAAAGATTCCTTATTTAAGATTACGACCAATCTCCACTTCCTTTGTTGCACTCTTATTTATCAAAATAGATAAATGTTCTCCACATACACAATCTTTTATCCACCTACACCATGTCTTACTAAACCCCAATCTATTCAGCATGTAATAAAAAAAGGCCTTTTAATTGTGCCATATGTCTTTTTGTAATTAATCACAAGCAACTTCGAGAAGATTTGTCCTACATGGATATGGGCTACCACACTAGTATTTTTTTAAAATAATCTCAATTATTTAAAGTGTTGATTTTAAAATTTGTTAAATACTTTAATTTTATAAGTTCTAATATATTTAAATTTATTTTTAATTTATTGAACTATATATGTTAATATTTTTAGAGAATTGATTTATCTTTGGAAGACAATTGACCAAATTATCTTCTAATTTATCAAATTTAAGCACATTACCTTTCAACTTTTTAAATTTTTTGGCGTTTAAATCTTAACTTGTTAATTTTTTAATATTTTCTTTTTCTTTTTTAGTTTTCTTAATGAGGTTTACTGCCTAAATACAACAATATTTATCACATGGGCAAAAAAAGTCAATATCCAAAGAGGCAATAAGGGATTAGAGGCTCTATTAACTATTAATCTGCATCATATGAGACAAATGAGGTAAAATATCAACATAATGGTTAGATTCATGAAATATATGTCTACATGTGTAACGCCCCGAATTTTTGTAAGATTGTTTGATTATTAATATAAGCGTTTATATGGATTTTCATGTGTTCGTATATTTGATACATATATATATATATATATATATATATATGTTGTAATGAGAATATATGTATATGTGATGATGTTGACTTGTATGAATGTGTGAAATTATTGTATGTGATTGGAATTAGACTAAAAATTTAGCTAAGTGTCTGGTGCAGGGTGTTCTCGTTGTAGCGAGAAGGCCCTAGGAGGAAGACGTGAAATTGTCACCTTTTCCCTGTAGCAAGAGGTCCCTCGCTGCAGCGAGAGAGCGACAGTGAGGGGTGCATTTGTAGGTGCAATTTCGCTGTAGCGAGAGGGTCTCACTGTAGCGAGATTCTGCAAAAACAAAGTGTAGTTTCCTCTGAAATTTTTGCTGTAGTGACAAGGGCCTTCGTTGTAGCGAAAGTGTCACGACTAAAAGGGTATTTGAAAGGGTTAGGATTGGAGATGACATCTCCCATTCCTCTTTTCAAAATCTCCTCGATTCTCTCAACCCAAAACCTTATTTCACCAATTAAATTGCCTCCAAATCTGTTCGGGAGTTAGATTGAAGGTTGGATTCGTGTTGAGAATGCTTGGAGGTGAGTTTTAATGGTTAGGGTTTCGGTTTCTCATCCTCATTCTCTGTTTTTTAGGTTTCCCTTGGTTCTCATGGGAATCTTCCATGTATTTAGGACTAAGTTCATGTGGTGAGCTTTCTTGTTGTTGATTTCATGTGTGGGTCTTCAATCCGAGGTAAGGGGGGACTCTATCCTATCTCATTATGTTTGAATGCCATGTAAATTGCTATGCAATGTCATATGGATGGTTTGGAATGTGTGTGTTTGGTAGAAATGATTGTGATGAGATTGTGGTGGAAAGATTGAATAAAGTATAGTGTGTATGATGGAATAAATTAATGAATGTGAATTATGTTGAACTGTTATGTGTATGGAATAGCTGTGCATTAAATGTAACGCAAATAAATGTAGGCATTTGTGCCGTGTGAGGTGAATGAATACTGTATGTGGTTAAAATGTGTGTGAAAAGGCATGTTAAATGCGGTTGTAATTATGCTATGAATAGTTCAGCGATACACTAGAGGTGTGGAAGATGAGGATGATAGAAATACTGTGGGGAAGAGAGTGGTGGTGACACCAACAGTGAGCGTGGGTGCACCACAGGCCACACACTTTCCTCCTGACTAGACCTTTGACTAACACCTTTGACGAGCGACTCATGATCGCACACGTGGTATCCGTGATGCAGGGGTAACCGATGACTATCCATGGTGTGAAACTATGATCATAGTGCCACAGTGAGTGCACGTGTGTGAGGATTGTTTTGGTGCTGTGAGTGCATCGGTTGTGAATGGAAATAAATGATTGAAAGTGTTGCTTGCAATCGCCCATACTTGAGTAGAAGATGTCAGAATACATGTGGGTGTGCAAGATGAGTCTCTATGTTATGTGTGTGTTGGATAGTGTAGAGTACTCACCCTTACATTTATTTTTCAGGTGATCAAGACGATCAGCACCGGGCTCAGTGAAGGGGTGGATGAAACTACTATAGGACTTAGGAATTTATATGCGATATAGTATCCTTACATTTATCGTTAGAAATGTTAGCATCTGAGATGTAGTATCCTTTTTATATGTGTGTATGCGTGGTATATACTTGATTTGAATGATGGACTCACCCTTTCTTTTTCTCCATTGTCTTCCTCTTTTGTGGTGTGTGTTTGCTGTTTGGTGTATTATGTGTATTGTTTGCAGATGGGTTCTGACATGATCAAGGTGTCAGTGCTTCCGACAGCAGACGACTTGTGGATCTATGATGATGCCACCCAACAAACTATCTACCAAGGGTTTGCCAGACTGACTCTTGGATCAGTTACTGAGGTGGGTTGGGAAACCCGTTGCATTACATGCCCGTTGAGATAATTTTTCCCTTACCTTTGTATGCTATTAGTATACCATTTTCTCTTATTCCACCTAGGACTGCCCTTGCTCCCATGGACACTGATGTCCCTATCCCTCCACTTGATGAGGACATGACCATGAGTAAGGGCAAGGATCCTCTTGAAGGACTTGGAGGACCTATGACAAGGGCTAGAGCAAGGAGAGCAAAAGAAGCTCTTCAACAAGTGTTGTCCATATTAATTGAATACAAGCCCAAGTTTCAAGGAGAAAAGACCAAGGTTGTGAATTGCATCATGGCCCAAATGGAGGAGAACTAAGGCGCCACTTTGCTTCAGTTTTTAAGTTTTTAGTTTGTTTTAAATAATGGCCCAATCCTTTGTAAAGTTGGCTGACCAAATTATGTTTTGTGGTTAATCAACTAATGGGCTTTGGTTTGGTTTTATTTCAAGTTGTAATAAGGGCCCAATTGGCAACTTAGGCATCAGCCTTTGGAAGACCAAGAGGCGCATAGCTAGTGGCTGTTGGGTGACTTTTTGGTTGCCACAATTTCAGTTACAATCAGCCTTTGGAAGACCAAGAGGCGCATAGTGGCTGTTGGGTGACTTTTTGGTTGCCACAATTTCAGTTACAATCAGCCATCAAGTAGTTTCATTTTCCGTTACGGAACCTTTTTTAATTCTGATGGTAAAGCTTCTATATAAGCTGAACCATTCTTATCAATAAGACAAGTTAAGTTTGATTCAGAAATATTAGAGTTTATCTCTTTTATCTTAGTGAGAGTGATTCTCCTAAGTTCTTGAGTGATTCAAGAACACCTTGGCTGTATCAAAGGGCTTTCACATCCCTTTGTGTGTTGCCTTCCTTGGAAAGAGTGATTCTTTCCTTCCCCCATTCAATTCTTCACCAAAGTTCCAAAAAAAAACTCAAATCTGCCCAGAATTATTTCGTTATCATAACTCTCGTTCTACTCAGCCAAATTGAGTGATTCTTGAGCCTAAATTGCATTTCAGAACGAGAACTTTCACCTCGTTTTGGAATCACCTCAATTGGAGTTCTATAACTCGAGATACCGTCATTTCTAAAATTCTGTCCAGCCACCACCAAACCAGCGTTTTTGCTTCCTTTTTCACTCATTTTTAACACCATGGACCAACACCTAATTTGCCCAGAAATTCATCACTAAATTTTCAAATTTTTCTACAAGGTTCTAACCCTAAAGATCCTATGTCAGCCCTTGTGCAAATGGGGTTCATATCATTTGGTTATCAGAGCTCCGGTTTAAGGGTTTGAACATCAAATTGGTAACATCCTTCCTTCATTCTCTTTTTGCCAATTGATTACCTTATTGTTCATATTATTTGTGATTGTACTGAATCATTGCAAAAGTTAGGCCCTTGTGAAAATTCAAAAAAAAAAAAAAATCGTATAAAAAAACCAAAAAAAAAAAAAAAAGAAGAAAATTTTGGGCTGAATGATTCATGCTTTTCAACAATTTGTTATAAGGTAATATATTGGTGTTCTTAAAGGATTGTTGCTAATTCTCTTGTTTACCAATTTTCCTTTACCCCTTTGTTTTTGTGATTTGTTAGCCTTTTCTTTGTCTACCTAGCCTTACCTTGCACATATTGGTGGATTGTTCTTTGTTGTGGCCATAATATCTTGAATTGCCTAAGAACCCAAGGAGAATTTGAGTGGTAAAAGGCAAGAGTGTTTTCATTAGAGAAAAAGCCATAATTGTGTGATACACTTGAGTGTGGTGAGGTTTCAAATTCTACTTTCTATTTGCTTGTTACGTTTGAATTTGTTTGTTTGTGATGGCTGAAGGAAATCCTAATCAAGGAGGAGGACTTTCTCCTTTCCAAATGCAAGCCTTGACACAACATTTGGAGAGATTGATGAGGCAACAAAATGATGAGCTCCATGAAAGATTGGACCAATTGGAGAATAGAGGTCATGATGAAGAAGAAAAGAGGAGAAGAGGTAATGACGGTGCTCCTAGACAAAACCGAATTGATGGAGTCAAAATTTCTATTCCTCCATTCAAAGGAAGAAGTGACCCGGAAGCTTATTTGGAGTGGGAGATCAAAATAGAGCATATTTTCACTTGTAATACCTATGAAGAGGCCCAAAAGGTAAAGCTTGCAGCTATGGAGTTTTCCGATTACGCTCTTGTGTGGTGGAACAAATTGCAAAAAGAGAGAGCTAGGAATGAGGAGCCATTGGTGGATACATGGGTTGAAATGAAAAGGATCATGAGGAAGAGATATGTGCCGGCAAGCTATTCTAGGGACTTAAAATTCAAACTTCAAAAGTTGTCCCAAGGTAGCAAAGGCGTTGAGGAGTACTACAAGGAAATGGAGGTGCTCATGATTCAAGCCAAGATAGAAGAGGATGAGGAGGTAACTATGGCTAGATTTCTTAGTGGTTTGAATAATGATATTCGTGATATTGTTGAACTGCAGGAATTTGTTGAAATGGAGGACTTGCTTCACAAAGCAATCCAAGTGGAGCAACAATTGAAAAGGAAAGGTGTGGCCAAAAGGAGCTCCACTAATTTTGGTTTTTCTAGTTGGAAGGATAAGGGAAAAGGGGCTGCCACTTCTAGTGCAGCGCCTACACCAACAAAAACTCCTCTAAAAACTCAAGAGCAACCCTCTAAAAGGAGTCGGGATGTGAAGTGCTTTAAGTGCCAAGGCTTAGGACACTATGCATATGAGTGCCCTAACAAAAAAACCATGATTCTTAGAGATGGAGAGTATATAAGTGAGTCCGAAATTGAAGAGGGAGAGGAGAATGAGGACGTGGAGGAGGAGGTGGAGAAAACACCAGAGGGAGACTTGTTGATGATAAGGCGGTTACTTGGTAGCCAATTGAAGCCTTTGGAGGAGAGCCAAAGAGAAAACATCTTCCATACTAGATGTTTGATCAATGGTAAACTTTGCATGGTGATCATTGATGGAGGGAGTTGCACCAATGTGGCGAGTGCAAGACTTGTGTCTAAATTGAATTTAGTTACAAAGCCACATCCTAGGACATATAGGCTTCAATGGCTTAGTGAGGATGGAGAGGTGCAAGTAAGGAAGCAAGTAAAGTTGGATATTTCCATTGGAAGATACAATGATAAGGTGCTTTGTGATGTTGTTCCTATGGAGGCCAGCCACTTAATCTTGGGGAGACCATGGCAATTTGATAAAAAAGCCAATCATGATGGTTTCACCAACAAAATCTCATTCATGCACCAAGACAAGAAGATAGTGCTCAAACCTTTAAGTCTGCAAGAGGTGTGTGAGGATCAAAGAAAAATGAGAGAAAAGATTGTCCAAGAAAAGAAAGAAAAAGAAAGCCAAACACTTGAGAGCTCAAAAAGTGAGGACAAAAAGAGAGAAACACATGAGAGGAAAAAGAAGAGTGAAACACTTGAGGTGAAGGAGAGCTTTTTAGCTACAAAAAGTGAGGTCAAGAGGTTGTTTCTATCTAAACAGCCCCTATTTTTGTTAATTTGCAAAAACTATGTTTTGACCACTAACACTTTTGATAACCTTGATTTGCCTTCTAGAGTGAAGTCTCTTTTACAGGAATTTGGAGATGTGTTTCCAACAAGTGTACCAAGTGGGTTGCCACCATTAAGAGGCATTGAGCATCAAATTGATCTCATTCCAGGAGCTTCTTTGCCTAATAGGCCAGCCTATAGAAGCAACCCTCAAGAGACCAAGGAGATCCAAAGACAAGTGGATGAACTCATTGTTTTTAAGCATAAAGAAGGTCAAGCAAAGGCGGACTATGTGAAGAAGATTCATGAGAGAGTCAAAAATCAAATTGAGAAGAGAAATGAAAGCTATGCTAAACAAGCCAACAGAGGGAGAAAGAAGGTTATCTTCGAACCCGGAGATTGGGTTTGGGTGCACATGAGAAAGGAAAGGTTTCCGGAACAAAGGAAGTCAAAGCTTCAACCAAGGGGAGATGGTCCATTCCAAGTGCTTGAAAGAATCAATGACAATGCTTACAAAATTGAGCTGCCGGGTGAGTATAATGTTAGTTCCACCTTCAATGTGTCTGACTTATCTCTTTTTGATGTAGATGGAGAATCCGATTTGAGGACAAATCCTTCTCAAGAGGGAGAGAATGATGAGGACATGACCATGAGCAAGGGCAAGGATCCTCTTGAAGGACTTGGAGGACCTATGACAAGGGCTAGAGCAAGGAGAGCAAAAGAAGCTCTTCAACAAGTGTTGTCCATATTAATTGAATACAAGCCCAAGTTTCAAGGAGAAAAGACCAAGGTTGTGAATTGCATCATGGCCCAAATGGAGGAGAACTAAGGCGCCACTTTGCTTCAGTTTTTAAGTTTTTAGTTTGTTTTAAATAATGGCCCAATCCTTTGTAAAGTTGGCTGACCAAATTATGTTTTGTGGTTAATCAACTAATGGGCTTTGGTTTGGTTTTATTTCAAGTTGTAATAAGGGCCCAATTGGCAACTTAGGCATCAGCCTTTGGAAGACCAAGAGGCGCATAGCTAGTGGCTGTTGGGTGACTTTTTGGTTGCCACAATTTCAGTTACAATCAGCCTTTGGAAGACCAAGAGGCGCATAGTGGCTGTTGGGTGACTTTTTGGTTGCCACAATTTCAGTTACAATCAGCCATCAAGTAGTTTCATTTTCCGTTACGGAACCTTTTTTAATTCTGATGGTAAAGCTTCTATATAAGCTGAACCATTCTTATCAATAAGACAAGTTAAGTTTGATTCAGAAATATTAGAGTTTATCTCTTTTATCTTAGTGAGAGTGATTCTCCTAAGTTCTTGAGTGATTCAAGAACACCTTGGCTGTATCAAAGGGCTTTCACATCCCTTTGTGTGTTGCCTTCCTTGGAAAGAGTGATTCTTTCCTTCCCCCATTCAATTCTTCACCAAAGTTCCAAAAAAAAACTCAAATCTGCCCAGAATTATTTCGTTATCATAACTCTCGTTCTACTCAGCCAAATTGAGTGATTCTTGAGCCTAAATTGCATTTCAGAACGAGAACTTTCACCTCGTTTTGGAATCACCTCAATTGGAGTTCTATAACTCGAGATACCGTCATTTCTAAAATTCTGTCCAGCCACCACCAAACTAGCGTTTTTGCTTCCTTTTTCACTCATTTTTAACACCATGGACCAACACCTAATTTGCCCAGAAATTCATCACTAAATTTTCAAATTTTTCTACAAGGTTCTAACCCTAAAGATCCTATGTCAGCCCTTGTGCAAATGGGGTTCATATCACCACTTGTCTCAAACAATACCCCCAACTCTCATGTACCTTAGCCCTCTTCCCCTCCTCCCGTTGAGCCTAAGTGTGTTGATGTTTAAGTGATTGAGTCATTTGTTAGACCCCATCCTCCTACTTCACCTCACCTACTGTCACCCACTAACGAAGCCAGACCCTCACATCATAGCCCTTCCCCACCCTTGTCCCCTCCATACTCCCAGGTACCCCCACCTACTCCTGGTTGGCTGGAAGATGTAGAAGAAGACCTACCCAGTCTACCTTATGACCTGAATACTACACTATCCAGCTCATCGGACTTTGACCCTTCAGAGGAATATACTCCTCTGGACTGATGTAGTGTTTTATATGTTTATGTATATGTGTTTTCTTTTGTATGATGGGACTATTCTGGGAAGGGACATGAGTATAATAGTCCGTTACTCTTTTTGCAAACTTATCTTAATGATACGCCCCAAGTGTTGCTATTGTTGTAGACTTCCATTTAGCTCTTTAGTTATGTTGTGTTGATGACTATTCGTGGTTGTTGAACTTGTCCAAGAAGTGACGTGGAGACATCTTTAAATATTTATATCCTGTTTAATATTACTCTTATTTTTACTAATCGGTTGTCTACCTTTATTACTTATCTAAATTGTGTACGCTAACTATTATATGCCCATATGTGCGAGAGATGTTATGATTGAATATAATGTCCTTAGATATACATTCATTATACTTGAAATTGTGATGTTAGGATGTCACAACTAAAGTGGTATCAGAGCAGTTCGATCTATTTGGCTGTGGGTGTGGCCTAATTACCCAGTTTTGTGCAACTAAGATAGTCTGAAAACTCTTTTAACTTGTATGATGGACTGTCATTTGCTCTGTTGTGTCTGACATGAGATATTCTTTTAATTTAACGTATTTAATTTAAATTTTCAGAATCTCATGGTTAGGCGACAAAGGGACGATACCATCAATGCCCTGTTTGAGAGAATAGAAAATAGTGGATGTTCTAAAATGTCAAAATGCTCCTGCCCTAAATCATGGATTGTCCAAGTTTCACAAGAATAAGCCTTCTCAGTTCCATGGTAGATTTAATCCTAATAGTGCCCATATGTGCGAGAGATGTTAGGATGTTCATTGTACTTTAAATTGTAATGTTAGGACGTTTCACATCTATCATATGTTGATTATCTAAAATTAATTGTAAAGTCTTCTTAAAATCACTTTCGATAGTAACATTTACATAGCCCTTAACTTTTGTTAATTGTAAACCAAAGATAAGGGCCCACAATTCAGCCTCAAGTGAAGAACAAGGTGGGAGCCAACAGCAAACCACCGTTAGCCTTCCTAGTTAGATCCTTACAAGAAGCAAAATTTGCTCCATCCAACACTGAACCATCAACATTGACTTTCACTGCATACAGAGTAGAAGGAATCCATTTCATAGGAGTGAACTCTTACAGCCTCTTGGATAAACAACTCATAGACTCTCTAAAACTAGAAACTAAATAAGAGGCATATGAAAGAATTTGAGAAACAAGGATAGAAGGAGAAACAAATTTTTATTTAAAAACAAAAGAATTTTTATCGGTCCAAATTTTCCATACAGTTATTCCAAAAACAACATTTCAATTTAATCGATTATTAGCTATTTTATGGGTTTTGTTAAAATTACACCAATTACTAAGACTAAAATTAAAAAATTACAATCATGCAAAATTAACTGATTCCAAACTAAGGAAGTATATATATAAACAATCTCTTAATACATAAGAAGTATTATCCTTTTCTTTAGTGTTTGAACAATTGGAATTGGATATTAGGAATACTTTTTGGTTTATCTTGTTTTTTATTTTTAGTTTAAAATGACTTATTAATTAAATTTTTTAGTAATATTTTTTATTAAAAAATAATTATATTTTTTTCTCTTTAATTTTCAATTCCAAAATTGTAAAGTTTATTACTTCAAAATTTTTGGAAATTTATTCAATATTTATTGCTTTAAACTATGGTACAAATTTAATGAAATAAAATTTAAATTTTTACAAGTGATTATTTACTTTGAAAAGGAATAAAATGCATTAAATAAGTACTTGTACTCAACAAAATTACAATGATCAAATAACTGTCTCACCTTTAGCTTCAACCACTACTAGTGAATGAAACTTTTTATCCAATGAAACTCTTGCACAATCATTTAATTCAAGCCTTCTTTCAGAATATACAATCCATCTTCTTATTCCTTTGAAATAGAAACTTTTTTGGACTTAAAGCATGTTATGCTCTAGATTAACACGAGAAATATTGCATTTTCCAGTTCTATGAACAATCACAATAATTTTAGCTTGACAGTTTAGTTTTGCTCGATAATATCCACTTAGAAGAACTAGCCTTACATGCATATATAACTCCTCTAGAACATGTAAGTGATTGATATTTTGACTTCACCTTTTGCTTTTTGCTAATTTTTTTAATCCCAAATCCAACTTCATAGGCATACTTATAAAAAGTATAGAGCTCCTCCTCAGAATCTAACATCATCCCAATCTTCGAAATTTGTTCACCAATATCAGTTAAAAAAATTTCAGCCTCTTCATTTTCTTTCTTAATTTCAGTATTTCCCACCTCCATACCTTAATCATGATAAATATAACGAGATAGTTTATATTAAAACTTAATTCCACGGATCATTGTAAAATGCGCTGACCAAACTTACTAAAATAAAAGTAAAACTAGAAAGGAAATAATGCAGTAAAAAAATGAAAACAATACCCCATCAAAAGGAAGGCAAAAAAAATCATAATATTAAGTAAAAGAAACTTAAACATACGAAAGAATAATGCGCATGATCTTCCATAAGATATGAAATCACCTAGTGCTATTTGAGATTGAGCATAGTGGGTGTAATCTTCCGCTTTGCAGAACTACGTGTTGGTTAACTTCTTTCTTAAGAAAGTGAAAAGTTTTTTAGTATAGTGTAAAGGGTAGACTTGAAAATAAAGAAGAGTTGAAAAACTGAAATAAAAATAAAAAAAAGTTAAAAAGAGAAAAGTTAATGCACCTCACTCAACAGTTTTTCGGAAGATAATTCGGCTGATTGCCTGCTGAATACAAATATAACGTTAATACAAATATTTTTTTAAGAATAAAATAAATTGAAAAATAAATTCTCATAAACTTACTATTCACACGGTATAGATAAACTTGAATTGCCATTTTAAAAGTTCAAATAACCCGAAAATCTAGTCTGCATAAGTCACCTACATTGAGTCCTGTCCTACGAATTGATAGTTCTAATTTTTCATTAATCTTAAAAGAGGCAAAAATGTCGAGATTTTAACCAGTTCCTTACTCTCTCTCTCTCTCTCTCTTTGGCATGTGATCATGTGGAATACAAACAGTCACATATATTAAATAAAGATTAAATTGGTGACAATTATCACTTAACGTTTTTATTTATTTCCTCAATTTTTCAGACTATTCATGCGGTGCAGTTTATAATCATCTTATTTAATTATCCAATGGTTGTGTTTTTAGCTATCCCTCCCTTTCTCCATTAATATTATACGTTTACATCTTATAATAAACAAACCTTGATTGCGAAAGGTCCTGCTTCTTTAAATATATTCTCCTTTGAAGAAAAGTAGAGCATACACATGTTACAAGTATTATTATATTCTTAATTACCATCTATCTTTAGTCATTAGTGATGGTAGATGTATAAAAACTACGACCATAGCAAACTAGACTTTTCTTTCCTCCAAGAAATTACTTGTTTTCTTGTCTAAATACTAAAGTGGGAACAATGATTCTCCATTTGCTCCACAAAAGTAGCGGTTGTGACAGAAGAGTAGGGACGAATTTTGTCTTTTATCCACTTCTGCAAGAAAGTGAATAAAAAAACCAATAATAAAAATATTCAGTTCAAAGGTATGGTGTAAGCTTTAATAATGTGGACAAAACTTGCTTAAAAAAGCCTTAATTTTTAGGCTAAGAGGTCTAGTCTAAAGGAGTGAATATTGGTTACTTCTTTAAGGTTGAGATTGCATTTTGATGCGGCCAGAAAGCATGAGATTTATGCCACAGATGGAAGAAACAAATAGATTCCTCTTTTCATTTAAAATAGCTGAAAAGGGTTCTTCAATCTTACAACTCGGAACAGGTAGAACATAGAATATGCTAGCTAAACTTATAAATATGGAGTGGACTGGGATGGTTACCTGTGTGTTTGAAAACACGTGCAAAACTTATAAATATGGATTCAATTCAAAAGCTATCAGAATTATAGTAAATATGAATTTATGATAATTTAAGTGTGCTTGGTTCTGCGTAAATTTATGATAGACGTATGTATTTATTAAGCTACAAAGAGTAGTGTTCGGTACTTAATTTACATTCACCCAATTTTAGCACATATCGAAACACATGCCAAATGTGAATCCAAACGTGTACCGTGTATATAGGTGATGTTTTGGAAGAGCTTATGAAAATAGTTTATAAGTTCTGTGTAACTTTTATTCCAATTAACATTTTGATATATATACCATGTCAAAATAAGTTTTTTGTAGCTTATTATAGTAAGTTTGATGATCAAATTTATATGAGTAGTCGTGTAGAAAAAGCTTATTGAATAAACGATTAATTAAACTACTTACTCAAATGCACCCTTAATTAATTGTTGCTTGGTAGAGTGTGGAAAAAGGGTGAAAAACAAATATTTAGCTTTCCTGGTTCAAAGAAGAGAAGCCAAATATTACAGGGGTGGAGTAAAAATGTTCTGCACTTCACTTTCAACCGTTCCACCATTTTATCATTACAAACAACTGTAACTGTTTCAGCTCATTCAGTCTAACCAAGGTAACAACGGGCACAACTGCACATCACCATTTAACTATTCAAAATTATTTCTGTCTTCAATGAACGGAGCATGGGCTCCCAAAATTTTAACTCCAAACTTGCATCTTTAAAGAAAAAGCTCGTATTTTACTTTTCATATTGTTTTATTGTTTTAATAGTCCTAGGCTTAAACCAAGATGAGTTCATTTAAATGCTTGAATATTTTAAGTTTCATTTTCCACCAAAAGGAGATAATGGAATTTCTGGTCTTCAAGTGCAGGAGGAACTTCATGGAAATCAAATTAGAAGCTATAGGAGTGCTGCAGAAAGCTGAAAGCTAGAAGTGACGTTTCATAAATCCACACATTCATTACAGGGTATGTCTCTAGTCGAAATTCTATTGGCTCTGGCTGTCCCTAATTTTCCCTGTGATAAAAAGTTTTACTCTTTTTAATGCATAGCATCAATTGTTTAAAACGTACATACAGATCAGCAGAAAAAAAAAGTGTTCCAACTATATTTCTGGTCAACTTTATAGAAAATTTGTCCACTCTTTCGTAGTCTAGCAGTATTGTAAGCTCTTATACAACATAGACTATAGTATTCCATATGTTTGGTCTCATCCAATTTTGTCAAATTCAACCCATTCTGCCTTTGCAACATATGTTTCCTAGTTAGGTATCCAAATTCAAAATTAATCCTCTTTTCTCCATAGCAAAATGCCAAATTTTTCAGTGTTCCATTGCAAGGGCCTGCTGAGGCTTGTGTTGCACTACATTAGAGAAGGGACAAACTCCCTACGCCTAATTTTTCTTAACTAAAAAAGTCTCACTAAGCAACAACATCTCCTTACACTGATAAGATGAAATATGAAATAAGGTAGAAAGAAATTAGGGAGAAAGAACACTAAACACATACATAGAACCTTTTTTTGTCTTTGTTGCTTGGTTTGTTTTGCACCAAGATGCTTCAACAACAAGAAGTCTACAGCATCTAAAGCACGAAAATCAAATATTAATTTAGTCCTATGGAAAAATGCATATCATATAAATAATTAGTAAAATAACTGTTTCAAATTGAATAAAAAGGTTCTACATTGCGGGCAAAGATGATGTAATCTGCATAATGAGGGCTAGATACAAAACAAAAGATATTGCCCTAAAACTCAGTTTGACTTAG
Organism: Abrus precatorius; assembly: GCF_003935025.1. NCBI lineage: Eukaryota > Viridiplantae > Streptophyta > Magnoliopsida > Fabales > Fabaceae > Abrus > Abrus precatorius. The sequence continues at coordinate 15,255,309 of NW_020874439.1, forward strand.
CACATTCTATTCCTTTGTCAGTTTGGCCATTTAAAAACATATTCAACCTAACTATTCAATTGCATAAATCATAAAAGATATGTATCATTTATAAACTTATTGTTTTGAATCATTTCAATAAGGAGTATGCCTCCATTATAGTCCATAAAATTATATTGATAGCCATTTTAGTCCTTAACTTAATAAATCGTATATAATCTTTGGATTTAGAAAAAAGTAATTTTTACTTTAATTTTTATTATTATTATTGTTATTTTATTCTAAGAATAACTAAAAAGAAACTTTGCAAAATTTATTTATTTTTATTTTCTTACTTTATTATACATATAAGGACATGATCTTCTTGTACCGATGTAAGTCTAAGAACTCTTACACTCAATTTAAATCTTTCATTTAACTTACATCTAACAGGTTATACTTTATTACTTCACTGACCGTTAGATGTAAGTTAAATGAAAGACTCAGATTGTAACGCCCCGAGTTTTGTAGACTATTTGATTATTAATATGAATATATGGATTGAATGTGTATGTGATGTATATAATAATGTAAATGTATGTGTATATGTGTGTAAATACAAGTGGATGTTGTGTATTATGGTTGAAAAGTGAATGTAGACTTATGATTGGATTGGAATATAGGCTAAGTGTGTGATGCAGGGGCATTCTCGTTGTAGCGAGAAGGCCCTGGGCATATGATAATTGTATAAAATAAGTGATTTGAGATGTTGACTTAAACACTTTTCATGTTAAAAGTTGGATTATTTTGTTAAATTTTCCTTAAACTTGGAACTTTTACAAACACTTGTACACTTCAAGAAAAGAATGAAATATTGTGTTTTGATTCCTTTTTGATCTATTTTGTAGCTAGAATCAAATGAGACATCATTTAAAATTGAAAAAGATTGGAAAAAGTCAGAAAAAGAGCATATAAAGCGTGAAGTTGCAGAAAAGTTAGCTTCTTGAGGTTTCTCACTGTAGCGAGGGTACAGTGAGACACCCTCGCTGCAGCGAGAATGCTTTGTTGTGAAGAGGGTAAATATGTGCTCCTCTTGCTATAGCGAGAATCTCGTTGTAGCGAGAGTCCCTCGTGTTGCTGTAGCGAGAACCCTAGCTGCAGCGAGAAGCAAACAGAATAACTTAATTTCTATCTCCATGTCTCCCTACAGCGAGAAAGTTTCGCTATAGCAAGAGAGGTTCGAGTAGACAAGTATAAAAGACGAGTTTTATGTTTTTGAAAGGGGTTACTGTTCCATAATAATTTTCAGATAGGGAGAGCAGCGCAAAGCATAAGAAAAGAGTAGGAATAGTTGGTTTTTGATGTTCTACTCTGTTTGTATCTCAATTCTTGTTACTATAGTTGCCATTAGTAGCTAAACCTTGTATGGGATTGAATGTAAATCTTCAAACTTGATGTATTCTCAATAATTTATATAAATATAGTTGTTTCTTCTTCATTTTTATTGATTTGGTGATTTCAATCCATTTTAATGGTTGAATCTATCTATTTGATGGTTTTTATAGTTCAGATCTGAGTTATATTTGGGAAGATATTACTTAGATCTACATTTGATTGAGATTACTCAATAACTGATTATTCTATAAATAGATGTAATATCCTCGTTTTTGCTAAATAATTAATTTATTAATATAAGTCTAAGTTAATATATAGTACTTGATTTTTTGAGAAAAATTGGGATAATATTAGCATGAGATGCTTTAGACAAAATTGTTAGGTATATTTTTAAGAAATTTTTGGTAATTTTTAATTTTAAAATTTTTAAGTTTCAAAAAGTGTCAATTTGTGTTGGTTAAAATTATTGTATAAAGTTAAAAATAATATTTTATTTTAAAAAAAATAATAATAATAGTAAAAATTATAAAAAAATTTATATTTTATTTATAAATATTATTTGGAATATAAAAATAATTTGTTTTGTAATTAATGAGCATTTTTGGATTTTCTGGTTAATTTTATGTAAATTAGTTATATGCTCAAGCAGAAATTTCGTGTAAAAATTTTGGACACCAACTAAAGGATCAATAGTGTCAAAAATTATTTTATAATTATGTTTAATATATTTCATGATTATTTTTAAATTTTGGGATTTTTATCTAATTATTTCAATTAATTATTAAAAAATTAGTGAAAATTCTAATATTATATTATTATTTTTACTATTTAAGATAAGATCAATTCATCAATTCATCCAATTCACTCTTGGCTGCCGTAAGTGCTCTTCTTCTCCTTCCAAAAGCTTTGAAACTTCTTTGGCTCTAATCTTTTGATTTTCCAAGTAAGTTCATTAAATTTTTTTAATATTCCATCTATTTTCATCATTTTGAACACTTTTAACCGATTAATTTTTTTATTTTCTCCCTCTTTTTGGCTGCTGGAACAGTGGCATGAGGGTGAGATTTTGTCCAAAAATTTTGTTTCTAAATTATGTTTTAATTAGCTTAATCTTTCTATATTTTATAATAAATAATTTTGGTGCTTTTGTTTTGTTAAAAATACATTTGGGGGTTTAAAACCCTTGGTCTAGAGGTGCTGTCCCAAGAATGTTATGAAGGGAAAATAATTATTTTTAATCACCTTTAGGCTTATAGTATTCCATTTACATCATAGAAAACAATTGTAAGACCCGTAAGCCATTTTTGCGAAGATTAAAAAAATGATAGTTTCAACTCACTAGTAGTGGGTTGGGTGATTAATGCCTCTTAACATTGATCATGATTATGTGTGATTATTTGGTTAGGATCGTGGTTTGAGAAGTGGTGGAAAGAAGTCGTTGGTGAGAAAAAAATCGATATACATTTCAAGGTAAGGGGGGACATATCTATTTTCACGGGTATAGTAGAAAAATGTTGGGAGATGGGTGTTTTATTCCTTGCTATGTATATATGAATTATTTGAAGGAATTTATAATTATTTCCATACTTAGTGTACAATTGTTTGATATTCCTTTTTGAAATTGATTTTATGTGTGATGATGTTTCTATGATAATTGTTTGTTGAATTCAGTATAAATAATTGATTACCTAAAATACTTGAGGAATGAACTATCATTCATGTGGAGTGAGCATATAGAAGGTCTGTTGAAAGTTGAAAAGAATTGGAGAATTGCAAAATAAAGATATTTAAAAAAAATCTTCTTTAATTTCAAGTGGTTTGATCAAAATTTATTTAATAGTTTTTATATATTTAAAATATACCTATATACATATTTAAATAATTTAAAGGATTTTAATTCATTTTAAAGTATTATTTTAAATGGGTATTTTGAAATGTGGTGATAATTGGAAAAAGGTATTTAAGAGCCATTGAAATGAAAGAAAAGTTGTGAAATGTGGTGGTGGTGAGACTCTGTTTAAAATTCGAAGTATATTGAAATTTTCTGGCTGTTTTGCAGAGAGAAGAAAATTTGGAATTATCTAAATTATAGAGGAAACTCTGCCGGATTGTCAGTGAAATTTTGAAACATATGTTGTTATTGATTGAAAAGAAATGTTTAATACCTAATTAAAAGACTTAAATTAGGTTCATGCATCATAAGCATGTAATGATGGTGGCGTTGGATGGGAAGTATACGAAATCTAGGGGAAACTCCAGGTTAGTCTTGGGGATAGTCGGGTGTGATTGAGCTGGGTAAAAGCCAGGGCTCGCAACCCTGTGCTGTCGGTTCTCACTGCAAAACTGGACTATCCTGACAGAACCCAATGGATTATCAGAATCAGTTGAGCTATATCTTTGAAACTATCTAATGAGATGGTTATGACCAAGAATGGTTGGTGATAGTGAACTCCTGATCCTTCCTAGAAAGAAAGAAAGAGAAAAAGAAAAAGAAAATGGTTTGAGCCCACATGCATGTGTCAGTATAGCAATTAACTAGGTGATGCACAGAATCATACATGGCATGTACATTGTGTATTGAGTTGTTGCTAATTGCTATAATGATTGTAAATATCTTGACGTGTTTTCTACTGTACTTTGGTTGAAATGAGTTTGTCTCACCCTTTTAGTTGCTATGTGTGTTGTATGTGAATATGTTTAGTAGGTGAGGACACAAATGGCCCGACCACCATACCAGTTCAGCGTCACGGTCAGATATGATCCTGAAGGAAGATGGGCGTACGATTGGGAATGACAACAGTTCACCCATACTGGCACAATTACCTTTTTGTTAGATAGAAATGGGCCAGGTCCACGGGCATACCCCATCCCCATCAGGGTACCCATGAGACTCACTTTTCCATTTACTCCTAGAGTACTGTTAACTTTTGAGGGTACCCATGGGTCTAGGGGGAAAGCTTGTGAGGTCATTTTTGTTGTTGTTGTCTCTGATATCGTGACCCCACTTTATTTTGTATGTAAATCAGCTATATGTATATGTTTATATGACTGGATGACTGTATATTTTGACAGATGATTGCTATATACGTATTTGGATAACTGATGCAGATGGTGTATTTAGTTTCTATTAATGTGAACAAATGTAAACTCATACATGTGGCTTTCTTACTGCTTAGATTATATTAATATTATATTTATATTGATGGCATAATAAGTAGTAAGGGTGTCACAGATTTCACGTTATTGATAGCTTTTAAATCTTGATTTTAATACTGGATAATTTGTTAATTGTTTGAGGAATCAACATTTGAGAAATTATCTTAAAAATATATTTTCAACGAATTGAAATATAGGACTTCCGTATTTTGCATCAAATTCATTAGAAATGGTTGCTATATTTATCGCTGAATTACTAGAATATATGGAGAGAGATAGATGAAATTCAATCCCAACTTTTTAACTTGAATTTTACCATATTTTACATTATTGCTTTACATTTTAATTGTTATTGAACATTTCATGAAAATCATCTATCAATTTTATTGTATATAAGCTCAATTAATTTGTATCTTATTAATTAATACATTTAAATTGCTCTCTGAGGACGATACTCAGTATTCTATCGATTATTATTTGTAACAGACCCGGTACACTTGCTGTGTCTGAAGGAAAAGTCTCAACAGTATACGACATAAATCTGTTACGTTCTCGCAGCAGTGAGAGTCTCCTTGCTATTGCCAGAGAGCAACAGAGGAGGGTTTTAGTTGCAGTCTCGCTATAGCGAGATTCTGCAGAAACTAGAATGCAGATTCGTCTGAGATTTTTGCTATAACGAGTAAGGATGTAGCTATAGCGAGAGATGTCTTACTGTAGCGAGAGTGTCGCGAATCCTAGGGTGGGTATTTGAGGGGTTTAGGATTCAGGAAACTCATTTCTCACTTTTCCCTTCAAACACTCTTTCGATTCTCTCAATTTTTAGCCTTATTTCACCGATTAAACTACCTCCAAAGCTAGTTGTGAGCACGATTGAAGGTTGAGGTTGCGTTTGGAGTGTTTGGAGGTAAGTTCTACGAACTAGGGCTTACGTTTTTCATCCCTTCTCCAATCTTCTCGTTTATTTATGGATTATTCCATGTGTTTAAGATGAGGATACGTATAAGGAGCTATTCTACCATTGATTTGTATTGTGAGTCTTCATTCTGAGGTAAAGGGAGACTCTACCGTATCTCTTTGTACTTATAATTTATTCATATTGCTATGTATTGGAATGTGGTTGAGAAAGAATGTAGAAAAATGTATATTTGGATAAAAATGATTTGATTGTAGTGAGATTGAGATAGAAAGATTGTATCGAATATAGTGTGGTTGATGTTGAATAGTATGTGTGATGAAACGAAGTGAATGATATTGGATTTTGATGAAAATTGGATGTTTGAGTGTAATGTGATTGAATGTGAGCATATGTGCCATGTGTGAAAGTGAATATTATGATGTGATTGAGAATGTAGGTGAATGTATGTATAGACATGACATTGATTGATGTTGAACAATATGAAATGAGAGAGAATGTGTGTGAATGGCATGCTGAGTGTGATTGTGTTTGATTTGGTTGGAAACTATGAATGGTTTAGCGATACACTAGAGGTGCAGAATATAGGGCAGTAGAAATACCTTGGGAAAGAGAGGGTGGTGGTTACACTAATACTGAGCGTGGGTGCACCACAAGCTACATACTCTCCTCCCGACTCAGCCTCTAACTAACACCTTTCCTTTGGTGGCTCAGTACCGCTCACGTTGTATCCGTGGAGCAAGGGCTATCCTGCAACCATCTATGGTGTGAAACTGAGTAAGTCCCTGAGGTTGAGGGCATCAGGAAACTGTGATCATAGTGCTATAGTGAGCGTGACTATATGAGTGAGTGCATGTGTGTGTAGATTGTTTGATGGCGCAATGAGCGCGCCTGTTTGTGAATTGGAGTGAAATGTTGAAAAGTAGTATTTGTATTGTTTGATGCATGATTTAAACTTTGCTAGTAAATGTGTGAAAGGTGCAAGGTGAGTCGTTGTACTTGTGTGTGATAGTATAGAGTACTCACCCTTACATTTACTTTTCAGGTGACCAAAATGATCAGCGCCAGAATTAGTGAAGGAATGAATGATACTGCTATAGGACTTAGAAATTTTATTTTTGGAGTTGAAATGTATTAATTAAGTCCTGTAGCAATGATTGATTCAAATTTGTAATACATCCTTACTTTGAAATACTTTAATGAAATTATACGATGGGAACTATTTTAATAAAATTTTTATTATTCTCGTTTATTATGAAATCGATTTATTTTAGAAAATTATATTAAGATGTTACACAGATCGAGTATAAGAGTTTTTAAACTTACACATAGGATAGGATTTTCTTACAGCGGTGTAAGTGTAAAAACTCTTACACCCAATCTGAGTTTTCCATTTAACTTAAATCTATCGAGTTATAATTTATTATTTCACTGGCCATTATATTTAAGTTAAATGGAAGACTCATATTGGGTGTAAGAGTTTTTAGACTTACGCTGGTATAAGAAGATCTTACCCCATATATATGTATATCTATCTATCTAAATAAATAAATATATATATATATATATATATATATATATATATTAAAAAAGTACTAAATGAGTGATATTTCATAAAATTAAGGACTAAAATAAAGGCTTTCTATATTAAAAACTAAAAAAATCAATACTTATTTTAAGGATGAAAGTGGGGATTTAATCTCTCAACTAGTGATTATATAATAAAATCTATTGCTTATAAAAGTTCATTATGTGATTATCAAGTAAAAGTAATTGCTCATTATGTAGTGTAGATATTTTGTTTATAAGCCAACAAATTTATTAAATTTAAGTACCGGAGTTTCTATCCCCATACAGTACAAGAAGAGATACAAACTTAGAGCTTATTAATATATTTCATCCAAACAGAAAAATTACAAGTGAAGTGATATGTCTAGAGAGCTGATGAATGCTTTCACTAAGGGTGATCTTTGGGACGGTGTAGCTGTAAACATTCAGCAAGTTTATAAAATTTTGAAACCTTTCTGAAACTTATTTAAGAAAATTCGGAGTTAGAATAGAACGATTATTAATGGATGAAATATATATTTATGTTCTCGGTGCTCTTCCAAATAGCTTATGCTCTATGCTCTTGTAATGTTATTATCGAAGGCCTGTGTTGTCTTTATCATGATGACAAAATCATGAGCCACAGATTACGAAACAGGACGCAATAAGTTTATTAAGTGGCAGAAAAAAATAAAATAGGAATCGTTATATAACATTATTTAATATATCTTACTTTTTTACTAATAAAAATATTTTAAAATATTTTAAAATTTTAATTTTATTTATATTATTTTTAGTAAAATTGTTAATATTACAATAATTAAAAAGATTTGAGATTTTATACCGGTTAAACATTTAAATTAGTAAAAAAAATTTTAAAAACTTCATTTTTTATGTGAGTAAATAGTAATAAAAATATTAAGTAAGATTTAATTTTTGTTTAAAATTAATTTAAATTGAATATATTGTATAATGTCACGACCCCTTTTATAAGGAATCAAGAACATTATTTCTACACCACATACTTATTTAAGATAGATAAATAATAAAAAAATATAAGTATAAAATTTACTTCTCATTAAAAAATAAAACAAAGTTTTTTACAACATAATATTACATTTAGTTCGTAATATTCAAAAAACATAAAAATTATACTCGTAGCTCCCTCTACATGAGGTCTCAAAATATAAAGAAAAGGATTTTGATGCAAAATTACTCGACTTCAGCTTCTAATATTTCTCCACTAGCCCCACTGGCCCCTCAGTCTGTGAAGTAGATGCAACACCTGCTACATCTATTCATGTACCATTGTACGATCATTGCAGTATACACATATGCAACGACATGGAAAGAAATGCAAGGGTGAGCTTACAAAAATAATAAAATGAAATCGTATATATAGAGTAAAATATTACTCATACCAACAGCCTTATGCTTTACCAGCCCATCTAATACACAACATAAAAAACGGTTTCCAACTGGTTTTACAGTCTAAATAATCCAGAAGGAAGCAAGCCGGTCCGGGAGCGACCCATTCCGATATCTGGATCCAAACAACACAGTACAACATAGCTCAGCATGCTCTACTGTTACACGTCTACCCACCTAAACGTGTAACTCGGCTCTATAATGATGCAAGACATATATCTCAGCATGATGCAGCACAACTAAAATTATTTCAACAAATCAGCTAAGATAAGTTTATAATAAATTAGCCAAATCTCAGTGTTATTAAATTAGAAAAATAACTTTCGAGTATTAAATCCTTTATATCTCAACTTTTACCAAAGAGATCTAATAAAACTGACTCAAACCTTTCTTTAATAGCATATCAAACCGTTCAAAACATAGTTCATAGACTAAAGTAAGCTCCCCTTGCCTTGTAACAGTGATTTACTTCAGATCTACCAAATATTACTTGTTTTATTGAGACGACCCAGTTATTATTAACAGTTTCATCCTAATTATTATGTTACTATGTTCAACTTAGAGACTCTAATAAATTTTTCCTGTTCAGTAAACATAAATGAAGGCATATATCCCACTCATAATGCACATCTGCATATATATAGAGTTGTTGTTTAATAGTAGATAATATAATACAGACGTCTTACCTTTCCTAGGTTATTCAAGTATTTTACAAACTAAAGGAAAATGAAGACTAGGCGAAAAGATCCTAAGCACTCATAATTTACATATACCCCATTTTTGACTATTTTTGTTTCTTTTCGAGCATATCACTATCTTTTAGTCATCTAATCCATCTAGAGGAGGATCAGCGTGAAGGTCAGGTAAGCTGCTACACAATACATGGGGTAGGGAATCTCAACTCTAACAGGACTCTGCATAATTATGGAACCAATATGAGGGTTGTTAATTGTAGTAATAGTATCACACAACCCGTAAAGATAATAGTTTGATTAGCATTATTATGACTCCACATTCCTGATCCCATACTAAAAGTCATGTTCTGCTTAGGAATAGGAATACTCCCAGCACTCATTCTGCATCCATAACATAGTTAATAGACACAAACAAAGAACGGGTGAGTAAATCATTCATAAATTATTTCATAAGGCAATACTAATTATTAAATAAAGATAACCACTACATAACTTATAAATAAGCATCTCATAATATTTTATTTGTGTTATTTCTTTCCTCCATGGAGTAATTAATTGTCTATTTAATTTTATGGGTTGAAGATTGGGAGTTTTGTACCTGCAATCCAGATAGTGCCATAGGTACAACATCCCAAATAGGGAATCAAGCAATTGTGCTCAAATTCTATTATGGTCACTCATAGTGGCTCACACTCTAACCAATCATGGTATGCTCTAGTGCCTGTCAGGATAGTTTAGCATATTTCCCACTGCCTGCGACACAAATTAGCTAGGTTTGGTCTCTTGCTAGGACTTGGGTACCTTACTATCCCCTATGGTAAAACCAACACTATTTGTCCCTCGCCTGTACCTGGCGTTTTCAACCACTATCCCTATGAATTGTTTCATAATCACAAAATGAATTCTAGCCATTAATTTGCCCATTGGATACACACTATCATAATCATTCATCCCTTAAAACAAGAGAATAATTCATTTTATGGATATGGCTATTTTTGGATTTTTCTAGATTTCATGCATCAATTTGTAAAATTCATAACTAATTCAATACCAATCCAAAAATCATGAAATCACCTAGGTTTTCTTTCTTTAAGTGTTTACTTTTCAACAAAAATATGCACATAAATATTTTTTACACAGAAAGTAACACTTAACTTAGTTTTTTTCTACAGCTCATATGATGCAACTTTTAGAATCCAGTAAATTGTAAAATTTATAATAAATTCAATTCTCTTCCAAAACACGAGGCCAGTGATATTATTCTCAGTATTATATTTATCTCAAAGCAAAAATATTTTCAAATTTTCAAACTATTTACATACGTTAATTTGTGCTTGAATTTAATTATATATTAAATGTTTTATCAATAAAAAGTTTGTTATATTAAATAATGTTATGCTTGAATTTTAGACTTTTATACGGTAAACGAATAACAAGTTTTTGCATGAATTAGCTACGGGCAGTTTCTGATTTTTATATAGATTTTGTCCAATTTTGAATTATTTATAAATCAAAGAATTATTAAAATAAAAATATTATTTTACTAATTTATAACACTATTATACAATATTTTTATTATTATTTACTCACACAAAAAATTAAATTTTATAAATATTTTCTACTAATTTAAACGCTTAACTGGTGCTATATTTCAAATATTTTTAATTATTGAAATATTAATAAATTTACTAAAAATAATATAAATAAAGCAAAAATTTTAAAATAATTTTTTTAATATTTTTACAATAAAAAAGTAAGATATATTAGACAATGCTAATATATATATATATATATATATATATATATAAATAAATAAATGTTTGATTAAGATTACTTGTTTTTTAATAATAAAATAATAATACATTTTGAATATAGTTAACACTGTATATTTTTAATTATTTTTAAATAAATAATTGTTAGTATAAAAAGTTTGTTATATTAAATAATTTTATGTTTAAATTTTAGATTGTCATACGGTAAAAGAATAACAAACTATTGAATCTGTTTGTTAGTTAGTTACGGCAAGGCATTTTATCTTATTTTAATTTTGATATGAATTTCTATTATTTTTGAATTATGTCTATATTAAAGAATTGTTAAAATAAAAATATTATTTTACTAATTTGTATCACTGTTATACAATATATTCAATTTAAATTAATTTTAAACAAAAATTAAATATTACTTAATATTTTTATTACTTTTTTTCTCATAAAAAATGAAGTTTTTAAATATTTTTTTATTAATTTAAATGTTTAACTGGTATAAAATCTCAAATATTTTTAATTATTATAATATTAACAATTTTACCAAAAATAATATAAAGAAAATAAAATTTTAAAATATTTTTTTATATACTTTTATTAGTAAAAAATATGCTATATTCAATAATGTTATATATATAATAAATATATTAGATAATGTTATATATATAATAAATCTTAATCTAAGATTACATTTTTTTTATAATAAAATAACAATGTATATTGAGTACTCAATATGTACATTTTGAATATATTTTGAATATAATTTATTATTTGGTACTGTTTGTAACAATTCTCGTTTTTATATTTATTATTATAGTATTGAATGTTGGTTGTATTTGTAAAGTTATTTGAATTTTAGAGAGTTTAAATGATGTAAGTTACAGAATATCTAGTTGTAGTGAGATATCTCTCACTGTGGCGATAAAGCGTCCAAAATCAAACTTTCTGACATTCTCTCTGTAACAACCTAAATTTTCTTCACTCTATAAATGATTGTTGAATTATATCAACCTCATTTAATAAAATATATGTAAAACATAGAGACTTCAGAATTAAAAAGAAAATAAATATGTAATTTTTTAAAAATAATTTAGACTACCTAGAATAGTTTTATATGAATTATAAGAGGTTTATAAAGATCCAAAAATAAAAAATAAATACAATTGCAAAATTTGACCAAAATTACCAAACTACCCCTAAAAACACTTAGAATGGAGGCTCTTTTTGGACAATCAAATGAATGAGACAAATTCTGAAATTTTTATGGTACATTATTGGACCAAATAAGGTTATGTACATTCAAGAAGCAACCAAAAAATCCAAGTACAAAATTCAAAACAAATTCCTCAAAAATAGCCCACATATGATGTGGAAAATGACCCATTTTGTGCCAAAAACTTACAAAATTTGTAATTTACCCAATCCAATTCAATTTGCATGTTTTCTTGACTTGAAAGTAAAGCCAATTGACCAGTAAATGAAGCATGGGAGAAGCTAGAGAGAAAGAGTCAATAAGAGAAAAGCTTGAGTCTTCTAAACTTTTAAAAAATGATGAAGGATTATTGACTCAAGTCAATACATTATCCCTTGTCAAATTTCTTCATTAAATCATGACCAAACCCTTTTCAAAGAAACTAATAATTGGAGGAATTAAGAGGAAAGAAACTAGACTTATCAAACCAAAGAATTAGAATCAAATTGGATAAGTACAAAGTCATAAAACATGACATCATGACTTGGAAAATTGCTAACCATGCTTTGAAACTTTGGAAGCAATTTGAACGTGGATGGGAAGCTATAAGGAGGCCACCTTGTGAAGCAAAACTGCTTGTCTATGACTCTTCTATTTAGTTGTAAGCCACCCATAACAATTCAGCCAAGACAAAATTTCAGAAAGTCATTCAAAGTAAAGTGCTATTTCACACAAGAATGGAGCAACCATGCAAAGGAGGTAGAGTTTCCATGCTTAACAACTTTTAGCAACCTCCAAACACTTCTATAATCAGTCTCACACTCATCTCTTGAACTCCACCAAGTTGAATCATCCATCAACTTACCATACAAGTCGTAGATAATAAAACCCCCCCAAAATCCACAAAGCAACTAACTTTGTTTATGGAAGCCTTGATCACGTGGAAGAGGAGACCAAAGAAGGTGGAAGATCACTTTCAAGAGGAGAAAGAGTAAGATAAGGAGAGAAAGAGGATTTCCCAAAGATTAAGGCAAGATCAACCAAAAATCAAGTAAGGGGGGAGTACTATTTCATAAATTAAGGGAATACTTTGCTAAATGAATTTTTGAGTCAAAGGGAAGCCTTTAACCCTTTTTATATGATGGAAATTTCGTGGCCTTAGTATACATATGAAAGAAAAATTGATTGGAAAAAGAATTCACAAGAAAACCACTAAAATAGCAAAAACAGGAAGTTTTTGTAGAAAACTGAAATTAAATGTAAAACAATACTTTAATGGAATTTTGTTAATGAATTTTTTTGCTGTGTTATTTTCATGAATTCATGATATATTCATGTGGATTTATGCTTTGGAATTGATTAGATGGACTTTGGGAATTTTCTACGAAATTGCATATTTTCTGTCATGGAATAAATATGGGTTTTCTGTAAAATTTGTTTCTAAGTGTGTATTCTGAAAATTTTCTCTTTGATCTATGTTGTGTGATTTTATTTGAGGATAATTAAGTAAGATATATGATTTTCTCTTTGGTTTGGATTATATTGGAGTTAAAAAGTATTTTTAGGACATTATTAAATATTTTCATATGAAACTTTAATAAGAAATGGACTAAAATTGAAAATTGACTATGAGGAGGACTTATGGAATCTTGAACATATTTGGAACCTCTGGACTATATGAGAAATAAGATGAAAACAAAGATCTAAGAATAAATTTGAAAGATTGAACCTTGACATGATGATGAACTATGATTTTGGACCAAAATATACCTTAAAAGTGCAAGACATTTGACCACATGTGTGGTAGAACCAAGAGAATATTTTAGAACTTGTGGATACATGATTCAAGACCCATAAACTCATTAGAAACGTTCTGAACTATCTAAGAATTACCAAAAAAATTGAGAAAATGACATTTTTGCAATTAACTTAAAGTAAAAGGACTAAAAATGCAAATAATGTAACATATGAGAAAACCTTTGCAAAAATTGTTGTTAGTATTTTTATTTATTCATGTCTATAGTTAAATTTTGAAAATTTTCCCATGAGTTTTGCTTTATTTGGTTTTAAATTGAATTATTTATGATTTTTCTAAGTTTTTGCTACATGAAAATAGTATACTGGGAGCAATGTGCCTTGATTCAATTTCGTTTTAATATCTTTGTGTGGTGTTATTTTATCTCTATTTTTCTATAAAAATAGACTTATTAATGGAAATTTTTCACTAATTTCACTTAATTTTCAATTGAAACAAAATAGATATGAATTTTTTAATATTGTGATGTGTATGAATGATTTCCTGATAACAGCTCACTCTAAACTCTCTTTGTCTTAAATTTCATGCGTAATATTATTTTATTTATATTTTTTTACAAAATTATACTTCATAATAAAAATATTCTCACTAAGTTGGTAGAAATTGAAGTTAAAATTAAATACTTATGATTTTCTCAATATGTTGTTGTATGAGAGTAACGTTTTGTGCATGCTACTGAGAAACCTATTTTAGTTTTAAAACGTATGAGTGGCGTTATTTTATTTTATTTTTTTATGAACATAGAGACTATAAGGGAGATATCCTCACTAGTTTGATTAATTTTGGACTTAAAATAAAATTATTATGAACTTTATATTTAATTGATTCTAAGAAATAAGTTGCTATGAGTAATAGAGAATAATTAGGACTGGTTATGATATATGAAAGTGATTAATTTTTACTTGTATTTTTGTGTAAAACTATATAACCAAAGTGAAATAATTCCACTAGTTTCATGAATTTTGGTGGTGAATTAAATAACTTAAGATTTTTCTAATATGTTGTTGTTAAATTGTGCTATTCTGTGGCATGTACTGAGAAATTAAAGCACGAATTGATGTCTGAGAATATTTTAATTTTGGAAGTATTTTTACATGGAAATAGACATGTTAAGAAGAATAATCTCATTGGTCTCATGTCTTTTGGATGATAATTGAATTTATTATGAATTTTACAATATGTTAGCTGTTTAGTGAAATGATCTAAGAACAACGAGGTAAACTGAGACTTTATTGATTCTTTGGAAGCTTTTGTATTTTTACTGTAAATTTATATTACAATAGACATTTAAAGGAAGAAAACCTTGGTGATTTCATGATATTTGGACTTGTATCAAATTAGTTATGAATTTTACAACTAAGTACATGAAATCTGGAAAATTTTGATTGTTAGCCATGTCCATGTGATTGATTATTCTCTTGAAAGATGTTATACTGTACTTGTTGAATAATTAATGGCTATGATATTATTTGTGTTTATGATTGTGAAAGAGGTTGAATACGTCACAATACAGGCAATTAGCAAATAGTATTGGTCTTACCATAGGGGGTAGAAGAGTGTCCAAGACTTACAGGGGACCAAGTTTAGCTAACTTATGTAGTAGGCAGTGAGAACTTTGCTACCCTATCCTGATAGACACTATAGCATGCCAAGATTGGTTTGAGTGTGGGCTGTTAGTAGTGATCATAAAATGAGAATTGTGCACTTATGTTCTGTCTCCGGTTAAGGGAGAAGATGTACTTATGACACTAGCCAAATTACAGATGCGAAACTCCCAATATCAACTTGAAAATAAAATGTTGGATAATTAATTAATTACTCCATGAAGAATTCACTAACAAAAGACATTGAATGATTGTTGCTTGATGCTTGAATGTTGTTTTGTTCATTTAAGCACAAGTATGGGGATGCTTGAATGTTGTTTCGTTCATTTAAGCATAGATATTGTTGATGTTTGATATCGTTGATGCCTGAATGATGTTTGTTTATTTGAGCATATGTATTGCCTTGTATTATTGTTTATGAATATTTGTAATCACCCCTCTTCTTTGTTTTGTGTCTTGAACAATGTTATGGATGCAGAATAACTCTCCTCCAAGTGGGCTAGAGGAGTAGGGGACGAGATGTCTAGGGAGTAGCTTATATGTGTAGTGAACTATGTTTAAGGGTCACTATGTAGAACTTCATTTCTTTTATGTAATTAATTGAATGGCAAGAAGAAACTTAGAAGGTTTATAACCTATTAAGCACTATAATATTATACCATTGTATGATATTAGTGCTTTTGTGTAAAAGAGTTAGTTGATGCTTTAGACATAATTGAATCTTATATATGTTATAAAAAAAAAACTTGGTATTTCATAAGAAGTATCAGATAATGGAAATTGAACTATTGAGAATAGGAACGTCTCATTTAGTGGTATCAAAGCAGTTCGATTAAATCTGAACTGTGAATCTAAAGATAGGAAGGCCCATGAAGTGGTCTACACTCTGAATCTTGTGAGTTGTTTGATTTTCATGTTAGGAACAGGTTGGTTGTATTGTGGCCACCCAATTGATTTCTTCCTAAATGAAGAGATGAATAACTTGCAGATGGTGAGGTTGAGATTTGGTACCCCTAGTGAAAGAAGTAACATTCACCCTACGGTCTAATGTGGTATAAGACACATTAGAACTGGGGCAATAAGGTGTAAAGTGGTATGGGACGCCTTATGTCTTACCAAAATGTTAAGTCAGTCCTAGGTTTTACCAAGGGATAATTAGAATGTTTAGGAATAAGAAATTTCTTAGCAAGTATTGCTTAGTGGAAATTTTGCTATAATTTGTTGCTAACCCATATTATGATATTGAGCCTGATCAACCCAATATTGTCATTTGGTTGTATAGCAGGAGTTATTGCAGGATGCCTAAGAAATAATTTAGTTACTCTTGATACTATCAAGAAAATGGTGGATGTTAAAACTTAATTAATACAAGAGATGTATAGAGGTAATAATAAGAGTGAAAACCATATCTTGCCTAAAAAAGAAAATAGAATGCAATAATTTCCTTACATTTAAAGGAGGACATAACATTTAGGGAGCTGAGTTACGACTCCCAAAATTAGAAAATAAAGATTCACTTATATGGATTGTGTAGACACACAAAAGGTAAGTGCATCATAAATGAATTTTCTTTAAATGTACTATTTGATTTGAATGCTACCATTCTTTTATTGCTTCAGATTATGTGAAAGACTAGAATTGAAAACCACCTTTCTTGATTATTATATATCTACTTTTACTTCTCAAACTATATATATACTGCTTAAAATTGTTTAAATTATTCTGTGATTATTGACAATAGAGAAATTTTAGTGGACCTAATTCTAGGAACTGGATCTATTTCAATTGCACCTTATAGGATGGCTTAAACAAAGCTAGCTAAATTGAAAAAGTAAATGGAGGAGTTAGGAGGAAAACAATTCATCAAACAATATGTCACTTTGAGGAGCTTTAGTGTTGTTATTAAGAGAAAGGATGGTACTATGAGACTATGGAGAGATTATAGTCAACTAAAAGAAAAAAAAGAGTAACTATTAAGAATAAATAGTGATTGCCTAGAATTAATGATCTTTTAGATCAATTAATTGAGAGGATCAAAAGTATTTTCTAAGATTGACTTTAGATCAGGATACTATCAAATTAAAGTTAAAGTAAAAGATATGTCTTAAATTACTTTAAGAACTAGGTGCTTTTGTATAAAAGAGTTAGTTGATACTTTAAATATAATTAACTCTTATATATGTTATAAACAAAAACTTGGGTATTTCCTAAGAAGTATCAAATAATGGAGATTGAACTATTGGGAATAAGGATGTCTCACTCTCGTTGTAATGAGGAGCTCTCGTTGTAGCTAGAATGACAGACAGTAAAGTGAAATTTTGTCTGATTTTTTCGTTACAGCAAGAGAAGAGCTCCTTGTAGAGAGAATCTCTTGCTATAGCGAGAATATTGCGAGTTAAGGAGTATTTAAGGGTTTTCAACTTAGAAAACTTGGATTATAATCCAAGTTTCGAGCTCTCTCCTGTACTTTCTAATCTCTAACCCTCTCTTCTCAGAAAATCTCCCAAAAACTTCAACTTTCGTGTGAATCCGAGCTTGGGAACTCAACCAATTAACTCCAAGTAAGTTCTTGGAGCTTAGTTTTCTCATTTTTGTTTGTTTTCTAAGTTTCTCCCTTCTCAAAATGCTCTCTTTTGTTATATCTAGAAAAAGTTAGGACCTTTTATGACACCCAGGCGCTAGGCGAGGGTAGGGAGTGATCGTCGGTGCGATGTGGCACAGACAAGGAGCGGTTACCTGGCAGGTTTCTGGCGGTAAGGGGCACATGAATGAATCAAACTTACACCAGAATGAGAGGGATCCATAGGCTGTGTAGGTATAGAACTTTACAATTGAGGATAACTTAAAGAAATTGATTAGGACTACCTATACCAACAAAATGTATTTACTTTTCGGTGGCCTATCACTTAAGAACTCCAAAGTTAAGGTGCTTAACTTGGGAAAATTATAGGATGGGTGACCTTCTGGCAAGCTCCCGGGAAGTGTGTGAGTGAGGATAAAGCATACTGAAAAGTCTTGTGTTGGTTTGTGGGGACAGTTGTCAGTCCTGAATAAGTTGTTGGGGGCTGTTACAATAATGGTATCAGAGCAGGCCTCTCTCCCAATACGGTGTGGTTCGAGAACAAATCAAGCAGAAGCTAGTGGGCATGTGACACCCAAGCGCTAGGTGAGGGCAGACACGTAGTCTATCATAACTAGTTCCCGTCAAGAAAAAAATTGCAGCGCCAATAAATCTATGAGATATTATTTGTAAAATAGCTCTATTGAGTCCTGTATCGCTTATAGAACCAATTCCTATAATTAAGAAACCCATATGAGATACTAAGGAATAAGTTATTCTTTTTTTTTTTTTAAATTACGTTGACCAAGAGATGCTGAAGCTGCATAGATTATTTGAATTGAACCTAATAGCATTAACCAGGGGCAAAATATAGAATGAGCGCGGGATAATAATTTCATATTAATTTGAACCAATCCATATTAATAACTTAGAACAACTTTGTAGGTATCGCTTTGATAGAGAAATCGAAAGGATCCAATTCGAACAAGGTTCAAAAATTTGTTGGAATTAGTAAAATTATTTCGATTAAAAGTGAATTTGCAGGAATCAACCTTCTATTCGTATGATTCTTTCAAAGAAAGAAAAAAATAGTATGTTGCTTCCATTTTTTTTTAATGATTAAAGATTCCTAAAGTAATTTCTAAACCCAATGATTCAAGGAAAAACTAAAAGATATTCAAACAAGTAAATACCATTTTCAAATTGTCTCATCAATTCTATTAGAAAAAAAAAAAAAGATTCTAAAGTGAAAGAAGCACAAACAAGAAAAGGGGGTAAAGACCACTCAATGAATGAAATACATAAAGACTTTGTTTTCCTTTGAGTTATTTGAGAATTATCCAGAGCAGGTCTCTCTCTTAGTACGATGTGGTTCGAGGACGAACCTAGCAGAAGCTGGTGGACATGTGACACCCATGCGCTAAATGAGGGCAGGGAGTGATCACTGGTGCAATGTGACATGGACAAAGAGCGACTACCTTGCAAGCTTCCGGCGGTAAGGGACATATGAATGAATAGAACTTACACCGGAATGAGGGGGATCTAGTAGCTGTGTAGGTATGGAACTATACAATTGAGAATAGCTTAAAGGAATTGATTAGAACTATCTATACCAGCAAAATGCATTTACTTTTTGGTGGCCTATCACTTAAGAAATCCAAAGTTAAGCATGCTTAACTTGGAAAAATTATAGGATGGGTAACCTTTTAGGAAGTTCCTAGGAAGTGTGTGAGTGAAGACAAAGCATACTGAAAAGTCTTGTGTTGGTTTGTGGGGACAGTTGTTAGTCTTGAATAAGTTGACGGGCTGTTACATGGGTTCGTCCCCTAAGAGTTCTAGTTGAAATGATAAACCACATGTTATATCTCATATTATTAGTAATTGGCTCATGAGCAGATGAAAGAGATTGGAGTCCACTTGCATGGTTACTCCAATACATAGTATAGCTATACTATTCAAGTGGTACTTACTAATATCATGAGTTTCTAAATGTTTTGAGTATGTATAATGTGACATTCTAACATCACAAACTCAAGTACAATGAACGTATATCTAAGAACATGGTACCTGATTGTAATGTCACACACACATCTGAATATATTTATATAGGATAGTTAATGTGCATAACCAAATATTGCTTAGTTGCTCATGTAAGAATTTCAAGTGTGCATTATCAGCAATATTCATTTAGTCTTTCACGTAATTAATCCAAGTATAATTTAAAGACTAAGCCGATTGGTTGAACGACATTTGAAATTAACTAATTCATAATACATAGTCACAACATAGTTCATTTAGAGACTAGGGGAAAATAAAAGAGGCCAAAACACATGCCACATCCCAAGGAGAACGTAACTATACATCATTCAAAATATCCAAAAAGTAACTACCAATTCCCATGTCATTCCCCTTAACATCCCTGTCTTGCAAAAAGAAAGGACATTCACACACACACATATACACACACACATATATATAACACTACATCAGTCCAGAGGAGTGTATTCCTCTGAAGGATCAGAGTTTGGTGAGGAGGATAGTGTAGCATCTAGGTCAGAAGGTAGACTAGGCAGGTCTTCATCTACGTCTTCCAACTAACTAGGCGTAGGTGGAGGTACATGGGATAGTGGAGAGGGCACAGGGGGTGAGGGACTACGGTGTGAGGGGCCAGCCTCGTTGATGGGGGAAAGTCTGTGGGTAGAGTAGGTAGACGGGGTCGAACGGTGGACTTAATGACATGGATGTCTATGCACTCAAGCTCCACATGAGGAGGAGAGGATGGTTGAGATAAATGGGCATCAGGGGCCATATCAGGGACATGTACGGGAGTAGGGACATTAGGGCCCATAGGGGCAGGCGCAGTCATAGGAGTAATGAGAGGAAAAGGTATAGAGGTAGCATCCAGAGGTAAGGGAAAAACTATCTCAACGGGCAAGTCCATAATGCAACGAGTCTCCCAACCCGCCTCAGTAAATGATCCAAGAGACATACGAGCAAAACCATGATAAATGGTCTGCTGGGTGGCATCATCATATATCCATACGTTGTCCACTATCGGGAAGATCGTCATCTTGACCATCTCGGATCCCATCTACACGCAATACATACAATGTACCAAACAAGCAAACACACACCACAAAAGAAGAAGACATAGGAGAAAAAGAAAAGGTGAGTCCATAATTTCAAATCAAAGTACATGACATACATGTAAGAGAAATATTATATTAAAAATGATTATACCAAAACGTCAATATTATATTTGAAATAAAAAAAATAAAATTACGAGTATTTATGGAGATGATGCATGATGCAGGTAGATTATGGAGATACTTCTGATTTATAATAATTTCTTATAGTCATGCAATGCATGAGGATCCCATATTCTTCCTTCCCTTCCAACTACCTCCCACTTCAAGGCGATCAGAGGACTCCATTCCAGCACATTTACGTCCTATGACACTTATCAACTTCACACCTCAAGGGTGTCATTCAGGAATGGGCCTACTGCGATCTTGGTAACGGGTGGTTAGGTCGGGTTTGGCAAGGGTTTGCTGACGACATGACCTAGTCACAGTGAGCTACTCTGTGCCATTGGGTCATGCCCCCCTTCACCACCCCCAAGGTTCATCATTGATCGTAACACAAGCGTCCCACAGTGTGCCAAATGTAGCCTTAAATTACCCTTTTCTCTCATGGACATGATGCATGATTATTTTTGAATTCCTTGCTGACTTCTTTTTATTTGTCTGTATAAATATTTTTTTAATCGATACCATTGATACAGTGAACCAGATCTTCACATAAAACCATATGGGCTAAGTTTTCTTTCATTATTCCTACCACTCATTCTGACTTTAAGGTCCCTTTTTAAACCATGGAATTTGTTGTATTCATTCAAAGAGCATTTGTTAGTCATACACGAAATTGGATTAAGTGTTTATTTCCTAATGATTAGTTTGTAGTCCAAAAAAAATTATGCCACATCAAAAACTCGTTACTCTTCAAGGTCCAGCTGCTTTAATTGCTAGAGCCCTTAAAATTTTAATTTTCTGCACTGTGGATACTATTAAACTAAATAATAGATAAGGTGTAATTGCCTACGATTGAATTGTCTACCCAGTCGAGAATTTCACTTCCTTATCTTACCTCGTTCATCATTTTATTTTAATGGACTTTTAATATTTTATTATATACCCATATGTGTATACCTTCACTATGTGATTATCATTGGGCGCTAATGTTCATTGTTATTTTCATTTTATTATTATTATTATATATTTATTTTTAACTTACGTTGCCTACATTCTATTTCAATTCTTTATTATTCTTGTCAACTTCCCCCTCGGTGGCCTATTATAACTAGTTCAAATCCTAGTAATTGTTCCCTTGTCTTACTGCATCTTTACGCTATATAGATATATAGGTTGTTTGACCGTACGCTCCATACTAATAAACACATCCCTTTCTTTATTTGGTTTTATTTCATTCTCTGGGATACTTATTTCCATAGTGCAGGGAAGATGTCTTATGATTATCTAGATTATGTTCTCAGTTTTTTTAATGTCCACGTCAAAATTTACATCTCCCGTCATTATTACTTAAATGAATAAATTGTCCTAAATTTGTAATTGCAAACAAGCACAATTAAAGCATCCATCCATACAATATATATATATATATATATATATATATATATATATATTCTAGTACAGTATAGAGAGATTTCTCACTTGGTCTATATGTATATTCTATTCGTACAGTCACAAATGAAAGTTAAATGAAAAATCCTAATGCACAATTCGAATAAAAAATGTTTCCATCTGTAGTGTCACTAAATCACACAATATCCCTACCTATTCTACTGTTAAATAATCCACGTTATCTTATACTATGACAAATACAACATTCAATGTTTTCCTACCTTTAAAAGTTGAGATTAATAGGGTTGTTCAGATTTAAGTTAGGTTTAGTTATGTTCATTCACTCTTTACCTGCAGGGAAGGTTTACATTTAATGGAGGATCTATGTAATGTTGTCAAGATTTTGGGTCTTTAAATTCTGCCTCACCTTCTTAATGTGTATGAACATCACGGCTGGAGTAACATCTAGCAAACTGCGGAAATAGTTGAGTAGGATACACGTGTGGATTGAAAATAAGAACACCTTCATCATGCCATGCATGAATAAGATGGGACTAAATGTCTCTTGTTGTATGTTTGAGGATTTTATGTATGAATGGGGTTATTTTGACAGTAGTCTAAAACTTCTAACGTGGTGGATGTCTTGAAGAAATGTGGGGTTCTTCTTCCTTTTTTTTTTTTTTTTGTAAAAGAGAAGATATTGTGAAGGTTTTTCACTTAATGTTATTCAACAAGACTTTTGGCACGAATTGGCTTATAATTACATCAAAACATAAGTTGGTAGCAAAAGAAGCAATCAAGGCAAATCAATTTATGAAATCAAAACACGTATGTGTGTATATATATATATATATATATATATATATATATATATATATATATTTTGGGTGTTATATGTAAATAAGAAAATGGAACTTTAAGAGTAATTATTAGTAATAAGAGCATGACATGTGTAACGCCCTAGATTTTGTAATAATATATGTATTCATTGATTTAATTATATAAATGTGTGAATTGATGTTTGAATGTATGATGAGTTGGATGTGAATGTGATTATGAAGATATCTATATAGTGTGGTTGAAATGTGGTGAGGACTTGTGATTGAGCTGGAATTGTTTGAAATATAGGATAAGTGTGTTCTGTAGGGGCATTCTTGTTGTAGCGAGTGGATTCTCGTTATAGCGAGAAGGCCCTGGGCGTAGAGAATGAATATGTGGCATTTTCGCTATAGCAAAAGGCTCCTTGCTGTAGCGAGAAGACAACAGAGAAGGGTGCATTTCTAGGTTGCAACCTTACTGTAGCGAGATTCTGCAGAAATCAAAGTGCAGTTTCATCTGAGATTTTTACTGTAGCAAAAGTGTCGTGACCAGAAGGATATTTAAGGGGTTTAGGGTTTGGGAAGCTCATTTCTCATCCCTCTCTTCAAACTCTCTTAGATTCTCTTGACTCCCAATCCTATTTCACCGTTTAAACTACCTCCAAAGCCATTTGGGTGTAAGACTGAAGGTTGAGGTTGTGTTTGGAGCATTTGGAGGTAAGTTCTATGGATTAGGGTTTTGGGTTTTCATCCCTTTCTTTGATTTTTGAGTTTCTTATAGGGTTTTCCCTATATTTAGGATGAAAGTTCGTGTGGGGAGCACTTTCATTGTAGATTTTGTGTTGGATCTTCAATTCGAGGTAAGGGGGCTCTACCCTATCTCATTTTGTTTTGAATCCATGTATTTGTTATGAGTTACAATGTGATTAAGATAGAATATAGGAATGGGTGTATTTTCATAAAGGACTCTTGATTGATCATGATGAAATGAATATTGGACATGTGTGTGATGAAATAACTTGATTGTGGTAGAGTTTCTATGAAATATAGGTGTTTGAATGTAATGTGATTGAATGTGGGCATACGTGCCATGTGTGAAAGTGAATATCGGGATGTGATTGAAAATGTGGGTAATTGTTTGTGATCGCATGCCATTTGTTGATGATGAACAATATGAAATGGTTGAATATGTGTGGAAATGGCATGTCAATTGTGATTATGGTTGTGGTTGTGTTGAAATGTTGTAAAACTATGAATAGTTCAGCAATACAATGGAGGTATAGAAGATGGAGTGGTAGAAATACCTTGGGAAAAAAAGGGTGGTGGTGACACCAACAGTGAGCGTGGGTGTACCATAGGACACACACTCTCCTCCTGATTCGACCTCTGACTAACACCTTTACCTGGGGTCTCAGTACTGGACACACTGTATCAGTAGAGCAGGGGCTATCTGACAACCATCCATGGTGTAAAACTGAATAAGTTCCTGAGGTTGAGGGCATCAGGAATCTGTGATCACAGTGTCATAGTGAGCGTGGCTACGTGCAGTGAGTGCACGTGTGTGTGGGTTGTTTGTTGGTGCAGTGAGCACACCTGTTTGTGAATTGAAATGGAAAAGTATTATTGTGTTTGTTGATACTGGATTTGGATTGTGTTAGAAATGTGTGGAATGTGTAAGGTGAGTCTTTGTGCTTGTGTGTGATAGTGTAGAGTACTCACCCTTACATTTATTTTTCAGGTGACCAAGATTATCAGCATCGGGCTCAGTGAAGGGATGGATGAAACTGCTATAGGACTTAGAATAATTATTTGAAACTCTAATGTATTTAAACTAGTCCTGTAGCAATCATTTGATATAAATTTGTAACTCATCTTTATTTTGAAATACTTTATTAAACTATGTATCGGGAACCGTCTGAATGAAATTTTTTATTATTCCCATTTTTACAAAATTTATTTATTTGAAAATTAAATTAAGTTGTTACAACATGTATTTTTTATGAACTGTTGTCTATTAGGTGCATAAAGAATCAAGATCCATGCTGTGACTACATGTCACTTTAAAATATATTAAAAGCAAGTTTCTCTATACTCAAGAATGATAGTGGTATACATAAACCAGGTTGAATAATCCTATGTACTCGTGAAAAAAATTTGGTCCAAGATTTTTAATAGCAACTGATATATATTACACGTTAAGTTATTTAAAGTAAATGGATAAGAAGTAGTAGGACTGTTGGTCTCATCGTTACAATCTTTGTAATAATATTTATTAGTTAAAAAATTCAAATTATAATTTTTAAATAATTATTTTTATAAAACATTAAAAATGATAAAAAAAAATGAGTAAGAAAGTAAAATTTAAAACACGAGAATAAAACATTTGCTAGAAGAGTTATTAATATTATATCTTATTGTTTAACGAATACCAAAAAGAAAATTAAATATGATAAATTATTTTATTATATCCTCACCACTAAACAGAAACAGAGTTTAAATTATTTTGTGTCTCAGGTTCCTCTTGTGACTTTATTGCTCTAAGATCTACTTTCTTGAGATAAAGAGGTATCTCGCCGCTCTGTTAGAGTTTCCTTAACCCTGGAGGTTTTTTGATTTCAACCTAGATGTCTTTGTGCTGCTGGTGTGGCTATGGTAGTTTAGCGGAGGGGTTCTCCCCCAGAACCCTATATTCGACTAGATATGAAGGGAAAGATGGATCTTTCTGAAGAGGACCAAAGATCGAAGGAGAACGCAGAGCATGTGTTCAAAAGCAAGAAGATAAGGAGGTTTCAACCGGCTTCCCTAGAGGATCTGGACCCGAGAATGCAAGAAGATGCACCTGAGGAAAATGACATGAATTAGGTGCTATCAAACCCTAATCTCTCTACATATATGTCCTATAAGGACAAAGTACTTGAAGTTAATGACCTAGATCTAGTATTTGGTGATGATGAAATTATTAAACTAGTTATGGAAGATTTTAATATTCCTCTAGACTCTGATGAAATTGTAACAGAAGAGGATAATACTACTAATCTTTTCCCTGAGCTTAAAATTCCATTAGAGGACTATGAGGCACGATGCAATCCGTGGAAATTTACCCTTATAATAAAACTCCTAGGTAAGTATATTAGTTTTAACTTTTTGAGTCAAAAAATTAATAATTTGTGGGGAAAGAATGGTCATCTTAAAATATTGGACCTAAATACTAATTTTTTTCTGGTTAAATTTGAGAATTTAGAAGATTACAAACATGCCCTTTTTGAAGGGCCTTGGCTTATAATGGATCATTATCTTTTAGTCCAAAGATTGAGGCCTTTGTTTAGGCCAAAAGATCATAACCTTAGGAAATTGGCAGTCTGGGTGCGTATTCCAAATCTACCCCTAGAGCTATACAATGAGAAGTTTTTGTGGCAGATAGGTACCTGCGTAGGATCTATGCTGAAAATTGATTCCTATACTTCTTTACTAGCTAGAGGTCGCTTTGCCACAATTTGTGTTGAAATAGACAATAATAAGAAGCTTATTCCTTCCTTTAAGGCCCTTGGGCAGGTTTTTAGAATAGAGTATGAGGGTCTATATCTTATCTATTTTAATTGTGGAAAATACAGGCATAAATTGGATTCTTGTACTGATATTTCTAAATCCTCCTCAGTTAGGGTAGTTATTGAAAATATACATAACCCATCTGAGATGTCTAAGGATAAGGTGTCTGCTATTCTTGAGGCCACTCTGAGAAAGTTTAAAGGAATCCTAACCAGTTATATCTAGTAAGGAGCATAGTCAGTTTAGTCCTTGGATGTTGGCAAAAAAAACCTTTTAGGAAAAATCCAGTTCAGTCTAGAGGTTGAGGGGGGTCTACTCCTAAGGGTAAGGGTAAAGAGTCATCCTTTGGGTCTAGATTTGGGGTACCTCAAAATTCAGATAGAGTTGAGTCAGGAGTCCTATCCTATTCAAAAAAATTCTTTTGTGAGTAAGGACAAAACTGAATTGGAAGTTTCACACCACACTAAGGGATCTAAACCTAGGTCTGCAGGTACTACCCTTAATGATCCTCCTAATAATAAGTTCTTCACAAATTCAACTAAGTCCATATCCAAGTCTAAATTTGAACATCATAGTGACATAGAGAGTGCTACTAATCAAGCTGAGAAACAAGATATGTTTGAAGTCGATATTGAGATCAGAGACCCAGCTAGGGATAGAAACAATGAAATCCTTCTTCTTATGAGTAAAATGTAGAAAGATATTAACGACAATCCTTCCTAAAATTGTTCTATCCAGGGTTTATTAGGTATAAACCCTAATAATGATTGGTCTCTGCAATGACCTTTTTAGTAGTACTAAAACTCTGATACCAACTTTTATTTCATAGTAGTTCAGAAAATACCAAAATCTGGTAAATTTTTTTTTGCTTCATACAAATATAAGTATAGGTTCCCTTTTTCTAGAAAGAGAGAGTTAATATGCATATATGAATTACATTCAACACATTTTTACTCCATAGATGAATTATAATCTCATAACTGATAGTATAGTAGAGTAAAATAAATCATAATACCATGATCTGAAAGTGCCTTCATATATTATAATCATCAGTTGATCCAACAAGAAAATTATTCATAGTTTAAAATAAGATAACATTATCCAAATACTTTCTGATGCAATCAAAAATTCCTTTTCCTTTTTTATTCTTTCTTTTTTAGTTTAATGTAAGGTAAAGGTTCTGACGAAGAAAGAAAAAAACAAGAGGGATCTCTATTAGGAATGAGATTTTGTTTGTTATTTTTATTCCCTTTCACACATAAGATGAATGGATGTCTTTTTTATTGGATTTGTATCCATCGAGACTGATGGGGCTCGAACCCACAGCTTCTGCCATGACAGGGCGGTGCTCTAACCAATTGAACTACAATCCCAGGAAAAAAAGCAACATAACATAACTAGACTCCCTAAGAGCAGTTCCCCTAATACATAGTCGAATGAAAGCAACAGTTGTAAGGGGAGTAATTCGTAATAG
This sequence comes from Abrus precatorius, assembly GCF_003935025.1. Taxonomy (NCBI): domain Eukaryota; kingdom Viridiplantae; phylum Streptophyta; class Magnoliopsida; order Fabales; family Fabaceae; genus Abrus; species Abrus precatorius. Next base: position 15,283,818 of record NW_020874439.1, read on the forward strand.
GATCAGACCGCTCAGAAGAAGTAGGTGAAGAAGAACTAGAAGCAACAACAGCAGTAGCAGAATCTTTACCGCTCTCCTCAATCCATCCAGTAGTGCGAGGAGATGAACGAGTGATAGATATCTTCCTCAGAAGGTGGTATCCATACCTTCACCTTGTTCTTGTCCCTCTATATAGATAAAAGAGAAGAACGACACAATACAACGTAATTCAAAGGGGTGAGTTCTCCACACACAAACAATAATCAAATAGCCATACCCTAAGGAAGGCGACGTCACAATCACAAGCACTTTCAACAATCAGAATTCACCATCATCAAGTATTCAGTAGTAGATTAGAATAATAAGCAATAGTCATATTCATTACCAATTTCACGGTCAATCAATCCTTCCTAGTAGTAATGCATATGATGCATGAATGCAGGTTTCAACCTCACTCATTGTCGTCTCTCATAAAGTCTCATAAATAGATAGATAGAGTCAAATTGTAAGGCGATCGGAGGACTCCATTCCCTGCATTTAGATTGGCACAGTAGAATAGAATATAAGTAGCATTTAGCTTTAGTAGAACACCACTGGTGTTTGGCCCAAGATGGGTCTCTTCGGGAATGGACCTCAACGACCATAGAATGTGCGGTCCTTGTCAGGTTTGGCTAAGGTTTGTAGTGGGTCACGACCTGGCCACAGGGGTGCTTCACTGTTGCCACTTAGGTCGACTGTTCCCCCTTTTGCCACCCCTAGTAGATCTACTCGGGATCGAACCTACAACACCTCCAAGCTGTGCCGCAGTAATGCCTCCAAGTCGTTCAAAAAATAGTATGATGCATGAAATAGTATTTTTCAGTTTTCTTTTATAGTTTTCTCATTTCATGTAGCCACTTTGAGGCTAAGGCACAATATAATAGAAGTCATCACAAGGCTTAGTAGCATGGATAGGTTCCATGAGTTTCACTGAGTAGCATGGATAGATTCCATGAGTTTCATGTAGTAGCATGGATAGATTCCATGAGTTTCATTTAGTAGCATAGATAAATAGATTCCATGAGTTTTCATAGCAATTTCAATGAGTTCATAGTAGTTCAAAGTAATATAGTTTCAGGAACTCATAGCTTAGAATAGATCTTTCATCATAGATTCATAGTTTCATAAATTCATACTCATGGACATTTTAGTGCAGTATTTAGACGTTTAGATCATGGCTTAGTCAAATCATATAGTTCATCATTCCTCCAAGCAATCCATCCTCTCATTAGTCATATCCTCATTTTCAGTTCATTCTATTCCTTTCATATTTACAAGTCTAATCCTTTTAATTTAGTCCAACCTCATCATTCAATCCATATAATTCTGCCATCCAAATTCATCCTAATTATTCTATCCATTTTCATCAACCTCTTGCACCTTCTAAACCATCAAATAATCAAAGTAAATTCTAACTCACTTGATTCTTTCCTCTCGATTTTTCTTTCTCCACTAGGGAATTTTAATCAAACTTAAACTCCTTCTAAACCATCAATTAGTCAAATTGATTCACAAACACTCAAGGTTATTATTTCTCAATTTTTCACTCTTCATTAGAGATTTCAATCAATCTTAGGCTCCGTTTAAACCATCAAATAGTTGAATAAATTTTCAAGCACAAAAAGTTCTTTTCTCTCAGTTTTTCTCTCTTTTCCTCATAGAACACTTGCTGATTTTTCATTCCTCATACTCAATTACTCATAATATAGCTAGATCATAGAATTTCCATCAAGTCCATACATAGTCATCGTCTATTTCATTCAAACAGCCCTCAAGGGCACTAGATCATCAAGATCATAGAGTTTTAGAATCAATTTTGCTGCACATTAGTATAGATCATCAAATCTTTCATAGTGGAATGCGAATGATGCATGTGATGCTAGTAAGATAGTAGTTTCAAGGCATAGTTATAGCAAATAGCAAGTAACTTAGATTTTCAGCCATGCATCACATCATGCTTCTTCACAGGTCTCTAAGAGCAATTACCAAGGATGAATAGTATTCAATTTCACATCATTCACATTTTTCCAGCATATTCACACAAGTAACTTTCATCAATTTCTAACACCATGGCAAGGTAAAATCAAGTCACTCATTCATCCTCATCCAAGTCAATCATCCAAGTTTGCAAGCAACAATTATCTATTCACACAAGTATAGCCCATCACAGTTCAATCAAATTCAGTCAAGGTGAAATACTTTCATTTCCATTTTAGCTTCCCCACACAAAACAAAGCATGCAAGGTAAATTCAAATTTGGACATGCTTTCAAAATAGTTAAAATCGAGATAAGTCAAGTGAAATATGCACATCACTTCATATAATTTCTTTTCATAACTTCCATAAGATTTTTCAAGTATTTCAAAGCATCAAAGTGTGGAAATAGTAGCCATTTTTCGCAAGACTCAAATCTGTCCAACACTAAAGTTTGCTTTTCATTCAAACTCGAGACATGCAAAATAGAAGAAAACCACATGCAAGTTCATAGCTTCATCATCCAAGGGAAGAACATCATTTCCAAGAAGGGTTCATGCTTAGAAAAGATGAAATTGAGGCACACACAAGGGTGTTTTAGCACTCAAATACTTAATCTTTCGAGATCCAAAATGCAAACTTATTTCAAGAAGGAAATCAAGCTTGGAAGGACGAAATCTGAACCATGCAAGGGTAGGAACTTAACATGCAATAAATTATTTTATCATTCAAGTGCAAGGCTTTTGATTGAAATGAAGATCGAGGTTGGAAGATGGAAAACTGAAACATTCAAAGCTTAGAATTAACATGCAAGTGAAGAAATACAACATGCAAGCTCACAGTTTCATGGCTTCAAAGGTGGATTGTTGATTGGATACAAAAATCAAGAGAGGCAAGAACAAATCCGTGACATACACAAAGGAAAATCAACATGCAATTATAAAAAATTCAAGCTTCCAAAGAGATTACTTCATCTAAGCACAAAACTGAGAACTTAGAGGCAATAAAAGTGAAGTACAAGATGGAAAACTCAACATGCAAAGAGTAATTTCAACTTGCCCAAGATTATTGAAGGTAAAAACATAATCTTTTCAAGAGTTTATCAAAAGTGCAGCCAAGGGAAAGCAATTTAAGAACAAGTAAGTGAGAACTCCTCCTTGCCTTTGAGTTTTTGAGCGTGAAATGGAAGTGAAGAGCGCTGGAAGTGGTAGATCTCCAAGGAATGCTTGCTGGACCGAGAAAAATAGCACCAAAGGGCTCGAGATCTTCCTCCAAAGCAAGCTCCTTCAACACGAAAACTTGAAGAAAAGATGGAGAAATTTGTTAGTGAGGAAATGGTAAGGTGTTTACAAGGTTTAGATGAAACGATGATGGAGTTTTGTGGGCTGAAACCTTTCAGTTTCTTTGAGAGAAGTTGAGAGGATGAAAGGTTTTGAGAGAGTGATTAGTTAAGGAGCAAAAGTGAGAGAGAATGAGCAGGGAGGGTCTCAGTTTCTTGGTTTCCAAAATGAGCAAATAGAAAAGGTGAACCAATTTATATGAAGGTCAATGTTTCAATTGCCAAGTGTAATTGGTCATCCATGGTTTGGCTTATTTGGACAAGGGTTCCAAGTTCAAAACTACTCATGGCTCAAATGAAATAAAAAGGAAGTGAAAAGAGTAAAATTATGTAAGAAAAGGTGGTCACAGATTTTCAAATTGGAATAATAAATTTTAGGGAAACTTGCAAGTAAAGCTTGCACATTTTTAGCAAGCAAAGTGAGTGGAATAGCTTAGGGCTGCATGCACACAGTTGGCTGCATTCACAAAATTTGCACAAAATTCCAAAGGGAAGATTTTGGGCAGCATTGCATGAATTTTGATTGGCTAGAATGGAATGTGACATGACTAGGTTGACATGTGGACGAGACATTTGATATGGTACTAATTTCAAGAAAGACAATTAATTAAGGTAATTATTGTGTCGGCATTTTGAAAGATAAGACAAGAATGTTCCAAAATGATTATGTCTGCAAATCGGGAGACAAGAATCTCTTGCACGTAATTCTAGTGGCTGGTATTGAATTTTGAAAGATTCGAGTAATTATGATATTTTTAATTTAGGGGACAAGAATATTTTGCATGAAAATCTAGTGGTCGATACTAGATTTGTAAAGATTTGGAGTAATCATGGTGTTTGCAATTTAGGGACAATAGTGGCTTGCATGAAAATCTAGTGGCCGATACTAGATTTGTAAAGATTTAGAGTAATGATTACAGGACTAAGTAATGATTACAAAATCTTTTGCAATAATTATAAAATCTTTTGAAATAAATATAAAATTCTTTTGAAATAATTATAGAATATTTTGTAATGATTATAAAATCTATGTAATGATTACAAAATCTTTTTGCAGTGATTATAAAATCTTTTGAAATAAATATAAAATCTTTTGAAATGATTATAGAATATTTTGTAATGATTACAAAATCTATGAAATGATTAGGAAATCTCACATTTTTTTAGACAGATAATTATGATTTTTCAATAATTTAAATAAGACAAAATGTGGCTTTTTGAACAAGATTCTCAGGGGTATTTTTAGGCACTACAGCTGAAAATAATCAGGACAATTCTTGGATGATATCGAAGCCAAGTGTATTGCATGCAGTTACTCTAAAATGTAGAACTTAGAGATCAAGTCACTATTCTCCTTAGTGGATAAAATAGAAAATTCAGCATCTAGCTAATTATTCCGATACTAGCAAACCATAATTAGCAACCAAACTAGATCTAAGAGCCACTAGCTTAGTTGACGAATTTTGGGGTGTTACAGTCTCTATACAACAAACCTGAAAAACCTCCAGATAGGGAGGTTACTACGGATATGGATTTAGCTTGCAATTTAGGTACATGGGCCAAAGATTACCTTGTTGCCCCATTCGTCCTAGAATATGGGAACTTTAATGCTTAGCATCAATCAGATGCTTCCTAAATCTCCCTATCCTTATGAATAGTTTTTTTTTTTTTTTGAGACTGTAGAGGGACTGGTGACACGACCTTTTATAATATTATCAATGATCTAATTGAGATTTATAACCTAGATTTTATGACTTTATTTGAACCTAGGGTCAGTCTTGATAAGGCTAATAGTATTATCAACAAAATTAAATTTGATGGTAACACTAAAGTAGTGCCCTTTCTCTGGAGGGATTTAGTGTTTTTGAAACACTTCTAAGATTAAGGCTTGTATCTTATCTAAATCTAAATATACTATTCACATGAAAATTAGGTATAATGGCCATCCTGACTGGATTCTATCCTCTATATATGTTAGCCCTCAGGAAAGAATTAGAATGGATTGTTGGAATGAGTTGATTAACTTTAGTCATACAATTACAAGTCCTTGGTGTGTTGTAGGGATTTTAATTCTGTGCTCTATGATAAGGAGAAGTTTGGTAGGGATCCTGTTAACACCTATCTTATTTACAATTTTGCTGATTGTCTTAATAATTGTGGTCTTCAAGACTTAGGGTTTAAAGGAACCCTTTTTACTTAGCAGAGAGGTAACCTTAAAGAGAGAATAGACAGAGTAGTGGCTAATGAGGACTAGCGCCTTCTTTTCTAGAATAGTACAGTCATTCAAATCCCTGTCCCTAAGTTTGACCATGTAGGTCTTCTGCTTAGAAAATGTCTTATGGATAGGGTATCTCTTGTTAAAAAGTTTTCAAATTTTTAGCTCCTTGGGTCTCTCACCCTGACTTTCCTCACCTAGTTAAATCCTCTTGGTCCATTTCTAGCTCTTAGACTAACAATATTCAGAGGTTTACAATAACATATTTGATTGAAATACATCCACTTTTGGAAATATTTTCTATAGGAAGAAAAGAATTTATAGCAGAATAAAAGGGGTTTCGAAGAAGCTGGCCCTCGATAGTAATCCTTATCTCTCTAATCTTGTTAAATTCCTTTGGGAAGAATATAATCAAATTCTGGACTATGAAGAGTCTTATTGATTCCATCATTATAGATCTAGATGGATTAAGTTAGGGGATAGGAATGCTAGTTTTTTTTCCCATAAAGCTGCTATTTTTCATAGAAATAAAAATGCCATAATTCTCCTTAAGGATGATGCCGATAAATAGGAATATAATCTTTCTAAGCTTCAACTTATAGCCTTGAACTATTTTAAAGATATTTACCATGACCCTGCTCCTCTAAATTTTCACTTAAGAACCCAGTCTTATTTCCCTCCCTTTAGAGACTCTAACATTCAGAGATTCTCTGTTGTCCCTTCCATGGAAGAGGTTAAGGCCTCTCTATTTAGTATAGGGAATTTTAAATCCCCTAGCCTTGATGGATTCCATGCCATATTTTTTAGGAATCAATGGATTTCCTTTTCTCCTGTTATTGTAGAATTTCTGTTGTTAACCATATTGTAATTACCCTCATTCCTAAAATAAAGAGCCTTGAGGTTATTAAAAATTTTAGGCCAATCTCTTTATGCAATGTTAGTTATAAAATTATTACAAAACTCCTTGCCAATAGACTTAGGGATACTCTTCCTCATTTAATATCAGCCAACCAATCTAGTTTTATTCTTGGGAGACAGGGCATTGATAATGTCCTTATCTTACAAGAATTGGTCCATTCTTTTCACAATATTAAATGAGGGACTAACTATATGATTATTAAACTTGATCTTGAAAAAACCTATGATAGGCTTAGATGGAATTTCATTCAGGATACCCTTCAAAATATTACCCTAAACCCAAATATGGTCAATCTGATCCATCACTGTTTGTCCTCCTCTACTATGTCTATCAATTGGAATAATAATTTTTCTGCTCCTTTTGTCCCTTCTAGAGACCTTCGTCAGGGTGATCCATTATCTCCCTATTTATTTGTTCTCTTATAGAGAGACTCGCCCATCTCATTGGGGAAAAGTTAATAATGAAGACTGGGCTCCATTTTCCTTTGGGACTCAAGGGCCTAAAATTTCTCACTTGTTATTTGCTGATGATCTAATTCTAGTTGCGAAAGCTACTTCCTATCAGACTAATATCATTTTAGAGGTTTTATCTAAGTTTTGTTCTACTTTTGGCCTAAAATTTAATAAGGAAAAGTCTTCCTTTTTCTTCTCTAAGCATATAGACGCCTCCACTGGTAAGGTTATTAGTGATTCCCTAGCCATTAAACCTATCAGCTAACTTGGTAATTATCTAGGGGTTCCTATTCTGCACTAGAAACCTACTAGAATCCATCTTTCTTTTATCCTGGATAGGATTAGGAAAAAATTGGCCCTTTGGAAAATGAACTCCCTTTCTCTTGCTGGTAGAGTTACTCTAGTCCAAGCCTACCTTATGAGTATACTTACCTATGTTATGCAATCCTTGATAATTCCCTCCTCCATTTGTAATGAGTTTCATAGTCTTTGTAGGAAGTTCATTTGGGATTCTTTGGGAAAGAGGAAATATCATCTCATTGGCTGGAATCACATATGTAAGCCTAAAAATGAGGGAGGTCTAGGGTTCAAAGATCTTAGCTTGCTTAACATGGCTTATATGATGAAATTATGTTGGAGGATAGTCACCTCTCCTTCTGACTTATGGGTTCAAGCTCTTTGCCATAAATATAATTTCAGTCCTAGGCAGAATTTTAGTGTTAAGAAAGTCTCTAAACAATCCTATTTGTGGAAAACTCTAATGAGTATTTGGCCTAAATTTTCACAAGGTCTTGGTTGGTGTGTTAGGGATGGAATGTACATTAAATTCTAGACTGATAAATGGATCCAGTGTATTGATAGATTGATTGATCATGCTGTTATTCCCAGCTCTGAGCTGGATCTGGAATATCCTGTAGCTTTGTTTTTTTACCATGATAGTTGGGACTGGAATAAAATATATTCCCTCCTTCTTGCTTCTATAGGTAAGTCCATTGCCTCAATTAATCCCCCGTCTAGTTTTGTTGGGCCCTATTCTGCCTTTTGGAGTATGTCTAATAATGGAATTTTTTTCTCTTAAGATGACATATTCTTTGCTAGATAGTGTAGATATCATCCCCCCTATTAGGTCTGATTTGTTTTAAATAATTTGGAAATGGAAAGGTCCCCCTAAAATTACTTTTATTTTTTGGAAACTTGCTCATGGTAAATTACTTACTAATGAAGAGAGATTTTTTATAGGTATGTCTGAGTCATCTACTTGTCCTAGGTGTGAGGATGGACCTAAAACTATTATGCATGTGTTAAGGGATTATTTTTTTGCTAAAAAGGTTTGAGATAAATTTATTTTCCCCAACCAATGAGCCTCTTTCTTCAGCTCTAGGATTTTTAACTAGCTTTTGTCTAACCTCTTTGTTTCTCATTGGTCTATTATTTTTGGTTGTGTTATTTGGAATATTTCGAATGATAGGAATCATTTTATCTTCCAAAATCATTTTTCTCCGCCTGGTAGTGTTGCTCAAAAGTCTTTATATGATGCTCAGTATTTCTTTTTGTCAGATTCTATTCCTTTCTCCAACTTAATATCTGATCATGGGATGATTAAATGGATCCCTTCCCCTACTAATCATCTTAAGTTGAATGTAGATAGGGCAGTGTCCAAGTCTAAAGGGGTGGCAGCCTATGGATTAAGAGTGATTCTAAAGAAGCCATTGCTTTTGTGTTGAATGTCCAGCCCCTTCTCACTCTCTTTTTTCTTTACTTTGTAGTATTAGTAATGCTTTGAAATCCATTAGATTTGTTAGATTCACTTATATTTGTAGAAAAGTGAACCAGCAAACCAGTGTGCAAATGCTTTTGTAATGAATCAAATTAGATTTAGGGACTTAATTGTAATTCATGGATTCTTTTAGCCTTAGTTGCAAATTCTGTTAAGTTTGTTTGGCTGCCAAGCTGTTAGGCTATTAGTGGCGCCAATAATCTGTTAGGTTATGTAGAGCATTAATTGGTTATAAAAACTAACACCTTGTAATCTCAATCAATCAATCAATAATCAAATTCAATCTTTGTTTCCTTTCTTCTCTTCCGAATTTAGAGAGATTGAGAGTGAGTGTTCAGGAATTGCAGAAACATTCCTAACAGTGGTATCAGAAAGCTTGGCGACGCAACCATGGTGAGCAACAAGGAATTGGAGACGAGGGTCGATTCTTTCGAACAAATTTTCCAAAATTCCCAAGAAACCACGCAGAAGACGCTAGAATCTTTAGCAAAAATAATTGAAAATCTCGCTACGAAGGTCGAAGCTCTTTCCACCGGCACGAATGGAGTTTCGATTGGCAACGACAAAAGCAAAACTCCGAAGAACAACGTCAACTCTGTTCTCGACAGAACCCAGATTCAATTTCCTTCGTTCGATGGAACCAATTACAGGGATTGGAGGGCGAAAGCTGAACAATTTTTCGAGCTTGAAAGAACCCCAATTGAGCAGAGAGGAAAACTGTTGTTGCTATCAATTGAGGGCAAAGCATTCGTATGGCAACGTCATTATCTGAAGCACCCTGATTTTGCGAATAAATCTTGGTCCGAAATCTTGAAGGATGCTGGAACTCGATTCGATGATGGTGGTTACGATGACCCAATCGCCGAAATTGCAAGATTACGGCAACAAGATTCGTTGATACAATACCTTGAGAAATTTGATAACCTCCTGGCTCGTGTGTCAATCACTGAGTCTATGGCGCTGAGTTTCTTCTTAGCTGGGTTAGAACTACAGCTAGAGAAGTCTGTACGCTTGCACAATCCACAATCCATGCACGAAGCTACAAGACTAGCCAAATTGCAAGATGAAATCCTAAAGGAGTTTGAAATGAAGATGATGATGGAAAGATCCAGTGTAGCTAATCAACATAGTTATTCAAGAACATGGTCCAACACATCTCGTAACTTCAGGAATCAACCTATCACCAATCTTCAACAACAACACACTCACAATTCTTCTGTTTCATTACCTGTTCAAGAATCAAAGGCGAGTCCTATATCCCCGATAACTCGGAAAGATGCTAGTGAACGTATATCTAAGGGATTGTGTAGATTTTGTGGTGAGAAATGGGAAAGGAACCATAGATTGAAATGTAAAGTCTGGGGTAAATTAACTGCTATTTTTTGTGAACAAGAAGAACATGATATGGATGAAGAAGGTGGCAATGCTTCTGAAGATGAGGAATTAGCATTGAATAATAGTAGACTATTAAGCACTGATGCAAATGTGCAAATCTCCCTACATGCATTGAAAGGTATTGCTGGTGGTAGCACTTTACAGTTGCAAGGTTTAATCAAAAAGCAACCTGTCCCATTCTTGATGGACACAGGAAGCACACATAACTTCATATCTGCAAAATGGGTCAAGCTTCTAGGTTTGAAGACGCAACCTATCAGAGAATTCCTTGTTATGATTGCTAGTGACCAATCTATTACGATCACAAGAAAATGTGATATGTTGGACTGGAAATTTGGTCAGCATTGTTTCACAACAGACTTTCTTGTATTACCTGGATCTTTATTTGGAGTAATTCTAGGAATGCAGTGGTTCAAAGTACTGGGCGAGATCAGCTAGAACTGTGATAAATTGACAATGAAATTCATGCATCAAGGAAAGGAAGTGGTGTTGAAAGGAGAACAGCAGCAATGTGCCTTGATCGATGGGGCTGGAAATCTACGAGCAATCACTATGCAAGCTATGATCTTCTCTATGAATGGATCTATCTGTTTTCAAATTTCCATGGATCCAGATGAAGCGAGCTTGACTGAACAGCAGCAAACCGAGCTAGAAGATCTCTTACAGGACTTTACAAACTTGTTTGTGGAGCCTACATCATTACCTCCTAGCAGAAGGTATGATCATCAGATCACCTTGACTGATGAGAAACCTATCTGTCTAAAACCTTACCATTATCCACATACTCAAAAGGAAGAAATCGAAAGACAAGTTCAGGCTATGTTAAAGACAGGATTCATAAGGGAAAGTGGTAGTTCGTTCTCTTCTCCATTGGTTCTGGTTAAGAAAAAGGATGGAAGTTGGAGGTGCTGCACAGATTTCAGGAGGTTAAATGCTGTAACTGTAAAGAATAAGTTCCCTATTCCACTCATAGAGGACTTATTAGACGAATTGAAAGAAGCTGCTTACTTTTCCAAGTTAGACCTGAAAAGTGGTTATAATCAAGTGAGAATGCATGAGAGGGACATCCACAAGACAACATTTAGAACACACAGCGGCCATTATGAGTGGGTAGTTCTCCCATTCGGGTTGAGCAATGCTCCTGCTACATTTCAGAATTTAATGAATGACATTTTCAGAAAGCACTTAAGAAAGTTTATCCTTGTGTTTTTTGATGATATCTTAGTCTATACTAAGACTTGGGAGGAGCACAAAGCATGTTTAAGAGAAGCACTTCAGATTTTGGAGGAGAACTGTTTGGTACTGAATTATAAGAAGTGCAGCTTTGGCAAAAAGAAAGTGGAATACCTTGGACATGTGATCACTGTTGATGGAGTAGCACCGACTGCAGGAAAGATTGAAGCGGTACAGCAATGGCCTACACCTAAAAATGTGAAAGAACTTAGGGGATTTCTAGGACTTTCTGGTTACTACAGAAGGTTCATTAGAAATTATGGATGCTTGGCTGCCCCCCTGACCTCACTTCTTCAAAAGGACCAGCGTACAACTGGAATCAACAAGCAGAAGAAGCATTCTCGGCTATCAAAACGGCCTTGATCACGGCTCCTGTCTTATCATTGCCAGATTTCACTAAACCATTCACTGTGGAAACAGATGCCTCAGCAACAGGAATTGGTGCAGTTCTGATGCAACAAAGCCATCCTATAGCATTCATTAGTAAGGTAATGGGACAAAAATTCCAATTGCTTTCAGCTTACGAAAAGGAGTTCTATGCAATCCTGTTTGCAATAAAAAAGTGGCAGCATTATTTCTTAGGCCAGCACTTTATCATCAAAACAGATTAGAAAGCACTGAAGCATATTATTGAACAGCCTCCAACTACACTGATGCAAAATTGGGGCCTAGAGAAGCTAATGGGGCTTGACTTCAGCATTGAATACAAAAAAGGGAAGGAGAATATAGTTGCTGATGCACTTTCCAGGAAGCCTAATACCAATCAGCTAATGGTGATGTTACAAGCAGCTTCAGAACTAACAGAAGAAGTAAAGCAATCTTGGGAGGCAGATATGAAGTTAAGAAAACTCATAGACAAGATCAGAATAACTCAAGTCCCTTATAAACACTATAGCTTCAACAATCAGCTGCTGAAGAGGAAAGGAAAATTAGTAGTGGGTGACAACAAAGATCTGAGAAATAAATTGATGAAGTACTTTCATGATTCTCCTGTAGGAGGACATTCTGGTATGGACCAAACATACAAAAGAATCAAAGAGCAATTCTACTGGAAAGGTCTGCAGAAAACAGTGAAAAGATGGGTACAGGAGTGCCAAACATGTCAAAGATTCAAAACCTTTCCTCAACTGTCCTCAGGCAAACTCCAACCTCTTCCAATTCCAGAAGGAGCTTGGCAATCAATATCCATGGACTTCATTACAGGTCTTCCTAAGTCCAATGGAATGACAGTCATATTAGTGATAATTGATAGATACACGAAATATGCCCACTTCATACCTCTTAAACATCCATTTGGCGCTGCAAAAGTTGCAGAAGTGTTCATCGATACAGTTGTGAAACTACATTGCTGGCCAACTGAAATCATATCTGACAGGGACCCTTTGTTCCTTAGTACATTTTGGTCTGAATTGATGAAGAGACATGGTGTACAGCTGCTTAAGTCCACAGCCTTCCATCCACAAACAGATGGGCAATCTGAGGCCTTGAACAAAGCATTGGAGGGTTATCTAAGATGCATGACGGGAGATGTACCTAAACAGTGGAGTAGATATTTGTCTATGGCTGAAATGTGGTACAATACAAAGTTCCATTCAGCAATACAAATGACTCCATTCGAGGCTCTATATGGATACAAACCATCCATTCCATGTCCTATACAACAAGGTGAATCAATGGTGGAGGCAGTAGATTACACAATAAAGACAAGGGAACAACTTTCAAGACTTCTGCATGATAACCTGACCAAGGCTCAAAATAGGATGAAGATGTATGCTGACATGAAGAGAGTTGATAAGGAATATCAAGTAGGAGACTCAGTTTATTTGAAGATCCAGCCTTATAAGCAGCACTCTTTGGCTAGTTCTTCTTTTCATAAACTAGCAGCAAGATATTATGGACCTTATAAAATAATAGAGAGAGTGGGCAAGGTTGCCTATAGATTACAACTACCAGCAGGGACCAAGATTCATGATGTATTTCATATCTCCTTGCTGAAGAAACACCATGGAGATCATCCTGTATATGCAGCTTTGCCTTTATTGACAGAGAATGGAGAGCCTCCAATGCAGCCCTTAGCAGTATTGGATAGAAGGATGAAGCAGAAAAACAACAGAGCAATAACTGAAATATTGGTGCAATGGCAAGATACAAACCCTGAGGATGCAACTTGGCATGACTTACAAAGCATGAGGACTCAGTACCCTGAGTTTAATTGGTTTCAGAACTGATATAGACCTTGAGGACAAGGTCGTGTTTCATGGGAGGAAAATTGTAATGAATCAAATTAGATTTAGGGACTTAATTGTAATTCATGGATTCTTTTAGCCTTAGTTGCAAATTCTGTTAAGTTTGTTTGGCTACCAAGCTGTTAGGCTGTTAGTGGCGCTAATAATCTGTTAGGTTATGTAGAGCATTAATTGGTTATAAAAACTAACAACTTGTAATCTCAATCAATCAATCAATAATCAAATTCAATCTTTGTTTCCTTTCTTCTCTTCCGAATTTAGAGAGATTGAGAGTGAGTGTTCAGGAATTGCAGAAACATTCCTAACAGGTTTAGTTAAATTTGATCTAGATTCTTTAGTTCTTTATACCCAGTTTAGGGTCTCCTTTCTCCTGTTTTGTCTTTCTTGATTTTGGACTCTAGTTTCTAGAGTTGTCCTAGGTCTCGTGCTTACGTTTTCTTTTGGGCTTTTAAGCCCCTTTTATTAGCAAAAAAAAAAAAAAAAAACCAAGTTTAAATTATAATTTTTTTATTAACTAACTTTTAAGGTACAAAATAACTCTAATTTAATTTAAATATTCTCAAATAAAATTATTATTCAACAAAACACAACCATGTTAAAAAAAAGCTAATTAAATATAATCAAGTCTAAAAAATAAGCAAAATCCAAGTAAAATCCCTGAAACAATTAAAATAAAATCAGAAGCTCTAAATAATAACCAGATAGTAATCCAAAACCACATGATAAATTGACGTTTAGGCTCGAAACACAAATGGCCATTTCTGAACATTAACCTTTCCAAACAAATTAACAAAGCTTCAAATCACGTAATCCCATAACTTGGTAAAGAAATAACTAATACACCAATGAGGACCCAAAACATTACAATGCCACCCTTCAGAAAATTTTGCTCAAATTCATCTCATCCACCCTTGATGATGTTCTTTCTCCTGCACCTGCAACACACAAAGTGAGAATCAAATTGGGACTTGGGAGATTGAAGGAATGGGATATATCTTTAATTAACTCAAGTCGTTCACACTTGTGGACGAGTGTCAGAAACATTTGACACTCCACTGCAACTGCCACCCACCCTTTTCGATCTCAAGGAGAAAGTCTGGGATAAAACCCTAATCACATTCAGAAATTTCCCAATCCAACTACGAGACAAACAATGGCCACGAGATGAGCGATTCCTGTGCCATTTCAAATTTGATTTCATTCATTTATTCAAATGCAAAGTCAGACAAAACCCCATCAAATTTCTGCCAATAAATGGATTGTATATAAGATCAAGACCTTATTTTAGCTATTGGAAAACTATGATGACCAAATGTGTGCTATTAAAATTAGAGATATCAAAATTGTACATAAAGTAAGGTAAATTTGTAACTAAACCTTTACTTTTATAGAAACTTAAAATATTCTGTACACTTCCTTTGCTTTTCTTTTTTCTTTTTATAAAATTCTGTACACTTCCTTGAAGCTTATAACTTCACAAATTACAAATGACTCTACACTGGCTTATTGCTGTTGGTAATTCTATTCAATCAATATATACATGGAGAAAGTTATCAATGAGTAGTGGGTGCTTTGTTTCTCTCCACAACTGCAGCTCTACACTGCGATTCATTGCATTCCTATCCGTCGTGCATGCTTCTTCATATCCCTGCAAATTTGTCAAAAAAAAAAGTTATCAATAAAGGAATCAATATTTATACACAGTTTAGCCCAAATTTGACTGTTGGTAGGGAAATGTAAAAGTAACACACATGCAGCGTGGGACGCCACATCCTGAATCTTTACAATTCCTACAGTGTGCAGTGATTCCCATCCACGCCTTCATACAATATTGGCAGCCCCCTGAAACTCGAATGGTGCATCTACTTGCATGAGAAAACAGCTTTTTAATTTCAAGACAGTGAGGGTAAGTACATGGTCGAGTTCTGGTTGAGTGACATTGGGATGCATGCAGTATAACATCCTGCAGTTCCTGCATCTGAATGACAATGACACGGTAAGGCAGCAGGCATGCAATCTCATCATAAGAATGGAAAATAAAGGAATAAAAACTGAAAAAAAGTAGGTGTGAACAACAATCTAGAAGAAACAAACGACGGAAACAATAAAATCTAGGAACTAGGTTTATTCTCGTACCAAGTTCTGCATTGACTCTTTGTTCCCTGAACAAGTTCTACTCAACTTGTGTACATGGCAAATAGCGCCTCTCTCCTTGTAGCATGCAAAGCAGACAGTGAACTCTGGGCAAATCTCACATTTCCAGTTCCATTGCAATACATTATTGTGTTTAAAACAAATGCTACATTTTGTTCCAACTGGCACAGTAGGATTCTTTAGATGATGAAGTATCATCATTGAAGAATACTTGGCTTGGCGGAGTGTGTCAAACTGAAACAGTTTCTTTTGGCAAAAGCTCAGAAACTTCTGCCTATCCTCAAATAACCCATTATCAAGGATGATATCATTCTCCTTAGTATCAAAAATGATATCATTCATGAGGACC
This sequence comes from Abrus precatorius, assembly GCF_003935025.1. NCBI lineage: Eukaryota > Viridiplantae > Streptophyta > Magnoliopsida > Fabales > Fabaceae > Abrus > Abrus precatorius. Next base: position 15,299,889 of record NW_020874439.1, read on the forward strand.
TGGAAAGGCACACAATTGAAAGATGTATGTTGTTTCATGAAATCGCTAATGAATGAGAAAATAATATAAATTTAGCTTTAAGTTTAGAAAGGCACCTGACAAAGTGTATGCTTCTTGCCACCAATAGAAGTGTGCGAGTTACTAGTATGGCATCTGAAATATTAATATTAAAAGTAACTGACAATAAGACCTATTTTGTTTCTTATCAAAGCAGAACAAAAGTATGCAACATAGCATGTGGGGAAAGGGATGGGAAAAATAAAAAAGAGAAGATACAGAAGGGGACATTATAATCAAATTCAATTGACATATCCTACAATTCAGTTCCTTGCATACCAAATCTTCTGCACAAGAATCAACCGGCTGATTATTTCAAATTATTGGATTGTAACATCAGGAAACAACTAAAATCTTACTGCTCCCATATTACGAAGCAAGTAAATAAGTTTCAATGTCATGGACGGGATTGGATAAAAAATAACTGTATACAGGAAGATATTGGAGTGATACCTATTGAGAGGAAACTGACAAAAAAATTAGTTAAGGTGATTTGGACATAAGCAAAGTAGAATACGAGAGACACAAGTAAGGAGTAGATCACATATTTTTCAACTCTGTGAAAAGGGATAAAAAGAGGCCAAGAACTTAAAATGAAATTATTAAAGGGACCTCATGGTAATGATATCTGATATGGTCCAAAGTAGAACTTTGTTGATTGTTAATTTTGGCAGAAAGTTCTTCTATCAGGAGCGTAGCTCTGGGACACCATTGAGAGCGTACAGAAATTCTTCTTTAATATAGAAATTCTTTCTTTGTTCTTTCTTGATTTCCTATCAATATCTCTAAAAGTGTAATTTTTTACCGAGTCAAATGACAACTCTGTCATCCCATGTAGTCACTCTCACCTGTAGATAAGGGTTTTGTTGTTTTTCTTTTCTAATTTTGGAAGTGTTTAGTGGAGAAAAAGGTATAACTTGACCAAGATATGAGAGAAAATGTCAAAGGAATGCAGCATTGGCACACTGATATTTACAAGAGTACAAAGGAGACAAATCGTGCAAAGTACAGAACAGAGAAGAAAAGGATCTTGCTATCAAAATTCTAATTAAACCAGCACATGAATAACAGAATACAAGGGACAAGAGGGAAAAAGAACAGCTCAAGTATTTGATTTTTAAGCTATCATCACCTTTCACACTCCTGAAATTTCTTGCATTCAGTGCAAAACCATCGCTTCCCAGACACTATCACTTCATGGCAGTGTATGCATACAGACTGTAAGTGAATCATGATGAAATCTTCCTTGACAGGCAAAATGATTTGGCCCAGCTAACACATATAGAGGGGTAAAAGGAAAAGGAAGAAAGATCAGATAACATCTAAAAAAATGAAGGATCAACAAAAATAACTTAAACGCATGTATAAGAATATAGTAACATTCATTCAGCTATGGATAAAGGGATATATCACACAAGATGATATTCATGTGTAAATGTAACACTAATAAAATTTGTGCCAGAGAAGAAAAGTTGACAGACTCAAATCTATAGCGGAAGTAATTAAAATGCCATATTGCAGTTATAAGGGTGGGTATCTTTGTTTAAGTAGTAAAAGAAAAAATTATACATTGACACAAATCCATATATATATATAGGGAGAGAGAGAGAGAGAGAGAGAGAGAGATCTCACCCCTTCTGATATCCAGTTCAAAATTATACTCATCACAAAATACAGCATGCAGAAGAATGATTATGATGATATTCATGAAGCACTATTTGCAGCTCAAATAATCCAAAAATGTTAACAACTCAGTCATTCTCAGTACTGCAGTAATTTTCCTTAATTATTAGACCTTGAACTAGATTTTCTCTTTATCTCTACTGTCAAAAACATTTGATTTTCAAGGATCAAATAAAACCTCACAATGATCTTGGTAGCCGTGCAAAACCAAGTTATAAAAAACTATATATAATCTCAAGTGTTACTATGATTTAATAACCAGTTCAAACTTTTGTGAGGAAGATCTGCAAAGATGTTTAACAACCTATATCGATTCACATATAAAGAGCTACTACAGCAAATAGATGAAGGTTAGAGTCAAAGTAGACATACTTCTTTCATTACTAGAATGTTTTTGGCAGTTTCTTTTGAAGGATTTACATGTCCCATGGCCTTAGTTCTTTTGGTTACAAGTTTCTTCAACGTCTTTTCATACTCTCCCCCACTCTCATGTTCAATTTTCCTGGCTATATCCATAGCAGCACCAGACCAGTAGTCTCCATCAAAGTAAGGCAAACAAGCAGCTGATACTTTGGAGTCACAATTTCCAGTAGGAACAAAGAAATGATCATACATGTTAGTTAAACCAACAACAATATTTTCTTCAGCAGCCTTTCTTAGCATTGAATGATACCTGCATAGATTAATATATAAAACTACTCAATGGTTATATGGCAGTGCTCATTTTCCAAAGAATGGATGATGAAAAGAAGAAATTCACTCTCTATAACATTACAGCAGTACAGTACTAATGAGTTATTGGGATATGGATGAAGAAATGTATACAGAAGCACATAACAATTCAATACACACTTAAGGAGAAAGAAAGACAGACCAATTCCGTAGTTTATCCTTCTTTGGAGTTTTTTGAGTGACAGGATGACAATATAGTATATAATCATCCCCCTTTAAAGGTGGACAAGCCCATAGGTAGCAAGTTGTGAAACCTTGTTTCTTGCAAAAATCAAGGTATCCAATCTGATGATAGAAAAAGGAAAAATTAAAACATGCATAGAACAAATGGAAGGTTTTAAACGTTCACTGTGTCAGTTAATTGACATAATAAATGAACACAAGCTGAAATGTGGTCTAAGAAAAACAAAGAGCAATTAACAACAGAAAATTTATAAGCAACTTACCAATATCTCATGGTAAACGAAGGTACGAAGAGCTTCTCCAGTCATAGTCTCTCTTTCAGGCCTAAAATACTTGACAGAATCAAGATACGAAATATATACGCAACCCTGATTTGGATAGCCACATTCCGAGCCAAACTCCTGGACATACATTCCGAAAAGGCATACATCTACTCCTTCAATCTGCTGAAACAGAAGAATAACCTGAAACAGATGGAACTGCTGTCACCACTTCTGAATAACACAATGCTGGAGATATCAGGATATACTAGTCCTTAATTAATTAAAGCATATTATTTCATTCATCTCTGAACTTACTTTTGATGTATAAGAAAACTCAGCAGGGTAATTCTCCTCTGGAAAGATGTCCATAAATTCTTTCTTCACTTTCAATTGTTTGTCAACAGACAGCACTACTCTAACAGAAAGATTTTCTGCAACTAAAGCCTAGCAATTTGGAGTCATACAAGTCAAATCAGAAAGCATATAATTTTTAAATGAATGTCTAACAAATTTAAAAAGATATAAGAAGAAGCAATTGATTGCATGAGGATAATATTGTATGTGTGAAAATATGTAAACTGCAGCCTTTTATTCGGGCTGAAGCATAGCTATTTTAACAGAAATTTGTTTCTTAGTACCAGAGCTCCTTTAGGCTATTTGATGCTGCCAGATCTTGCATCTATCACATTGAACCCACTAGAAGAAACAACAGTCATAAAAAGTGAGTTTAAAGTTCTCTATATACAGCTGAATTATAAAAGTGACTAAACGTACCGGTTCATCTGATGCTTCACTATTTTCCATTTTATCAAGAAGTGACTTGGAAACAGATGTCCCATTGAATGTGATGTGACTGCCTCGAGAATTTTTATAGCACACAGTGCAAAAGCAATGATGTGTGTCAGATTCTACTCCTCTGCTTTGGTAATAGTTTGCATTTTCCTTGATGCGGCTGCTACAACAATAGCAATAAATTGGAATTTGGGCAAAATAAAGCTGTCCCATTTCACATAATTGGCATATGTAATCAGCATTTTCTGGTTCTTCATCAGTGGGATTCTGTTAAAAGAAGCATCAATTTGTATATGCTTGGAAAAATTCACAAGCAAACTTATAAAATATAGAAATGCACATGTACAAGGTATAAAGCCATCATGGGCTTATGGAGTTGGTCCTTAATATAATTTAATTTTTCGCAGAATATTTTTTAGTCCCATCATAAGTAAGCTTAAATTTGATTTTAGTTCTCCAAAAATTTCATTACATAATAGAATATTTTACAAAGTCTCTTTTCCATCTATTCTTTTTCTCAATAGATAAAACCCCATAATTTCAACACATATAAACTACCGATTGACACGAGACATACACTGACCCTGGCTCATCCTAGTACAGTGCAGTTGCAATCCAGTAGGCATGCTTTTATAGAATTAGCATCACATTATAAGAGTATTATGTAGCCTTGATGTTGAAAAGGAACAGAAGAAATTGCCAAAAAAATTAAATATAACAAAAGTTTAATAAAAGTTATACAATCATTAGTAATGTACATATATATAGAATCCCAGATTCCCAATAGACCTGAACATACACACACATACATACAAATTATTTTAAAAGCAAAAGCATGTCAGAAAGAAAAATTACAGTGAAATAGGTGAATAGCACTATAAACTATTCTGTCCAAAAGATTAAATCCTTATTAATAATTAGTAATTTTTGCAGTTTTGAAAGCAAATTAGAAAACAATCACACAATAAAGATTTCAATGCTAGAGATACTCATAAGAGTACCTAAACAGATCAAGGTAAAGGAAAACAGTAGAAGATGGTGTACTGACCTGAACAAACTGCCTTCTTAGACTCATAATGTGTTCCATTAATTGATTACTCGTGAAAAAATCTGTTAAGGAAACAGTATTAACTGTTGGATTTGAGGACCTTGTTTCCTTGTCTTGATCAGCTTTTGGCTCAATGACTCTCTTTGTACCATTTACCTTGTTGAACCTGGTCCTGCCTTGTATGTGCTCTATATCTGCAGGCCTAGGGTCTTTGCAGAGACTATGCATATTGGCATTGGATCCAACAACAGTTTCTTTCAAGTTGCTGTTGGCTTTCACATCATGGCTTTTGAAGTCCGGTTCCTCTGATACATGATCAGGTTCTAAGCCTTTAGAGATAACTGTTTCAATCTTGAAAGTCTGCCCAACTGTATCATCAATAACATTGTTCTTTGTCTCAACATTGCTTATCGAATCAAGCATTGGATTTGAAATTGTAAATTCTTTCACATTACTCTCTGTAACTTCAGAATAGATAGAAGAGAGAGGAGGTTCTGGGTGCTGCTGAAATTCTGAAAGTGCTTCAGAAGAACAAGGTTGAACCATTTTTGGAGTCAATTGATCAGAACTTGCATTATTAATTAAAGAGACACCTAAAGCACCTTCCATTTTTCTTCTTTTTTTAGGTGGTAGCATGGCTTCAGAACTAACAGAAGGGGCATCATTTTCTCCCACAACAGAACCCGTAATTACGCTATTTGGAAATTCAAATTGATGCTCAAGAATATCAGTGCCACGCAATTTCAAGGAATAACATATTTGACAATCATCACATCGACAACCATCAAAATGTAATAGCAGCTTGCTATACTGTTCACAAGTGCATGTCCCTTTGCAACAAACTGTTGAATGCAGATATTTGATAACATTAGCCTGTGAAACACCGTTTAAATTCTTGTGACTGTATTTAGTTGCATGCAACTTATTGAGTTGAGTTTCCAATCTTTTTATCAATGTGTCCAGGTTCATATATTCCTCCTGCCAAATATATAGAAAGAAAAATCATCAATAAATAGCCAGGATGCTTAACTAACAAGATAGAGCTTGCATTTGATCCTCCTATTGCCTTTTTAACAAATGAAAACCACACCATCTCAGACACAATTCAAAAAACAAACCTTTGAAGCAGCATCAATAAATAGCCAGTTTTCCAGCATATTTGCAATATCAGATGCCAGCTGCTCTTGCTCATAATGGATTCCAGAACTGAAAATTGCAGAACTGATGTAAAATTTAGTTAGTCTCAACTCAATGACAATCTTATGTTGAAGAAAAAGCCATCACTGTTAATTTCAGCATCTTTGTATCATGTAGGGATAAAATTTATACAAGTTCAAGTTAATGTCAAATCAAAACTCATATCACTTACATTTTGTTTCTAATCAAACATCGGCAGTGGTTGATTCCAGGATGCTTACACCAGTCTGTGGAGACTCCTACCTGATTTCTTATACATTGACGCCTTAAATCAAAACCTCTTTGATGAGGAAGGTCAAAGGAAAATGACATAGATTCTCCTGATCTTTTTCTGCAGGTATTCCCAAGATTAGAAGCCACGGCATGCATCTTCTCACTTTATCAAACTCTTCCTTCTATAGGCACTATAAGCCACTTGAAATTAATATGAGTGTTAGTTAGGGAAAATGCAATAAATGTAGAAATGATATCATAACCCGGAAGATGAAAGCAGGATTATCAGAAATTTAAACAAGGTCATGATTAAGTTTACACTCTCAAACACCAATGTAAATAGCAATTAAAATAGTTTAAAATTCAAATTAACAAAGAAGCCATATCAATCTTGAAATGGCATCAAAACCAAACAAACACAAAGTTGGATTACCAAAAGTCAAAATTTTAGAAAGCAAAACTCGTGATTCAGGTTCAACACATGATAAAATATAAGATGACTGACTAAAGTATATGGCACCCCTTCAAGAATTCAGTATTAAAAGTCATTGTGTAATTTTGAATCACCCTCAAGGGACATATTAAGAAATTATTATTAGCATTTAAAGAAGAAAATTGTTCGTAGTTCCAAACTTTCTTGCACTTGGTAAGTAGTAGTCCCATACAGGCAATAAGGAAGAAATATGCTTCCACATTTTTTGTTCTACATTAAAAGAATGGACTGTTTTAATCAATTGCTTCTGGTTTACATTAAGATTGCATAGTCATGAAATGAAGAAGCAGATTAAATCCATAGTAAACTCAAAAGGATGAAGCTTGTTACTAAGATCCCAACAAGTATAAGGGAAAAATATCATTGAGACACCCAATAAGTCAAAAACAGTCATAAAGTATAATAGCAGTAGAGTGAAGTCATAAAATTGCTGTAGAGTGACAGTCAGAATGTCAGTTTGTACTGTACAATTTCGAGTTCCTATTGTTTGCTACCTTCACCTAGTTAGGCAATGGTAAGAAATTACAAACTATTTTTTATATTTTTCAATTGATGGAACTAGCAGTTTTTTAAGGTTATATTTAGGGTAATTTTCATGTCGTCTTGTAAATCAAGAGGATATTTTATGTCCTCTTACACATGGAATAATTATCATCATTAATTTTAAATTAATATATAACAGAGTTAGCTGTTTATTTGGAAGAGACATAAATATCCTTTAATCTCTAAGACATTAGAAGAATCACAACGGTTAGTTTAGAGAGAATATACAATGCCTTCTCAATTTTAGGAGTACCATAAGATGGTAGGAAATGATAGGGATAACAACACAATACAAAGTCACATTAAACGTCCCCCAAATCTTTTGGATAATCTACCAGAAATAATAACAAAGTAAATAGGCATCAATGTTTTTAATAAAAAACTTTAATTTCACTTTAAGAAAAGTATGATGAATGTTATAAACAGAAAACTATCAGGAACGAGCAACACTAATTTGTTCCATCAAAATTCACTAAATTCAATGCAGAAAAAGAAATTGCATAATTAGGTTAAAAATTTGAAGATTTTATTTTAAAATTACAACGACATTGGTATTAAACTTATCAAAACATAAATTAATTCAACTCGTTTATCATTCACTTAACCAACATCGTTTAAATCAATCAATTAATTAACCAATTAACTGAGAAGCCGAAATTCAGAAGTAATCAAGGACAATTTGAAACTTCTCTTGAAAGGAAATTGTTGACAATTTAGAGTTCCTTTTTGCTACTTTGCCCGAAGGTAGCAGTTTTTTCATTTGTTACGACAGCAACAAAAAATTTAAGTGTTTACTATTGTATCCACAATCTCCAGAGAGCATTGTATATTCTTTTTAAATTGAGGGCTATGATTCTTCTAAAATTTTGGAGATTAAAAAAATATTTACATCTTTTCTAAATGAACTTTTAACTTCATTATCTATTGATTCAAAATTAACTGTGTTAATTTACAAGGCACCATAAAAATTATTAAAACATTATTAACTTAGTTTGAGAAAAAAAAGCTTATTTAATTATAATTTTTATTTGAGAAGTTTTAGATAAGAATGAGAAATTATATAAATCTTTCAAAATCTTTGGCTATGTTTAGAGGAAAGGAAAGAGAAAAGAGTTAAACTCCCATTTGTTTGAATGTTTAACATTAAAAAAAGAAAGTGATAAGGATTTAATAATATAAACAACATCATTGTCATTCATATTTTTTATTTATATTTTTTATCTTATTTTTTAAAATATAAAAAATTAAATATTTTTTGTCTCTGAAAATTAATATTTTTTAATAAAATTTTTTAAAAATTCTCATTTTAAAAACTAACATATTTTCAAAAACAAAATTAAAACCTTAACTTTCTATCTTTTAATTAATTACCTTCTAAATAAGGGTTAGAGATCTCTAATCCTTCTCTTTTTTTTTTCTTTCCTAAAGATGAAATTCAAACACAGTCAATTTTTAATTTCTTCTAATTTGACAAATCATTTATTAACTTTCCGTAGGTTTTTTTCTCTCCTCACTTGCCTTAAAGATTCTTTCCCTTTCTTTTTTACCAAACTCTAAGACAAATTCTAAGGATATAATCGTAAATACACAAGATAAAACTTAGAACCGAGAAGATGAAAAAATTCCAAGAAAACAGAGCAACTGTACGAAATTAATATCCGCACTACAGACCTTCAATTGAAGATCCAATTGTTGAAATCAAAGATACACGTTCGGAACCGGCTGATGAAATTTCAGTCCGATCCAACGTTCACAAATCTACAGTCTCGATATTACGTTCCCTACTCTGGGTGTGGCGGCAGTGACTTCCACGGTTCTCTTTCTTTCTTGACTGGATCTATTTCATTTTTTATACTAATTTGAATTTGAAAATTAAGAGATAAATTTTATTTATTTTTTATATTGATTTCATCAAATTTGGGCCCAAGTAAGAAATAAAATCGGTTTTCACTTTTGAGCCTTTTATTTATAAATAATTTTATTAAATAAAATGAAATAATAAATATAGTTTTATATAATTATTTTGATAATTTTATATCATAAAAAAATAAATTTGATGATTTTTTTAATTATTTATATTATTTTGAACATGACAGAAATAAGATTTTAAAATTTTAAATATTAAACAGATGACAAAAATATTGTAAAATAATAAGAATAAAAGTAAAGAAATTATTTTAAAATAGTAATTAAAACTAATCATTAAAAATGGTAATTAAAATCATATTCAAAAATATCTATTTTAACTACTTTATAAAACAAAATTTTCAACTAATAAAATAAATTTTCATCTACCTAAATAAATCTTTACCATCATAGTCAAACTTTCCTCAACTTACTTCTTCCATTTCTCTTCTTGACTAACATACGTCCATGTACACCAATTACCAGTGCGAATTTAAATGCTAAACTCTAATAATTTCAAAATTTGCATGTTAATTAACAATTTGTTTGGGCATATATGAGATTTACTTGCCGTGAAAATATGTTTTGATAACTGATTTTATTCAATTACTCAACGGTTTAATTATGTGATAATTTCAATATTCATAACTGTATTATTCATTAAAATAAAAATATATGAAATATTAGCTACTTCTTAAATTATATAATTTTTTTAGTTTTAATTCAATTAATGATTGGATTAAAAAAATTTAATTTTCATGATAAGTAATTGAATGAAATAATTAAATTCATGGTGGGTGGTTTTCAGCTTAACTTGTAGATCAACGAGTATAAAGTTCTTTTGGCTTAACCCGTGGTCTCAAATTTGAGTGTTCAGTAAATGTAGTTGCATTAAATACTCCAAAGAATAAGAGAGCTTTGTCTAAATTTGTATAAAATGAATTTTATTTAAACTAATTAATAATAAATTTATTATAAAAAATATAAGCTTATTATTAATTAAATTTTAAAGTATATCTTTAATTAATAAATTTTAATTTAATTAAAATTTATTGACATGATATAACACGTATTTATATTATTATTTAATAACAGATTATCACATTAGCAAAAATGATTAATTGTTATAATAATAATTTTAAAAACACAAAAAAATTGTTTTAAAATTATATTTGCTATATATTTTAATTAATAGTGTAAAAAAATACTGATAATACATCAAAATTATATTCATAAATTATTTTGTATATTATTATAGCTTAAATGGTATAAACTAACATATTTGTTAGATTTAATTTTCAAAAAGTGTATGATATATTTACCACTTAATAGATCTTCGTTTATTTGTGAATGTAGAAATTTTCCTCAATGAATATGGTAAATGATACTTCTCAGGGAATTTCCTTTGCCATCAACAACATAGCTAATTAAGTAACTATGGAAGAGACCCTAATAGGTGGCTTGCTACTAATATATAAGATTACTTTTCATATATATATTTAGGCATTCAACTATAAGATTGATCTTTCCTTTTTTGTCAATAACTATGTAATAGGATTTATCTAATGGGGCAATCTGCTGGTGCTCATATTTCTTTTTGCTCTCTATTGGATCAAGCAATCAAAGAAGATGGAAAAGAAGATAGTGTTTCTTGGAGCATTTCCAAACTAAAAGCTTACTTCCCAAAGAAGATATTTTTGCTACTTTTCAAGAGAGCTTCATGGGCATGTACTGAATTATGTGGGAATGGTCAATTTCAACAGCATATCTCTGATCTTTATGGATTGTCTAGAAAACATGAATATGAAGGAACATCAATGCAGCTCCTGCATATTCCGTGTTGTCTATTTTTTGAGTTAATGTAATACAAAGAAGCCTCTTAAGCTAAAAGGAAAAATTTTACCACAACCATATGACTAACGAGGTTTTATGGTGCTGAAGTGCAAACAAGAGCATAAGATATGTGTTACGCAGATGAAAATGTTGTGTTGGATAAGTGGTCATACTAGAAAAGTTAGGACTGAAGCTGAATGACTTAGAGAGAACTAGGAGTTGCTCTTCGAGAATGAAATAAAGGTAGATTAGACTCAGAAAAATTCTTAACTGAAACCATTAAAAAGGATTTAGATCTAAATGGACTGTTTGAAGAATTAGTTTTTGACAAAATGCAAGGATCGCTTGTACGTTTTCGTAATCTATTTCCATTTTATTTTTGCTTTTTCCTAGACAAAGAGATTAAAATTAAAGAGAGAGACGTTTCAAGCTTGTTTTGTGAAGAAGTGTGATCACTGACGACTGTGCTTCTGAATTATGCTCTCAGAGAAATCGGTTTAAACATATTAAGGGTAAGCTATTAACCCTTTCAACACCCATCTGCAGATACAACTTATTGAATTCAGTTGGTCACTTCCAAAATCTTGGCTTGTATTGTTCTATAAGGTGTGTCCCCAATAATCAAGTTTCATTGCAACTAATGTTTTTCCCTCCTTATGACTCTGATTATCATTGCAGCATAATGGAAGGTGAATAAAGTTTGAAGAAATTTTCTCCTGCAATCAAAATTCAAGATCTATGCCTGAAACATACCATTCTTCTCTTGCCCCCTGTATAGTTCCTTGGAACTGCTGATTATTCCATACTATCTGTACTGGGAAAGGAATCAACTCGGTTCCACCATCAGCAAAAAGAAACCGAATACCTACTCGGCATACTAGGCCGGTACCCCTAGTCAGGATTAAAAGGTAAATAATCCAAATTAAAGATAATCAAAAATACTATGGGCCTCAAATATAAAAATTGACTCAGGCCCATTAGCCCAAAAGAACGTCTATAAAAAGAAGATAAGAAATACAGGTTAGTGGTTGACTTCAGATCATTAAATAACATTTATTACTCAGAACCGAATCCTAACTTTATCATCGGAGTGCCTTTTGCAGGTATTCTCCCTATCATCAAATCAGCAGCAGGACGCCTGATCAGAGATTAGAAGACAGTTAAGGGAGGAACACTATCTATTGCCAGGTTAAGTGTAAGCCTTGAAATTCATTGGTCTATTGGTGTATTATATTCTTTTACTGCATTGAAGGAGACTACTTAAGGTTTCAATAATATACTTTTATGTTGTATTTTCATACTACAAATAAAACCTGATTGACTGTTATGTCCTAAAGATTCAACAAAGTTTTAGGATGACTTTCATATGCTTAACTCAACCCTCTTTAATCTAGGCTTGGGGAGTTGGGGTTGAGTGTGTAAATATTGGCAACAAACCATGGCATCGGCAGAGTTGCGAAGTGAATGAGAGGAGGAATTTAGAGTAAGTGAATGAGTTACTAAGTTATATCAGTAATGGAAGGAACCGAGAGAGAAAAGGATAAAATGATGTTTTGCATAGCCAAATAAAAGGAAATAAATGAAAACTACTTAGGATAGGAATTAATAGGGAGAGTTGCACTTAGTTAGGGAAGTCATGAGAAATCATTGAAAATAGGGTAGAATATGTGCATGTAAACAATTAACCTTGTAATCTTAAATGTAGTAAAATGAAACAAGAAAGGAATTAGAAGAGATAAAGGAAAATAAAGAAAAAAAAGGATAATTAATCGAAAGGAAATAGGTAAATTAACTTTGTGAGCCTTAGAATAATAATGACATCTAAATAACATATACAATCCCCTAAAATGGCAACCAACTAAATTTTACTAAGTTAATCAATGACATAATAATATTCTAGGAATACCTCTCGTAAGCCTTAAATTTCTAATATAAGTAAGGTTAATGACATGTTAGAAGTTGCAAGGAAGATGAGCCCTAGAATAAGGAGAGACATGAAAATTGTATATGAAATATGGAGTGAGGATCTTGGCATGGGATCAACTATTATGAAATTCATGGAGTTGTCGACAAAGAAATGTGCTCCAATTGGCATGAATATAATGATGTGCTTGACTATGAAATCTTTAGAGAAAAGGAAAAGGTTAAGTAGATTTGTTGTGGTAAGGTAAAAAAATGATAATTAACAAAAGATTTAAATGGTATTTTGGTTCCTACACTTGACTCGAATTTATAAGTTAGTTCATACATGTAAAAAAATTGTAAATTAGTCTTTATATGTACATTTATTCTCGATTTAGTCCTTACCATTAAGTTTAAAGTAAACAACGTGAAACAAGTAAGCGACTAAATTGAGAATAACTATACATACGAGGATTGATTTACAAATATTTTTACATATAAAGACTAACTTACAAATTTGAGTCACGATTACTTTTGTAAATATATAAGACACCTTCAGTTTGCATCTTGATTTCGATGGTGTCAAGGGAGTGGAGAAAGACATAGATGAATGTGCCAGTGATTCTGCTGCTAGCAACTCTAATGAGGGCACATTCGAGGACGGAGAGGGTTTGGTTGAGGGATTGAGATTTTGGATGGGTCAGAGCCATTTGTTAGGTTAGATCAAGTTGGAATTAGAGGTGGAAAGCTAAAAGAGGAAAAGACTCTAGCCTCTATTAAAGTTTATGCAAGGGAAGAAGAAGAGTGGAGAGAGTGGAATTGGAGGTGGAGGTGAAAGCAAGGGTGAGAGTGCAATTGGTGATGATAACTTTAATAATGAAGATAGTACAATCTTACTCTTCTGAAGCACTTTTAGAATTTTTGCAACAGCCAGAATTTCCTCTCTCTTCTATCTCTTGGTATCTTAATCATACCAATTTTTTTCTTAGTTTCTATACTCCGTCGTCCATCACTGTCAGGCCCACTACTGGAGATTGCTCTAATCAGTCTAGAAACGCTACCACCAAAATTGCACCATTGAGATCGGCCATACCCTAAAGAGGCATCATTGGAAACCTTGCCACACGCCTTCATGCACTACTACAGCTACTGGCATGTGAAGCTCACACGCCACCTTGTCAACCTTCATTCACGACTGCTCTTTTACAGACAAGGTTGTCTGCGCTTCTCGAGTCTGTTTCTAAGCTCAGTTGCTATTTTTCAGTGGCACTTTACAACTGTTTGAGAGCCCCAATTTAGTACCATTAAGGAACACCCCAAGACTTGTCTTCTTCTTCTTCTTTTTTTCTATTTTCTCATTTTTTTTCAGGTTTTACTACTGTGATGGCTGAAGAAGAAGAACCCAAGACCACCACACAGCCCAAAGTCACTCAACTAATGCCTTTGAGTGCTCATGACCTTCCAACTTCGCTAACCAGCTCAATGGTCAAAATTACTTATGTTGAGAGATAGTGGAATGAATCCGTGTGTTTTGGTTACAGCAGAGCTATTGAATTTTATAAGAGTACATAATTATAGAATATACAATTACTATATTTACAAGATTCTAACAAATTCTAACACTCCCTCTTAATCTGAAGCATAAAGCATATGCACCAAACTTGTTACATAAGTAGTTCATCCGAGGACCCCTTAGTGACTTAGTAAATATATCTGCTAGTTGATCATAGGAATTGACAAAATTAGTAGATATTTCCCCACACATGACTTTCTCTCTGACAAAGTGACAATCAATTTCAATGTGCTTTGTCCTCTCATGGAATATTGGATTTGAGGCAATATGCATGGCAGCCTGGTTATCACATATAAGTGACATACGTGTAACCTCTCCAAACTTTAGTTCCTTAAGCAACTATTTGAGCCATATAAGTTCCTAACTAACTATAGCCATAGCTCAATACTTCGCTTCTGTACTAGACCTGACTACGATATTCTACTTCTTATTCGCATTATTCGATACATCAAAGGACGAAGGACACACTCGAGTTGTGGGGTATTCTGATGCAAATTGGGCAAGATCTCTCATTGATAGAAGGTCCACTTCTAGATTTTGTATATTTCTAAGACAAAAGACACAACAGTCACTGCATCCTAATGTTCCTTACATTAAAAGTTGAGGTATTGACTCACTACACTCACTGCGAATGAGATATCTAGATAGGTAAAAGTGAGGTAGTTCAACTTCCTTACTAATCTTTTGTACCTTTCACGATCTAGAAGAGACTTCCCCTGATTTGACAGGAGCTTGACATTGGGATTCATGGGGGGTGTCGACTGTCTTGGAATTTAACATTCATGTTTCTTCCAAAATATCCACTGCATACTTCCTTTGGGATATGATAATCACATTTTTGGATTGTGCTACTTCTATTCCCAAGAAACATTTTAGTTTGCCAAGATCCTTTGTATGAAAATGTTTGAAGAGATGCTAATTCACCTATGCGATGCTGAGATGATGACTACACGTGATGACAATGTCATTGTTAAGATGAAAGAAAACAAGAAGGCATGAGAGGAATTATGTATCTCAACTACACCATGGGATGTATATTTATATTGATAACGAGAATCGTGATCATAGCCACAAAATTAATGACAAATATACGATTACCTAATTACCATAATTACATGGATACTATTTCCCCAAATAATATGTTTAAATATATTTAATAGATACTATTTTCCTAAATAATATATTTACATATATTTAACACTTCCCCTCAAGTTGAAGCATATGAATCATATGCACCGAGCTTGTCATATATGTATTGAATATGAGGATCCCTTAAAGACTTTGTGAATACATCTGCTAGTTGATCATTTGAATTGACAAAAATTGTAGCAATAACTTCGGATAAGACCTTTTGGCAAAGGAAGTGACAATCAATCTCAATATGCTTCAAGGCAATGTGTAATGCTGTCTAGTTATCACAAATGAGTGTCATTTGTGTATTTTCTCTAAATCTCAATTCTTTAAGTAGTTGTTTCAGCCATATAAGTTCACATGTGCTAAAGCCATGCCTTGATATTCTGCTTCTGTACTAGAAAGAGAAACCACACTTTACTTCTTGCTCTTCCAACAAATTAGATTACCTCCAATTAAAACACAATAGCCAGAGATGAACCTTCTATCATCAGAGCCTGCATAACCTGTGTCAGAATATCCAACAATCTTATCATGACCCTTGTCCTCGTACAAGAGACCTTTTCCTGGAGCACCTTTGATATACTTCAAGATGAGAATCAAAGCATCCCAATTTCCTTCATAGGGAGCGTTGAGGAACTGACTTACCACACTAACAGCAAAAGAGATGTTGAGTCGAGTAACTGTGAGGTAATTTAGTTTACCAATCAATCTTCTATACTTTTTTGGGTCAACAAGAGGCTCTCCCTGACTTGGTAAAAGTTTAGAATTAGGATCTATAAGAGTATCTACAAATTTGGCTCCTATCAAACATGTTTCCTCAAATATATCCAATGCATACTTCCGCTGGAAAATTACAATACTATGTTTGGATTGTGCCACCTCTATTCCCAAGAAATATCAAAGTTTTCCAAGGTCATTTATCTAAAAATGGTGACATAAGTGGTTCTTCAACTGTGTAATGCCATGATGGTTACTGATGAATTTACATTTTATTGGTTTTTTACTTGTCTTTTTAGTATTCCTTAATAGAAAAAGTAGATTTAGGAAGTGTAAATAACATAAAAACATCATTTTGGTCAAATATCATAGGTTTCTTAGTTTTTGGTTAATTTACATTGATTTACATATATATCATTTGCAATTTTGATCATTTGAATAATTGTGCAGAAATTTCTAGACTTATTCCACAGATTTTTAGCACTTGAGAAAGTTTGAGTTAAAAGTGACCACTTTGGGTTCCATAGTGGACACTACAGCAAGCTAGATCCAAAAGGGCAGATAAAAGTGATCACTCTGATTCCATAGTAGACATTACAGAGACCCTAGTTTGAAGAGGTGATGCGCGTAGCTACTTTGGTTCTATAGTAGACACTCAAGGGCAGACCAAAGTGATCACTATGATTCTAAAGTGAACACTCCAGAGAAGGCCAAAGTCACCTAGTCTTGCGCGTAACTACTATAAACCCAGAGTAGACACTCCAGAGAGGGTCAACAGCATGGTGACCTGAGCTTAACCACTATGAAACCATAGTAGCTACTATGGAAGTACTGCGTGTCATTACTATGAAACCATAGTAACTACTATGGATGACGATCACTTCACTATAAATAGATTTTTACCATTTAAGGTAGGGGAACTTTTGTAGAACCTTTTCCTTAAGATATTTAGGGCTTTTAGGATACTTTTGGAGAGCCTAGGGTGGCCTTGGGTGACAGTCAAGGGTCCAACATAGGGTTTGAATTCTATTTTCTTCTTCACTTTTCTTTAATTTTTCATCTTGATATTATTGATTTCTCTTTCCTTTTATCTTGTAATGGTGAGACCCATCCTCATGGAGGGTTAAATTTTCTTGTAATTGTAATCTTTAGTGAGTTCAAATAGATTCTTGAATTCCTTGGCTTTGAATGTTAATATAATTCATTTTCTTTCATGAATTTCTTCTTCCTAATATCTTGAACTGAATTAATGGTTGAATGAGGGGGACATTGCTTAATTAACCCTAATTCATTTTAATGAGATTCTAAACTTGAATTGCTTAATTCTAGATTTATTTCTAAGGTTGCGTAATCTTAGGATGAGAGGTTGGAGTCCATTGAATTGCTTAATTCATATGGAAACATAAGGTTGATTTTCGCTTGTTAAATTAACCTAATTCTGGGAGGAGAAGAAGAGTATTAAATCTTGAGTGGAATAGGAATAGAGTCTACATGAATGAACTAGGGGTTACTACATTTTATTGATTGAACTTTATAATTTTGTTTCTTGCTCTTTATATTGAACTTGAAATCACAAAACCCCCCCCTCTTTACTTGCTTTCTGAATACATGTTTGATATTTGGTTACTCATCCAATGATTCATGGGAGACGACCTAGGTTAGTACCCTAATATTACATTAATTTTTGTTTATATTTTGATGAGGATTCGCAAAAAATCTTTTGTTCATCAGTTATCGCTAATGATAACAAGATCATCTACATACACAACCTGTATATGCATCCTGTGGCTGAGTGGTGAAAAAATTAACTGATTAGCTTCACTTTGAATCATTCCAAACTGTTGAACAACAATGCTGAATCTACCAAACCAAGCTCTTGGAGAGTGTTTAAGACCATACAAAGACTTTCGAAGACGATAAACTAATCCTGAAGACCCTCCCTTAGCAACAAAATCAGGGAGGTTGTTCCATATAAACTTCCTCAGCAAGATCGCCATGAAGGAATATATTCTTAATGTCAAGTTGATGAGGGTTCCAATGGCGGATGACAGCTATGGACGAAATCAAGTCACAGAGGTTGTTTTAGCGACTGGAGAGAATGTATCACCATAATCTAAGACAAAGATCTGAGTATAGCCTTTTGCCATAAGACAAGCTTTAAGGCGATCCACTTGATCATTAAGCCCACTTTAACAGTGTATATCCACCTGCAACCAACAACAAATTTACCTGAAGGAAGAGGAACGAGGTCCCAAGTGCCACTGCTGTTAAGCACACATATTTCATCAAGCATTGCTTGATGCCAAGTGAGATGTGAGAGAGCTTCTATTGTATTCCTAGGAACAAAAATAGAGGACAAAGAAGAAAGACACATATATTGGGAAGAAGATAGACGATGATATAATAAAGCAGCATAATGAGGAGAGGGTTACGAGTAGAACATATACCTTTTCAAAATATAATAGAGAGATCAGTGTTAGGTGATAGGGTCAGAGGAAGCACATGTGTTGGAACCAGTGAAGGGTCACATGGTATGTCAACAGTGGGCAAAAGTGGCCAATGATGGTATACTTGTAATGAACATGGATAAGGGTCATAAAGAGGAGGTATGACCTTTAGTGGATGAAAACAACCAGAATTGGTGGTGAAGGTATGACAGACTCTAGTTCTAACTCAAACACTGCAGAAGAACTAGAAAAGAGAATAGACTCAAAGAAAGTAATATCAGTAGATATTAAATAATATTTAAGAGTTGGAGAGTAACACTTATAACCCTTTTGAGAATGAATATAACCAAGAAAAACACATTTGTGGGTATGAGAACAGAGTTTGTCATTACTTGGACTAAGATTATGGGCAAAGCATGTGGACTCAAACACACGGGGAGGTATATGACACAAAAGTTGTTTAGGAAACAAGATAGAATGTGGTACCTGGTTATGGAGAATAGAAGAAGGCAACCGATTAATGAAGTAACAAGTTGTCAAGACGACATCTCCTCAAAATCGATGTGGGACACAACTATGTAAGAGTAAAGTGTGAGTAATTTCAACAAGGTGTCTTTTTTCTCTTTCAACAACCCCATTCTGTAATTTCAAGTTTGATGAAGTATGCCATTAGATGCTATGAAATTTTGAAAAGAATGTGATAAGTACTTCTTAGCATTATTACTACGCAAAGTGCAAATTAGAAGACTAAATTGAACTTTAATTTCATTAAAAAAACTTTAAAAAATAGAAAGTAATTCAGAACAATCTTTCATTAAAAATAACCATGTGAAACAAGAACAATCATCAATGAAAGTAACAAAATACCTAAAACTTAAAGTAAAAACAATAAGACTAAGACTTCAAACATCAGAATGAACCAAACTAAAAGGAGATGTGGCTTGCTTATTTTCACTGCTCGAAAAGGAACTACGGACATGTTTTCCTAGTTGACACGACTCACAAGAAAGTGTAGATAACTGAGAAAGACTTGGCACCAATAGTTAGTTTATGAAGATTCCGATGTCCTAACCTAGCATGCGAAAGAAGAGGGGAATCCATCGCCAAACCAGCATGTGTGAGGGATTGGAGTTGATAGTGACCGTGTGACTCACAGCAAGTGCCAATCATCTGCCCCGTCGTTAGGTCCTAGAGAAAAATAGAATCTTTAGTAAATAAGACAACATAATTAAGTGTGCGAGTGAGTCAACTCATAGATAAAAGATTAAAAGGAGACACATGAACATATAAGACATTGTCAATAGAAAATGATGGAAGAAGAAGAGAAAGTGCCAGCACCTTGAGCTTGTGTTTGAGACCTATCCTATTGGCTATAGTAACAGAAAGTAAGTACCCATATGTAGAGAGGGAGGAAAAGAGAGATTTGTTATCGGTATTATGATTAGTGGCACCTGAATCAAATACCCATGGACCAAGAGATGGAGAATGAGAATTACTAACAAAAGAATTACCCATGTACACAACGGAAGCAATGGAACCAGAGGCCTGGCGATCCTCATACCAACTAAGGAAATCGTTGAAGAGTGCTGGTGGGATATTGTGAGTGGAAGCAGACTCAGTAGAAGCAGGCTTCAAAGTAGGTTCAAGAGGAGCAGGAATCGCCATGGGTAAATTTAGCAGAAAGGAAAACATAACCAAGCAGTGGTAAAACAAGGTAAACACGTCAAAAAGTCATTAGTGGTGTGAATAGTGCTGCCAAAAAATTCAAGGGCAAATTAACAGTAGCAGCCAGAAAAGTATCCAACGAGTGAACAATACAATTGAAAAAGTCCCCGGAGACTGAACAATGCGGCCAGGAAAAGAAACAGAAAATGGAGACACACACGGTTTCTAAAAAAATTACACCTATGAGCAATGGGCCCACAAGGAAAGAATGAATTAAGATTTGCTCCTTGTTAGGCTCTTGATATCATGTTAAGATGAGAGAAAATAAGAAGGCATGAGACGAATTTCGTATGTCTCAACTACACCATGCGATGTATGTTTATATTGATAACAAGAATCGTAATCATAGCTACAAAATTTAGGACAAATATATGGTTACCTAATTACTATAATTACATGGATACTTTTTCCCTAAATAATATATTTAAGGCTTAATTATGTTTTTGGTCCCTATAAATATAGACTTTTTTGTTATTAGTCCCAACAAATATTTTTGTTAGAAAGTGGTCATTCTAAAGTTGTAATTTAGGAATTAGTCCTTCTAAAGTTGGTATTTTTGTCAGCACTCCACGTGGCCACCTTGAAGCCTAGTCACAGTCTACGTAGCATGCCATGTCATTGATTATTTTTTATTAATTAAAATAAATATTTGCAAAAAAGTCCATAAACAGTTTTATATATTTGCAAAAAAAGATTCTTCTTCCTCCTCAAACTTTTCTCCCTCAATAGCATTAACAACCCCACCTCTAACCCACTTCAAACTTCCACTTTCCTTAGCCCAACCCCTACCTCCACTCTTAAGGCTAAAGTTTAGTTGTGTCCTTTGTTGTTTCTTTGAGTTACGAACAAATGATGGAGTAGGTAATGGGGAGGCGTGGGAGTTATAGTGGGATGAGGTGGGTTGGAGAGGGAGAGGGGGTGGTGTGGACGAGAATGGAAGTGTGGGCATTGGAGGAAGAAGGCCACGTAGGCTGTGATTGGACTTCAAGATGGCCATGTGGCGCCACGTGAGTGCTGAGCTAAATCTCCGTCAGCCAGCTCAGCACTTAACAGAGAGGGAGTTAACGACAGGAACTAATTTCTAAATTACCAACTTTAGAAGGACCACTTCCTAACAAAAATATTTGTAGGGACTAATCCAAAAAGGCTTATATTTATAAGAACCAAAAACATAATTAAACCTACATTTAAATATATTTAACAAATACTACTTTCATAAGTAATATATTTACATATATTTAACAGTCATCAACATAAACAACCAAATAGATGCAACTAGTAGGTGAGTGACGATAGAAGACAAAATAGTCAACCTCACTCCGAGTCAAGCCAAACTGTTAAATCATAGTACTAAATCCTCTGTACCATATTATGGATGATTGCTTGAGGCTATATAAAGATTTCCATAGTTGACATAGAAGACCAGAAGACTGCCCATGAGCAATAAAGTAAGGAGGTTGCTCCATGTAGACCTCCTTGAGCAGATCATCATGTAAAAAGGCATTCTTAATATCCAACTAATTGAGAGGTCAATGACGAATGATAGCAATGGATAGGAACAATTGCACATAAGGAATTTTAACTACTGGAGAAAAAGTTTCTCCATAACCCAATCCAAATACTTGAGTACAGCCTTTGGCGACGAGACGAGTCTTAAGCTAGTCAACCTTGTCGTCTAGACCAACCTTTATTGTATACACCTATTGACAATCAACGACTAACTTCCCTAGTGGTAAAGGAACAAAGTCCCAAGTTCCACTATTCTGTAATGCACACATCTTGTCTAGCATAGCTTGTTATCATCTTGGATGGGCAAATGCATCACTTGTACTCTTAGGAATAGAAACAGAGGACAAGGAAGAAAAACAAGAATAATAGGAAGGAAAAAGATAATGATAACTCAAAGAAATATAATGAGAAGGATTATGAGTAGAATGTATACCTTTTCGAAGAGCAATGGGAATGTCAGATTCAATATGTGAGACCGAAGGATGAGGCCAAAGAGTTGGTTCTGAAGGTGAGTCCATGGTATTACCGGTGCTAGGCGATAGCAATACAGAACGAGTATGACATTGATAGACTTGTAAAGGTGGAGGAGATGGGTCTAGAAGGGGTGGAGACTCCTCTAGAAAACAAAAATGGACTAAAACAAGTTCAGTCGTAGAAGAAGACTCGAAAGTATATGCTCTAGGCCCAAAGAATGGAATGGAATCAAATAAAGTAACATCAACAGAGATGAAATGCCTACGAAGATTAGGGGAATAACTCTTGTACCCTTCTTGAGATCATGGGTATCTGAGGAAAACACACTTATGAGACCGAAGAGAGAGCTTGTCAAAGCCAAGACCAAGAGCATAAGCAAAACATGTAGAACAAAAGACTCAAGGTGGTAAAGGATGAAGAGAGTGTGGTAAGGATATAGAACTTGATGATGGATTTCACCTTTTAGAACATAGGAAGGCATGTGGTTGATGAGATAACACACAATAAGTACCGCATCACCCCAAAACTAATGAGGAACATGAGAGTGGAGAAGAGGTCTGGTGGTCTAAAAAGATGCCTATTTTTGCGTTTTACAACCTCATTCTGTTAGGGGTATGAGGACAAGATGTTTGATGCAGCATACCATGAGATGCCATAAATAAACCGATACTCACGTGTATTATCACTTTGTAAAGTGCCAATAGGAATACCAAATTGACTTTTCATTTCATGAAAAAAGGATTGAAAAATTGAAAATAATTCTAAGCACTATTTCATTAAATATAACCAAGTGCAGCAAGAAAAATTGTCTACAAAAGTAACAAAATATCTGGACCCTAATATAGAGAAAGTATGACTTGGACCCTAAACATCTGAATGAACTAAAACAAAAGAAGATGAAGCTTGATTCAGTGCGACTAGAAAAAGAATTACGAATATGCTTTCTTAGTTGACATGACTCACAAGACAAAAATTCTAACTTAGAAAGACTTGGATGTCCTAACCAAACATGAATCAGAAGTGGAAATGTTGAACCAATAAGAAAAGACCTGTTAAGCTTATAGAGGTCATGCGACTTACATCCGGAGCCAATGTCCTCCCCATATTCCGATTGTGCAAGGAAATAAAATTTTTGGTAAAAGAGATGACACAATCAAGAGACCGAGTAAGTTGACTAATGTATAATAAATTGAAAGGAATCCTAAGGACATAAAGGACATTATGAATAGAAAGAGAAGAGGATGAACAATACAACACCTTGGGACTAAGTTTGAGAACCATTTGCCATGGTAACAAAAGGTAAATAACCAAAAGTAGAAAGAAAACAAAAAAGGGATTTATTACAAGCTATGAAGCGCAGATACGTGAAAAATGGCAAAGTACCCGTATCAGACACGTATCCGATATCGATACATGCCTTATACACTTAGATACGTATTTCAGAAGTATCAAAAATTAAATTTATTTTTAAAAATTAAATTTAAAACCGATACAGTTGGGAAATGGCTTGGATATGGCTATAAATAGTCTGATACGGCTCAAAAACAGCTCCAAATTGGCTTGGCTAAAAATAGTGGTCAGCTTGAGTAAATTTATAATACTGAAACGGAGAGTTTCAATCTGGCTTTCATTTCCCCTTTCTGCTGTTATTCGTGAGTTAGAATAAAACTAGAACTTACCCAAAAATAAAAAATCAGCTACGGTTCAGAACTCACCCTTTTCCCCATTTCCCTATTTCCCCATTTCCGTCATTGCTTTGAGGTTCGATTCCGGGCTTCACAGTTCCTGAACTTTGGAGCTGTATATTAGTGTTGAAATGGAAGGTACCCGGAAAGCAAAGCAAAGAGGATAACCCCGCACAACCATATATCAGCCTTCGACCCATCCCATCATAGCCTTTCTTCATCAGCACCTCCGGCGCCACGTAAGCCAGCATTCCGCATGGCATGAGGAGCATCCCGTTGGATCTCCATTGCTCTGGCAAGGTAGAGAGGACAAAGTTAGAGACCTTGAGTTCCTCGTTCTCGTCAAGGAGGAGATTTTCGGGCTTCAAGTCACAGTGGGTGTGTTCTAAACTTTGTTCCTCTTCTCTCTTCTCTGGACTTCAGCAACAATTTTAACGTTGTTTCTCTTTTGCTGCGGTGGTAAAATCTCACAAACTTCCTCTTTTCTAATCTCCTCTTTTCTATTTATTTTACAGCAATAAAGTAAAAATATTATTTTTGCATTTTTCAACAGTTTGTTTGATGACAAAAAATGAGTTCTGGTTCTGACTCTAATTTTAGAATTCCAAGTAACTTTGGTTCATTAGAACTTCAAGATGATCATGCTCCACTTTAGGCATTTGTCACTATAAAGGATAAGCTAGGAGATGGAGGGGACAACAAGCTATAGTGTTGTAATTTTTGTGACAAAGTGGTCAAAAGTTCATACTCAAGAGTGAAAGCACATTTACTTCGAATAGTCGGTGTTGGTGTTGCTCTTTGTCCTAAGGTCACTCCTGAGTACTTGGCTGATTTGAAGAGAATTTGTGAAGAAAATGAGAATAAAATTAAGCCTAAAACTATCCCACTACCTTCAGCAGCTCCAGCAACCTTATCCCAGAAAAGAAAAAAATAGGAAGTGGTACACCAGAAAGGGCTTTCAATGTGGATTAAAGAAATCAACTTAGAGCAGAAATAGCAAGAATACTTTATTCAGCTAGCTTATCATTTCATCTTGCTAGAAATCCTTATTATGTTAGCTCTTATTCATTTGCTGCAAACCATAACCTTAGTGGTTTCCTTCCTCTTAGTTATAATGCTTTAAGAACTAGTCTTTTACAACAAGAGAGATCTCATATTGAAAGATTGCTCCAACCTATAAAATCTTTATGGTTTATAAAAGGAGTTACATTCGTTTCTGATGGATGGACAGATGTTCAAAGAAGGCCATTGATAAATTTCATGGCTGTAAGTGAAGGAGGGTCAATATTTTTAAAGGCTATTGATCGTTCTAAGGAGTACAAGGACAAACACTACATGGCCAACATAATGAAGGATGTAATTAATGAAGTAGGGCCAAAAAATGTTGTTCAAATCATAACGGATAATGCTCCTGTTTGTAAGGCAGCTGGGATGTTAATTGAAGCTGAGTTTCATCATGTGTTTTGGACTCCTTGTATCATTCATACTTTGAATTTAGCATTGAAAAATATGTGCAGCTAAAAATATTGATGGAAATGAAAATGTTTTCAATGAGTGTCATTGGATCACTCTCCCAGTTGATGATACATCTTTTATCAAGACTTTTATACTCACTCTACGAGATTGGCTATTTTTAATGTTTTCATCTCTTAAATTGCTTTTTGTTGTTGAAACCCGTTTTGCATCAATGGTTGTCATGCTAAAAAGATTGAAGTTGTTGAAACGTGTTTTGCAAAATATGGTCATCAGTGACCAATGGAATAGTTATAAAGAAGATGATGTTGGTAAAGCTGCTCATGTGAAAGAACTTATTTTAAATGATATATGGTGGGATAAATTATACTATATTCTTTCTTTCACGGATCCTATATATAGCAAGCTTAGAAAATGTGACAGATGCTTTTACTCTTCATTTGGTTTATGAAATGTGGGATTCCATGATTGAAAAAGTGAAGACAATCATATATAGGCATGAGGAAAAGGAAACAAATGAGCATTCCTAGTTTTATGATGTGGTTCATAGTAGATTGAATTTTAGGTGGAGCAAGAGTTGTATTCCACTTTATTGTTTGGCTCATTCATTGAACCCAAGATAAATTTCAACATAGTTACTATCTCTTAAAAATAAAAATCATACTATAACATATTTTTTAATCATATGTAGGTATTATAATGAAAAATGGCTTAGGGAAGCTCCAAATAGAGTTACTCCACATCAAGATGATGAAGTTTCGAGAGAAAGAAACAAATGTTTAAAGAGATATTTTCCTAATGCTGAGGAAAGAAAAAATGTTTTTGTTGAATTCTCGAATTTCTCATCTTGTGCCGATGACTTTTCTTCTTTTGATTCAACTGAAGATAGGTGGACATTGGACCCAAAATTTTGGTGGGTAATGCATGAATATTCTACCCTTTTACTTCAAAAGCTTGCCTTAAAGCTTCTTGTACAGCCTTGTTCCTCATCTTGTCGTGAGAGGAATTGAAGTACGTACTCGTTCATTCATTCCTTAAAGAGAAATAAAATGAATTCAACAAGGGCTAAGGATTTGGTTTATGTGCATTCCAACCTTTGTCTTTTGTCTAGGAAAGAAGAAAAGTATACTAAAGGAGAGAAAGGATGTGGGATCCACTTGATAATGGTGCTGGATTTCTTGAATTGGCTGAATTATCTCTTGATGAACCAGACTTAGAAGTTATGCTTTTTGTAGACGATGGGATGGAGGAAATGAGTGTGACAATGTTAGAATTAAATAGTATAAAAGCAAAACATTCTTTTTTGTGATAGTTTTATGTTTCTTTTGGATAGAACTACCATTTTTTTGTAGAATTCTAACTTGAATAGGGGGTAAAGTATGTAATTTTTTTATGTGTTCATAGACAAGGAAAAGATATGATCGCATGTATTTTTTTTGTAAAATATGATCATTAATATGTAAATGTAACACATTAATATAAATTAATTATCAATATCTCTTTATAAATATTATTTCTTTAAATTCATGTTAAAGTATTTAAGCCATATCGTATCTTGAAATTTGAATTTTTTCCATATCCCTATATCTGTATCGTATCGTATCCAAGCTTTATATATTACAAGTGATATGATCGGTAGCCCCAAAGTCAAGGACCCAAGGGTTCAAAGAGTGAGAGATTCCAACAAAAGAATTATCGATGTGTGCAACAATAATAGTGAAACTGGAGGCTTGACAATCTTCATACCATTTCAAGAAGTCATCATAGGAAGGTGATGGGTTTAGATCCAAAGCCAACGACGGAGCGAAAGTTGAAGAAGGAGGCATAAAACTCTTAGCGACTTGGACAATGTGAGGAAGTCGACCATGTAGAGTCCAACACTTATCAATTTTGTGGCGCGATCTGTGGTAATGATTGCACCAAGGATATCCTTTGCTGCCCTTTCACAATGGGGGTATGTTGTTGCGAGAAACCAAAGCAAAAAAGTCAACATGAATAGGAGGCAAAGACTCAGATAAGGCTTTGGTAGGAACATGAAGGAGAGTCGCCCGATACTGTCATGGTAGCTTCTGTGGGGCTACCCAAGTTACTGCACTTACAAAGATACTAATTTCCCTATTTATAATATTACTATAATTACATAATTCCAACAATAACAAAACTAGAAAACTGAAGATGCACAAACAAAGGGCACAAACTATGAAACAAAACCTGATTACAAATCACTTAGCTTGCTCCAGATCACCCAGGAAGATAAGTCACGAAGACACCTATGATGAACGAAATATTTTCTCATTTGCAAAAAGATTTATCATCAACCTTCATCAAAATATGCAGAAAAAATTATGTAGTCTAGGATGCAAGCCTAGGTTGTCTCCCATGAATCATTGGACGAGTGACCAAATATTAAACATGTAGTGTGCAATGTATTTAGAAAGCAAGTAAAAAGGGGGGTTTGTGATTTCAAGTTCAATCAACTTAAGCAGAAAATTAAATTGCAAAGTTCAATCGATAAAATGTAGTAACCCCTAGTTCATTCATATAAACTCTATCCCTATTCCTCTCAAGATTTAATACTCTTCCTCTCCTCCTAGAATTTGGTTGATTTAACAAGCGAAAATCAACCTTATGTTTTCATATGAATTAAGCAATCCAATGAACTCCAATCTCTCATTCCTTGATTACACAATCTTGGAATTAAACAAGAATTAAGCAATTCAAATTTAGAATTTCCTTAAAACGAATTAGGGTTCATTACACAATGCTCCCCTCATTCAACCATTAATTCAATTCAAGAGTTTGGGAGGAAGAAATTCATGGAAGAAAAAGATTTGCATTAACATTCAAAAACCCAAGAATTCAAAAATCCATATGAACTCACTAGAGATTACAAGAAAATTAACCCTCCATGAGGATGGGTCTCGCAATTACAAAATGAAAGTAAAGAGAAATCAATAACACCAATACAAAAATCAAAGAGAAGTAAGGAGAAAATGGAAATCAAACCCTAGGTTGGACCCTTGGCTGTCACCTAAGGCCACCCTAGGCTCTCCTAGTGTTCCTAAAGTGTGTAAAAGCTCTCCTCCTTTACCCTAAATGATAAAAATCCATATATAGAAAAGTTGACGCCTTCAGAGTAGTTACTCTCGTTCACGACAGTGAACACTCTCGAGCATAGTGATTACTATCATTTACAAGAGTAAACACGCGCAAACATAGTGATTACTATCGTTCACAAGAGTAAACATGCGCAGGGTCCTAAACTCAGGGGCTCTCTAGAGTGTTTAATATCGTTTCCGAGAGTAAAAACGTGCAGGTCTGAGTGCTTCCTTTGGCTTTAGAGTGATCACTATTGCTTCTGAAAATGGTTACTCTGGCCTGCCCTCTGGATCTAACTTGCTGTAGTGTCCACTATCACTTCTGAAAGTGGTCACTTTCAACTCAAAATTTCTCAAAGGTTAAAAATCCATGTAATGAGTCTAGAAATTCTTGCACAATTATTCAATTGATCAAATTTGCAAATTATATCTATGTAAATCAATGTAAACTAACCAAAAATTAAGAAACCTATGAAATTTGACCAAAATGATGTTTTTATGTTATTTACACTTCATAAGTCTACTTTTTCTATTAAGGAACACTAAAATGACAAGTAAAAATCCAATAAAATGTGGATTCATCAACCTACAAGATAACAAGACAAGAACAACATTTTCTATAGTTCAGAGATGTAGCTCTGATACTATGTCAAAATATCAAGAGACCAGAAAACATTTTACAGTATGACTAGAGCTTTTGTTATGGAAAAAACCGATCTGCCTTCTACAATACTTCTTTCTTAAATAGACAAGAAGATATATGCTTTACACGGAGATGAGCGATTATAGGAGATATACAGGGAAGGGAGAGATTATAGGAGATTTCCTAACAGCTAGGATATATACAAGGCACAAAATAATACAGCTATAAACCTATTGAAACAAATAATAAATTACATTAATATACATTAACATTTGTGGGTTCCTTAGGTTGAATTTTGGTATAATACCACATATCATGCATCTACAGGAACAACATCCTTCGAAGCAATCTACAGTAGAAGCCCCCTACCATTCCAAAATTAGTGCAAGGAGAGATAAGGGTGGAAGCAGTAGTACGAGAGTTAAAGGACAGGGATGAAGCCTTAAATCAGCTTAAGGCCAATCTGCATCGAGCTCAGGTACACATGAAAACACAAGTTGACCAGCATCGCTGGAATTTGGTGTTTACAGTGGGAGATTGGGTCTTTCTTAAACTACGACCTCACAAGCAACTCTCAGTCACTCATCGTATCCATCAAAAACTTGCCCCACATTTCTTTGGCCCATATTAGATTTTGGAAAGGGTTAGAAACATTTCTTACAAGCTTGATCTGCCACCTACATCTAAGGTTCATCCTATTTTCCATATCTCTCAATTAAAGAAGGTAGTTGGACAATATTCTACAGAAATCAATACGCCTAGCGACTTAGCAGCTGAAGAAATAGCAAAACCAGAGACCATCTTAACTAGCTGTGTTGTCTGTTGTGTTCACCAGAAAAAAAGGGTAGAAAGAAACAATCTTTATGAATTCTTTATTAAATTGATGAATATTGTGTATACAATTCTGTTTCCCAGAGCAAAACTCCTCAGAGAAATTTTCTCTGCCTAATTTCAGAAACTACTTTTTAAAAAAGACCCCTCACTGTTCTCCCAGCTATTATTTATAACTGGCCTTAAAACAGAAAACTGACTCCTAGCTGTTACTGTTAACTGCTAACTAAC
Source organism: Abrus precatorius (assembly GCF_003935025.1). Classification (NCBI taxonomy): domain Eukaryota; kingdom Viridiplantae; phylum Streptophyta; class Magnoliopsida; order Fabales; family Fabaceae; genus Abrus; species Abrus precatorius. Next base: position 15,330,273 of record NW_020874439.1, read on the forward strand.
ATTATCAATTGTCCTCTTTCTTTTAGAGTACACCAGCCAAGGTTTGGCCTTGTCTAAGTTAGTATTTACAAAGATATTAGGGTTAGGACCCTGACTCCTATCATTCTCCCCTTCTAGAATAGCAGACTTGGCCTCAAGTCTGAAGTGAGGAAATTGGCTCAGCACCACAGCTTCATCTTCCCAATTCCTTTTCAAACCCATCAGATTCCACTTTCAATCTTACCATTTCCCTTGACTCACTAATTCCTTCATCCTCCCCCAAAATCACCAATCTTAATTGTCTATCTTGTCGAGCTGCACAAGCATGAAGATGATAGAACTTCTCTCCACACCTAAAACATAAGCCTTTATTTCTCCTTTCCTGAATCTCCCTATTAGACAGGTGTCTCACTCCCCTATCCTTGTATGTGGAATGGACAGGCCTCTGATTGACAGAGGTGGAAGAACCCACTGATGCTACTGGTCCCCTTTCTGCGAAATATGAAGAATTACCACTTCCAAAATTGGACAAAGACTTCGTCTCAACCTACGCTTGAGCATTTTCACATTGTGAATGCCCTAGATTTCTCCTGAATCCTCGAGAAAGAGCTTCATTACCCCATAATCTACTACGCATATTTAAGCTATCCATAGACCCAACAATTTTTGCCTCCACACACCTAGCCATTCGAATAGCATCCAAATGATCCTTGGGCAGAAGTGTACGGACTCGCAACCTGATTTGCTCCTTCAGTCCTTTCATGAAAAATGCCACAAACTGATTCTCTGGCAAACGTTCTACCTGGGCAGCAAGAAATTCAAATTCTTCAATGTACTCTTCCACGGCCCCTTTCTGTTTTAGGTCAGCAAGCTCTTCGAAAGGATCCTCCAAATGCCCCCTCCAAAACGTAATCGCAGCGCATTCTTGAAAGATTCCCAGCTGGGAACAGTCTCAGAATCAAGCCAAGTTTGGAACCAATAGATTGTTCCTCCCTCCATGCTCAATCTTGTGATTTTAATCTTGTTGGAGTCCAATATTCTTTGAACTTCAAGATATGTTTCAGCCCTCGTGATCCATCCCTTTGGATCAGTCCCATTGAATGACGGCAGTTCCACTTTCTTTGCCATCAAACGAAACCCAGTTAATGCATCAGCGTCCGCATTATGCGATGTTTCCTGTTCTTCAGCACCTGAATTACTTTGTCTCAAATTCTGTCCCAACGAGTCATCATGTTTGGCAATGAAGTTCTAAACCAAATCTTCAAGACCTCCCAACCTCCCAGTTAGCTTTTCCATGAATACATCCAATCTTTCCTTCAAGGAATTCATTCTTTCCTTAACAGCATCACTGTGTTGACCTTTATTTGCACCACGCTTCGTCATCTTAAAATTTCTTGCTGGACCACACCTTTTTGTTTCTCCCCCAAGGATCCGGCAGGTCAGACCAATGTTGTGTTCACCAGAAAAAAAAAAAAGGTAGAAAGAAACAATCTTTATGAATTCTTTATTGAATTGATGAATATTGTGTATACAATTCTGTTTCCCAGGGCAAAGCTCCTCAGAGAAATTTTCTCTGCCTAATTTCAAAAACTACTTTTCAAAAAAGACCCCTCACTATTCTCCCAGCTATTATTTATAACTGGCCTTAAAACATAAAACTAACTCCTAGCTGTTACTGTTAACTGCTAACTGCTAACTAACATTATTAATTGTCCTCTTTCTTCTAGAGTACACCAGCCAAGGTTTGGCCTTGTTTAAGTTAGTATTTACAAAGATATTAGGGTTAGGACCCTGACTCCTATCATTGTCACTAAGGGGTTTCAAATGCAGAAATAGTACCTTGTGCAGTGGAAGGGATTGCCTGCTATTGAAGCCACTTGGGAAGAAGAATTCATGCTTCGAAGTCAGTTTCCCACACTCAACCTTGGGCACAAGGCTGCTTTTTGAGGAGGCGGTATTGTTAGACCAGAAAATATAGAGGATAATCAGAGTGAATTATTGCTTAATGAAGGCCCAGTTAAGCCCAAAATATGGCATGTGTATGCAAGGAAGAAGGGACCAACCGTTAAAAGTTTAGTTAATTAGTTAGCAAGTATAAATGGGGAAGGAGATAACAGAAATAAAGAAGAGGGGAAATTGTATTCTATACAGGGAGATTCGATCTCTAGATAGGAGCTAAGAGCTCTAGAAATTGTGTGTAATCATTTGAAGTCTTTCTGATTCAATAAGAAAGATTTATCCTCGTTCTTTCATATTCACCTTGCTTAATCTTTGAACCCTAACAATGCTTGTCGTAGATTAACGACCAAATTAGCCACCAAGTCACAAATTAGTCATCGAATTAGCCCCTAATTACTTTTGTTTTGATTTTTATTGAACATTAAAAAAAGCAATTGAATTTTGGCATATAAATCAATGTTGGAGTTATTATCAGTGCACATCAACATTGATTATTCTAGAAGAACAATTGTTTGACATTCAAACATTAAACTATAGAACACTTACATACAGAAAATCAATCACCTGACATCCTTTGCCGGATGGCTAGTATCAAGAAATAATAGTCTTAAAATGTATATAAGCTGGAAGGATTTTTCATCAACATTGATGGCATTTAAATGATTGATAATGTGATCTTACAGCCTGTATTTCATATTCACATTCATAGTATTTGTCAAAAAATTGGTTATTTATCTAAAGGAAGGTAAAGAAAAGATTTGTACCTATAGTACGACATTGCAGAGGGGTGCCAATTTCTGCTTCGAAAATCAGAACCAATCCATTAGTTCATTCAAACAAAATAACTTCATATCGAACATATAATTCCCAAAAGTAAATATTTCAGGACATTTTTAGCTATCCACTTTTTGCTTCCTTAAATGAATAATCAACATTCTGCAAAAGGCCACACGCGTGTCCTATTTCTGTTCTGTTGATCTAAATAGGGGCAACCTTAACTAAGGGGAAAATTTGTTGACTATGCTTATTCTATATGTTCAAAAGAAATAAAATGTATTATTAGTTTAGAGAGTGCAATCTTACTTGAGGCAGCTAGGAAAAGCAAGAAGAATCTCCTCATGCATAACAAATTGACTGAGATCACTCTCAGATAATAAAGCTGAAAATTGACCTGAATCAACCACTTAGAAAAATTAGTAAGTCTGCTGATATGGAGACCTTACTTCCAGTGCTAAGGGCTATGAGGAAATAACTGAGAAGCATGTACCAGGATAGCCTTTAGACCAATAGATTGATCCAGTTGCAGGAAAGAACATAGTGAATAATGCTGCTTTTGGTCGAATTGTTGAGACAACAGTGTATTCACCAATAGTGTGTGATGATTGCTTTTTCTTGTTGTGTTTAAAAGATTTGTCGCAAATCCTCATCAAAATTTAAACAAATTAATGTAGTACTAGGGTTACCCTAGATTGTCTCCCATGAACATTGGCTATTAATCTTCATTAAACATATTGAAGGCATTAATTGAACAAACAACTAAATGGGGGGTTTTGTGGTTTCAAAACAATATAAGGAGCAGCAAGTGAACAAGTTTAATTAATTCAAACAATAGAAAGCAGCAATCATTAGTTCATCCACATAGATTTTATCCTCATTCCACTCAATATTTAACACTCATCCTCTCTCTCATGAATTAGGTTGATTTAACAAGCGAAAATCAACCTTATGGTCCCAACGAAATTACGCAATTTGTTAGGCTCTAATCCCTCATCCTAAGATTACGCAACCTTAGAATTAAACCTAGGATTAAGCAATCCCTAGTTTAGAATCTCCTTAAAAAGAATTAGGGTTAATTAAGCAATGTCCCCCTTATTCATTAAAATCAAAGAACTCAAGAATCCATGTGAACTCACTAAGGATTACACAAAAATTTAGCCCTCCATGGAAATGGGGGTCAAAAACACAATTTGGAAATGCAGAAAACTCATTGGCATTAATGTAAAAGTAAGAGAAATGAGAAACCAAACCCTAGGTTAGACCCTTGGCTATCACCCAAGGTTGCCCTAAGCTCTGGAAAATGTCCTAAATTTAGTAAAGAAGAGAAAAGGTACGAAAAGTGTAAGAGCTCTCTACCCTAATTTGGCAAAAATCTATTTATACTAAGGCTGACGCCCTCAAAAGTGATTACTTTCATTCTTTCATAGTAGACACGCGCAGCATCAGTTGGTTTTTGCCTTTTTGTAGTGTCCACTATCAACTTTTATAGTAGACACGCGCAACACTAGTACATTTTTGGCTCTCTGGAGTGACTACTATGAACTTTGATAGTAACTATGCGCAACACCTTCAATTCTGCACGCTCTGGAGTGACTACTATGAACTTTCATAGTAGCCACGTGCAGACTTAGTGGATTCTGGGCTGCTATAGTGGTTACTTTTAACTTTGAAAGTGAACACTTTGGTCCCTTTGTTGGAAATAGCTTGCTGTAGTAGTTACTATCAATCTTGAAAGTAGTTACTTTCACCTCAAATTCCTCAAAATCCAATAATTCTTCAAAATAAGCTTAAGGATTCCTGCTACATTATTCAAATGATCAAAACATCTAAAATAAACTATCTAAATTAACCAAAAACTAAGAAACCTATATTATTTAGCCTAATTGGAATATTCATCTTATTTACACTATCTAAGTCTATTCTTTTCTATAAAAAGTAATAAATGATGTATAAAAATTTAGTAAAATATGGATTCATCACAACCCCAAACTTGAACTTTTGCTTGTCTTCAAGCAAACCAAAATTCAAAGACTTAAGTAACAAGGGTTGGACTTATCCAAAAAAAAGTTTTCTCAAAATTTTTCTGTTCCAATCTTTCAACTCTAATATACAATTCCTCCATTTCAAAATCATGGAGTCATTCAACAAAGAAAGCACACTTATCAATTAATTTTATGCAAAGTCCCATACAAGTGAAACAAAAATTCAACAAGGTTCATTATACTTCACACAATGCAAGGAAATTATCTAGCTCACAAGGTGGTGTTTCACTCTTCACTCTTCAGTGTTTCAGGTTTGGTATTTTCCCTCAATACATGCAATTTGCTCTACCCTACCATATGCTTGCCCATATTCTCAATCTCCTTTGCCTTAATACAATGATTTACCTATCAAAAGGACTTGGTTGGTCACAACTAGGGATAGGTAAGGTTCAATTTGATCAAGGAGGCTCAAAAGCTCAAGTGGGTTTTCAAGATAAGGGACTCCTTTTGAGTGAGTGAATACAACAATTAGAATGAAATGCATCAAATGAGATAGTCTAAGAGGTTCAAGCATTCTTTCACCTTGTTTTTCATCATTTTTCATTATGTGAAGATCTCTTCAATTTTTTGGACCTTGCTTCATTTTATTTTCTTTCCTTTTTCATTCTTTCTTTTATGATTTCTTGGACTTTGGCAACCACTCTTTTTCTTCAAATTTAAGCAAATTTTTTTGACATGTATTAGTAATATGTATGATGTCCACCACCCCAAACTTGAGAGGTTGCTTGTCCTCAAGCAACTACAGTCAAAATCAACACCCCAAACTTAGCTTTTGCATTCACTCTTGATGTTACTCAAAAGAAATACGTTCTTAATGGAAGAAAAAAAATGTTTTGGTAGACTAAGTTTGGCAAAAGAAGGGAATGTAATACAATAAGGTGCAAGGGTGGGCAATGGTGAGTGGGTGTGTGTAAAGGAGGCCTCAATCATCTAGACAAAAAAAATTGCATAATGCATATTCAACTAAAAAGCAGGGCAAGTTCTAGAGGATAAATGCAAAATTACATGGAATATACACACAGAAAGGAAATTAGGGGCTCAATTCTCTACCATGGTAAAAATGGTGATAACTACTTAACATCATGTGAGGATAATTCACCTTGCAAGAAAAGATATTCAGCATGGCATTGAGAGAGAATTATTTACAAAAGTAGAGTGTGCTAGAATTGGAATTACAAAATTAGATTCAATGAAAAAGAGAAAGAACAAAGAATTATTTTTATATTTTGATGTATAATTGTGCAGCAAAAATGAGGTTAAGAGTATATGAAATAGAGGCAAAGAATTTCACCCCCTTTCATGAATGATAGTGCCTAAACTCATGGGGAAAAAAATGATGCTCCTCTTGATGGAACTGAGGGAATTCTCTGCACAAAGAGACAATAAATTCAGCACCAGAAGAAACAAAATAAACTCAAACTCAGATTATATATATATATATATATATATATATATATATATATATATAGCATAAAAGAGTTAACTTGTTGTTCAAAGTAGAAGCAGGGAAAATAAATGGAAAAGTGTACTAATTACAGGGAAATTAGCAGAAAAAATATGTACAATGAAATAGAAGGGTAAATAAATAACATAAATAAAAATTTAAAACTAAATAGCATCCTCGTCAAAGTTGGAGGAGAGGTCATCATCAGCTGAGTCAGTGTCTGTATCTTCATCATCCTTCTCCTCTGCTGTTGCGACTGGGTCTGGTACTTGCTCCCCATCTGAGCTGCTATCTACCTCTTCCTCCTCCTCTTCTGTTGTAGGTGTGAAAGGCGGAAGATCATTTTGAACAGCTGCTCTGAGATAAAGGACTGAGAAACTGGGGGCATAGTAAATCTGTTCTGCAGTCATCCCCACCTTCTTCCCTATGTTGAGCAACATAGTCTCCGTAAGGGTCAGGCAGCCTTCTGACCAGCATGTATGGCATCTTGTCCTAGAGCTATTTCTTTCAACTGGTCCTTCATGTTGGGAGGGAAGCCTTTCTTTCCTGCAGCTTGGGGAGGTGCCTCTAGGGCTGGGCTCTTCTTAGCCTTGAACAACTCCTTCACCATAGCTGTGGTGATGCAAGGAGCTGCTCTGATTTTCTATTAATATTCCCCAAAATCAACTCCAGCATCTTGGCAGAGCATAGTGATGATGGAGGAAAAACCCATAGAATCCTTCTTCCTAGCTAAGATCTCCATGATGACATTACTGATCACATCGCCAACATAGATGGGCATCCCTGTCATGATAGCATAGACTAGCTCTGCTCTCTTCACTGCCAGGGTAGATGAATGCATAACTGGCATGAAGGAGCTCAGGATGAAGATGCTCCAGACCTTGGCAGGTGGGAGGAGATGTTTTGTAGTCAGACCTTGCTCCCAGTTCTCTCCAGCCTTGCATATCGCTTGGAGGATTGGCTTGTAGTCCTTCTCCTCCAAGTAGCTGAAAGTAGTGTAGTCCAGCTGTCTAAGCCTCTTTTCAAGAAGAGGAATGTTGAGGATCCTTTGGATGTTGATAGGGTTGAAGTCTATCACCTTGCCTCTGACCATGGAGTGTTTGTATGGGAAATCATCTCCCTTAACCCTAAAGGCATTAGCATAAAACTCCTGGATGATGTCCTTCTACTCATGCCCAGCACATGTGGTGAACAAATCCTACCCCCTCTTCTGGATTTCCTGCTCAAATTGGGGGTAGGTCCCTTGTTGGAGGTCAAAATTCCTGTCCTACACAATGTGTTGCCTGAGAATATTTGCTTTGAAGAAATTCTTGTGAGCCAGGGACCTAAATCTGGGATCATGGGCAGGCTGAGGCCTGAAGGAAGAAGCAGCAGCTGTCTTGGCCCTCTTAGCCCTGGGTGTGTTCTTCCTGGAGTGTTTGCTATTAATCTGCACATAGAAAAAGGAATAAATCAGTGATAGTGCATAAATAATCATGTAGCAAGAATTTCACACCGTTTGGAAATGAAAGAGAGAAAATTCAAGCAAATTGTAGCACAGTTGCAGAAGAGGGTAGCTATTATAATGAAATAAAAGTAGTTACTTTGGCAATAAAGCATGACAGAATGCAGAGGTAATGGTGTGGGCATAATTTCACAGCAAGTGTGCATGAATCAGAGAAAATTGAGGCAAATCAAAGTAATTTTGCATACAAAAGTAACTACTATGCTAGTTGATAGTAATTACTTTGACAGTGACAGAACAGACAATTAGGCACATACAGAGTGGTCACTATGAAATGAATTATGCCAGTTTTTGCAATATTGAAATGGTAAAAGTGGCCACTATGAAAGTGGACACTTTCAGTGAAGCATATCAGCATGAAAATAGCATGTGGACACAAAACACTTGCAAATTCAAGCAACAAATTAGGTCCAGTGTAGAAGGAAATAGTTTTTAGTTCAAAGTGATCACTATGAATGTTGATAGTGACTACTCCAAAGCAAAAACACTTCAAATTCACAAAGGAAAAATACAAATCGATTTCTAATCATGAGAATTAGAATTTCAATGCATATAAATCACATTCCAGACTAAAACGAACCTAAGGGAAGCAGAATCTCAAGATTACACAAAGAGTAATCACTACGAATTATGAGAGTAGCTACCTTAGGGTTCAATCATGTCAATTTCCACACACAAAATCAAATTAATCATCCCACTAACTTAAAATCATGTAATTATCCTTGCAGAAACTTATTCTAACCAATAATTTCAACTAAAATTGGTTCTAATACAAAATCCCCAATTTAAAAACGAAGAACCCTAACACAGAGAGTGAGGAAGAGAAAATTACCTGGATTGGAGTTCAAATCAAGTGCAAAAGTGCAGGAAAGTGATGTTCAAATGCAAGGAATCGAATTCGAGGGAGTGGGTGCTTAGAAAATTTGAAGGGAAGTGAAAAATTCTCAGAAATGAAAGTGAGAATGAATGTGAGAGGGACCCTATTTATATGAAAATGATGGGCGTGGTCACTCTCAAGAATGGAGTACACGTGGCTACTATGAACTTTCATAATAATCACTACAAAGGCGCTTTTTTTTAGTTATTTCAAAAGAGGTTGCCCGTGGTTACTATGAACTTTCATAGTAACTACGCGCGTCAAGTGTTCAAAAATAGGTTCTGTAGTAGTTACTATGAACTTTCAAAGTGACCACTACAGAGGCACCCTTCGTATGTATTTTTCCAGAGTGTTGCGCGTGGCTACTATGAACTTTCATAATAGTTACGCACAGACCAACAAATTCAAAAGCCTTCAAAGTGGTTACTATGAAAGTTGAAAGTGACAACTACAAAGAGTAAAGTCACATACCTTGGTGGAAAGTGACCATTATGGCTTGGGAAAGTGATTACCTTCATGGCGAACCTTAAAACTCTTCCTAAAGTGAATGCTTGGTGCCATGGAAATGATTATTCCTCCTTCTCTACTTGGACTTCCATGAATATATGCATAAATTGAGTCCAAATAAAGCAATTTTTCCTCTACAAAAATTATGAACAAATCATCAATCAAATAATGAGTCAAGTGTAGAACAAAGTGTTTGTGCAGCATGAACTAAGCAACATGACTAGTAACATAGCTCAAATGAAAGAATGCTTATTGAAATTAAAAGAGAACTAGAAAGTGTTATAAAAACTGTGAGTTGCCTCTCACAAAGCGCTTCTTCAACGTCACTAGCTTGACGTTTTATAGAGTTCTCACTCCAAAATAACCAAAGAATCTAGAACAGCTGGAGGTTGCTCTAGGAAAGCTTCCTCCACATTAGCCTCAAGTGTAGGATTCTCATGGAAAGGCTTTAGGCGATGGCCATTCACTTTAAAAACCTTGTTTGTGGATTCACTTTTTACTTCCACTGCTCCATAGGGAGAAATAGTGGCACAATGAAAGGTCTGATCCATCTAGATCTGAGTTTTCCAGGCATGAGCTTCAAACGGGAATTAAACAGCAAAACCTTTTTGACCTATGAAAAACTCCTTCCTTGCTATTTTTGCATCATGAAAGGTCTTTGTTTTCTCCTTATAAATTCTGGAGTTTTCATATGCTTCAAGGCGAAGTTCTTCTAATTCTTGCAAGTGCAGTTTTCTTTGTTCCCCAGCTTTGTCTAGGTCCATATTGCAGGCTCGCACTGCCCAATAAGCACGGTGTTCTACTTCCACTGGAAGGTGGCAGACTTTTCCATAGATAATTCTGTAAGGTGACATTCCCAAAGGAGCCTTGTATGCCATTCTATGAGCCCAAAGAGCATCGTCAAGACGCTTGCTCTAGTCTTTCCTATTTGGCTAAACAATCCTTTCCAAAATCTTCTTAATTTCTCTAATGGAGAGCTCAGCCTGCCCATTGGTCTGGGGATGATAAGGGGTGGATACGTTGTGCACTACTCCATACTTTCTCAGTAAAGTCTCAATGGTTCTATTGTAGAAGTGGGTACCCTGGTCACTAATCAAAGCTTGAGGTACTCCAAACCTAGAAAACAAATGAGTACGCACAAAATCTGCAACCACTCTTGAATCATTAGTTCTTGTGGGCTTAGCCTCTACCCACTTAGAGACATAGTCCATAGCAAGCAAAATATATAAGAAACTAAAGGAAGGAGGGAAAGGACCCATGAAGTCTATACCCCAAACGTTGAATACACACAGTATAAAATGGATTGTTGAGGCATTTCATGCTTCAAGGTGATCACCCCTCCAGTTCTTTGGCATCTCTCACATGTAGAACACACTTGTCAGGAGTCTTTGAAGATTGTAGGTCAATAAAAACCTGCATCTAATACTTTCTTTGCAGTCCTTTGGGGCCCAAGGTGGCCTCCTACAGTGGATGCATGGCAGAAATGCAAAACTGATGCAACTTCTTCCTCAGGAATGCACCTCCTAATCACTTGATCACTACAGAACTTCCACAAATAGGGGTCATCCCAGAGGTAATGCTTGGCATCATTCTTGATCTTTTCCCTTTTAATTCTTGGTGCATCTGCTGAAAAAAATCCTGCAACTAAAAATTTACAATGTTAGCAACCAAGGCAACTTTTAAGTACACAACTCTAATAGTTGCTCATCAGGGAAATCATCTTTTAAAGGAGTGAGTTCAGGGACTCCCTCTATCCTGCTCAAATGATCTGCCACCAAATTTTGTGCTCCACTTCTATCCTTTATCTCTACATCAAATTCTTGAAGTAGAAGCATCCACCTTATCAGCCTTGGCTTTGAATCTGTCTTCTTCAAAAGGAACTTAAGAGCAGAATGATCAGTAAACACCACAACTTTTGACCCTAGCAAGTATGATCTAAATTTATCTAAAGCAAATACTATGGCCAATAGTTCCTTTTCAGTTGTGGTATAGTTACACTGTGCAAGATCTAAAGTTCTAGATGCATAATAAATCACATTTGGATCCTTACCAAACCGTTGTGCTAAGACAGCACCCACAGCAAATTTGGATGCGTCACACATGAGCTCAAATGGAAGTGTCCAGTTTGGTGGCTGAATGATGGGAGTTATGGTGAAGGCTGTCTTTAGGCAATCAAACGCCTCCTTGCACTTGGCTCCAAACTCAAAATCAATATCTTTCTGCAGTAACTTGGAAAGAGGAAGGGTTATCTTGAAAAAATCCTTGATAAAGCGCTTGTAGAAACCTGCATGGCCAAGAAATGCACGCACCTCTCACACACAAGAGGGGTAAGAAAGCTGTGAAATGACATTAAGCTTAGCAGGATCTACCTCAATTCCTTTCTCAGATATTATATGTCCTAAGACTACCCCCTGCCTAACCATAAAATGGCATTTCTCAAAGTTCAGAACAAGGTTAGTCTCTATACATCTTTATAAAACTCTATCCAAGTTTCCTAAGCATGCAGAAAATGATGACCCATATATAGTGAAGTCATCCATGAAGACTTCAAAACAATGCTCAACCAAATCAGAAAATATGCTCAACATGCATCTTTGAAATGTACCGAGAGCATTACAAAGCCCGAATGGCATTCTTCTATATGCAAATGTATCGAATGGGCATGTAAAAGTGGACTTCTCCTGATCCTCAAGAGCTATGCATATTTGAAAATAACCAGAGAATTCATCTAAGAAACAGTAGTGGGACTTACCTGCCAGGCGCTCCAACATCTGATCAACGAAAGGTAGAGAAAAGTGGTCTTTCCTGGTCGCCTGGTTAAGCCTCCTATAATCAATGTAAACTATCCAGCTGTTCTGCACTCTAGTGGACAAGAGCTCATCATTCTCAGTCTTTACCACTGTAATCCCTGACTTTTTGGGCACCACCTGCATTGAGCTCACCCATGTGCTATCTGATATCGGGTAGATGATGCCTGCCTGGAGTAGCTTGGTGATCTCCTCCTTCACCACCTTCAAAATGATTGGATTTACCCTCCTCTGGGCTGTCTTACTGGCTTGGATCCCTTTTCCAACAAAATTCGGTGCATGCATAGGGAAGGGCTAATTCCAAGGATGTCAGCCAAGGTCCATCCAATAGCCTTTCTATGCTTCCAAATCACATCAAGCAACTGCTCCTCTTGGTCCTTATCAAGCTCAGTGGATATGATCATAGGGAGCTTCTCACCTGCTTCCAAGTAAGCGTACTTTAGATGCTTAGGCAGGGGTTTAAGCTCCAAGGTAGAAGGTTGTTCAACTGAAGGAAGTGGTTTAGCACTTTCATTTGAAATGATCTCTGCAACATTTAAATCATAAGGGTTAGATTCAACTACACTTGTTGTACTCAATGAACCACACTCTACCCCTTTTGACTTTTCAATGTCATTAATGTCAGAAGTTGCAGAATTTAAATCCAAAAAATCAGAAATACAAGTATTACATAAAGATGAATTAGTACAATATTCACAAATTTTAGTATCTATGGTATGTACACAATCAGAAAAATCAAAGAAAGAGTCTCCTAAAAATTCAACAAAATTATCATCTATCAAGCTATCAAAAGCATCAATGTGGAAAACTGAATGCTCCTCAGGTGAGTGCTTCATGGCATCCAGCATGTTGAATCGAACCACACTCTCTCCAAACTCCATAGTGAGAGTCCCAGCATGCACATCAATCTTAGTCCTAGCTGTCTTCAAGAATGACCTCCCCAAGATGATAGATGCAGCTCCTTTTATTGGCTCTTCTTCTTGCATGTCCAAGATGTAGAAGTTAGCATGAAAGATCAAGTCATTCACTCTCACTAGAACATCCTCCACAAGGCCGGCTGGATTAGTGGTGCTCCTATTTGCTAGCTGGATGATGACACCTGTGGGCTACAATGGTCCAAGAGACAAAGATGTGAAGATAGATAAAGGCATAACATTAATAGATACATCTAAATCAAGCATAGCATTATCTATCCTATTGTTGCCTATAATGCAGGAAATAGTAAACGTCCCTAGATCTTTACATTTCTCAGGCATGGAAGTTTTCTACCTCTTAAAAAGGGCTGATACATTCCTCCCCATGTTCACTCTTTCATTACCCTTTAGCCGCCTTCTATAAGTGCACAAGTCCTTAAGAAATTTGGTATACTTTGGGATTTGCTTAATAGCATCTAACAAGGGAATATTGACTTCAACCTTTTTGAAGGTATCTAGAATTTCTTTGTCAACCTCTTCTTGCTTCTTGCTAGGCTGAGCCATTCTTTGAGGGAAAGGAATAGGAATAGGCCTCTCTTCTTTGTCTACCACTCTTGGTTGACATAGTGTGGGCGTAGGTGCAGGCCGCTCTTGGCTCTTAATCTCCCCTTCTTCATCTTCTGCAGCTAAAGTGTAACTAGGATTTTTCTCCTCAAGCATCTCTGGCTCTTACATCACCTTACCAGATCTCAAGGTAATGGCACTCACATTCTTTAGATTTGTTACAGTTTGTGCAGGGAGATTGCTTGAATCTTGAGATTGAAGTTGATTCAGGGATAAAGCAAGTTGACCCATTTGATTCTCCAAGGTCTTGATACTTGCCTGAGTCTGTTGCTGGAAATTGAGATTACTCATAGTGAGTTGCTTCACAAGGTCTTCCAAGCATGACTCACTCTTTTGAGGTGCAGGAGCCAGTGAAGAGGATGCTTGATGGTGCTGCTAAGATGAAGATGATGGATGGTGATGTTGCTGGGTTGGATATGGCTTGTTTTGTCAAGCTTGATACGGTTGGAAATGGTTATTGGTTGGTTGGCTAGAGCTTTGATGTTGTGTATTTCCTCCCCACCTTAAGTTTGGATGGTTCCTCCAACCGAGATTATATCTATTAGAAGATAAATCTCAGCTTTGTTGTTGTTGCAGCTGCTGAAAAGGAAATTTATTAGCAAAAATATTAGCAGCATAAGCTTGAGGATTACCTTCTGAAGATTTAGTTTCTTGCAATGTGGGGCAACTATCAGTGAAGTGATCCGTAGATGAACAGATCCCACAAAGCATGGCTGGAATTGATGGAGACGGAGGTGTATATGCAGCAAAATTCTTTTGGATTGATGTCAACTGTTTTACCATAGAAGCCAACTCATCTAGCTTATACTCCAGCTTGTGTGAATCTGAAGTTTGAATTTCATTGACACTCCTGGACATGATGGAATTTTTCCTTGTAGCAAACTATTGAGAGTTAGCTGCCATATTCTCAATGAGGTTTCTAGTGGCTACGGGAGTCTTATCAACTAGGGCTCCCCCGCTAGCTGCGTCGATCATGCTCCTATCCATTGGGTGTAACCCTTCATAGAAGTATTGGATTAGCAGCTTGTCACTTATCTGATGATGGGGGCAGCTAGCATATAGTCTCTTGAAACGCTCCCAATATTCATACAAACTTTCCCTCTCCAGCTGCCTAATACCACATATTTCCTTTCTTATTGAGGCAGCTCTTGAGGCAGGGAAAAAGAAATTTAGAAACATTCTCTTGAGGGTGTCCCAACTTGTTATAGAGACAGATGGAAGATAATACAGCCAATCTTTAGCCAAATCCATAAGAGAGAACGAAAAAGCCTTCAATTTCACATGCTCTTCAAGCACACCTTGTGGTCTCATTGTAGAGCAAACAATATGGAATTCCTTGAGGTGTTTATGTGGATCTTCACCTGCAAGACCATAAAATTTAGGCAAAAGATGGATTAGGCCAGTTTTAAGAACAAAAGGGGCATCCACATCTGGGTATTGGATACACAAAGTTTGGTAAGTCACGTCCGGTGCAGTAAGCTCCTTAAGTGTCAGGTCATTTTCTGCCATTTCTAAAGGTTCAGAATTTAAAGAATGCACAGAAGAATATATGGAAGATGGAGAATATGGTTCCTCAGTATGTGTAGAGTTTTGTCTACTTGTCCTAAGGTTCCTAAGAAATATCCTATCAATTTCAGTATCCAGAGGATATAAATCTCCCGGATTTGATCTGGTCATTCATTAGGAATAGATATCCATCCTATTAAATCAAGTGTGCACCACTGAATTTTATACACCTCTAACCGTTGGTTGTAGAGACTAGAGATATTTCATATTAATGCAAAAGTTTGTGTGATGCAGACATTAAAATACTAAATGCAACTATGAGGTAATATGGGTGCTTCATTATTAGGCATGAATTGTAAAGATGGACCAGAAAGTACTATGAAGAAAAATTATAGAAAACTGTTGAATTTAGATATCAATTTATGCATGTGAAGGATATAAAGGTAGGTTCTTCATATAGTTCCATAGGACACAATAGTTTGCCAAAGGGATTCATGTAAAGAGAGAGTGAGATTAAGGGAACCATAGGTTTTTTGAGAAGAAATTGTGGAAGAAGAAAGTTTATTATAAGTAATTTATTTGCAGCATGTAAAGAAAATTTAACTTCAACTTACAAAATTTGCAAAATATTTAATAAAACATTGATCCTGCATGTAGAAATTGAGAGACTTTATATATAAATAACGAAAATTCACAATGAAATTATATATTTTAGAATGAGGCTTAAAACTAATCTAACAGCAAACTACTTACTATTAGAGTCAACCACAGGTGCAGAGTCAACTTTGCTTAATGGCTCAATACTTCTCTGCCACAAAGCCTTAGCTTACACAGTTACATAAAGATGACCACTATATCCAGGAGTGATGGTGAAGTTTTTGTCTAATGAGCTAAAATCCTATATCAATCTAAAGTGATGGCTACTAACTGACAAACAATAGAGATCTCCTTCTGTATTTGTGATCTACAAGTGAAAAAAACAAATATACTTTCAAACATTTCATCACATGAGAAAATTACACAATACACATTCAGCTAGTAACTGAAATACTGCCATAAAATGAACAGCTTTGCCTGTAACCATTTCATGACATAGTGTCAATTACTAACTCTTATGATAACTCATAATTTGTTTTTACAGCTATCGACATCATAATTATTGCAAAAACCATTATTCAATACGTACATCATTGCTATAGCCAAGTGTAGATAGAATAAATATTACAATAAACCAAGGTTGAGTTAACCTTACATATATACTAGCCTCACATTGATCAAGCACAAGAACTGATGCAACGTAACAATCTGAAGGATTTTTCTTGCATCCTTGACGGTGTCCAAATTGTAAAGCACGGGTTTACACTCCAAAGCAAACGTCCATGTGACTTGTATGCAAAGAGTCCTCGATTCTTGATACTGATGAAAACAGTTGAACCCAACATAGTTCTGGACCAAAGCAAACTTCTGCTGCAGGCTTAGAAGCTCCAATGTTTTCATAATTAATCACCAATATTCTGTTATCAGCTACCAACTATACTTGCAATTGCCTTACGAAAAGGTAAGGTTAAATTATGATTTTAATCACCTATCTTTTGTTTAGTTCCTATGTGAAAAAACTATTTTGGCCCTTCTATGAAAAAATATTATAAGCTGGTCCTCACCATTTACTAAAGTTATATGGACATTAGCATATTTTTCATACAAGGACCAAATTTATAAAAACTGATATATTAAGGGTAGAGACTAAAATATAGTTTTTATATGAAAGGACTAAAATGAAAGTGTTAAGAGTCCAAATTTAATACCGTTCTAATTTCAAGAATTGAGGGTAGTTAAAGTTGATTTGTTTAATATCAGTCTTTAAAGTTGATCTTAAACACCTATAAGTAGTAAAATTTTATCCAAGAAGAAAGCATTTATTTCATGTTTATAAAATAAACACCTATAAGGATTTAATAAAAAAATCATTTTCCTAAAGAGACTTACCAATTTAAGTTGCTGAAAATGAGTCCTAAATATTAATGTTAACATTGTCCAACAAAAATTAATAACCACCACCAACCCACAAAACAAAGCATTCCCCTTCTTCTTCCAGCAAGCAGAACCAGTTACATGGATCAAACAACACAACAAATTTTTCAGAAAAAAATATATTTAAATCTAGAACATCCCACTTGCGCAGAAAAGAAAATAATTCCCATATTCCAGTAGACATTTATTTAGGAAGAATGATGAATGAGAAGCCAAAGCAAATAAACGTTTAAGAGAAACTCATAATAATGTGAGTATAACCAGCAAAACTAAATTTAAATCACCTTGCCACGACCTCCATGAACTGGGACGGTACCAAGGTTGCATTTGTAGTCTAAATGCATTGCCTATGCAATAGTACCATTGTTTTGAAATGCAAAAAATATGTAATGCGACCAGACATACATTCTGCCATCATCTCCAAGAAGAGGTTTAGAAAGCCAATGATATTGTTATAAGTGATTTATAATTAAAGATAAAGATAGATTAGTTATTAAAAGATAAGGTAATTAGTTATTAGAAGATAAGAATAGATTAGTTATTAGAAGATAAGGATAGATTTAGTTAAGAAATAAGGGTTATAAAGAAGACCCCAGTGTAATCAGAAAGACAATTATCAATAATACAATTATATTCTTGTGTTTCCTCTTCCATTCTCGTGTGAGATTGAGAGAGTGAGTGGTGTTAGAGGAGAACTTCAATTTCCCTTTAACAATTGGTATCAGTATTGCTGACAACGATGGGCTGGTCAACGATGAACAAAGATCTGGAAAACAAAATTGAAGGACTCGAGAAATTGATGGCATCCTCACAGGAGGAAAATTCAAGGAACCACCGCGACAACAAGAAAGCATTTGAGGAATCGCAGAAGAGTAACAAAGCGGATATCGACTTGATGAAGGCGATGATGACGTAACTCCTGGCCAAATTAAACATCAACGAACCATTCAAATCCACCGCAGAGCACGAAGAAGAAGCTGAGTCGAATCCTGACTCGAGCAAGATTATTGAACGAACTCAGATTGCTTTTCCTCCATTCGATGGCACCAACTTCAGGGAATGGAGAGCGAAAGCAGAATAGTTCTTTGAATTAGAACGCACACCCATTAATCAGCGAGGCAAATTACTTTCACTATCCATGGATGGCAAGCATTTGCGTGGCAGAGACATTACATGCAAAACCAAGAATTCCAGAACAAATCCTAGAAAACTATTCTTCAAGATGTTGGCAACCGTTTCAATGATGGCGCTTATGATGACCCAATTGCTGAATTATCTCGTTTGAAACAATCAGGATCATTACATGAGTGCCTGGAAAAATTTGATATCCTGCTTGCTCGAGTTGCACTATCCGAAGACATGGCCATCAACTTCTTTCTTACTAGATTGGAAGTTCAGTTGGAGAAATCTGTGCGAATACACAACCCCAAATCAGTGCAAGAAGTTGTTCGATTGGCAAGATTACAAGATGATGTCATTAAGGAATTAGAGAAGAAGATATTAACAGGGAAATCAGTTACTTCTGATTATCAAACTAGATATACACGTTCTGGGTCAAATCTATTCCCCAACTTCAGGAACCAATCAATTACTAGCTTACAACCTTAACCACAGAATTCTTCTGTCAATGCGTCAGTTACTGATTCAAAGGCTAGTACCAATTCTGCACTTTCTAGGAAAGAAATCAGTGAGCGTATTTCAAAAGGATTGTGTAGATTTTGCGGTGATAAATGGGAGAAGAATCTTAGATTAAAGTGCAAAGTTTGGGTTAAGCTAAATGCCATTTTTTGTGCACAAGAAAATTCAAATGCAGAGGAAATTGATGATAGTGACAATGATGTAGATGAATCTCTTGTAGAAAAAAGTTTAGAATTATTAAATGATGATCAGGTACAGTTTTCTTTGCATGCTTTAAGAGGTACAGTTGGAGATAATACTTTACAATTGCAAGGGCTTATAAAAAGAAAAGACGTACCCTTTTTGATGGACACAGGCAGCACACACAATTTCATAAGTGCAAAATGGGTTAAGCTGCTAGGGTTGAAAACGCAACCTATAAAAGATTTTCCTGTAATGATTGCAAGTGATAAGCAGGCAGCACACACAATTTCATAAGTGCAAAATGGGTTAAGCTGCTAGGGTTGAAAACGCAACCTATAAAAGATTTTCCTGTAATGGTTGCAAGTGATAAGCCAATTGTGAAACCGGGAAGTGTGAGAAATTAGAATGGAAATTTGGTGAACACTCTTTTGTTGCTGATTTTCTGGTACTACCTGGTTCAACTTTTGGTGCCATCCTAGGAATGCAATGGTTTAAAACCTTGGGTGAAATATCTTGGAACTGTGCTAACTTGACAATGCGATTTGTTCATAGGGGCAGCACTATGACGTTGACAGGAGAACAACAAGCGAACATGTTCGTGGATAGAGCTGGGAAACTTAAAGCAATAAGTTTACAAGCAATGTTGCTTCCAATTCATGGCCCACTTAGCTTTGGCATAAAAGTTGCAGAAGATGACACTGAATTGGATTCAAGCCAAACTCTTGAGTTGGATGAACTTTTGCATAAATATATTGAACTCTTTGTGGAACCTACTCAATTACCTCCAAAAAGAAAGTATGATCACAAAATCAACCTCGTTAGTGATAATCCTATATGCCTGAAACCTTATAGGTATCCTCATACTCAAAAAGAGGAAATTGAACGACAAATTAAACACATGTTATCTACTGGATTTATAAGAGAAAGTAGCAGCTCATTTGCTTCACCTCTAGTTCTTGTCAAAAAGAAGGATGCTACATGGAGGTGTTGTACTGATTTTCGCTGATTAAATGCTATGACTGTGAAAAATAAGTTTCCTATTCCACTTATTGAAGATCTTTTGGATGAGTTAAAAGGAGCAACATATTTCACGAAACTAGATTTAAGGAGTGGATATAACCAAGTTCGAATGGCAAAATCTGACATCTACAAGACAACTTTTAGAACTCACAGCGGACACTATGAATGGGTGGTTCTCCCATTTGGCCTAAGCAACGCACCTGCAACATTTCAAAACTTGATGAATGATACATTTCAGAACTTGATGAATGATATTTTTTGTGAACATTTGAGGAGGTTCATACTTGTCTTTTTTTATGACATTTTGGTTTACACAAAAAATTGGGATGAACACCTCTTGTGTTTGGAGAAGACTTTGAAGATATTGGAAACAAATTCACTAGCATTAAATTACAAGAAGTGCAGCTTTGGAAAGAAGAAGGTTGAATACTTAGGACATATTATCACAGCTAACAGAGTTGCCCCTGATAATGATAAGGTAGTAGCTGTACAAGAATGGCCAACACCAACATCAGTGAAGGATTTGCAAGGATTCTTAGGGCTGTCAGGCTACTACAGACAGTTTATTAAAAACTATGGCAGAATAGCATCACCATTAACTTCATTACTGAAGAAGGATACTGCATTCAACTGGACACAAGAAGCTGAGGAAGCATTCTTGACCATTAAGGAATCCTTAGTATCTGCACCTGTTTTGGCTCTTCCAGATTTCCACCAACCCTTTACAATAGAAACAGATGCTTCAGCATATGGAATTGGGCCAGTTCTACTTCAGCAGGGCCATCCAATAGCATATATTAGCAAGGCTATGGGGAAGAAGTTTCAGCTATTATCCGCATATGAAAAGGAGTTCTATGCCATCCTTTTTGCTGTAAAAAAAGTGGCTTCATTACTTTCTAGGAAACCACTTCATTATCAAAACAGATTAAAAAGCCTTAAAGCATTTACTAGAACAACCTCCTACAACATTAATGCAGAATTGGGGCTTAGAGAAGCTGATAGGCCTTGATTTTAGCATTGAATACAAGAAAGGAAAAGACAATGTTGTGGCAGATGTGTTGTCTAAGAAAGGAATTACAGGGCACTTAGCAGTTGTTTCTCAGTTAGTAAGTGACCTTGTGACCGACGTAAAAACTACTTGGGAATGTGATCTAAAACTGAAAAAGATTATATACAAAATTTGACTAACACAACAGCAATATAAGCAATTTAGTTATGATAAAGGCTTGCTGAAACGAAATGGTAAACTAGTAGTAGGAGCGGATCAGAATCTACGAAGTCAAATTGTTAGCTATTTTCATGATTCTCCTATTGGAGGGCACTCAAGTAGTGATTAAACATACAAAAGAATTAAAGAACATTTCTGTTGGAAGGGTTTGCAAAAGGACGTCAAGACTTGGGTCAAGGAATGTCAAGTATGTCAGAAATTTAAGAGCTTCCCTCAACTTCCAACAGGCTTGTTGCAACCTTTACCAATACCTGATAAAGGATGCATTCTGTATCTATGGATTTTATTATGGGTCTTCCAAAATCTAATGGTATGTCTGTCATATTAGTAGTGATTGACAGATACACAAAATATGCACATTTTATACCATTAAAGCATCCATTTGGTGCTACAAAGGTTGCAGAATTGTTCATGGATACAGTTGTCAAATTACATGGTTGGCCAAGAGAGCTAGTTTCTGACAAGGACCCTATTTTCTTAAGCAACTTCTGGACAGAATTATTAAAGGCTCATGGTGTTAAGTTGCTTCAATCTACTGCCTTCCATCCACAAACAGATGGCCAATCAAAGGCTCTTAATAAGGCACTAGAAGGATATTTGCGATGCATCACGGGTGAGACTCCAAAGAAATGGTCGACATACTTATCATTAGCGAAATTATGGTACAACACAAAGTTTCATACAGAAATCCAAATGACCCCTTTCGAAGCATTATATGGTTACAAGCCCTCCATTCCATGTCCAATTCAGCTTGCGGACTCTGTAGTGGAAGCAGTAGACTATACTTTAAAAACAAGAGAACAGATATCAAGGTTACTTCATTCCAACCTCACTAAAGCATAAGAACGAATGAAATGGTATGCATATTTGAAACGAGTAGACAGGGAATATGCTGAAGGAGACCTTGTTTACCTAAAGATTCAACCATACAAACAACATTCTTTAGCAAATTCAGCATTTCACAAACTAGCTGCGAGATATTATGACCCATTCAAGGTGTTGAAGAGGATTGGCAAAGTGGCATATCGACTGGAATTACCTGCTGGTACCAAAATACATGATGTCTTTCACATCTCAGTACTTAAGAAGCACCATGGCGATCATCCAGTATGCCAATAGCTACCACTGTTCACTGATGACGGAGAACTTTCCATGCAACCTTTGACTGTTCTTGCACGAAGAATGAAGAAAAGACACAATAGAGTTGTCACTTAAGTTTTGATCCAATGGAAGCATACTAACCCTGAAGATGCTACATGGCATGAGTTACATAAAGTAGAGAACAAGTATCCTAGCTTTGATTGGAGGAAGACTTAGTAGACCTTAGGATAAGGTCATCTTTCATGGGCGGAGAAAGTTGTTATAAGTGATTTATAATTAAAGATAAAAATAAATTAGTCATTAAAAGATAAGGTAATTAATTATTAGAAGATAAAAATAGATTTAGTTAAGAAATAAAGATTATAAATAAGACTCCAATGTAATTAGAAAAATAATTATCAGTAATACAATTATATTTTTATGTTTCTTTTTCCATTTTAGTGTGAGATTGAGAGAGTAAGTGGTGTTAGAGGAGAACTCCAATTTCCCTTTAACAGATATGAGACAGAAGAAGAAGACAACATTGTAACGAACACCAATACGAGGAAAACAAGTAACGGGGTCACTGCACATTGCAGAAACGCGCGTCTTGTCACAGTTAAGTTAACGCTACATGTTAAGTTAAAGCTACATGCACCATTTTAAACCAAAAAACAAAAAAAAAACAAAAACGGTTTGGTTTATTTTTCACGATTTGGTTCCGTCCAAACCGGATATGATATTCTGATACAAAAGGGAGCGTCGAACAAAGTAGGGGAACGGGTTAGGTATTATGAAAATTTGGTAAAAAGACTATTTTACCCTTAATAAAACTTAAATCAGGGCCATTTTAAGGGGGAAAAGGTAAAATGACAGTTGAATTTGGAGAAAGAAATGCTCGTATTCCGGAGATTGCTGATGAAGGATTGTGGGGTGCGAGTGGTGGACCCTGAAGTTCAGATATTTAAGAAATTGGTCACAGCACAGGTTGAATAATAATAGTTATCATGGCGGCAGAGGATATCATCGTGAACATAGATTAGGGGATCTCAGGGAAGATGGTCCTCAGGGGTCCAAGGATATAGTTCATCCAAGTTTAGTTTTCATCCTCGGTCTTGTGGCCATGATTCTATACCAAAAGGTTCTTCACTGGGAAGGTCCCAGGATACGACCGTCATCATTGCAGTTGGAGGTGAGATGTCATTTTTACACATTGAGTTGGGTTGAGGGTGAACTTGTGAAATACTTATGATAGAAGTTTCATAATTGTCTAATAGTATTATCTCTTGTCATTTTCGTAGAAAAAAAATTAAAATGCTGGCGTCACTTTAGCTGGATAGAGTGAAAATAGATGATTCAAAATTTAGAAAATTTTTTCTTCTTATTGCACTAAATCTTCTGGATGTGAATAAGAAAATAGTGACAGAAGGGTAGGGGATAGTATACTTGGAACCCATGCTGTGTGAAAGCAAGAAAGGTGCCTGTATTGATGATTTTTCTTTGTCCGTATTTGGCAGCAGTATATGAACCAGGAGGCATTGACATTGGAAACTCAACTCAATACGTTGCATGCAACTAAATACAGTCAACAAGGAAATAGCTCTATTACTTACACATCCCCTCTGCATTCAACCTTCTGTTGTAAAAGGGACATGCACTTGGGAACAGTATAGCAAGGTGTTATTACATTTTGATGATTGACAAAGTGATGATTGTCATTTACGTTTCTCCTGGAAATTGCGTGGCAGTGGTATTCTTGAGTGTGAATTTGAATATCCAAATAGCATAATTATGGGTTCTGTTGTGAGAGAAAATGATTCCCCTTCTATTAGTTCTGAAGCCATGCTACCACCTGCCAAAGGACGAAAAATGGAGTGTGCCTTTGATGTCTCTTTAATTAATATTGCAAGCTCAACCTTATTCTTCTAAAGCACTTTCAGAATTTCAGCAGCAACCAGAATCTCCTCTCTCTTCTATATTGAGTGTAACGTGGAACAATTTACACATCCAATGCTTGATTCTATAAACAATATTGAGCCAACGAATAATGTAAATGATTATACAGTTGGGCAGACTTTCAAGATTAGAAGCTGATCACGTATCAGTAGAACCAGACTTCAAAAGTCATGATGTGAAAGCTAGCAGCAACTTAAAAGAAACTTTTGTTGGATCCAATTCTAGTATGCATACTCTCTGCAAGAACATATGTGCTTGCAGATATACAGAACATACCTAGCAAAAACAAGTTCAACAAGGCTGGGGTAAATGGTAAAAAGAAAGTCATTGAGCCTAAAGGTGATCAAGAGAAGGAAACAAGGTCCTCAAATCCAACACTGGATACTGTTTCCTGAATGCATTTTTTCACAAGTAATCAATTAATGGAACACAATGAGTCTAAGAAGGCAGTTTATTCAGGTAAGTAGACCATCTTCCACCGTTTTCCTTTACAATAATTTGTATATATGTGTATGTTCTGGTATATTGGGAATCTGGGACTCTATATCTACGTATAGTAATGATTGTATAATTTTATTACACTTTCTTTATATATACATATATATATATATATATATATAATTTTATTTTATTTTTGGTAATTTCATCTGTTCCAATTCACCATTAAGGTTACATAATACACTTGTAATGCGATGTTAATTCTATAAAAGCATGCCTACTGGATTGCAACTGCACTGTAGTGTATGTCTTTTGTGTCAATAGCTGGTTTATATGTTTTGAAGATATGGGGTTTTATCTATTGAGAAAAAGAATAGAGATAAAAGAGACTTTGTATGATATTCTATTATGTAATGAAATTTATTGAAAACAAATCATGAGATAAGAAAATATTCTAATCCATCCTAAGAGGGAATGAAGAAATAGGGAAACCAATTCTAAAGGATAATAATACATGTTCTAAGTATGATCCAGATAATATTTAATATTTTTATTCTAACAATAAGCTCCACTTACTTTTCATTTTATTCTCTGTTGGGACCAACTGACAAGCTAATGTATTTGATGGAGGCCTTAACATTGATTAAAATTTCTAATTCTAAGACTCCCCCTACTTTCAAAAGTCCCTCAAGAGTTCAATCCATGCCACCCTCATCCTTCATAATGTAATTAAATTTCAATATTTGTTAAAGTAGGCATGAGCATTGTTCATGCTTTAATTTCAAAGGACTCTTCATTAGAAGACATGCATCTAGTCATGCCACATTAGCGATCATATTTGAAGGTAGCATGTGATGTGACATGCCTAGATGCATGCCAAGTTAAGGGTGAACTTGTGAAGTATTTATGGATAAAAGTTAGTATTATCTCTTATCATTTTAATAGAAAAATGAAAATGCTGGCTTCACTTTATCTGGATAGAGTGAAAATAGATGTTTCAAAATTTAGAAATTTTTTGGTTCTTGTTGAACTAAATCTTCTGGATGTGAAAACAAAAATATAGAGACAAAAGGTCTAGGGATAATATACTTGGAATCTGTGTGAAATCAGGAAAGGGGCTTTAGTGATGATTTTTCTTTGTACATATTTGGCAGGAAGGAGTATTATGTACCTGGAGACATTGATACAGTCAACAAGTAGATAGCTCTATTACTAACGCATCTAATGCAGTGCCCTCTTCTGTGTTACTGCATGCTTGGTCTTCTGGAACCTGCTTTTCATAAAGTGGCTGGTCTTATCATTGGTGCCCCTGATTATTGCAGTGACTGTAGATAATAAGTATGGCTTACCGAAAGGAGGGCTATCTTACCCTTCAATTATTCATCAACCGGTTTTTTCACCTCATGCTTGTTCATAATCACACCATTCATTGATATGGAACTGCTTTCTAACTTCTCTATATCTGGAGGGGTAAGCAATCTGGAAGCTAGCACCAAGTCAATTAGTTCCTATATTCCTCAGCAACAGGCAGATGATTGTATGTTTAACGAGTCTTTTGCTTTCTTAAGTTTCAATCACCATATATGTTCACTTCTGATTTTTGTTGGTAATTTTGTTTTTCCTTATCTCTGTTGCTTGAACTGTTGTTATTATATATAATGTATTGTTTACCATTTCATTAACTACTTTGGCAGTGGAGATGCAGATGATAAAATATAGAGATTGTTCAGGGACTATGCAGAAAGATGACGCAATGGCTTTTCTTGGTATGTTGGGGAAATCCCTCCAATCTGAATCCTCAAATCTGCTGACCCCTCAACATGCTTCAAGGGAATTTTCTGAAGTTTCCAATATTTTTCATTGATTGTGCAGCCTTGGTGATACAAGGTAATACCAACCCCAGAGGCTTGATTTTCAACAGAATCTCAATCATTTTATACAGCCATATGAACTTCGTGGTAAAACTTATACCACCCAGCCTAGTTCATGCTTTGTCAATCAAGGTGAATGTTGCCATCAAATGATGGGGCAGGAATCTTTGAAACAGCCTCAGCATTTTAAAAGACTTCTTAATGGGAATGAACAGTTCACTTCAGATGTTCAGCATATCTTTATGGTTTAGATGGATCTGCTAATATGGATTCTTATAGTAGTTACAACACTTACTCAGGAGATCCTCCTTGCATATTTAAACAGTGTTTAACATGCTAATGTTATCAAATATCTGCATTCAACAGTTTGTTGTAAAAGGACATGCACTTGAACAGTATAGCAAGGTGTTATTACATTTTGATGGATATTGATGATTGTCATATATGTTACTCCTGGAAATTGCATGGCACTGATATTCTTTAGCGTCAATGTGAATTTTCAAATAGCATAATTATGAGTTCTATTGTGAGAGAAAAGGATGCCCCTTCTATTAGTTTTGAAGCTATGCTACCACCTACCAAACGATGAAAAAATGGAGTGTGTTTTTGGTGTCTCTTTAATTAAAAATGCAAGTTCTGATCAATTGAATATGAAAATAGTTCAAACTTATTCTTCTGAAACACTTTCAGAATTTCAGCAGCAGCCAGAATCTCCTCTCTTCTAATTATTCTCAAGTTACATAGTGTAATGTGGACTAATTTACAAATCCAATGCTTGATTCTATAAGCAATATTGAGACAGAGGATAATGTGATTGATGATATTGTTAGGCAGACTTTCAAGATTGCAACAGGTATCTCTAAAGGCTTAGAAACTGATGATGTATCAGAGGAATCAGACCTCAAAAGCCATGATGTGAAAGCCGGCAGCAACTTAAAAGAAACTGTTGTTGGATCAAATTTCAATATGCTCTCTAAAAAGAACCTATGTCTGCAGAAATAGAGGACATACTAGGCATAACTAGCTTCAACAAGGCTGGGATAAATGCTAGAATAGAGAGAAGCGAGACTTTGTGTAGTATACTATTATGTAATGAATTTATTGGAGTGCATTGATGTGTTCGCAAAGCCTAGAGGTCAACCCTTTCTTATATAATCCTAACTAAATTGGAAACAAATCATGAGATAAGAAATTACAGTCATCCATCCTAAGAGGGAATGAAGAAATGGGGAAACCAATTCTAAAGAAAAATAATACCACATGTACAAGTATCATCAAGAAAATATTTAATATTTTCATTTATTCTAACTATAAGCTCCACTTACTAAACTATATCTTACTTTTAATTTTAAACTCTATTAGAACCAATTGACAAGCTAATGTTAGTGGAGGCCCTAACTTTGATTTAAATTTCTAAATTCTAATACTCTCCCTGCTTGCAAAATTCTTTTGGGTTTGAAGAATGAACTATGTATAGACCTACTTACCTCAAGAGTTCAATACTTGCCACCCTCATCCTTCATAATGAAATTTAAATTTCTATATATGTTCAAATAGGCACGCCATTTTTCATGCTTCAATTTCAAAGAACTCTTCAGTATAAGAC
Source organism: Abrus precatorius (assembly GCF_003935025.1). Classification (NCBI taxonomy): domain Eukaryota; kingdom Viridiplantae; phylum Streptophyta; class Magnoliopsida; order Fabales; family Fabaceae; genus Abrus; species Abrus precatorius. The sequence goes on from NW_020874439.1 coordinate 15,358,264, forward strand.
AAGCATATAGTATTTGCTTTGCCACATTAGCAATCATATTTAGAGGTAGCATGTGATGTGACATGCCTAGATGCATGCTATGCCGCACTATTTTTTAAAATTTTTAAATTCATGATGGCCAAAACTGATAAAAAAATTTGGAGAACTAAAACCAATTTTAACTTTATTTATGGGATTAAAAATATTCTGCTCAAAATTTAATTATTTTGAGGACCAACTCCATAGGACATGATGGGTTTCATACCTTTTACATGTGCATTTCTATATTTTATAAGTTGGCTTTTGAATTTTTCCAAGCATATGCAAATTGATGCTTCTTCTAACAGAGTCTACCTGATGAAGAACCAGAAAATGCTGATTACATATGTCAATTATGTGAATGGGACAACTTTATTTTGCTGCAATGCCAATTTACTGATTATGTTGTAGCAACCACATCAGGCAAAATGCAAACTATTACTATAGCAGAGCAGAAAAATCGGATATACAACATTGATTTTGCACTGTGTGCTACAGAAATTATCAAGGAAGGCACATCATATTCAATGGGACATTTGTTTCCAAGTCACTTGATAAAATGGCAAATGGTGAAGCATCAGATGAATTGGCAAGTTTAATCACTGCTATAATTCAGCTGTATATAAAGAACTTTAAACTCACTTTTTATGACCGTTGTTTCTTCTAGTAGATTCAAAGTAATAGATGCAAAAGCTGGCAGCATCAAATATGTGAAGTGATAGTGTATGGGAGCAATGGTTTTGCACTGAATGCAAGAAATTTCAGGAGTGTGAAAGGTGATGATAGCTTAAAAATCAAATACATGAACTGTTTTTTCCCCTCTTGTCCCTTGTATTTTTTCTATTCATGTTCTGGTTTAATTAGAATTTTGGTAGCAAGATCCTTTTCTTCAATGATTTTTCACTTTGCACAATTTTCTCTCCTTTGTTCTCTTGTAAATAGGCATCAAAGTGCTACTGCTGCATTCTTTTGACATTTTCTCTCAAGGATTACTCTATCATCTAAAGAATCCTACTCTTTTGACTGTTGGAACAATATGTAGCATTTGTTTTGAACACAGTGTATTGCAATTGAACTGGAAATGTGAGATTTGCCCAGAGTTCTCTGTCTGCTTTGCACGTACAAGAAGTCAAAGCATAAGTTGGTACAAGAATCTACGTAGTTCCCAGACTTTATTCTCTCAGCACTTGTTTCTTGTAGATTGTTGTTCACATCTACCATTTTTTTTCAGTTACTATTATTGTATTTTCCATTCTTGTGATGATATGCATGCCTGCTTCCTTACCATTTAATTCTCATGCAAATGGCAGGAACTCTACAGGATGTTATACTGCACGCATCACAATGTCACTCGGCCAGAACACAACCATGCACTTACCCTCATTGTTTTGAAATCAAAAAGCCGCTCTCTCATGCACGTAGGTGTACTATTCGAGTTTTTGGGGACTGCCAATATTGTATGAAGGCATGGCTGGGAATAACTGCACACTAGGAGTTGTAGAGATTCAGGATGTCGTATCCTCCTTTGCATGTGTGTACACTACCTACAGTCAAATTTGGGCTAAATTGTGTATAAATATTTATTCCTTTTATATTTTTTATAAATTTGCAGGGATTTGAAGAAGCATGCAGAACAGATAGCAATGCAATTTGAATCAGTGTAGGGCTGCAGTTGTGGAAAGTCGAGGAAGATGGTGTACTAACTTCAACAAACTGCCTTTTTAGACTCATAATGTGTTCTATTAATTGATAACTTGTGAAAAAATCTGTAAAGGAAATAGAATCAACTGTTGGATTTGGGGACCTTGTTTCCTTCTCTTGATCAGCTTTTGGTTCAATGACTTTCTTTGTAGCATTTACCCCTACCTTGTTGAACATGGTCCTGCCTTGTATGTCCTTGATATCTGCAAGCCTAGGTTCTTTGCAAAGAATATGCATATTGGAATTGGATCTAACAACAGTTTCTTTGAAGTTACTGCTGACGTTCACATCATGGCTTTTGAGGTTTGGTTCCTCTAATACATGATTAGCTTTTGGCTCAATGACTTTCCTTGTAGCATCTTTCCCAACTTGAACTTGTTTTTGCCATGTTTGTCCTCTATATTTGCAAGCATAGGTTCTTTGTAGAGAGTATGCATATTGGAGCTAGATCTAACTTGTATGTCCTCTATATCTGCAGGCCTAGGTTCTTTGCAGAGAGTATGCATATTGGAATTTGATATCAAACAGTTTCTTTTAAGTTTATGTTGGCTTTTACATCATGGCTTTTGAGGACTGGTTCCCCCTAATGCATGATCAGCTTCTAAGCCTTCCGAGATAAATGTTTCACTCTTGAAAGTCTGTCCAATTGTATCATTAATCACATTGTTCTTTGTCTCAATATTGCTTATAGAATTAAGCATTGGATTTGTAAATTGTTCCACATTACACTCTGTAACTTCAGAATAGTTAGAAGAGAGGAGATTCTGGCTGCTGCTGAAATTTTGAAAGTGCTTCATAAGAATAAGTTTGAACTATATTCATATTCAATTAATCAAAACTTGCATTTTTAATTAAAGTGATTGGGAAGACCATTAAAATTTGGAAAAATAGATTAGGATTCCTAATATTTAGTAAAAGAAATTAATAATATTCCTAAAATTCTAAAAATTGTTATATGTAAAACCTGCTTTCTTTAACATTGTCTTAACTAGCTTGCACTGAATTAAGTTATTTAATTTTGAATTACAAAATTATATTGTTCTTTTCATTAAGTATATTATTTATTTTGAAGAGTTAAATCATGAATGATTTTAAAAAATAAGAAAATTTAAATCCACAACATTTATCAAAATCCCAAATACCAATGTTTAGCTACTTCAAAAGTTCAAACTTGTAGATCTGGCAGCAGAGGTTTGTATATCATGACACTTCATTTATTTTTTTGTTTATTAATTACTCTCAATTTTGTCTCTTAAATTTTGGGATTTTGCTAACTACTCATAAAATTATTTTAATTTTTTGCCCCCAGTTTATTTTCTTTTAATATTGGTCCAACCAACATGGAAAGCTAGGAAGTAAAATGCTTCCAACAATTACCACCCTCCCTAATCAAAGGGATATACTATGAGACAACACATTGCAGTAGAATATTGAGAATTGGGTACTGTTCATATCCCTAAATGAAGAAAATGTAAAGTAAGTTGTGTTTGCAAGAAGCTGATTCCTTATGCTTCTCTATAGCTATGATATTTCAATGTTAAATGAAGCTGGAGAGGAGCTGCAGGAACAACTCCTCAAAATGCTAGTGAATTTATGCATGCTTGGATGGATGGATGGAGTGAATATCTAATTTAGTAAAATTCATGTTCTCAAAAAATGATTTTCTTGTGGAGATCTTGGGGCCTATAAGAACATGTTATTGTAATAGGTGTCATGCAGCATAAAACATACTATGCTATGCTTTATATTCCACTAATACATGTTTATTTGATGAAGCTGATAATTAACACATTCCAAAAATTACATCCATCTCTACCATATGCCATTGATGTATACGGGGTTCTTTCATATTTAATGACACGTGGACTTTACTAAGTGATCATTTGGTTTTCCTTTTTAGAGAGTATTTAAATGAAATATTTTAAGGGAATAATTATTTTTTGAAAAAAATTACAATTTTATGAGTTAAACTTTTTTATTAAATTTTTAATTTTAAACAATTTAAAATTTTTGGAATATTAGTGAAAAATTTTAATAGATTAAAATCAAAGAATTTTAAATCAATAAAAAAAGTAAAATCTTAATGAGTATGGCTCAATTTATGGACTTATTAAAGTTGAATTTGACCTAATTAAGTAATAATTCTAGTCTAATTGGTTAAAAAATTAAAAAATATTTCCTCTACATGTTTACATTTCATCTCTAAAACTTTCTCATTTCTTTCCTTCTGTATAAGACGACATTGTCTTAAACTCTTTTATATATATATATATATATATATATATGCACAGTGCATCAGTGTCCTATATTTTAGACATCAATTGTGTCTATGTTGTATCACGTGTTTATATTGAAATGATTATTTCATAACTCATATCCATGATCTGTAAGACTTAGACACTAATTCACTTACATACTAATTTTAACATTATATTTTCTTAATAATAATACTTGAATGAAACTTTAAGAATATTACTAAGTAAGATTTTATAAAAGTTTTTTATTTGATATTATACAAAGTTATATTTACTACTAATAGAAATTGATTTGAGTGACAAACAGCTCGATATCGCTTAAACAAAGTCTTAAATTTGAATCCTTGTGTATATAAAAAATTTCCAGTGGTAGACTCACCTACCATATCCAAGTGGACAACCCGGGTCAGATCCGAATTAAATCTAATGAGAAACAAAAAAAAGAAGTTATATTTACTATTTTAAGGATATCATCACATTCTTATAAACATAGTTTGATTTTAAATACCTCATTTATTAAAAAAATTTATGATACAAAAGTATAAATGTTCATAGCATAAAGATTCAGTGTATACAATTAACACACATCCCAAGCAAATCACCTCACTTCTTCATCTTTTGCCATAACTGTGAAGACTCGAAGACGTGTTAGATTCTCATGCATAGTAAGGCATACCACCAACCTCACATATTGCCCTTACCCATAACCATGCTTTAACCTTTATAAGATCCATAACTTCTTGAATGCCAACCATTATTTAAAAAATAAAAAATTGTTTTTAGTTGTCCATATTTAGGATCAGAAATTTCATAACCCTTTTAACATAATATTACAAGTATCAAGAAAGAAAGGAAAAAAACGCATATTTTGATAATTATATAGGTAAGACAGATGTTCTCCGAATCCATTCCATCCATATTTTGAAGGCAACTTTGGAAAAAATAGATGATTCACTAATTTTGAATTTATATTACATATCATTCAAATACTAGAATGACTAGATAGATCAATACCGCGTTTTACTAAATTATCGTTTGTTGATTCACAGCCCAAAAATACCCTCCATGCAAGCACTAGAGACTAAAGTGCCTTTGACTCCCACAGCTTGAAAAAACTTTTATAGCAGTGGTTGGACCTCTGGGTAGAGAATCTTGTAAGCTATTTCACAGAGAGATGAATCAGATTGCCAAGTCCATTGATCCTATTGTTTATCCTGAGCACTTACCTACTATAACCAGTATTAATTCATCGACAATACTCGTCCTACTGAAAGGGTTATCGCCTCCACTTAAGAACCCATTTTCACCTCCACTCAAACCCCACATTTGTTAATGTTGCTGTCTTTTGTTGGGATAATTGTATATAGCCTTAACCCTCCGCAGCCAAAGGTTCCTTCCAAAAACTCGAACTTTAATCATTACCCTATTTTTTAAGATATTTTTTGAGAACCATGATTTTTCTCCCATTCTACCATCTTCTAACTTTCCTGATTCCCTCCACTAGCTAGAACAAGAGCTACCATCTCTTTTATATTAGTTTCACCCTCTATACACAAAAAGAGCGACCCTCCTATATTTTGACTTTAGAGTCATGACCCAAGCTCAATTCTCAGATAACAGGCACCAGTTCCATTTGCCTGGTACGGCTATATTAAATTTCTCAATATCCCTTACCCCAAGGCCCCACCACACTTTGCCTTACAAACTTTCTTAAGCGCAATATTAAAATAAATAAATAAATTGACACATTATATAACACTAAATTAAGTAGAAACAATCTTTCCCGAAGGGTATACACTGTTTGAGTATGTTTGGATTATCAACCAATCTCTTTTAAGTCATTACTGGACCAAGAAATTGAATTATCAACCATGAACTAATTATCTTGACCAGAAGGCAAAAAACAGAGAAAACATGCTCCAATTGTGTTTCAAATTGTAACATATGATATTAAAATAAATCGTAATTACTATCTAGGACTTATAATCATCAGCAACAAAAATGGTTTCAACCTAAAATTCAAAATGGGTATAGTTGCCTTCTCTAAGATTACAACTGCCTATACAGAGAAAAAATCCTGGCAATAACAGCAAAACTCTCAACAAAACTTCCTAGAAAATGTTACCCATGATATTTTCTAGCATACCATTTTCTAGGAGATCAAATTCCCCTGAAATTGTAATCTTTAGTAAACTTAACCCAAGAGCATTGTAGTAAATGGCACAGATTTGGCAATTGAGTATGCTAATAACTTGGACTGCCTGATAGTAGCATCTTCAATGTTTCATAAGTCATAAAGGCAATGCCCACTCCGGGAACAACCTTGTAGTACTCGGGCAGAATGCCTCTGTACAAACCTCGTACCCCTTCATTTTGAATTATGTGCCCAAATGCCCCAAACAAGCCAGTGTTATAGACACGAGCTCGGCCACCAGCACCTTCTAACTGCATCCTACGCCTTACAAGATCCAAAGGAAATGTTGCTGCATGTTGCAAGACACATTAAAAACAGAAACTTAGGTAATGCCCAGAAAAAAATCAGACCAAACATACAATTCGGTATTATCCAACTAGTTTCTGGAAAATGACATTTTATTTAGCAACACAGGTCAAAAGGTATTACTAGAGTAGATTCTTCCAATGAAACAATTCTTACACTATCTAACCAATGCTCATGCAAGAAATTAGCTTACACCAGAAGGCGCATCACATCATGCCATTAGGAATACAACTTCTAACAGCAACTGAATCGTCTTAGAAAAATAGTTTATACACCAATGACATGGTTTGGGAAGAAAAAAATTCAGGCAGATAATATAACATTATAATTAATTGACATGGTTTGCCACAGGTAACTGAACTGCTATTTGCAGCAAGACTTGCAAAATGGTTAACCCCTAATCATTTGATTCTGACAGGGAAAAGAAATGGGCCTGCACTTTCAAGTATTTCAAGAGTCATTACTGATTCATTTATAATCATACTAATTTTTGGCTATTGAGATGGGTGTTGTTCACGAGACTGTACCTAAATTATTGTGGCAATGCTGATTTATAATGTTCGACAGTTTCTTTTGATTGAATTATCTTTGATTGCTATGATTATTTATCCTAAACTAGGAAAAGTGATTAGTTCTGAATTATGGATTGATGTGAATATATTTTTTGAAAACAGAAGATCAAACCTCTTAAACATCTATTACACCCATACCCTTCTCTTCCAATATTTAGAGTGCCACAGTTTAATCATCGGACTGGTACCCAATGTCAAAGAAGAAGATAAACAAACTAGCAAAATGCATTCCTTAATGAGCTTGTATGACAAGCTGTTATTAGTTTTAGCATAGAGTTAGACTGTTAGTACAGAAATTGAGAGAGAAGAATAGAACAAATATACCTTTTACTACCTACCTTTCAAAATACTGCAAACAAGTGGCCAAATATTCTATGGGAAGGAATGCATGGGAATGAGATTATAATCTTAAGCATGCCAGCAAAATTGTATAAGCAGAAGGTCGCAAATGATTAAATTGATCACATTCATTTCCACATTTCAAACAGAAATAATCAAACAAGGAAGAAAGATATAGAGAATGAGAGATCACTTAGAAGGGAAAGCAAGCCAACCAAATCAACATGCTGCAAAAAGGTACTTCTCATTTTCATATTCCACAATACTTTTTCTTCCCCGCATAAAAAAATAGCACCAACTAGTGGTATATACTGCATAGTCAAAGCAGGAAGGATATGGCACTGGCACATTTTAACTAGAAAACATAAAAAGTTGATAATGGTTTGACGGGAAGTGGAACAGTAACAAGGCACCAAATTGACATTCAAATAAATGCCTATCAACTTCCCAGCTTCACAACAGTAATCTTATTTTCACATGTCAAAAAGTAATTAAATGAGCATCTAATATATGTAATCATCTAATACAATAACATCATAGCTGGCACTGGACGCAGAGTACTGTATATAAAAACTCCAGAAATTCATGCTCAGATTAGTGATAGCCACAATCAACAAGTACCCACCTGTTGATGATGCAATTCCTGAAAGACTGCCACAGGCAAGACCAACCACGGCAGTAGAATCATCAGGCCTACAATTGAAAGAAACAGAAATTTAAAAACCAGTTAGTGAGCATAAGGTAATCCTTTAGTAAAAACTATTCCTAAATTTCATGGAATGCAAGTATAAATTCACCTTTGTGAGTGCCATAAAGAACGTAGCAACTCATAAGCAGAAAAACTTATAGCTATACAGGGTCCAACACCCTGCATCATACAAAATGATTAGCTATGTGAATAATAATAACATAGCAAGATAGTAAGAAATCAAACAAGTGAATATGAATATGCATCATGTGCATACCAACAATGTCGCTCCAAGTCCCTTATACAGACCCAAAAAACCTTCTTCTTTGCAGATTGTACTGAAAGCATGTGAGATGCCCCTGTAGTACATTAAACTTCTCTGCAAAGGAACAAAATATAAGAGTCTCAATATACAAGTTAAAAGCAAACAGAGAATAATGATGAATAGGATTCAATTAAATCAAACAATAAAAATAATGTAAAATATAGCGAAGTCACTCATGCAGACAAATAAAAGCTTGAAAAGTGTCTCCAATTATTATCAGTTCACAAAAATTTCTAATTACCTGCGCTGCAAGTCGTGTTCTTACAAGATCCAAAGGATATGTGGCAGAAGCAGCTGTAATACCTGCCAAGCCACCACCCACAAAGTGCACCAAGGGGTTTGCACTTGAATTTCCACTAAGATTCTCCGCCATCAAAGAAGATAACACCTGCAACACAATAAAGAGAAGATGAAATTAATTCAAGCCGTATAATAATAAATTCCACATCTTCTGAGCCACTTACATTATAGAAAGAACATTAGAGATTACATTCTTGTAGCGTTCATAGGCATAGAAGTTGACAGCAGAATATGGGAGACGATGAGCAATGGTCACCATATTGCCTTTCCAAAATGCTCTTAACCCTTCTTCACTGACAATACGTGACGCCTCACGCCATATGCTTGGCTTGCTCAATGCTGCCACATCAGAATGCATACCTTGCACCTGTTAAAGCCAAGACATGTAGAATAGTCAGATAAATACTAATTAAAACAAAAAGAAGAATGATGAATCTATACAAAATCAACCAACTTAAATTTCAAGTTCAAATGTCACTAAAAAAAATTACAAAAGCAAGATTTCTTCAACAATTATTACTAGTGGCACAACCATAATCACCATTGACATCAAGTACCAACATATACCCACGAATAATTTTAATTTGTGACATAATTTTAACATCAACAAGCAATACAATGAAAGAACATAACATAACATAACATCATACAATTGCAGGAAAGCCAGACCAGGATAGATAAGGAATATGTATATACTAGAACAGTTTTGCTATTGTTTGTCACAGAAAAGCATTTTTTTCAGAAACTGAAAGAAGAAAAAGTTTTTTTATGTATTAAATATAAGCAATTAATAAAATACAATTTTACGATAGTATTGACATTTGTCGAAAGACATATAGTAAGTTTTTATTAGAAATATCAATATATCACGCAATTTAATGCTAATAAAAATTTTCTATTATAATCTTTTTGCAATTGAAATATTTATTATATTGATGATATAATATTTTTTTAATTAAATTTTATTATTATTAATCGGTTAAACTCTGGTTCAAGGAGATTTTAAACCCAATAGAACAACTACTACAACAAAAAACTAGAGAAAATAAATATTTCTCCAAAAATAAGCTGAATCATAAATGCAACAAACCCAAGAACCAAAATCCATTTCCCAGACTCAACCGAAGCTCCGGAATCCCATAGCAGACAAAAGAAAGTCCAAAAACATTCCTAAGAAAAAAAATAAATTAATTAATTTTTAATTAGAAAAGAAAACCTGAAAAAGAATAGTGAGGCGCGCAAGGGGGGCGGTGCAGGTTTTGCTAAAGGCACCAGCGATGCCACCAGCCAGAAGCTGATGCAGCGTTCCGAGTTGCTCTCTATTCTGCGCCATGGAAAAACACTTGGCGGCGCCACTATCAGTGTTGAGGGCTCTCTGTCCCAAACGCGCTTCCATTCCAACCCAACCAATCACATTCACAGAGCTTCGTATTCTTTGAATTTCTACCACCTCACATTGGAAGGGCTTGAATTGGAGCACGCGGTGAAGAGGAAGAACATTGAAGAAATAAAGTTTCTTGGTCAAGGATAAACCCTTTCCTTCTTGAATGTGATTGGTTGTTGGAACAACTAGGGTTTTCGGTTTTCTTTTTTTTTTTTTCGTATGTGTGTTTGACTCTAAGTCGTTTTCGAAGCGTTGCGAAACTTTGTATTCTGCAAGTTGTGCAAGGTGCACTTAATTAGCGGAGAAGGAAAACAATGCGAACAACTTTTATATAGAAAACCTCAGTTCTTAGTTTTTTTTACTAATTTACTATATTAATCCTTAACTTCAATTTTAGTTTCCGTTTAGTATTTTAACTTTTTTTTTATATATTTCGATGTTTCAATTTTTAAAAGTGTTGTAATTTAAAAAAAATAAAACTCTATTTGAAATTTATTGTATTCTTGTTATAAACTTCGATAAAAGAAATACAACACATTTTGATAAGTTTTTTAGTTGAATCGGGAGATGAAAGCTTTGTCTTCGTATATATGATCACTAGCACTTGCCTCATTATTCAGCTTGTGTCTTACAAACATTGTCGTTGCCTTTTCTCACAGCTTCAACGTTGGGTAAAAATAGATTATAAAAGGCAGAGATGAAGGGTAAGAAAAAATATATATGAAAGAAAAAATTAACAATAAATTTTTAATGGACTAAATGAAAATAAAAAAAAAAGATGGAACTAAAATAAAAATAAAGAATTAATGTACTAATTTAACTAATATTTTATTAGATTTTTTATTCTATTTATGGGGATTAAGAGCCCAAATCGTATTAGAATTATTTTTTACTTATTACAATCACTCTTAAATTAAATTAGTTTACTAGCTCGTGAATGAATTTTTAATTTAGGTTTTGATAATCTCAAGTTTAGTATTGAACTTAAGATTTTTTTGTTAAAAAACATATTTATTACATTAAAGTTATAAAATTATATAAAATATATTTTTTTTCAATAGAATTTTTATTACTAAGAGTTGCTTAAATTCAAGGACACATGTTAAAATGTTTTAAATAAAAAGTTTGTTTGAAAATGAGAATGTTTATTATCTCAAAATCGTTAATATATTCAATAACTATTTTTTATAGTAAATTCAAATGTTTAATATTATGCATTTAATGTTTTTAATATATATTTTTGAGAAATTAAAGAATTTGTATTTCAAAATTATTTATTTTATCATAAATAATTATAAAATATTTTTTATAAAAAGTTGTGTATAAATAATTAATATGAATGTTCTATGTACAATTTTTAAGAACATATAATTTATAATTTGTTATTACTGTATACATTTAGGATTTTATATAAGTGAATTTCTTGTCAATTATATAAATATTATTAAATTAAAATTATTTTTTTAGAATTAAAATAAAATTATATTGTATACCATTTTAAAATTTTATAAATTTTAAAAAGTTAAATACTTTTATTATGGTAACTAGCATTTTTTATTATATCAAATAGAATTAAGTTAAAAATAATATTTTTTAAATTAAGATAAATTGGAAGGCACAATTAAGGAACAATAAAATAATGTAATTAAAAAAATAATAACACTCTTATAATACTTTTAGTTAATATAATTTTATATATCTCTATATATAATTTGTGTGTATAAACTTTAAACAATCAATTTGATATTAGGTTGAATAAAATAGTAAAATACATTCTCCTTTCTTGTGAGATACAAATATTATACTTTAAATATTTGGAGAAAAGTAAACATGTATCTATTATCGAAATACATCTTTAGACTTTCTCTCACTTTAGAGAGCAAATATATTATTTTTCTTTACAAGTAATTGCTTCAAAAGATCTAAAATGACATAATGCCAGGTACTCATGGGTTCAAATTGACCATCATAACATAAACTAAATTGATTTTCTATAATTTCAATTTAATGGTCTTTGTTCAATCACCTTTTTCACAACTTCAGAGTGTGACTTATAAGTTTAATTCTTCTATGATTTGCACAATTTCATATATCTCCCTTGTTCTTATATATAAAGACAAAGTGAATTTCTCCATTATTTATCTGACATATTTTTCAATGTCAAAATCTTATTAGAGAGCTTAGTAAGGCATTTAATTCCTTATTTTTTCAAACTTTAAAAGGGTTATTATCAAGGTAACTGTTTTACCATTGTCCATCTTCTTAATAGCTTCCTTTACTTCTCCTACTCAAATTTAAATCATTTACTTGCGCTTTTAATCTTTCTATATTTCTATTTTCTTCTTATTTATTGTTAAAAAATTTATAGAAATAGTTTTTCCATTTTTGTCTTTGATGTCTTGATTTAAAATCAAAATTTTCCTTCTTCATCCTTAATACTTTTGACTTGATACAAATCTTTAGATTTTCTTTTTCTACTTTTGAAAAATGTATAAATCTTTCTTTCATCATACATTGTCCGAATATTTTGATTGAACTTGTCAAAAGTCTTAAAATGTGTTTTATTCACTTTTTTTCTTGTCTCATTATTTGTATTTCGATATATTGCCCAATTTTAAGCATTGTCGCATACATACAAAGTTTTAAAACACATCTTTATATCTCTAATATTCTCTTGTACACTTTAATTCTACCACCATAATTCCTTATCTTTTGGTATAAAACTTATAGATTCACTATCACAACCCCTTTTTAGGAAGGGTTTATGACATATTGCCCAATTAATATCTATATGAATTTTAAACATTTGAAGAAATATCAAATACTAGATTCAGGACCAATGAAAAATAAAATTTAACACTTCAATGATGGAGTAAAGCCCCAAGGGCATCTTAATAAAATTCTGAACATACATAATCATTTTTTAACCAAAGTTACACAAGAATTGCTCGACACGAAGCTCAAAATACAAGTTATAATTTAAAATTTCAATACATGACGGAATATATAGCTAAGAAGTCCAAACTAACAAAGGTAAAGTTACATATCCCAAAAATCTCTGACTTGGCCCATTCTTCAGGCAGACCTTCCAGCATGGGAAGTGGACACACCACCTGTCACACCTGCTCACATACTACCGTATGATCATAGTGATAAGTCTATAATTATACCCTATTTTACAGCCCATATATTCATATTTGACCTTTATTTTATTTAGATTTTACACTAAATTTTGTACATTAATTGTGCAGTTTAGTATAAAGAGGCCGCAAGTGGATGTTGGATGCATTTTGGGCCCAAATTGATGGAAGATTAGAGCTTCGCAGCAGTCAGCACGCCCAAACCCTTTCAACAAGCACAGGGGTGCTTCGAGCCCATGCACGGTCGTGCTTAAGGCCTTGCACGGTCGTGCTCATCTGCGAGAAGCTCAATTATCAAGAGTCTTTAGGGTTTTCAAACTCTATTAAAAGGAGATCTCAAGCATCGTAAAGGGGACCTTTTTACATCTAGTCTTTGGCTTTTGGATACACTTCTCATCTCGTCTCTCTTCTACGGGATCCTTAGCACATGCTTGGCGAGACTTGGAGCTTCAAGCGATTGTACTTGAAGACCGGGAACATATCTCATACTCTAATTTGCTATTTCTTTTGATTATGGCTTTGTTTATGATTGTTTTAGTTCTTTTGTTTAGGAGTAACAAAGTCCATAGCTAGGGCTATAGGAACTATTGTTCATAAATTTATGAAATTTTGATGTTTGAATCTAAATTTGATTTTCGTTTTGTGATTAGATTTTATCCTATTGTGCTTCTTTCTTAATCCTAATTAATTATATCGTTAGGCGACCGTACCTCGGTTAATTAATAGATCTATAAGGTAAAACGAGACAAAGGATTAGGTAGACCAAACCAATCTTTCTCTTCTAATTGTTATTAAATTAACAAGTTCGTAACTTCCTTAAGCTTTCTTAAGTTGTTAATTTAGAGAAAAGAATATTAATATTGCATGACCATTGGGTATTAATAGTATTCGTATGAATGATTGGTAATCACAAGAAAATCGAATTTAGAATTAAACAGAAGAATAACATAAAGGATTGAATGAGAAAACTCATATGCCTTAGGATCCTCTCTGATAAGTTTAACCAAGACGAGCATTGTATTCCTTACCCTTAGTTTATAATTAATTTTATAAATTCTTGTTTTAATTAATCTCAAATCTTTGAAGCTTAAACAATTGAATTAGGAAATCCTTAGTAATTGGAAAACAATCCTTGTGGGACAATATTTCGGGAACTTAATTTAAGGACCCTATATTACTTCTCGATGGGTACACTTGCCCTCTGAACAAAGTTTTGGCGCCGTTGTCGGGAATTGCTTTTTCAATATTAAGAAAATCTCAAATTAAATTGATTTGAGCAATTTGTGTTTTGCTTTATTTTAATTATGTTTTGTTTACCGTTAAATTTTTTGTTTATATTTTATAATTTTCATTTTTATTTTTTATTTTTTATTTAATAATTTCATTTAATGTATGCTCACTCGTTCTAAGTGTTCTACAGTTTGTTTATTTGATCCGGAGATTGAAAGAACAATTCGTAGACAAAGAAAAGAAGTGAGAGAGTAAAGAATGGCAGAGGAAAAGAGATTGAATCGATCCAAGATTGAAAGAACAGTTTGTAGAGGAGGATGCATTTTTTAGTGCAGTCTATCTGTAGCGAGAGGGTCTCGCTATAGCGAGATTTAGCAGAATCGTCTGAGATTTTCGCTGCAACGAGAAGGGGTCTCGCTATAGTGAGAGATGCCTCGCTGCAGCGAAAAAATTTTGTTGTAGCAAGAGTGTCGTGACTTATAGGGTATTTGAGGGGTTTAGGGTTCGGAAAATTTATTTTTTCACCTTTCCTCTCATCCCTTCTTTGAGATTTCCAGCCCTATTTCACTTATTAAACTACCTCCAAAGGCATTTTTGAACAAGATTAAAGGTTAAGGTTATGTTTGGGACGTTTGGAGGTCAGTTTTATGAACTAGGGTTTTGGTATTTCATCCCTTTCTTAGTTTTCTTGGTTTCTCATGGAGATTTTCTATGCATTTAGGATGAAGCACTGTGTGGGAAATGTTTTCTACCGTTTATTGTGTTGGGTTTTCATTCCGAGGTAAGGAGAAACTCTGCCCTATCTACTTGTGTTAAAATTTTGTATATATCATTATTTGTAGAGTTATGATTTGAAATAGAACCTAGAAAATAAGTGTGCTTGATTGAAATTTCCTGTTATTTGTGGTGTGGTAAACATTGGTTAAATATGGATGATGAGTGTGACTAGAATGACATGATTGTAATTGTGTTGTAATGGAAATCTTGGTGTGGAATGCAATGTGATTGATGTTGAGCATGATGTGTGGTGAAATGTGATGATTGTGATGTAATGGTTGATTACAATGGGGTGAAAATGTAAGGACATGCCATTAGTTGATGATGAGTAATATGAAATTATTAAGATGTGTGTGAATGACATGTGACTCTGATTGTGGTTATGTTTAAAATGTTTGAAAAACTGTGAATGGTTCAGCGATATAGTGGGAGTGTGAAAGATGGAGGCGGTAGAAATACCTCAAGGAAGAGAGGGTGGTGGCGACAGGAACAGTGAATATGGGTGCACCACAGGCTACACACTCTCCTCTTAACATGGCCTCTGACTAACACCTTTGCTTGGGGGGCTCAGTACCGCACACATTGTATCTGTGGAGCGAGGACTATCAGGCGACCATCCATGGTGTGAATTTAGTAAGTCCCTGAGGTTGAGGGCATCAGGAAAACTGTGATTACAGTGTCATAGTGAGTATGGCTACGTGCAGTGAGCACACGTTTGTGTGAATTGATTGATGGTGCAGTGAGCGCACCTATTTATGAACTAAAATGGAATGTTGAAAATGTATTATTTTATGCCTGATTGATGTGTGATTTGAATAATGTTAGAAAAGCGTGTAGTGCGTAAGGTGAGTCTCTGTGCTTATGTGTGATAGTGTAGAGTACTCACCCTTACATTTATTTTTCAGGTGACCAAGACGATCAATACCAAGCTCAATGAACGGGAGGGATGGAACTGTTATAGGACTTAGAAATCTATTCTTTTGAAAATTGTGTTGTATTTTAATTGGTCTTGTAGCATTTGTTTTGTCTCAAACTTGTAACCCTCTTTATTTTGAAACACTTTATTCAAAACATGCATTGGGAACCGTTTGAATGAGAAATTTTATTATTCCAATCTATTGCGAAATTTATTTATTTGGAAATTTAAATCAAGGTGTTACAATTTTGGTATCAGAGCTGTTCATCCAAGCCGGACTTGGGTATTGGTGCTGAAGCGTCCAAGTTGTGTTGAAAGTGATTCGCTGAATTTGTTTGCCAGATTAGATTAGAAATGGCTGATAGAGGTAGAGGAGCTGGAGTCGCCAATAACCTCTTAGAGCGAATGACCCAATTTCTAAAGGCCTTGGTGCATAACCAAGATGTGGAGCCAGCTGAATATAGAGGGCTGTCTGCCTTCACTAGGTGTAACCCTCCAAAGTTTGAAAGGAAGTTTGACCCTAAAGGAGCCCAATGTCAGACTTGTAATATATTATTGAGAAAATCTGTAATATATTATACTCACTAAATGTTAATTGAATGATTATTTGGTATTGAAATAGATTTAGATGAAGTTATAAACAAAAAAGAGAATAGTATCGATGAAAAGTAGATTTAAATTTTTTTTCCTATAACTAGGGGTTTCACGAAATTTTCATTGCTTTACACATCTCAAAGATTCCAAGGGCATATACCACCATTTTCTCTTATATTAAACCCTCCTAAATTTAAATTTCTCTCCAGATCTGTGATTTTGCGTCCATTCTGAGGGGTTTGAAGTAAGTTTCTTTAAGTTTGAAGTTAGATTCACCGTTCGTTTTTCTTCTCCTTCTCTTTCTCATAGAATTTAATGGTGTTCTTAGAAGAGACTTTGTTCTAAAGCCAAATCTTCGGTGAATCTTACGTTAAAACAAGTAATATTTGGTAGATGTAATGTGAATCACCGTTCTAAGGTAAGGGAAACTTACTTTAGCCTATGAACTATGTTTTGAACGGCTTGATAAGCTACTAAAGAAAGGTTTGAGCTGGTTTTGTTAGATCTCTTTGATAAAAGTTGAGATATAAAAGATTTAGTATTTGAAAGTTATTTTTCTATGCTATAACTGCTGATAATAAATTTAATAACACTGAGATTTGGCTGATTTATTATAAACTTGTCTTAGCTGAGCTGTTGAAATAATTTTAGTCGTGTTGCATCATGCTGAGATATATGTCTTGCATCATTACAGAGGCGAGTTACACGTTTAGGTGGGTAGACATGTAACAATAGAGCATGTAACACCTTAAATTTAATTTCAAAATAATAAATTTCACAAAATAGAAATAATAAAATTTTCATTTAAATATATTTTTCCAACACATAATTTCACCAAAGCATTTCAAAATAATAACGGTTTACAGATTTGTATTGAGTAACTGCTACATGACTAATTCAATTACATCACAAATAAAATCTAAGCCCTATAGTAGTGTCATACATCTCGTCATTGAGTCTTGTGCTGATCGTCTTGGTCACCTGAAAAATAAATATAAGGGTGAGTATTCTACGCTACCATATATACACATCCATATTCACATACAACACATAGGCTCACATTCTTTCATAGCACACGGCACACAGGCCCACATTCTACCACACAAGGTTTAATCATGCAGTTTTTATCATAATATCCCTATAAACATTCAATTCATCATACCCAATATTTCTCAATATCGATAGTACTAGGTTCTACACCACATTTTCACTACAATCAATTAATTCTACCAAACATACACATTCCAAACCATCCACATGACATTGCATAGCAAATTACATGGCATTCTAACATAATGAGATAGGGTAGAGTCCTCTCCTTACCTCGAATTGAAGACCCACACACAAATCAACGATGGAAAAGACTTCCCACACGAAATATGGAAGAATCCCATGAGAACCAAGGGAAACTGAGAAAACATAGAATGGGGTCGAGAAACTGAAACCCTAGCCATGAAAACTTACCTCCAAACGTTTCAAACGTGAATCCTACCTTCGATCTTACTCCCAAACGACTTTGGAGGCAATTTAATCGGTGAAATAAGGTATGGGATTGAGAGAATCGCAAAAGAAGGGAAGGAGACATGTAAAACCCTAACCTCTCAAGTACCCCTCTGGTCGCGACAGTCTCTCTATAGCGAGATATTCTCGCTGCAGCAACACCTTCTCTCACTACAGCAAAAATCTCAGAGGAAACTGCACTTTGGTTTCTGCAGAATCTCGCTATAACAAGAACGTAATAGTCGCACCCCTTATGCCTAGGAAACTCTCGCTATAGCGAGAATGCCTTTGCAATTCACACTTAGCATATTTTCAGTCCAATTCTAATCATATACAACAATTCCGGTTCCACCACAAACTAATACACATGCTCATACTCGCATTCACACATATACATATATTCTCATCACTATATATATATATATATATATATATATATATCAAACTCACAATATATATATATATATATATCAAACTCACAAACATATGAAAATCCACATAAACACATATTAATAATCAAACAATATTACAGAATTTGGGGTGTTACAGAGCATGTTGAGCTGTGTTGTACTGTTTGGATCCAGATACTGGAATAGGTCACTCCCAGACCAGCTCAGTTCCTTCTGGATTACTTAGGCTGTGAAACCAGTTGGAAACCGCTTTCATGTTGTGCATTAGATGAGTTGGGAATGCATAGAGTTGTTGCTATGAGTAAATATTTTGCTCTATATATATGATTTTATTTTATTTTTGTAAGCTTACCCTTGCATTTCTATTTATGCTATTGCGTGTGTGTGTACTGTGATAATCATATGGTGGTACCTAAGTAGATGTAACAGGTGTTGCATCTACTTCACAGTCTGAGGGGCCAGTGAAGAAATGTTAAAAGTTGGAGTCGAGTAAATTTTGCATTAAAGTCCTTTTTCCTTATATTTTGGGACCTCATATAGAGGGAGTGATGTAGTAAAAAAAATTTGTATATTTTGAGTATTATGAATTAAATGTAATATTATGTTGTTCTGTTGAATATTTGTCATAAGAAATTCTGTTTATTTTGAATGAAAAGTGAATTTTATACTTATATTCTTTGTTATTTATCTCAAATAAGTAAGTGGTGTAGAAATAATGTTCTCGGTTCCTTACAAAAAAAGGTCGTGAAATTTTAGTGGTATTAGAGCATGGTCTAGGTAAACCTATGAGGTGAGGTTGTTAGGCGTCAATTGTGCATATTAGGCATATGAGTCATAGTTGTCAATCAGATATCATAATTTGTAATCATCAGGTTATGAGGGAATAAGCTTGATCACCTCAGCTCTCAGACATGACAGATGTAGGAAATTTTGGTATATGATACTTAGGTGAGCTATAGGTGAGTCATGCTGTGTGAATAATAAGTTGTTAAGCTAAGTTGTAAATGATTGTTGTGATAAGTATGTTTGCTAGGTTGTGTGAATGCTGATATGATGTTATGCTAAGCGCTAAATTGATTAAATTGCTATGATATACTTAATATGAATATATCACTATAAGCTGAATCTATAAAAATAGTTATGTGATAGTATTACTAAATGTCAATGTTAGTCATCTAAGCTAGTTTTATTCTATATATTAAGATAGCTAGACTGAGAAGGTTTGCTACAAACCCTTCCCTTCCTGTTGATGTGAACCAAATGGCTCATGCCATGAAGGCTATGTCAGCCACAATGAGGCAAAATCTAAAAATCATATAGCAACAACAGGCTGCAAATCAAGCCGTTGTTGCAGCATGCCTCAACTGTACTTTTTCCTGAATATCAGGGATTGTCTGAGTTCAGAAAGAATGATACTCCTTAGATTATTGGAGTTGATAGGCCGGATACGGCCGAGCAGTGGATTAGAGATATTTATGTAAGAAACTTAGGATTGTCGGTGAGCGATCTAGGATGTGAATTGGTAGTATTGACACCTACTTTGAGTTCGATCAAGACTTTGATAGTTTGTGTTAGGTGTCCCATAGTAAATGAGGGACAAAGGTAGAAGGTAAATCTTATTACAAATTTCAATGGATCCATCATTTATCAGTACTTACAGTACTCACAAGTCCCTCATTATTGCCAACATGCTTTTCCTAGTCATGAAGGACTTACGTTTGTATGGATAGTCATCGGTTAACCACCACATGCTGATACAACATGTGAGTTATACGGCCCCGTAGCAAAGGTATAGTTATGAGTTTAGTCAGAAAATGAGTGTGAAGCCATGTGCTTTTGCTTTCAAACGTGTACACATCAGTGAATAGTGTTCACCACCCTTATTTCCTCTAGATTTTCAAACTCAACTCCTTATTCCATACCCCAATGTCTCTATAACTATTCATACGAGAACTTAACAACGATAATTTACACTGAATTCTTTTATTCTACATATATTCATCACTCTTTCACAATAGTATACATTTTTACATGATTAGTATGTCGTAATACATATATTATAATCACACCAATCAATGTGTCACGACACATGTGTTATAATAACATTTGTCGATGTATTACAATATATATTATAATCATACCAACTAATGTGATACAATACATAAATTATAATCACACAATCATTGTGTTCTAACACATATATCACAATTTTATATACATAACCAAGCACACAAATTTTTATTTTTATAATTCTCTTTCTCATGCAATCAATTTCATACTTTTTTAGCAATTTAAAATATCATATTACACAAATCAGTTCAATATGGTGAAAGTCGAACACCTTCGGACTCAATCCAATCATACATTTTAAAATACATTGAAACTAAATCAAATACTACAGTTACATTGTCAGAAATCACACTTTATCGATTTTAATAAAAATCACCTTAGAGTTTAACATTTCCTATTTTCATTCTCCAATACATACATTGTTCAAAATTAATAGGTTATATATATGATAATCAATAACAAAATCATAAAAACTTCTTAAAACATTGTTTTGCTCATAACCTTTATTATAAAATTATGTTTTAGGTAAATCTTGATCCAAACCATAGATTTGCATACCCAAATAATCCATTTTTGGCATTATGATTTTAAAAAGATATTATAGATCTATTATTCAAAACATGGTATTTTGAGTTTTTTAATTTAAAAGACATGAAAGGATTTAGGGTTTGAAATTAACTCCCCTTACCTGAAAAAATGTCTTTTGCAACAAAGAAATGAGAGATGACGTCTCTAAAATTAAGTTCTTCTTGAGATCTAAAGGAATGGTGCAACATTTTGATGAAAGATGTTGTGTGAAAGACCAAGATCTCCCTAAACATTACAAAGTGGAGTAACTTTGAGAAGAAGAAAATGATAGAATAAAAGTGAGAATAGGAGATCAAGCTCCAAGAACTTACTTGGAATCAAGTGAGAAAAGATGTTTAAGTTTAGATTTGAGGGAGATTTGAAGAGTAATGAGGTTTTCTAGTTGAAGAGATAGAATAGATAGTGATGAGAAAGGGTTACTGGCCTTATGTTCTAAGTTTTAAAACACCGAAGCTATTTATAAACTATTTTTCACTCACTTTCTCGCTTGAGTGAGACTATTCTTGCCTAAGCAAGAATACTAGACAGAAAATTTTACTTAATTTTTTTGATAATCTTGACTGAATAAGAACTAGTCCAAAGAGCTCTCTATTTTCCTTTGCCTTCTTGCCTGTGCGAGAGAACAGTTGATGCGATATTATCCATTCTCACCTGAGTAAGACTCATCTCGCCTAAGTAAAAATATTATGCATCGAGTGCTCCAGAATGACCAGTCTCTCTTGAGCGAGATCCCCTATAGTTTTCAGAAATTTTAAAATAAAAATAATAAAAATAAAAATAAATATGCAATAATAAGAAAGAGGGTGTTACACCTTCCAACAAAAATGGTTAGTCAAGCTCATAGAATTTCATTTTTTCATTGAATACAAGCATGAAAAAGAAAATATTGTTGTGTGTGGATACTCTCTCAAGGATTGAGTCAACAAAATGTCAACCTCTGAACATCCACTAGTTGGAATCTGACTTGCTGAACATAATTAAACAAAGTTGGGAATCTGATAGGGAATTACAGAAACTAATATCATAATTGCTAGCCCATCCTTCTACGCATAATCGTTACACATGATAAGGGGATGAACAAAGAAGAAAAGGCAAATTACTAATTGGCATGGACAAGAAGTTAAAGTATGACATCACTTAGTGGCTACATTCAGAGGCAATAGGTGGACACTCAAGCAGAAATGTAATATCCTTTCTATAATTTAAATAATTTCCTACTTTAAATATATAACTTTGAATAAAACTTAATTGAAATCATAAAGGATTTGGATAAATTTTGGAAAGTTTTACATGTATATCAATCTAAACCGATAAAAAACTAAAAATTTAAAACTACATATAAATGAACCTTATTCATAATAATGATAAGAATGTATTTTCATAATTTAAATTTATAATTAAAATGAAAGTTGAAATTTCATGTAATATATATAACACAAGTTTATAATATAGACAAAATTGTCTTTTTTCAGTAAATCAATTTTCTAACTAAAGCTGTTATAAATTAAAATTTAAAGTAATTAAATACTAAATATTACACATACACTTTAAATTGTCATTTATAATAAGGTTTATTAAAATATTATAATTCTAAATAGAAACTTAATTAATATTATTCCATTGCTCAAAACAAACTAAATTCTAACAAAAGCAGCTCTCTTCCTTACAATCCACTACGAGTATGATCCTAAGATGAGTTATTTTCTTTTATCTCTTCATTACCTGAAAATGTTTATAAGAGTGAGCATCCTTCGCCCCACTAAATTCTTATTTGATAATAGAATCAAAGTAATGCAAAAAATATTTTTTAATATATTATGCATCAAAATAGAAATAATTCATTTTTCTTTTTACAATTCTAACAAGACAGAAATCATCCATACACATCATTTCACACTTAATCAAATATAATCATTTAATCCTTGAGTTTATGCCACTTTATTTATTTCAATTTTGAAAGATTCACCAATTAAAGGTACTCTAAGTACTCATAGGCCCCTACATCGCTACCAACATACTCTTTCTAGTTATAAAAGACTTATGCTAGCATGGATAGTTGCCAATTAACAACCGCACATAGATACAACATGTGTGTTATACGACCCTCATAGCAAAGGTATAATCAGTAGTCTAGGCAGGAAATAAGCGTAAGGCCTGTGAATGTTTTTGCTACCAATTGTGTACATATCAACTATTAGTATTCATCACCCTTATTTCCCTCAAATTTTCCAAATCACCTATTGACACCATACTCCAGTGTATCTCTAAACTATCTATACAGAAATTCAACAGTGGCACACTAAAATCATACCGTTTAAACCAATCAATATTGTTCTAATACATGTGTTATAATCCCACTGATTAATATGTTATAACATGTGTTATAATATCACTTATCGATGTATTACAGCATATATATTATAATTACACTAATCGGTGTTTTTATAACACATTTATTATAATCACCTTTCTATAAACTCTCTTCAATTAATAAATATCGAAGTCATTTCTTATAGGATTTTTTTTTTTTTTGAAATTCATAGGAATTCCTAGTGCTGTTCTACAACCTTAACCGGGCTGAAATACGAGGCAAAAACTTGCACTCCTTCAATGGAAATTGGATTCTTGTCACTGTTCCACACAATGTCTTTGGGATTAATCTTGGTTGATACCGGATGAGAAAACTCAGAAGCACATTTGTTGGACCTGATCTCACGAAACTAGGCCTCCTCTTTTGCTGTTAAACACCCGAAATCAAGTAGCCCACTCAGATTAGGAGAAAAACGCACTTTCCACGAAACAAAAATCAAGTACGTCACTTACCTTCGGGTCGAATCCGGATTAAACTGGATAGAAAATAAAAAAAAATAAAAAAATTTATTCTTCAATAGCAGACTCATTTTGAGGATTGTTAAGAAACTCAAAAATTTTGAAAGTGGAAAAAATTATGGGACCTAAAAAAGCATCAAATGCTTCTTCAAATCTTCAAACTCGAGAGCAAGCACAAGAAATAACTTATTTAATTGAATAAAATATATAATTATATTAATTGGTAGTTAGAAGCCTTATAACACAAAAATAAAAACAAGGGCATTTAAATTCTTTGTTTTAAAGCTTCGCTTCTCTTTCTTTACAAATTGGTAAGATCAATTTTTGTACGGGCTCTATTTTTCTACTCAATTGCATGGTTTTCAGCCATCTAGTTTAATGTGATTATTCATGCGAAAATTTTACTTTAATGATAATATTATCCATGTGCAAAGAATTAGATTACTCCGAGAGTAATTTTAAAGAGTTAATCTACTTAAAAAATTGTTTCTAAACGTTAAATTGGGTCAATCTAACTATTAAAATAAAAATTCTTTAAGTTAATATCTAATTACATTTTTAAATATAAGTAAATGTTAATAATAAAATTACATATTTATATAAGGGAGCTAAAAATCGTTTGTCCAAGAGTTGTGGTAATAGACATCTATATATCAAACTATACTCATGTTTATTGAACGGATAAACAATTTCCAAGCGTACTAGTAGCTTATTTTTAAAATGATTGTTTGCTGCTAACAGAGGCACACTCTCAAAGACATTATTATTAGTTAAAATTTTAACCTTGCCGGTTGTACACCACTGAAAATATCAATTGAATAAACTTCGGCATAGAAGGGAACCAACAAAATTCTCATTCCCAATAAATATAAGACATTTCTACATCGAACAATTACAGTGACAGGACAATGAAAATTAAGATGCTAATATACAGAAAATGGCACGTTATTAAAGCAACGTTCCTTTTCAGTTAGATTCTGACAAAGATAACTCGTCATTCTCATAGAACCTAACCTGGCACAGTCTTCCACCAGCTTCATCAGCAAATGCAATTTTTTTTCCTCTCTTTACGCACTACATCTTGAGGAGGTGGAACATCATCAGCTAATTTCTGAAGTTGATCAAGATCAGTAATTAACCAAATAGAAAGGGGAAACAGAAAACCATAACAAAGTTGTTTAAATTTAACAGCTTCAAGAGTGTGACAAAGGATGAACGAACCATTATCTTACAGAAACGGCTGCAATCCCTTGCCATGAAGGACAGGCATCGTTTGGCAGCTTCCTCAGCTCTTGTGGCATTCTTAACAGCCATTCTAGCCTGAAAATCAAATCAACGTCAATAATTATAAACAAATCATCATATCATCATATATCAATTTAAATATATGCCTCCGCTAGAAAAATTGAATTAAAAGAGCTTTGTAACACTTCGCATTTTTAAACGGATGGAAAAAACTATAGCCCGCATAATCTGCTTTTCTAATTGAAACAATTAGCAAAAATCGAGCCAAAAACATGAGGAAACGCATTAACTGCGAACATTTAACGAGGACAACATATGTATAACGGAAAATGAGCATCAAGATAGCTCAAATTATAATGGATCAAAATTAGGTGTAGGTTATCGTAGATTTCCATTTTCAAATTGTCATGGCTCTTTCATTACCGCATCACTTGTTCGGTACATCACAAAAGTTATTACTATGAAATGAATGCAATCTATATCCCCTATTCAAATCTAGTCCCATTAGTCTCAAACAACTTGAGCAATGATTAGGATTTCATCACTCCTCTTAAGTCTTAATTGTCATCTCCTTAGCACCAGCCTGACGCTATGATTAAACATACCTAAAACTCGGTAATGTAACAACCAACTCCTCCACAACAGATGTACGACAAAGATAAACAGCCGTCTTCATTTGTTAACATAATAGCAGTATCTTATCAACCTACGTGAGGCAACAAAATGGTCACAAATCATCACTCTAGCAGAAAGTGTTTTCAGTTACACAAGAAACTTTATTTAACTATTTACTCAAATATAACCATCATAGAAAATGGGGCATAAAAACATTCATTGAATTTCATCCACGATGAATTGAACTTATTTTCTATTTTCTGACACCTAAATTACTTTCAAATGAACTAAAGTTTACAATCGAAGTATCACCATTTCTACTGCAGAAAATAATGTTCGATATGAACATGAACAGGTTTGTGATTATCATACCTCATTTACTTTATGCCTTAAAGACGTATTTAGACAGAACTCAGATCGTAACATATCATCCACGATGTCCTTCATTGATTTCAATTCCTTTGTGAGTTTCACAGCAAGACATTCTACATCATGCATCTGCTGCTGTGTAAATGCAATCGCACTCTTTGAGCAACTCTGTACAGTGCTGCACCCTTGGCGGGTTGCTAGGCGAGAAGAGTGAATCTTGGAAAGGCCTTTAGGATGGGAAACTCTTTTGAAAGTTCTAGGATTAACACTAATTTTGTTACGGTTATCTGTAAATTGAGCTCTCGCAGTATCATCAAGCTCTTCAGCTTTACCGTTCTTCTTAGTAGTCTGCTCAGTAAAGTAAAGTTTTCCCCTGCATTCTGCAATCATTATAACCCAATATAAGAAAAACAAAAATGTTGTAAAAGGTGGAAGAATTTCGAAAAAACAAAATCTAATTATATATTTATTATCAAAGTGACTACACATCAATACAAAAAAAATAAAAAATCCATAGCCACTCCACTTAACAGAGAAAAATGAACTCATTTAGAGTTCAAGAAAATTGATTTTACTCATCAAATAAAAGCTATTTTATTTCATTAAGCATTCAACTCTGAAGATAATTGATCAAAGTCAGAATTTTTACTTGTTTCAAACAACCCTATCATGATTTAACTTCCCCATTTCATGATACTTCTTATGTAGCCCATAGCTATACAATCACATTTTGCTTCTTTCAACATAAACTTCATAATTTATATTTCATTCCATGTTTGTTGAGTTTATAGTTTGAAAAAATAGAAGGTGGGCAGATTTAAACATGTAGTTGTCAATAATGGATCTGGATCACAGCATTTACTTAAGGCACTTACTGGAATAGTTTCTATGATTCAAATCAACGGAATCCATGGCTTTGCAGAGTCTTTCCTGGGACGATGGAGAAATTGCCTGAAGAGAAACCACCATTTAGAAAAGGCAATAATCTACACCAAGTCAAACAGAAATGTGATAATATTTATACCTTTCTGGTTGACAATAGTCTTTCGGGACGATGCAACTTTGAACTACCATCTTGTTCATCCAAAGTCAATTCATCATTAGTCTCACGTAGATGTTTCTTTTCATCATCATCATTTACGGAAGCAAATGAGTGTTTCTCATATTCAGGTGAATAATTTGAGTGACAAACCAAGCATTCGTCAGGATTGGAGCCATGTTCGATAGTAGAGCTAAGTTTTACCTGATCCTCAGCACCAGTAGTAAATTCATCTTTTCGGCAGTCATCAAGGATAGTATTATCATCTCTACAGTCTAGATCTATGTAGTCAAGGTTTTTATGTGTAGTCACATTAGGTAGTGAGACCGGGGCGTCAATGTCACCATCAAGTTGATTGTCATCAATATCAGAGTTACAATCTTCAACCAAAGAGATTACTTGTGGGGAGATGAAATAGTGATCTGAATGGATGGTACTTTCTTCACTTTCAAATTCTATTGCAGGAAAGTTTGAATTCTGGTCACCGCTTAGTTGAGAATTACTTATCACAATTTCCATGCTAGAAGGCCTCACGATTCGTAGTGGAATAAGATCCACACACCTTTGCCGCTCATAATTTAATTCATTCTCCAAATTCCATTTATAGGTTATCCCTGCCTCTTCTTTGCCTTTTATGACAGAATAGTCATATGGCCTACCAAAACAATCAGGTTCAGGAACCTCAGATTTCACTTCAACCAGTGCAGTTGAATGTCCACCAGAGGATGGGATCACATGACTGTTTTGGATCTGTTCACTATAGGATGGGATCTCTTGACCGTTTAGAATCTCTTCACTTGAGGTTGGAAACTCTTGACCGTTTTGGGTCTCTTCAGATTTGACAACTAGCATAATCTCTTCAGTACTAGTAGAGATTGGGTCTTTCATGCACTTTTTCTTCTTTGCCTTCATATTCTTCGATAGTTTAGATTTCCAGCTACTGAGAGTTTCCATGAAATCAGAATCATCAGCCGCCATTTGTTCTTTTCTACAGTCCTCCAGGGATGATGAATCTTCAATTTTAAATTTTCTTTTGGATGAGTTGAGACCTTGTGCATGTTTTCTCTTCCTTGTTTGGCAACATTCTTTAATTTGCTTAAGGGTATAATCGTCAAAACTATCACCATCCAAGTTATTGATTCTCTGATCACCACCATCGTTGGCATCACATGCTGAAACATCAGGTTCAATTTTCACAGTTCTTTCCTCAATTACTTCAAAGCATGACCTTTCAGCCTTTACCTCATTATTATGAAACACGAAGCCATCATATATATCCTTGACGTCCTTAAACAAAAGTTTTGGTCGTCCATGAGCAACATTAGGGACTTTGGTAACTACACCGCCTTTAATAGCCTGGATGAAATGAAGATGACCACCACACCGTAGCTCCATATGGATGCTCTACTCACAAATCACAATCTTTGACAATATTCCTCCAATGTTCCTCTAAACGTTTATCAAGAATTTCGAACTACTGAAACAGTAAAACAAACATGATTAGAAGAACAATTTAAGGCAGCGCAACCCTGTTGGGATATGTGCAAAATTGCCAAACAATTTTAGATTTTCATACCAACTAATTTTGAGAAAGGCAACAGCTTTTCCGTCAAAAAGAGTTTATTTGAACTTCAAAATTGATTCTAATTGACCACCCAAACAAAACAAATTTTGTAAACTCACCTTTTAAAATACCATTCCCTAACACAAAATTCATTTTAACCTCATTTTTTTTAAAATCATTTCTACCAAAATCTTAACCAAACAGGGCCTGTGTTATCAGAGTAGCACGGGCCACAAAATTCGTATAATTTTGAGAAACTACAAATACAAATACCTAAAGCACGGATTTCAAGAAATCAACATTTTCGCAACCATTACAGGTAAATATCCAAAGAACTAGTGAATCTGCATCAATTCCCGCATTCAAGTAAATATAACTAGTAAGATTGCTATTACCAAAACAACAAAATTGAAACCGCAATGAACCAAGAGAAGCCAAGAACTAAGTCTTTAGTAATCAGGATTACAAAGCACGCAAAACACCAGATAACAGCAAAAATGGAATTAACCTCAGATTGAAGTGCAAGCAGTCAGAACAAACAAAACTCATCAACAAAGCAAGAAAAATATAACACACACAGACGTAGTGCCAACATCACACTACCGTTGAATTCAGACAAATCATAAGAAAGGAACTTTAAGTGTATGTTTGGTTCGATTTATTTTGAAAAAAAATATATTCAATTTTATAATAATTTTTCAGAAAAGCATTTTAAAAGCAAGAGCTTATTTCTCCATAAACATTTCAACCAAACATGTTTTAAGAGCCATAGATTTCCAACGGCTCAATTAACCCTAAAAATCAAACGAATTCTAGGTGTCTGTAAGATCGCTCCGTATTAGGAGTTCATAACAGAAAAAAAAAACAATATTTAAATTCGTTATTAAAATATAAACACCAAAAAAATGATAATCTCTAGAAACTTCTAAGAAATGTCACACGCGAAACGCATGGAACCAGTTTGATGTGAAGTCAATACAAAGTTGAAGAGATGGGGTAAAAGAAAAAGCAGATTCAGAGCTTTCAGATCTATGAGAGAAGAAGATGGTTTTGCAAACAGAAATGAGATACATAAACACAGACCTTAGGTTGGATGAAACGCCGCGTTTCGGAGCGCTGAAGACAGATGAGAGATCTGAACTAGGGCTAGCTCGCGAAAAAGAGAGAGAGAGAGAGAGAGAGAGAGAGAGAGAGACAGGGTAACATAGAAAACTTGTTCTTAATTTTGTTATATAGTGACGATGAATAACAAGCGCGCCAATTCGTTTTGGCGGGAGTGCACTATGGTTATTTTTTTTTAATTTTTAATAAAAAATAGGCGGAAAAGTATTTGTTTTATTTCATTTTTTATTCAAAAGCCTATAAATGCACTTTTTTAAAATACATTTTATTCTTACTGAAAATTTAATAATAACTAAAAATATAAAATAAATCAATAAATTATTGATAAAATTATTAAATTAAAAATATAATTCACATATTTTTTTAATAAATTTTAATTAATAAATCAGAGTGAGTTATATATATATATATATATATATATATATATATATATATCACATTTTCGTTTTTATTCTAATATAGTTTTATATACGTAAGTCAAATATGGCTAAAGGTTGAATAATATTTTAAGTATTATTCGATCAAAATTATAAGTTATTTAGGTAATTTATACAATAAAAGTTGAATATTAGTAATTATAAAAAATTAATTTTAGTTAAAGAATAATATTATAAACATTAAAAACACTGTATCAAAGGCTCTCTTTAATAAAATAGATTTGATCTTATGGTCAGAAATTTAAAGGAACAACCGTCATCATTTTAGTCCCACAAGCCTTAGTGGCAATCCTTTTAGTTTTTAGCTGATGTATTATCCGTATGTACGATAAAATTAAATTAAAAAAATTAGATTAAAAATTATTAAAATTATAAATTACTAAGTTATGATGTGATAGATACTATTAAAAACTAATAAATTAAAAATATGATAAAAACATAATTTTAACAAAAATATATAATTTATTTATATATAAATACATTAAATTATAAGGATAAAGTTTGTGGAATAATTTTTCTAAAAAAGAAAATTGTTTAGGTCTTTGTCGTGATCAAGTGTTATAACACCGTTAATCACGCTCTTATCTAGCATATAAAAATCCAATGTAGCACTGTAGCCCCTGAACATAAACAATACATGTGGATGGATTTTCATTTAATGTGTCAAGTAAAGATAATAAATTCATGAATTGCCATGATATTCTTAATAACAAAAGTTGAAGTTGAATCTTTTAAACCAACTCTATCATCATTTTTAAGTCATCTTCATCTTAGTTTAAAGTGTAAAGATTAACATATTTTGCATCTTTTTCTATTTTCTTGTATGAACATATTGCTTGGAGGCTATCATTTTCCTAATATATTCTAATTTATTATCAAGTGAACCGCTTAAAGTAATGTTTTACATAAATAAAGTGAATAAAAATAAAATTAAAGTGGTGCAATACTAACCAAGTCAATAAGTATACATCATGTTATCTAATTTAATGAAAAGAATTTATCACTTGTGAAATATATGTTATTGTTTTATTTAATTTTATGGTGAACAATGTTGAAAATAAAGAAAATCACTCTTCTTGCAGTTGATTTATTCAATCTTCAATATATGCACCACATATTTGATCAATGAATTTTTATACACTTGTGATAGCTTTGTAATAGGTCTAATTAGTTGTGAATTGTGTTTAATTGTATTGTTTTGACTAAGTTTTATATTATTGGGCTTAATTGGACTTACTTGTTAAACTTTGTTAATTTTTAAATTTTAGAGCCTTTTGACCTTTGCTTATTATGTAGGTAATATCTCAGGCTATAGTTATTGAATTTGAGTAATTCCAATTGCATTTGAAAGCTAAGAGATGGGCCTACAACACTCATAGAGATTTAAAGGCTGAATCATAGCATCCAAAAACAAAATTGGACCAAAACTGAGCTGGAAGACGCAATTCACGGATTCTGGACCTTAGTGCAGTGTTTGGGTCATATTTCGGCCCACATATGTCTGATTTGACTCATTCCAGTGGCATTTGAAAGCTAACATCCGTGGCTTGAAGGGAATATCAATTACAAATCATAATAGACGCGTTCCCTGAGCAAATTTGAAGGAGAAAGTTACGGTTTGTTGTTAGATTTTTGAAAAGTCAGATTTAAATAAAAGATGGGGAGTTTTTCTTTTTGAAGACGTTTTTTTTTTTGGACTCATTTTTTTAGAGATTTTTATTTTTGGTGAGCTTCCATCCATGGAAGAGTAGTTTCGTGCAACATTCATGAGAATCGTTTTGTAGATTTTATATTTGAATTCGGGTTTCCTGGTTTCTTGTTTCTCTCCATTCTGATTAATATCATGAACTGAAGGTTTTCGTTCGATTTATTTTTGAGAGGCAATTCAATTCATTGTTTTGTTTCGGTTGAAGTGCATGAATTGATTTTCGGAAATTAAGGTTAATTAAGTGGTTTAGGAAGTAAACATGTTCGATTAGGTTTTTTGAAGTTTCTAAGTTTAATTTAATTTGCGTTAATCAAATGCATGAAGGTTTTCGTGTGATCGCTTGATTTAATTTGAGGTCTCAGTTGAATCTAGTCCTTAACTATCGAATTTGAATAATATGTATTTTGAGATTCCATGATTGAATCTTTGCTTATTCTTTCTTGATTCTTGAATTAGGTGTTTTTCCAATTGATTTAATCCTTTCAACTTTGACTCTGTTTTGTTGATTCTATTGATTCTATATCACCCCCTTCGTCCTACATACTCTCCAAATATATTAATTCGTCTCTGTGATCCTTTGGAAAACGATCTTGGTTGCTTGCCTCGTGCTATAGTAATTAGGTTTATTTTTGACACGTGTACGACCCCGTACCAATATTTTATCTAAAAATACTATAAAATAATGCATTAAAATAATAATAGTTAAAATCCTTGTTAATTATAGAAGGTCATTTAATTTTATTACAAGTCATAATATACACAACAAAATGAAAAATAAAAATGTAGTTACTAATTATTTGTTTATGATTGAATATCACAATGAATCTAATTCAATTCATGAAATTCTTAAATCTTTCTTGGTGAAAATGTGTTTATGGGGCACGAAAAGTCATGATTTGTTTAAATAACAAATATAAAAGCCATTGAGATTATAGCTATAAATTTAACTTGATAGTCATGAAAGAAACTCTTTAGAGATTCTAATTTTTTTATTTGAGATGAATCTTACTTATTTAAAATCTGTACAAATGGCATATTAAGGAGATATGTAACTCAAGAAGAAGACAAAGATATACTATAACATTGCCATATGTCAACATATAGAGGACACTTCAATGGAGGGAAAATTCCTGCTAGAGTGGTGCAATGTGGATTCTATTGGTCAACCACTAAACATATGTAACTCCTGCTTAATTCGTATGAGACTTTAAGGTTAATTCTTACTTTTAGAGTTACCCTAATTCAGAGGAAGAGGAAAGCTATTGAATCTTGAGAGGGATAGGGATAGAATTACATGAACAAACTAAGGATTGCACATTTCATTGATTGGATTCATTAATTTCATCACTTGCCTTTACATTAAAATTGGAATCACACAAAATCCCCTTTGTTTTAATTGCTTTCATAGTAAATGTTTACAACATGTTCAATGTATGTTACAAACCAAAGTCATCGGAGACAACCTAGGCTTGCATCCTAGATACTACAAATTTTTCTACATATTTTGATGAAGGTTGACGATAAATCTTTATGCAAAATGTGAGAATATTCCGTTCATCATCAAGGGTATCTCATTGTAGCGAGATATTTCCTGCTGTAAAGAGAAAGATATATCCAGAATCAGGCATTCTGATGCTCTTTTGCTGTAGCGAGTATTCTCTCGTTGTAGCAAGGATGCTCTCGCTGTAGCAAAGAGCTCTCGACGTAGTAAGAGATAGTTCGCTGTAGCGAAAATATCACGAGTTAAGGGGTATTCAACCTAGAAGACTTATATTACAATCCAAAATCTCGACCTCCCATATGTTCTCTCTAATCTCTCCCCCTCTCTTCTCAGAAATCCTCCTCTAAACTTCAATCTTCCTTCAGATCCGGGATTAGGAGCTCAACCATTCGGATCCAAGTAAGTTTCTCGGAGCTTGGTTCTCCAACTTCATTCTTATTTCTTCATTTTATCCGATCTAATGTTTTGTACTTTGTGATACTCAAGGAAACCTTAACCCTTAAGCTGATATCCTCTCTCGAACGTTGTGCTTCTCCCTTGGATCTCTAGAAAAACTCAATCTGAGAGACCCATTTTCAGGTAAAGGGAATTAATCCTATACCCTAAGTCTTATTTATGTAGTTTAGCATAGAAAACTCAACTACTTGATTCTAAGTAACGAAACTATAAGGTTTTTCTTGTAAAATCATGGTGTAAAAAATGAATTTCATGTGAGAAAACTCCTTTGAACCCTAACTTTGGTATCTCATTTTGGGTAATAGAACTCCAATGATTCTCTAAATTGTATTACTAAAATTGAAATTTTGGGTATAAAGAACCAATAATTTAATCCAAAGATTATTTAGATAAAATTTTATAGTGAGAAGATGAGTAACTAAGCTTCTGAAGAATTTTTAAAATTTTACTATTATTTATGTATAAACCAGTAATATTGAACTTTAGGATAGACAGTCTTGTTAATGCTGAGAAAGTATGTATATTGGATTGTACGATTAGGCTAAGTCTGGAGATGTCTGACCTCTGACACATTGTATTGATCTGTGTGGTATGAAATTGTTTCAGGATCTTCTGTGTTAGATGAATGTTTGTCGATGACTGAGGTATGTTGAAATGGGTGAAATTATGTTATTGATGAAAAGTGTTATATTGTTCTCAAATGAAGAAAGAGTTTTTATGTATAAAAGTAAATGATATGACATGATGGAAAAGTTATAAGAGATGTGATTATAATATGTGAATCAGATAGATTGATGGATGTTATTATGATACATGTGTTGTGATACATCGAAAGGTGTACTCATAATGCATGTATTGTAATACATTTAGTTATATGATTAAGACTCACATATTATGACATGTTGATCTATAAGAAGGATATGGAAAAGAATGAGAATAATATGAGAAATTGTTTGAGAATAAGTATAAATAGTTAAAGAGATACACTGGGGGTATGGAGTTCAGAGAAGATTTGAGAAATCTAGAGGAAATGAGGGTGATGAATGTTAATTGTAAATAGGTGCACAATGAATTGCTGAAAGTAAAAGCATTCATAGGCCACACATTTATTTCCTGACAAAACTCCTGATTATACCTTTGCTAAAAGGGGCTAAGTCTACACATGTGTATCTATGTTGTTGCGGCTAACCAACAACTATCTATACTATGAAGTCCTTAAGGGATTCCAGGGGCAATGAATGTGAAAGTGTGATGAATATAAAGTAGTATAGAAATTGTATGATTATAATATATGCATTGTAACATATCGGTTGATGTTGTTATGATATATGTGTTGTAATATATTGACAGGTGCGATTAAGACACATGTATTATGCCATATTGATTGATGTGGTATAATACATGTATTATGACATACAGATTAGTGTGAAAATGCATGCCATAAATATTTACAAAGATGATTGATTGGTTGCCATGTATGTGCTCCACTGTGGTAATGATTTGTATGATCTGAGTGTTATTATTAATTCAATACATATATATTAGATAATATTTTCAGTATTATATATGTATATATATATATATATATATATATATATATATATATATATTATGTCAAATAAAGAGATTTTAGTGGAGCAAAAAATACTCACCTTTACTAATATTTTCAAGTAATGAAAGTGAAGAGATAAAGGTGGTTGGTCCGCTCTAAGTCCATAGTCCAGTGACTTTGTGAAAGAAGACTACTCCGTAGAGTTTAGAATAATTGAAAGGATTGTAATATTTTATTATATTTACATTTTAAGTTGATAAAATTCTGTAAATATGTTAAATATCAATTTTTAAGTTTTAAAAATACTTTGATAAATTTGGTTGTAATTAATAATTTTGAAGTGTCATTAATTATGTCCTAAAATTATATGTATACAACGTGAACCAAATAATTTGCTAGATATAAATTTAAGTTTTATTTATTATTTTAAAGTCTTGAAATTATTCATTTAAAAGTTTTAAATTTTGTGGAATTTTATACAATCTTAATAGAAGAAATGTAACTTTTGTTTTTGTTCAATTCTTAAATCCATGAAATAGAACAAAATTATTTTACTTTTCCCTCCTCTTTTATAAAAATTTATTCATTTACCTTTATACAAAAATGAGGATGTTACAGAAAATACTATTCTATTTCTATGTAACCACAAAGATCACACTATACTAACCCAAATAATTAATAAATATATTATTTCTTTTTTACTATAACCAACACCAACCCAAAAAAGCTAAGTGAGTCGATAAATCTGAAGGCAAAACTAGTGAGAATCCAAGCCAACATGCGATAAAATATCAAATTTGAGATGAAATTAAGCACGTTAAAAATAAATGAATTGGAAGATTGTATAAAAGGATAACAAGTGCAATGACATAAATTTAAGAAGTGCAATGACATAAATTTAGGAACTCAAACCACGACAGTGACAATCTCCTTTATCACTGATATTGACGCCTTAAAAAAGGATAACAAGTGCAATGACATAAATTTAAGAATGACATCAATCAAAGTCACTCTGCCTCCAATCGATAAATACTTATGCTTCCATGACGCCAAACTCTTTTTAAGAACCTCTAACACACACTTCCATGCACTAGGCTTCCTCGGATTAACACCTAACTGTAACCCGAGATACTTTAATGAGAAACTACCAATCTTACAATTTAGGAACTTTGCAGCCAAGTTTTCAAAGTAATTGCCAGTGTTAATCTCTAATACATAGCTTTTATGGAAGTTAATTTTCATACCTAATATTAACTTAATACTACGCAAATACTGCTTTCAAATTATACAAGTTCTGAACTGAAGCCTCTCACATAATCAAAGTGTCATCCACAAATTACAGCAAAGAAATATCCGATTCCCTAACTCCAATCTTTATACTAGAGAACAACCCATAAATCTGTCTTTCGCATAAGAACTCCCAACCCCTCCATTACCACAAGAAAAAGAAAAGGGGTAAGAGGATCCTCCTGTTTTAGGCCCCGACCAATATGAACCTCTAATGTAGGACAACCATTAATCAAAGCTGAGAGACTACTCCTGCACACACAAGCTTTCATCCAATTGACCTATTTTTCTAAAAATTCAAAACTAAGTAACTAATTAATAAAATCTTCTTCTTTATTATTTCGTGACAGTTTATTCCTTTAATTATTAAATCTTTATCATGTTTTTAAAGGCCAATAAATATGCAAATTTGCTTAGTTGAATTAGCTCACAAGAAAGCTGAGGGTTTTAGTAAGACCTCCTCCTAACAAAATGTTTGTAGAATACACTTGACTAATCTTTTAATTACTGTTTTGTTCATACTTTAGTTTCGATAATATATATATATATATATATATATATATATATATATATATATATACACTAAGAACTGCTGTACTTCCAGTAAAGCATTTTCATAAAAATAAAGAACTGTACAAAAGTAATATTTCAAAACCATTAGTTCGTGGCGTTGTTACAGACAGGGACGACTATTACAAGTCTCACCCGAAGGGCCTCTGTGAGAAACAATCCCCTGTAAGTTTTTCTCTTTGAGATCTTTTCAATAAAAGTTTGTTGTTTCAAACTATTTTCCTCTCTTCTCCCTCCTAGCCGGTTCTGTTTGGACTACCGTCGTCCGGCTTTCTTCTCTTCTCCCTCTACTAGATTTGTGCTGGTTCTACCGCCGTTCTAGTTTCTTATGTTTTAAACTTTAATTTTATATTCTGCTATTTACATTTTTGCATATCATTTAGTAGTCCTGCTACTGCCTACTTTCCTTTCAGTCTGTTCTTTGTTCTTTCCTTGATCCACTTTGGGTTATCTGGTATCAGAGCCTGATGAGGAAGTAGGAATATAACTGTTGATTATTTGTAACTATGCTCTTCTGGATCTGGACTTTAAAATTTCTTTATGAAATTTCGGTAACCATGGTTTATAGGCTGGACAGCTGACAAGCCCTTCGAGTGAGACTTGTAATAGTCGTCCCTGTCTATAACAACACCACAAACTAATGGTTCTGAAATATTGCTTTTGTACAGTTCTTTATTTTTATGAAAATACTTTACTGGAAGTACAGCAGTTCTTAGTTCTTTTGAATAGGGCTATAGCAGTAAGACCCGTGTGGAGAAAGGGCAGTAAGACTAATTTGACGATGTTGTATTCAAAAGGAACAAAGAACATAAGAAGCTGGTGGCTATGGTAAAAGAATTTCAGAATTTGTAAAAAAAAAAAAAGAAAAAGTCCACAAATAACCAGATCTAGTTGAATAAGTTATAAATAATTAACAAATATATTGTTACGGAACCAGATGAAGGTAATGTGCCAGATGTATTTTATAATGTCTAGACTTTTGCGTTCTTTCTCTCGTATTTCTTTCCGTTCTGGCTCTAATTCATCTTCCTCCTCTCCTACCAAAACCAATCTTTTTGATGAACAGGAGAAACATTCTCCTGAGATCACACCCAAACACAACATCTTTAACGAAGAAGTTCGATTCGAAGAGATCAACCAGAGTATGGATGACTG
This sequence comes from Abrus precatorius, assembly GCF_003935025.1. Classification (NCBI taxonomy): domain Eukaryota; kingdom Viridiplantae; phylum Streptophyta; class Magnoliopsida; order Fabales; family Fabaceae; genus Abrus; species Abrus precatorius. The sequence continues at coordinate 15,397,020 of NW_020874439.1, forward strand.
GACCATTCTAGTCATTCCTCAGGATACATTATATGTTCCTGAAGACCAATCTAAGAAAAATAGTTCTGATTACATCATCAAGACTGTTGAGAACAATATTCCTTTAGGTAAAGGTATAGGAGAAGAATTTCATCTCCTGTCTAAATCCTCTCTCAATGATCACAAAAGAAAATACAAATACCTTCACATAGGATGTGTTCAGGTAGCAATCAAACCTCTGATAGATATAGGCATAGATGTTGCTGTCTTAATATGTCTTAGAGATATCCGACACAATAAGTTTGATGATTCTCTTATAGGAACTGTTGAAACTAGTCTCGGTCAAGGTACGATCTATTTTAATTATTTTTCTAATAAGACGGTGAGCCTTATGGATGAACACATCCTAGACTCTTTGTTTCTCAATATTTGCTTTCATGGGCTAGACATGAAAGAGGGATCTATTCCCGCAGCTCTTATTTATAGGATTCAGTATAAGGTCATGAACTCTTGTGCTTCTAGAGTCCTTCTTAAACCACAAAGAGGTGAGACTACTTTGTTTATCACTAATATGACAAAGGCCAACGTCTCTCTCCCTAGAATCATCAAGTGGGATGAGGTTACTCTCCCAGAAAAATGGGTTATGGATAAAGCCTCACCCAGTATTCCCCGACCTGCTCCTCAAATACAAGATATTTCGCAGGATAATTCTGGAAAAGTTGAAATAACCTTCGACAGGAGAAACTCTTTCTCCTCTAGGATTGATGCTTACAGCAATCGATCTGATTTTGTTTCTGCTAGAAGATCTTTTTCTTCTAGATCCTATGTTAGACCTGATATCTCCAGGTCTATTAATCATGACCCTTCCATAAATCTTCAGGGTTTAGATACTTCTTCTAGGATTCCTAGAAATGTCTACCAGACCTCTGAAAAGGAAGAAGAAAATCAGAGTATCCAATCTCCAACCTACTCCTCCCTTAATGAGTCTTATGATGTTATCTCATAAATTCATTATTGATAAAGAAACCCTAAAGAAAGATTTCTACTCTGAGGATTAGAAACCTCAAAGAAAGTGGTTCTTTCAAAAGTATAGGGGAAAAGACAGGTCTGATATCCAAGAGAAATTCTACCAATTTCTTGAAAAAGTCAAACAGAACATCTCATTCTTTGATTGGTATCATGCTTATACCATTCATAATAACATAGATTACCCCTGGCAAGAGGATGTTATTAGTACATCCTCTGCTAATGTCATATCTTGGCAGATCAAAGATGGACAAATAGTTCAAAGTGAACTGCCACCCACTACTCAATACCAATTACCTAATCTGAAAGACAAGGGAGGTAACCCTGTTACTGCTACTCCTTTTAAATCAAAGAACCCTGAAGAGTCTATCACTCCTAATGATATCCAAGGCCTCATGGAACAGGCCAATTATACCAATAAGTACCTTCAGGTTCTAGGAGAAAAAATCTCTGTTAATCCTGTCAAACCTAAAGTTGAAGAAATGGCTTCTTCATCCTCTCAACCTCAGTTAGAAAAGCCTCTGTTTAAACCTTTTAAGATTAGTGTCAAAGCTAAACAAAAAATCTTAGAACTCAGGCAGAAAGAAAAAACCAGAGTGAACGAGGATAATCAGAATGAGTTGCTTAGTAAAATTACTAGTCTTCTTACTACTGTTCCTGACACTCCTCAACCCTCTGAAGAATCTAGTGCTAAACCTAGAACTAGATTCCTTACCAAAACTGTCAATGTTATTTCCAAAACTTATTCAGAACATTATTCTGAAACAGATTCTGTTTTAGCTATTAATCCTATCAACAATTGAAAAAGTTCTTCCAAGCTTGATTATAATAGAGTCACTGCTCCTGATCTTATTTTAGAAGAAAAACAAGATTTTATTCAAAGTTTCAATTCTAATGATATTTATATTTGGAATATTGATGAATTATCTGAATATAATATCATTGCCAAACTCCAAAACATGTCGGTTGTCGCCATGGGCTATTTTACTAACCAAAATATGCCTGAAGACACCATTGTTTATATTCTTGTCGCTGGTTTTACTGGCCAACTCAAAGGGTGGTGGGATAATTATCTCACTGAAACTGATAGAGAAAACATCCTCTCTGCAGTAAAAATAGATGATAAGGGAAAAACTATTGTCAGTGACAATGAGCGTCTTCCTGATGCAGTGTATACGTTGTTATACACAAATCCCAACATTTCCAGGGTGATCCTTCTCTTTGGAGAGAAAGATCAGGTGAACTCCTTTCAAATCTCAGGTGTGATTCCTTAGAACATTTCAAATGGTATAAAGATACCTTCATGTCTAGGGTCCTAACCAGAGAAGATTGCAACCAAGCCTATTGGAAAGAAAAATATCTAGATGGGCTTCCCAAAGCTTTCGGAGATCTTATTAGAAGTAAACTTCGAAGTCATTCTCCTACTAGAGAGATCAATTATGACAGTTATGACTATGGTCAGCTTACTGCTATCATTATTCATAACGGTATTAAGGCTTGCCAGAAGGATAAACTCTAGAAGCAGCTTGCTAAAGAAAAGGCCTTGAGTAAAAAAGAATTAGGATCTTTCTACGAGCAATTTGGACTTCCATCTTGCTCCACCAAAAAGAAGAAACAAGCCCATAAGAAAGAGGCTGTTGAACCTTATAAGAAGCCTTACAAACGTAAGTACAATAGAAAACCTATTCCTAAGAAGCAAGGGGAAAATGTCATCCCCACCAATATTCCCAAGAAACCTAGAACAGGCGTAACCTGTTACAATTGTGGAAAACCTGGCCATATCAGCAAATACTGTAGGCTAAAAAAGAAAATTAGCAGTCTTAATCTTGAGCCTTCCATAGAAGACCAGATTAACAATCTCCTTATTGAATTCTCTGATGAAGATTCTATCAAAGAATCTGAGGAAGATGTTAACCAAATCCAAAACGATGATCAAGTTTCCTCTTCTGACAGTGATGATACTCCAGAAATCAATGTTTTGACAAAAGAACAAGATCTTCTTTTTGAAGCAATAAGTTCCATTTCTGATCCCCAAGAAAGAAAAGAATTTCTAAATAAATTCAAAGAGGTTTTAGAAAATAGACCTAAACCTAAAGAGTATTTTACCACAAATAAATTTGATATTACAAATATTTTCAAAAGATTAGAAAAGAATTCTAATATTAAACCTACCACTATTCAGGATCTCCAGATTGAGATTAACAATCTCAAGAAAGAGATCAGGGAGATCAAAGATCAACAACAAATTTATCAAGTTATTCTTTCCCAATTAGATGATGAATCTGATATTGAGAAGGAAGAACTTCCTGAAGATAATGATTCTGTGAAGGTCGATTCTGGTAATCTAGAAGAAACCTTTATGTGTTTGATCAACAAGGTCAAAATAAAAAAAATTTACATTAATATCAGAATCGTTATTGATGATTTTGTTCTTGAAACTTTAGCCCTCTTTGATACAGGTGCTGATTCAAACTGTATTTTAGAAGGATTAATTCCTACAAAATATTTTGAAAAAACTTCTGAAAAACTCAGCACTGCTAGTAGTTCGAAGCTTAAAATTAATTACAAGCTTTCTAAAGCTGTGATTGAAAATCAAGGACTCAAGATTGAAATAAACTTTCTCCTTGTAAAAAATTTAAAAAATGAAGTTATTTTGGGAACACCTTTTATAAAAGCCCTCTTTCCTCTACAAATTTTGAAAGATGGTATTTCCACTTATTATTTAGGGAAGCAAATAACTTTCAAATTTTCTAACAAACCATTTACAAAAAATATCAACGCTATTCAAAATAAAATCAATCAAATTAATTTTCTAAAAGAAGAAGTTTCTTTTGCCAACATTGAAAAATAATTACAAAATCCTTCACTTCAAAAGAAAATCCAATCCTTTTTAGGAAGCATCCAATCCTCCATATGTTCTGACCTACCCAGCGCCTTCTGGAATAGGAAAAAATATATTGTTAGTCTTCCTTATGAGTCAGGTTTTAAGGATAGCCAGATTCCCACTAAAGCCAGACCTATCCAGATGAATGAAGAACTCCTTCATTATTGTCAGAAAGAGATCAAAGATCTCTTAGACAAAAATCTTATTAGAAAAAGTAAGAGTCCTTGATCGTGTTCTGCCTTTTATGTTAATAAACTGGCAGAAATTGAGAGAGGCACTCCCAGGCTTGTCATCAATTACAAACCTCTTAACCAAGCCCTCCAGTAGATTAGGCATCCTATCCCCAACAAAAAAGACCTTCTTAACAGATTAAACTCTGCTAAGATCTTTTCAAAATTTGATATGAAATCTAGATTTTGGCAAATCCAAATTTGTGAAAGTGATAAGTACAAGACTGCCTTCACTGTCCCCTTTGGGCATTACGAATGGAATGTTATGCCTTTTGGTTTGAAAAGTGCTCCTTCTGAATTTCAGAAAATTATGAATGACATCTTCAATCCTTATTCAAAATTTGTCATTGTCTATATCGATGATGTCTTAATTTTTTCCCAATCCATTGATCAATATTTCAAACATATAAATGTTTTCATCAATGTCATCAAACAAAACGGACTTGTTGTTTCCAAGTCTAAAATTAATCTCTTTCAAACCAATATTAGATTCCTTGGTCACAATATCTACCAGGGAACTATCATTCCTATCAGCAGGTCTATTGAATTTGCTAATAAATTTCCAGATAGAATCCTAGATAAAACCCAATTACAAAGGTTTTTAGGATGTCTTAATTATGTAGGTGATTTTATTCCTCACTTAAATAATATTATTAAACCTTTACATGATAGGCTTAAGAAAAATCCTCCTTCTTGGACTAATGTTTATACCAATGTCGTCAAAGAAATCAAAAACAGAGTCAAGAAGATAAATTGCTTATATCTTCCCATTCCTCAAGCCTTTAAAATTGTTGAAACTGATGCCTCGGACATAGGTTACGGGGGTATCCTCAAACAAAGAATTGAGTCACATGAGCATATCATTGCATATACTTCAAAATATTGGAATTTTGTACAACAGAATTATTCTACTGTTAAAAAGGTGGTTTTGTCAATTGTTTTATGTGTTTCAAAATTCCAATTTGATTTACTAAACCAAAAATTTCTTATTAGAGTAGACTGCAAGTCTGCTAAAGAAATTTTATAAAAAGATGTAAAAAACCTTGCCTCAAAACAAATCTTTGCAAGATGGCAAGCAATTTTAAGTGTTTTTGATTTTGATATCGAATATCTCAAAGGCACTTCAAATTCTCTTTCTAACTATCTTACCCGTGAATATTTACAGGATAAGTAAGATGCCTAGAAAGGCAACTACCCCTTCCAGGGGAAGGACATCTAGAGGCGGCAGAGTCAGGCTGGCCCTGACTTTAAATAAATCAAAACCACAATCTGCTTCGACAGGTTCAAAATCCTCTTCTTCTGGGTCATCTACCCCCATTAAGTCATCGACTCAGAAAGCAATCCAAATTATTGAGTCATCGACACAACAATCTGGAACTCCAAAAGAATCTTCCAAAAAGACTGATTCTTCTGTTAAAACTACAAAAAAAAAAAAAACAAAGCAGATTATGCTCTCCCAATAAGCACACTCTTAGCTGTCCAACAAGGAAGCCTGAGTAGCCTACCAAAAAAATCATGGGCTGACATTGCCTCTGAAGAAGACATGGAAATAGATTTAGCAAGTCTAAACACCATACTCCAGTCTTTGAATCAAACCCAGAAAGCAATAGCCAATCCGAGTAAAACAGAAGGGACCCTTGACCTTCAAAAAGGTAAACAAAAATCCACTAATCCAAACCATTATGTGGCCAAAGGAAAATTTTCTTCAGTCATACAAATGGAACCCGAATTTTGGGACAAAAACCCATACAGAGCTATTACCAAAGTCTTCCCACCTAGATTTCATTTTAGACCTTATGCAACAAATAAAACCAGGCAATTCTATGAGTTTATTTTAGTGGATTCAGACTCTGTCTCCATCAAACACTATAAAGACCAAAAAGATCCATCGATCATAACCCATTCCACAATCTAGATCTTAAAAGTCTTAACCCCAAAGGCTTTTGGAAAAAATCTGAACTCTTATAAAAAGTTTTCCCAACCTTTTGACCCAGTAGGATATAATTACTGGGATTACATAGATGCATGGACAAGAACTTTCTGGTTCCAGAATAAGCTTAACCGACATTCTTGGTTAATATATTTCAAGAAGAATCAGAATTATGATTTTCCAAATTGGTTTCTCAAATGGTGGGACTATTTTGGGCCAATCGAAGAAATCCTTCCTACACCTGTCAAAGAAGGATACATAATTTATAAGGGTAAATATCTGCGAGAATCAAGAATTCCAGCAGACCTCAAATACTTCTCTGACTTTGCCTTAGCATGGGTATTCTCATGGCAGTATAGATACGGCAAGACAGAAAATGAAGATACTCTCCCATTACTTCACAGATATTCCTTTGTGAAATGGTGGAACCAATTCAATGCTGACCATGCCAGTCCAAAAGGTGTTGCTGAATATTTTGGCAAGAATCCAAAACTATTAAATTTAGCAGATCCAACAACATTTCAATTCCTAAACCAGAACTCAAAAATTGCAGCATTTTTATCAAGTTGTGATTCAAAAGAAAAGATGAAGAAAAATTTGCAAGATGTTCTTCTTCTCTTACAAAGCCAAGAAGAAGGAGAATCTTCTACGAAACAAGATGTCAATATAGAAGAAATGTATCAAAATGAAGATGACTGCTTCGGCATTGACATCCAAGAACTTTAAAACTGGTACTGTAGTAAATAGTTCCAGTTACCAACCGGAACTGTAGAAATAGTACTCAAATTTCTCTTTAAAAGGAGTCCTCGACCATATTGTGAGGCACCCTTTTATATTATGCTATTTACATTTTTGCATATCATTTAGTAGTCTTGCTACTACTTACTTTCCTTTCAGTCTGTTCTTTGTTCTTTCCTTGATCCACTTTGGGTTATCTGGTATCAAAGCCTGATGGGGAAGTAGGAATATAACTGTTGATTATTTGTAACTATGGTCTTCTGGATCTGGACTTTAAAATTTCTTTATAAAATTTCGGTAACCATGGTTTATAGGCTGGACAGCTGACAGGCCCTTCGGGTGAGACTTGTAATAGTCGTCCCTGTCTGTAACAACGCCACGAACTAATGGTTCTGAAATATTGCTTTTGTACAGTTCTTTATTTTTATGAAAATGCTTTACTGGAAGTACAACAGTTCTTAATTCTTTTGAATAGGGCTGTAGCAGTAAGACCCATGTGGAGAAAGGGCAGTAACTAATTTGACGATGCTGTATTCAAAAGGAACAAAGAACATAAGAAGTTGGTGGCTATAGTAAAAGAATTTCAGAATTTGTAAAAAAAAAGAAGAAAAAGTCCACAAATAACCAGATCTAGTTGAATAAGTTATAAATAATTAACAGATATATTGTTACGGAACCAGATGAAGGTAATGTGCCAGATGTATTTTATAATGTCTAGACTTTTGCGTTCTTTCTCTCATATTTCTTTCCGTTCTGGCTCTAATTCATCTTCCTCCTCTCCTACCAAAACCAATCTTTTTGATGAACAGGAGAAACATTCTCACAACCTCTTTAACGAATAAGTTCGATTCGAAGAGATCAACCAGAGTATGGATGACTGGACCATTCTAGTCATTCCTCAGGATACATTATATGTTCCTGAAGACCAATCTAAGAAAAATAGTTCTGATTACATCATCAAGACTGTTGAGAACAATATTCCTTTAGGTAAAGGTATAGGAGAAGAATTTAATCTCCTATCTAAATCTTCTCTCAATGATCACAAAAGAAAATACAAATACCTTCACATAGGATGTGTTCAGGTAGCAATCAAACCTCTGATAGACATAGGCATAGATGTTGCTGTCTTAATATGTCTTAGAGATATCCGACACAATAAGTTTGATGATTCTCTTATAGGAACTGTTGAAACTAGTCTCGGTCAAGATCCGATCTATTTTAATTGTTTTCCCAATAAGACGGTGAGCCTTATGGATGAACACATCCTAGACTCTTTGTTTCTCAATATTTGCTTTCATGGGCTAGACATGAAAGAGGGATCTATTCCCGCAGCTCTTATTTATAGGATTCAGTATAAGGTCATGAACTCTTGTGCTTCTAGAGTCCTTCTTAAACCACAAAGAGGTGAGACTACCTTATTTATCACTGATATGACAAAAAAATCATGGGCTGACATTGCCTCTGAAGAAGACATGGAAATAGATTTAGCAAGTTTAAACACCATACTCCAGTCTTTCAATCAAACCCAGAAAGCAATAGCCAATCTTAGTAAAACAGAAAGAACCCTTGACCTTCAAAAAGGTAAACAAAAATCCACTAATTCAAACTATTACGTGGCCAAAGGAAAATTATTAAAACTGTTTTTTTTTTTTTCTATTAAAAGTATTAGAACTTTTATAATTATGAGTTTCAACTTTCGTATTATAAACATAATTTTAAATTCGTCCTTTATAAGAAACCTACTAACCTTCTAAATGGCCATATTCTCATAGGATTGGCGACTTTGCAGGTCATCTAGGTTCGAATACGATTCCTGTCACGCCTACTCGATTCTCAAAGTGCATGCAAAGCTTTTGAAAAGACAACAAAATAAACAACTTTATTTAACATCGATAAGCAGATACACAAGAAGAAAGTATAATAGTAAATTTAATTAAAAACTTGTAATATTTAATATTATTAATACATTGATTTTTTAATATAATGTAAATTTTAATATATAAATTTAATTGTATGTTTTTGTACGTATCTTACTTTTCTATAAAATCAAATAATTTTCAATGTGCATGTAACAGAATACAAAATAAAAAATATATAATTTTTAATTAAATTTAATTGAAAATTTGTTTTTAAAATAATATAAACTTTACTAGAAATTTATCATATATAAATTTTATTATATGTTTTTGTACATATCTTAATTTTTTAAAGATTAAAATAATTTTTAATGTGCATTTAAAAGTACCAAAATAAAAATTTATTAAAATTATAGCATTTATTATTATTAATATATGAGATTTGATAATATTTAATAAAAATTATTATGTATAAATTTCTATGGTGCAGCTGTGCGAAAATATTTAAAAATTAAACATAAATAAACAAAAGTACTTTCCTTTCTTTTATTATTATATAACTGGGTTGTGCTTCATCTCTCACTCATTTTTTCTTTGAGTGTACGACTCTACCAAAGCCCAACCAAATAATTGATATGAAACTGCTGGAAAATGTTTTCTATGATTAGAAAGACATCACATTTAATTTAATCAATTGCTGTTCTCGATTAAACTAGCAAAAGCCAAAAGAAAGTGGTATAAAAAATTTATATTACCTAATATCATACCGTAATTTTCATTCTATAACAAAGAAGACAAAACCTTCTAATCTTCTAAACCAAGCATTATTACGGAGAAAGAAATATGATTTCGTTCCATGTTAGCAAAATAATAAAAAAATGCAAAAAGTAAAATATAAACTATACGGGAGTTTGCCGTACATTTTAATTCCTTTATCAAAGAAAATAATTTAAAGTTAAATTATATATTTAGTCATAATAATTAATATAACTCGATGAATTAATTTTTATATTAAAAAAATTATAATTTTATTCTGTTATTAATTATTTGTTAAATTTTGGTGACATTCAATGTAAGATATAAACTTAAAAAATATCAATACATATATACAAACATGCTAGTTATTCTAAATATAAGACTAAAATATAAACATTTTTAAATATAAAATATTTCTTTTAAGAATACATTAGTCTTCTGTAGTTTTTCTTCTCATCCTCTAACGTAATGTCTTTATAAAATATTTTAGATTCTTCACTGCTATGATGTGAGTATTCCAATGATAAAATTAGTATTCAGTGTGAGTAATAAATACTATTTTATATTTAAAAATTAAATTTTTATTTATATTTTTTATTTTTCTTTTATATAATATATTAGGTTAATGGACTTCATAATTCAGCCTTATCTTATCCTTCTTACTTATTCAGGTAATTAATTTTTTTCTTCTTAATTATTGACTATTAATTTTTTACTTATTTTAATTAGACCGAAAGGTATGTTTCATCCTGGTATAAGCCAAAGGGATGTTCAATTTCCTTTTTCTATAGTGATTGAGGTGTCTTATCTAGTAAATAAAGACTAATTGATAAACATGTTAAATATAGAAATAAAATATATGTTTTAACTAATTATAATTTTAAAAAAATATAATACATGAAACTTAGTTAAAAATATATATGTATTATAAGTCAATACTTTATAAAAATTAATTCTTGAATAACAAAAAAATTTATTTAATTTTATAGTTTTTTTAATTTTAATTTTAGAAAAATGAATAAAATATCAACACTAGTATTTTTATTATAATTTTTTACTATATAATTATATTAATTTATATAATATATTTTTAGCTTAATTAAGTGTTTAATTTCTAATAATATTTTAAGATTTAAACGTAATTTTTTATAGCTTTTTTTGTTACAATCCAGTTTCTACTTTGTTACGACCATTGTCTTTAATAGTTCATTAAAATATTATAAAGTTTCAATTTTAGGTTGAACTACACCGATTAAAATCATAATTCTTGAAAAAGTATAAACTAAATTTTAACAAAATATTTTATAAGAATTAAATTTAAATCATTTAAATTGTATAGTAAATAAGCACTTAAATTAGCTTATATTTTTTTATATGATATATTAATTTTTGTAATATATTTTAAAAAATTTATATAAAAAATATTTATTTTATTTGAGATTTAAAATTATACTATTTCTCAAAACATTTAAAAAATCAAATTTATTAAATAAATATATTCTTAATTTTTTTATTTTATATAAGTAAATATTTTTTATTATATCAACTCAAAATTTTATTAGTTGGTTTTATTTTTATTTATAAAAGAAATGTATAAATATTTTTTATCTTTTTTCAATCATAATAAAAAGTATCTATCATATATAAATTATTTTTATTATTTTATTAATTATTATTATTATTATTTTATATATTTACATAATTAATAAATTTTATTAATAAATATATACAATTTTAAATTATAAATTATCTTTAACTTAAATATATGAATTTTTAATTTTTTAGAAAAATCTAAATTTATTTTGTATTTCTAATTAAAATATATATTTAATTTCTTTAGTTAATATTTATTTACAAATTAATTATCATACTTAAAAAACTTACTATTTAATTTTTGATATTTTGTTATATTTTAAATTTTATCGTTATAACATTATTAATAACAGAGATTAAAATATAATAAAAGATAAAAATATAAGTTTTATAAATATAAGAATTATTTTATATATAAACAAAGACTAAATAATTTAGTCTTAATTTAATTATGATGTTTACTACGAATATGATTCTTTTGGGTTTTTTTTTTAGTTAGGCTTGAACGACAGTCCAATGTCAAGTCACCTCCATATTCCCGTCCAGCCGCGTCAAACAGGTGCTTGAAAAATTGTCAATATGGTTTTTGGTGGCAAAAAATCTCTGTGACATCACGTCAGGTCGAACTCAGACTTAGAAAACTTGACGAAGAGAGAAAAAGTTCAAAACCTCCCACACGAGAAAGAGAACGTGTTTAGTTTTGAAAAGGAAAAAAAAACAGTAAATTTTTTAATTAAAAAAAGAGAAATAAAAAGAAAATGATTCGTGATTTTACAATAGATTCGCAGAAACATTTTGAAACAAATCCGTAATAACAATGTAGGTTTAATGTTATTATTGATAGTGAATTTATCATAAAAGAAATAATTATAACATGTTAATTTTATATTAATTTAACCATTAATACTTATTTGTTTTATTTATACAAATAGATTAAGTTCATAAAAATTCTTGCAATTAAAGAAGTAATAAATGTTTTAATAAATGTTTATGACTATATTAATAAATAATAATAGGTTAAATTAATTTGTTAATCTCTATAGTTTTTTTTTTAACATTTTTAATTCGTTGTTGCAGTTTAAAAACTTTTAATTAACTAAGTTTTTTCTAATTTTAAAATTTTTAATTAAATTCTGAATAATTAATAAAACATTATATATCTATTAAATATTAATGACATAACATTTCTAAGGTATTAATCTTTATTATTTATAATAATATTATTTATAATTATTTTTTATAAATAAATTTCTTTAAATACTTAAATCCTATTATTATTAGATGATAAATTCAACACTAACTGATTAAAATATTCTAAATTAGAAAATATTAACGAAAGAAAATTTGAAATGTTATAAAGACTAACATATATAATAATAATAATAATAATAATAATAAAAAAGATAATGTTAGTTTGTAGTTATATAACGATAATTACAATATTATGATGGTAAAAAAGAAGAGAATAAAGAAAACACAAGAGATGAAAACAATAATAATGACTAAAATTAATTATATTAATTATAAAATTATGTGAAATAATATTATTTTTACATCTTAAATTTCACTTAATTTTAAAAGTTAACATTGTTATAATATAATTAGTTACACTATCTAATATGTGATAAAGTCAACAAATAATATATTTATTTTAAAATCTCATACATCAATATTAGAAATATTTTCTGTTTTAATACTGAATAACTAATTTAAATGATATATATTTTATTTTTCTTAAACAAAGCTATGAATTTGAATCTTTCTTATAAAAAAATGTTAAAATAATTAATTTTATGGTGATGTGAATAATGTTGAAATAATAAAATTACTTATGTGATTAAAAAACAAATAAATATTTTATTTTCTTGCTAAAAAATACAAACCATTTTAATAAGAGGAACTATAGTACAAATAAAATTTGTACAGAAACTCACAAATTCATTAGTTATACAATTCAAGCTTCCGTCATCAATTATGGCTTCATGGGAACGAGACGTTTAGTTTGCTTAAATTTTTGCACGTCAATTCACGCTATTTCATGTGTTATATTTTTCATACTCTTGAACTATATATTTATTCTTTTAAACAAGAGAGCGGTTATTTATCATGAATAAAATTCGAATAAAAATTCATAAATTGGACCATTAAACAGTTGATCAATGTTTTGGTTAAATTTTCAGTTCCTTTTGCAGCTGTAATAGCAGTTATGTGTTATTTTTTAAGTCATTTAAAATTTCTACACCTTTTTTCTATTGTCTCATCTTCTACGTCATAAAAAAAAAAAAAAAAGACAACGAAAAGGTGGTGAGAAAGAAGGGAGGGAAAAGTGAGGAAGAATCTGATACTCTTTTTTATGTACCACACACCACTCTCTACTTCAATCTACTTCTTCATACCGTCATCATGTTCTTCACACAAAACTGGTCATTATCATTGCTCTTTTTCTCCTCCGTCTCAATTTCTCCATCATGACATTACTCAAACAATGGTGATGCTGAAACAAATTCTTATCCCAATTACAGTTATTCATAGATCTAAGCTATTTTTTTTATAAAATACTTTAAATTATAATTATAAAATTAAATAATCTTTTAAAACTATTATAATATGATAATTTTATTTTTATTTAACATTATTGAACCTGACTTACTATCGATATTATTTTGTTGGTTTAAATTTAAATATTTATCAACTTCATTATTAAAAAATACTAATTTTTTGAAGTACTTTATAAAAAGTTCAGAAGAATGCAGCATTTTCAAGTAACATATAAGGTTTGAGCCGTTACAACCACACATCCCCGTTCCAGTTTGATGTTTGAAGAACTTTTACTGTAAGTGTGCCCCCCACTCTTATTAAATAAAGTTCATTGTGTTATTGGAATCATGTTAGGAATTTCTAAGTTACCTTCTAAATTACGATAGTATTTGAGATGATTATCACTATACAATTTATTAATTTAGACAAATATATTTTAATTTTAAAATATTAAAAGAATTATAATTATTAATTTTAAAATATATAAAATATCCTCTCAAATTTTGCATAATTGTGTTATTATCAACTAAAAGGTTTTCATTTTTCTCCCTTGTTTTATTCTATTTTTTATTTTCTTTTTTATCATCCGGGATTATTTGTCCCAGTTTTTATTTCTTGTTAACTATATATTTTAGTCAGGATAATGATTAATTTTTAGTATTATATCAATCTTAGAACGACGGGACCCACCATCGCCCACTAGTCTACACTCGCGGTAGTTGGTAATTAATAATTAGAAAAACTACCATACAGCTACTGTGGGAGTGGGACGATTATTTTTTTGCTGGAAAGATCATTACGTGTAAACAAAGTACCCACTTCAAAGTGGGGTCTCTTAGTGTGTTTTCATGAATTTTAAATTCATAACACTTGAATCTCTTTTATTTTAAATTATTTTAAAATGTTTATAAAATATTTGGTTCGGAATAAATTATCATAAGTCACTACGCAAATGTAGTTTGGTTCGAATTTAATCTTGATATCAACCCACCATAAAATAAAAATTAATATCACTTTAACCAGAACTCTTACAATCTTGAATCCCTTTTGCCCTTGAATAGTAGATAAATGATTATATTAATGGTTTTAATTTTTTGTGTTCTTTTTAAAATGAAGTTCTAAGGGCCTTAAATCTTTTATTGACTTTCCATATGTACTTCCCTCTCGGAATAGCTGATTCTATATAAAAAGAAAACTGTTTAGTGTATCCATAGAAATCAAAATTTAAAGGTATTTTTTATATTTAAAATATATTTTTAAGATAGATATATAAAAGAAAAATATATAAATATAGTGTTACATATAATATAATGTCAATATTAGAAATTTAAATAAAAAAATTCAACGAAAAGATTGTTAGTGTTTGGACTCGCATTTTATCTTAGCGAATCTAAGTTCGTTCAAACATTTGGAGGAATAGTTATTAGATTTTCAACGCTCAAACAGTGTTATTGAGCGTGTATCTAGATAGACAATTCTTCTCCACTTTTCTTTCTCACCGTCTAGTTTTGGACTATAATTAAGACGAGTCATCTGTCCCCCTCTCTGCATTAAAGACCAAGACATATCATGTTCGTAAGATAAAAACATATAATTGATAAAAAAGTTTTTTATTTTACACTTTTAATCTTTTTTGTTATTTTTATCTTTTTAAACGGTTTAAATTAATATATAAATTAATTATGAGTATAATTTCTCAAAAACTTAAAACATTTGCAGGACTAAGATAAGAATATAGAGGCGCAGCAGCGTAAACACCGTTTAACTACGTTGTAGGCTTCTTGCCACTTGTGTCCTGTGTGTCCAAATTTCCCACCTTCGCTTTCCACTTACGTTACGCACCTTCTTCTTGTGCTATAAACCAAGCAGTGCTCTGTTTTTAATTTTTCAGAGCGCCGACAGAAGCCCCACAGAACAAAATACACTTGAATATTGCAGAGCTATCCTGTATCTTTTTTAGATAGTCTTTAATATTTTACATTTAATATTTATTTATTTATTTAATAAATAAGAAGATGGGAAAAATATGTTATAGAGAGAATTGAAAATTGTTCATTTTTATATAGGTAAATGCAATCCAATTATCATTAAATTTCAATTAAAAACTTAAAAAAGGAAGTAAACAATTTGCATGAAGAAAAAATTATAGTTACCATTAAGCTATTCAATTTGGCTTTCGAAACTTCAGCATCACATCGAAACGGTCCCCAACAGCGACCCAAATTTTGTCTCCTCAAGCATGAAAGCACTAATCGCACTGCACTTTTCATCGCAATTTCCACAATTATCACTCTCTATAATTAGAATAGAAGCTTCACCTCACATCACTGCACTCCACTCCCACTCACTCATTCTCTCTCGATGGATAGTGTCCCTTCTTATCTGTTATGCTTTGTCATCGTTCTAGCCTTCTCAATGAACACACGTTCCGATCTCCCCGGCACGTGGGAGCTTCTGGTGGCGGACGCCGGCATCGCCTCAATGCACACGGCGGTCACACGCTTCAACACGGTGGTTCTCCTTGACCGGACCAACATCGGCCCCTCGAGAAAACTCCTTCCAAAGGGGCACTGTAGGTTCGACAGAAACGACGCCATTTTAAAGCGCGATTGCTATGCGCACTCGGTTCACCTCGACCTCAAAACCAACCAACTCAAACCTTTGAAGATCCTAACCGACACGTGGTGCTCTTCGGGCCAATTCCTCCCAAATGGAACCCTCTTACAAACCGGTGGCGACCTCGACGGGTTCAAAAAGATCCGAAAATTCGACCCGTGTGACGTAAGCGGATCATGCGACTGGGAAGAATTAAACGACGTCGAATTGGCCGAAGGCCGATGGTACGCGACCAACCAAATATTACCGGACGGATCGGTAATCATAATCGGTGGAAGAGGCTCCAACACGGTGGAGTTTTACCCTCCAAGGAAAAATGGCGCCGTTTTGTTCCCTTTCCTCGCTGAAACAGAGGACACGCAGATGGATAATTTGTACCCTTATGTCCATCTTCTCCCCAACGGTCACCTCTTCGTGTTCGCGAACACGAAGTCGGTGATGTACGACTTCACCAAACACGTCATCGTCAAACAATACCCACCGTTGCAGGGTGGTCCGAGGAATTACCCGTCGGCGGGGTCCTCGGCGATGCTCGCCTTACAAGGAGACTACTCCGCCGCGGAGATTGTCGTATGCGGCGGAGCTCAATACGGTGCGTTTCTCATGAGGAGTATGGATACGCCGGCGAACGGGAGCTGCGGTAGGATCTTGGCAACAGGGTCGAACCCGGTTTGGGAGATGGAGGACATGCCGTACGGGAGAATTATGGGTGACATGGTTATGCTTCCAAACGGCGATGTTTTGGTGATAAACGGAGCGATGTCTGGGACTCAGGGATTTGAATTAGCTTCGAACCCGTGTTTGAACCCGGTTCTGTACCGGCCCGATCAACCGGTTGGGTTACGGTTCATGGTTTTGAACCCGGGAACTGTGCCTAGGTTGTACCATTCAACTGCAAATTTGTTACCAGATGGGAGGGTTTTACTTGCCGGGAGTAACCCGCACGTGTTTTACCGATTCGATGCTGAGTTTCCGACAGAGTTACGAGTCGAAGCGTTTTCGCCCGAGTATCTGAGTGCGGACCGGGCGAATATTAGACCGGGGATTGAGGAAATACCCGAAACGGTGCGTTTTGGAGGGAAGTTTGATGTGGTGGTCGCTGTTTCTTTGCCTGTCGTGGGAATCGTGGAAGTGAACTTGGCCAGTGCGCCTTTTTCCACGCATTCGTTTTCTCAGGGTCAACGTTTGGTCAAACTGACCGTTACCTCCGCCGTGCCTGACGGCGACGGACGGTACCGGATTGGATGCACGGCGCCGCCAAATGGGATGGTGGCCCCGCCGGGATATTACATGGCGTTTGCAGTGAACCAAGGTGTGCCCAGTGTTGCCCGTTGGATACACGTGTCTTAGCTTTGAAATTTGTTGTTTGATGTGTTTACAAAAATTGAAACTCTATTTATTTTGTTTTTTGGGCAAGTGGGAGATTAAAATCGAAACTATGCAATTGTTGATAGGAAAAAGGATTGGTGGATGTGACCCATGAGTTCCTAATGGATTTCGCAATTAGTGATTGATTTATGAATAATTTAAAATTTTCTCTTTTTATTCTTTTATTTTTTTAATTATTAAATAAAAATATTTAATGCACTTTATATTTTTAATATAATAATACACAAATATTTTTATTTAATATTTATTTTATAAATAAAAAATTATTACAAAAGATTAATAAAATTTTTATTAATATAGAATTTTATTAATCTTAATTTTTAAAAATAAGTAACTAATAAGTACAATTTTATTAAAAGTATTTATTATATTTTTATAATTTTAATAAAATAATTATATATTTTTTATAAATTTTTTTATTTTTAAATACTTTTCTAAATCCTAAAATTAACAAAACTCATTAATATAATATGTAGAAAATGATCTTTAATTATGTGGATGTGTATGCGGTTGTTGCGCTGAATCTCATGCTGAAAGTAACTATTGAATTAGATAAAGCAAACGTGACAGGTGCCTAACTGTATTAACAAACAACAAAATTTCAAGACGTATTTTTATATTATTATTTTAATTAAAATTAATATTTTTAAAATAAAATTCATATTCTATATCATGATAAATTATTAAAATTAAAATATTTTATTTAAAAGAATAAGAAACTACAGTTAAATTTTGCCCAAAACAAAATTAAATTATTCTAGGAATGAAACTCGCTTCCGCAGTCATTTTTTACTCAAATACACCGATGCAAGTCCACTTTATCATTTCCTAATAACTTTCAAAAATTAGAAAACTGAAGTTCTACTTATAGAGAAAAAAATCATAGCTTTTGTCTAAGGGTGTCCATGGGTTGGTTTAGTTTAGGTTTGGAGAAAAAAATAATTTAAACCGATCAAAATGAATTGGTTTGATTTGGTTTAAATATGTAAAAAAAATTTAAATCAATTTGAATCAAACACGAACATGTTCGATTTGAATCATTGGATTGTCTGATTAAATAATCTGTGAATACCCAATTTTATCCGGGTCCCCTTCAAAATAAATTTTAAAATAAAAAATTAAATATAATTCTATTTTTTTAAAAGGTTAAAAAAATAAAAAAAACTAATTTAAAATTTAAATTCAAATTTTCAATTTTTAAATTTAAAATTAGATTTAGAAATGGTCAAAGTAGTTTGTAAATTTTTTACTGGTTATCAGAAAATAAGGGAGCTTTTATTAAAGATAAATAAATAAATAGGATTTAGGGTTTTAAAAAATGCCTATAAATAGGAAGTTTAGGTCTTTAGAGAGGGGACTTTTTAGAAGGAAAACACATTTTATTTTCATGAGACCTCTTTGAGAGATAGTTCTAGAGAGGATCAAAGAAAACCATCTGACAGCGCCAAAAATCCTAAAACATATCTTGAGATCGATTACAGAGAACAAATGAAGGAGAGATCCAAACATGAGGCAAAAAAGAAAAACTCTCATCAAGTAAGTGTTCTCCATTTTATTCTTTGGTTTGTTTCTCATCCCCCTTTATCTAATAAAGATTTTTTCTCTTTGTTTATTTTCCATCCTCTCTTTATTTAATAAGAATTTCCTTTCTTTGTTCATTTTCCATCCTCCATTTATTTAATAAAAATTCTCTTTCTTTATTCGTTTCTCATCCTCCATATATTATTAAGGATTCTTCCTCTTTGTTTATTTATTTTGTACACTTTTCTCTTCTTCTTCATGATTTAACACTTTTGCAAGTGTAATAAATAAATAAATAAATGAAAAGAGAAAATTCAATAAATTTCTTTTTTATAAATTCTAATAATTTTTCTAACCCTAAATTACTTCTCCCCCAGTCAAACCCTAAAAAATAAAATCCAAATCCATGAAAATTAATTTTTTTTTAACTCCGAGTATTACCCTTTTTGCAAACCCTATAAACAAACTATTTTTTTTCTAACCCTAAATTACCTTTTTTTTTGCAAACCCTAAAAATAATATTTGTTTTTCTAACCCAAAATCATTCAATTTTTTGCAAGTTCAAACAAACTATTTTTTTTGAACCCTAACAATTTTACAAATTATAAAAATTTAATTTTTCGAAATCTTAAAAATTCTTTCTTTTTATAAATTCTAAAAACCCTAATTTCTTTGCATATCCTAACCTTAAAAAAGAAAAACTTATTTCCTAAATTGAATAAGAGTTATTTACTCATCATTTTTGTTTGCTTTTGTATTTGTTTATTTGTTCTGTATGTCTCTCGTTTGTTTCTTTTTTTGTTGTGTGTGCAAAAATCTTATATTAAAAGGTATATCAATTTTGCATTATTATAAAAAATGAGTCTTTTGAATCTACGCAACGCCCAAGTAATTTTGATAGAGTGGAGGATCCACCTTCAACGTTGCTTGGATCGTAAGGGTTTATTGAGTAGCCGTGTGCTAACTTAAACCCTGTGCAGGAGTGGATTTACTTAAAAATGATAATAATAAAGAAAAATCAAGTTTTTTTTTTCACAAAAAAAAGAAAGAAAATCTTTAAAACTTATTCAAAACATAATTTTCGAAAAAGAACTACGTGTAGCTTTGATTCCTATGTTATACACGGAGGATACGTAGGAGTGGGAAACTGACCTGTCAAGTCCAATTTTGTTTAAAATTTTTTTCAGGTTCAATATATTTTTAAAATTGTTTTAAACTAAGATTAATTTCTAGCACACATTTTTTAGAAAAATTAAAAAACGAAAATTTTATTTTATTTTAAAATATAGAAAATAAAAAATAAAAAATAAAGTGTTAAGATATGTTGTTTTACTATAATATTTCTTTAATACAAAAAATAAAAATAAAAGAATAATATTTTTACAAATAACTCATTCCTTTAATTCAAATAATTTTTATTGTGTTTCCTTATTTTAAAAAAATGAAATTAAAATCTCTTAAAAAATTGGTAAAAATTAGAAGTAAATCTAAAAATAATAATAATAACAAATTTGAAAATAGTAAAAAAAAGATATTAATTAGTTTCTCTTAGAGTGAAATAAATGTTTTTTAAAGTTAAAGTAAAATTTTGTACAATTAATTAGAAGGTAACCGTTTTAACCAACGGACGTCGTAAGGTGCTAATACCTTCCTTACACGTAAACGACTCCCAAGCCCAAATTTGGTTTCGAAGATTTTTTTTTAATTAAAAGTTTTTCCAATGTTTTCTTTAATAAACTTTGGTGGCGACTCTTGTCATCGTCGTCCCGTTGTGACCCCGGTTGCGACAGATGACGACTCCACTGGGGACTTTTTTGAGAGTTAAACCTAATCTAATTAAGTGTGCAAAAGTTTTAATCTTTTTTTTTTCACTCATCATTTTGTTTGTGTATTCATTTTATTTTATTTATTGTTCAGTTTATTTTTGTAAATATCTTGTTACTATTACTTCTCTTGCTATATTGTGAATCTTAGGGTAGATGACTTTTGTACATTTTTCGGTATTTGTTAGTCTGTGTTAGATGGGTAGTTAATAGGGTAAAAACTTGTATGCTCTATGCACACACATCACTAACACTTACCTCACACACATTTGGGCTTTATACCCAAGCCTATGCGAGCCTAGGAGTAGAAGGTGCCTTAACAAACTACTATTGAGGGGCTTTATGCTCACTTGGTAGTTGCTGAGCTACCACTCAGATTGTTACTAGTACATTGACTTACTCATATTGAGAGGGCACGTCCCTACTTATGACTAAGTCATGAGCTAGGTCCTTATTATTTAATAGGGGCAATTTGGGAGCCACACAAGACCATAGGAATTTAGATCTATCCATGAAACCATGCATCAACAAAAGGACAGAGTGAACTCTAAAAATGAGAGTTTTTACCATAGAAATGTAAAAAATTAAAATAAATAAAAATAAAATATATTTTCTTTATAAAATTTATCATGTTCCTTCATTTGTTTAAAATCATTCATAATTATTCATCCTACATGTTTTGTACAAAAAAAAATGGTTCATGCATTCGCATATACAAAAAAATTGATTCATACAAAAATAAAATATTCATGAATTCGTATATACAAAAACAATATATTCATACATTCACATACAAAAATGATTCATGCATTCGTATATAAAAAAATAATTCATGCATTCACATATAAAAAATGATTCAGACATTTGCATTCACATTTAAAAATGATTCATGCATTGGCATATAAAAAAATAATTCCATCATTCGCATACACAAAAAAAACAAATGATTCATGCATTCACTTGTAAAACAAAAAAATGATTCCATCATTCACATATACTAAAAAAAATTATTTATGCGTTCACTTGGAAAACAAAAAAAATGATGATCCCTCCATTCACATATTCCAAAGTCATTAATGCATTCACCTTTTTAAAAATAATTCATGCATTTATCCATATGTTCATTTTTCAAAATAATGTGTATTTATATAACATTTTAGAAGCATACTAAGTTGCATTTTTCTTATTTCTAATTATTTTTTAAAAAATTACTTTTAGAGTAAAAAAAATTTAAAGTTGTTCAATGTTATACTAGCAAATGAGAAATATCAAGATTATGTTTACTCATTATTGAGTTTGATTTAAACAATATTCATTGATGAACAATAGTCTTTTGATTGAAAATATATGATGTTCTACACATTGCTAGTAGATAGATCTCATCTATTGAGGAGTGAATGCTTCTTTAGAATGAGAGTCGACCACTTCTGACCTAAAAGAAAGCACATACTTCTAGTGTTAGAATTTAAAGAACTTCTTTAAATAAAAAATAAACATATAAGTCTTTTCACCACCAATTCCTATCTTTTGTAAATATATATATATATATATATATATATATATATATAAATCAATTTCAAATCTTACATTCTTACGTTGAACGTTCCTAATTGGACATGATCAATAAGTTAGAATACCATAACCAAGAGATGAAGAGGGATATGAACCAACCAAAGGTAAAAATGACCAGAATTTTAAAGCCACAACGATCTCTAAAGAAATAGAGTAAATTGGTTCTTTTTAGATATCTCACAAATGCCTATGCTTGTTTGCCAAATAAAAATTTAACAATTGAGAAGCCATCAATCTTCCTTTGATTTTTAATTCTTCAAAATAATTTTGCAATAATTCTAATGTTTTACCTAAGGATTTAGGGTATCCCTTTTTTTTGGAATTTGAACTAACATGTTTCCTTTTTGTATATTTTGAACTTTATTTTCTTACCTATTATCTTTCGTTTTAAGTTCACTATTCATAATTTTTATCCCAAACAATGCAATAATGGTAGTATCATATCAAGTAACTTTGACTGTCTCATTATTCAAGCAAATGAAAAAAATGCATGTATTTGGAAGCTTTATCTTGATATATGAATATCGTTGTAATGAACGGTCACAAAGATTGGATTGCAATTGAGCCAATATTTTGGGAGAAAAAAAAGGTTTGGATCAAAGAAGAATAAGTGCAATGGGGCAACTTTTTGTAGAATTAAAATAATTTTCCTTACGAAAGATGACAAAACTTTCTTTTTAAGAGTACAAATGGAAACAAGTTTGAAAATAAAAAATGTGATCATACTTATAAATTAGACCCCGCTTGGACATCAAAAGATTGAATACATTATACCACAAGGATTTCCTGATTAGACTTTACTTCTCCCAGATATGATAGTTGGGATCTCTTTAAAAAGAAAAATAAATATTCAAAAAAAAAAACAAAAGAAAAAATGATGGAAAAAAAAGGGGGGAAAGATTCGATTGTTAGATTTGAAAAATACCAAAAAGGAAAAAGAAAAAAAGTTTCATGAAATACAAACAAAAAAAGGTTACCAAAAAGGATCTTAAGTGCAAATTAAAAAAAAAAAAAAGATGTTCGCTAGGTTGAAAACTCAAAAGAGCAACCTAGGCAAAAGTCAGCGCAAAAGAAAAAAAAGAGACTTGACTACTAGATTTACCAAAAAGAAAAAAGAAAAAGAAAAGTAAAAAAAAAAAAGGTTTTCATGAAATGAAAAAAAAAGTTACCGAAAAGGATCATAAATGAAAAGCATGATAAAAGCTTAAATTGGATCAATGGATGTGTTGAAATCCTTAATCTGAGATAATTGGCATGATATATTCAAATAGGGGCAATCGATAAGTGTCAAATCCTAAATTGGGATAAATGATGTTCCAAGCTTTTCAAAAAGGGGTAATTAATAATTTTGAGATAAAAAGAATGAAATGACATGAATGCAAACTAAGGCAAAAGAGAGCCAGTTGAAGTGCTTGACTTCAAACTGGATAATTAATAAGGCTTCAAGCTTGGTTAACCTACTTCTAAGCTTGTTAATGAGTGGTCAATATTATTAAAATGTGCAACTAGCATTGTTCAAAAAACATTACTCCAGTATCATTGTAGTCATTCATTTTGATTCCATCCACTTCAAACTATATGCATTTCATTCTCACTCGCTATACATTACCCTCTTTGTAATGTGTTTCATCTCTCTCTTAAATAAATTGTTGATTTTCTTTGTTTCACCATTAATTTATTTTACATTTTGATAAACATATATTAAAGGGAAACATGTGTCTACAAAAAAAAAAGAGAATATTGCAATTATTTTGATTTGTCTTGAGTCATAGAAAGTTCATTGGCTTCTCAATAAATACAACATAAGCATATCATCATTTTAGCTCACAGAATATTAGCAGAAACTAATCCGAAAGCACGTTGGCCAAGCATCTAGTCACAAGTTAAGCAAAAAAAACCATGAGTCCTTTCTTATATTTGATTCATAAGGAGCGTGATTTTGTAAGGATAATGGACTTCAAACTATTTGAAAAATGAAAATAACTTGTTTTGCATCATTTTCTAACATCATCTTGATTGCTCATATTTGATTGATAGGGTGTGTGACTTAGTAAAGATGATAGGTTTCAAACTATTTCAAAATAAAAATAATTTGTTAATATTCATTTTACATTCTTTACGTTTTGCATCATCTTGACATCTTGCATCATTGACATTATCATGCATCAATTAATTCAATTAGAATTGTCTTTCATAGTGCTTGGATAATCTTGATCTCTCAGCCATTTATAATTTTATCTTCATTATGCTTGTTGCACATGATAAACATTCATTTCATAAACTCACACTTGTTGCACATCATAAGATTTCTTGTTGTTCAAGTCCTTGTGCTCAGTTCCTATTAAGGACACCATTTACTCCTAGTTCAAAGATCGTCTTATTGGTTCCATCTCATAACTCTTTTTTTAACCTTTGAAAGGTTTTTGTGTCTATTTCATTCCATAGTACCTTGTGCTTATTACTTCTTAATAGCTCTAGTTGCTACTCACCTCAAAGCCTCATAAGCTTGTTATGCCTATATTTGTTCACCATGAAGGACCATTTGCCTACTCCATTCCATAAGTCCCATGCCTATCTCATCTTATAAGCTCTGATGTTAACTAATCTTAAAACTCTGGTACTTGCTTCTTCTCATAAATTCTTATGCATTCTATATCTCATAGACTTTTGTACCTGCATATTTCATAGGTCCCATAACTGTCCCATTTCACAAACTCATGTGCCTATCTTATCTTATTAGCTAAAATGACAACTAATCTCAAGCTCTTGTATTTACTTTTTCTTATAGGTTCTTATACATTCTTCACTTCACAGACTTCTGTAAATACCCATCTCATATATTCATTACTATCGCATTCTACAGGTCCATGTTTCTATCTTATCTTATGAGCTTTGATATCAACTAATCTCAAATTGTGGTGCTTGCTTCTCCTTATAGGTTCTTGTGCTTTCTTTATATCACAGACTTCAGTACATACCCATCTCATAAGTCCCAAGCCTATCTCATTTCATAGGTTCATGTGCCTATCTTATCTTATTAGCTCTGATATTAACTAATCTCAAACTTCGGTACTTGCTTCTTCTATTAGGTTCCTATGCACTTTTCTTCTCATACACTTCTGTACATACCTATTTCATAGATCCCATGACTATCTCACTTCACAAGTCCATGTATCTATCTCATCTTATGAGCTCTGATGTCAACTAACCTCAAGCTTTTGTTTTTGCTTCTTCTTATAAGTTCTTGTACATTCTTCATTTCGCACACTTATATACATACCAATCTCATAGGTCCCAAGGCTATCTCATTGCACTGGCCCATATGCCTTGATGTCAACTAATATTAAGCTTTTGTACTTGCTTCTTCTCGTAGGTTCTTACGCATTCTTCATCACAAACACTTCTATACATATCCATTTCATAGATCCCATCTCATCACTTCACGGGCCTATGAGCCTATCTTATCTCATAAGCTACGATGTCAACTAATCTCAAGCTCTTGTGCTTGCTTCTTCTAATTGATTATCATGTATTATTCATCTCACACACTTTTGTACCTACTCATCTCATAAGTCTCATGGCTATCTCATTTCACAGGCTTATAAGCTTATCTCACTTTATGAACTTTGATGTCAGCTAATTTCAAGCTTTTATGCATGCTTATTTGCATAAATTTTGGTACATTCTTCATCTTGGATAGGTTCCATGTGCCTATCTTATCTTGTGAGCTCTGATATCAATTAATCTCAAGCTCTTGTATGTGCTTGTTCTTATAGGTTATTATACGTTCTTCATCTCACATACTTTTATACCCACCCATTTCATAGGTCTTATGACTATCTTATTTCACAAGCCCATAAGCCTATCTCCTCTTGCATGCTCTGAAGTCAGTTAATTTCAAAGCCCTTCTACATGCTTTATCTCATAGGTTCCCATGCCTTCTTCATCTTACAAGCTTTTGTACTTACACACTTTATAGGCTTTCATGCTTTCTACTTTCATAAGTCCATACCTTCTCTTATAGGCCCTTTTGCACATACCTAGGACCTACACCTAATTAGGCTTCTGTGCATATGCACTCCTAAGATTGCACACATCATAGGTTAGCATGCTTGTTCTAATAGTTTTGGTGCTTAGACCACTTAATAGGTCTCACATCTACTCACCTCATAGGCCTTTATACCTATTATGTCTCATAAGATATTGTGCTTTTTCATAGACTTTCATGCTTGCTATATCTCATAAGCTTTTGCACGTACTTACCTCATAGTTTCATGCTTATTGTATCTCATAAGCCATCATGCTTGCACTTGTTAGACTCTAGTGTTAAGTCCTTATGCTTATTTTAATCCATAGGTATCTAGACCTTCGCCACCTTACAAACTTCATGCTTTTACATAGACCTAATAGGTTCTCATGCTTTTTTAATCTAATAGGTCTCTATGCTCATGGTATCTAATAGACTCTTACCTACCCACCTTATAAGCTTTCATGTTTGTTACTTTCAAAAATCCATCTCTTGTCTATCGTGTAAGCCTTCGTGCCTACATAGATTCTATGCTTATTACATTTCTTTGACCTTTATGTTTATGAACGCGTAAGCTTATTGTACCTCATAGGTTAGCATATGAACTCCTAAACTCATTGTACCTCATAGGTTAGCGCGTCTATTCTTACTTGGTTACCAACAAAGCCCTCACGCAAGTTTATCTCATAAGTCTCTATGTGCGCTTCATCTCCAAAGACTTAGTGCCTATTGTAATCTTAGGCCTACTGCCTATTTTACCTTGTAGGCTTTTATGTTAGCTTATTTTAAAAGTTGTAGTGCCTATCCATCTTACAAGTACTCATGTTCATACATCCCTGAGGCCTAAGCCAATACATGTGCTTAATCATAAGCTTCATGTATTTTGTGCATCAAAGAATGTTGTGCTTGTTGCAATTCACAAGTCTCATGCTTCACATTTCAGAGGCACTCATATCAAATTTTCTTAAAGGTCCATATGCTCATTCTACTACTCATGCCCTTATATCTCATAAACTTTACTCTCATTCTAGTTGGATCCTACAAGGCTTCTTGTTATCTCACATGCCTATATTTTATTCTTATCTTATACCCTTGCATGTTTGAATCATCTTATGAGCCTCATACATACCTCATTTTGTCGGCCTTGTGCTTATTCATTTCATCCGCTCACATGCCTAGTATGCCTCATGGACCTTTTTGTTCCTACTCATTTTCCAAAAGCTGTCATGCCTTTCCTCATACCAAAAGTCAAGACTTAACTGACTTTTTTATTGTTCTACGAAAGCTTAGTAGCTAACTGTATCTTTAATTTTTTGTTAAAGCTTGAAATCTTATCGATTGCTTTACTTCTTATCAATGTCCGAAATCTAAAATCTGACACTCAAACACAAGACCAGGAACAGGACCAGACCTTCTTCCTCTTCCTAACCTATCATCAAATGAAAGATAGAACAGGCAAAACAAGTCTCTCCTCTCCCCTCTTTACTTTTCTCAAAGTCCAGAATCTGACTGACACCTTTTACATTTTCATAATGTCTAGAAACTGACGGGTTCTCCGTCACAGAACCTGATTGACATCTTTACTTTCTCAGAAGTCCAGAACCTGACTGACACATTTACATTTTCCAAAGTCCAGAACCTGACTGGCACCTTTATATTTTCCAAAGTCCAGAATCTGACTGGCACATTTACATTTTCCAAAGTTCAGAATCTGACTGGCACCTTTTACATTTCTCAAAGTCCAGAATCTGACTGGCACCTTTACATATTTCAATAGTCTAGAATCTGACTAGCACCTTCACATATTTCAAAAGTCTAGAATCTGACTAGCACCTTTACTTTTAAAGTTTCCAAAGTCCAGAATCTGACTAGCACATTTACATTTCTCAAAGTCCAGAATCTGACTGACACTTTTTATATTTTCATAATGTCCAAAACTCGACTGGTTCTCCTTCACAAAACCTGGCTCACATACAATACTTGTGTTACATAGGACCACAAATAAAATTAATTCACATCTTTACTTATTTCTTACTATAATAATATGAAAATTTTATTATTCATATTATTTGGTAAAAAATAATTAAAGAGGGGCAACTGTGAATATCCAATTTTATCCGGGTCCCTGTCAAAAATAAATTTTAAAATAAAAAATTAAATATAATAATTTCTTTTTTAAGAGGTTAAGAAATTAGATAAAAAAATTAATTTAAAATTTAAATTCAAAATTTCAATTTTTAAATGTAAAATCAGATTTAGAAATGGTCAAAGTAGTTAATAGATTTTTAGGAAAATGGATAAAAAAGAAAAAAAAAAACTGATTACTGGTCATCGGAAAATAAGGGAGCCTTTGTTAGGATCTAGGGTTTTAGAAAATGCCTATAAATAAGAAGTTTAGGTCTTCAGAGAGGGGGACTTTTTAGAAGAAAAACATATTTTATTTTCATGAGACCTCTTTGAGAGATAGTTCTAGAGAGAGCTTAGGAAACAAAGAGCAAAAGGAGAAGAGATGATCAAAGAAAACCATCTGACAGCGCCAAAAATCCTAAAACATATCTTGAGATCGATTACAGAGAACAAATAGAAGGAGAGATCCAAACATGAGGCAAAAAAGAAAAACTCTCATCAAGTAAGTGTTCTCCATTTTATTCTTTGGTTTGTTTCTCATCCCCCTTTATCTAATAAAGATTTTTTTCTCTTTGTTTATTTTCCATCCTCCCTTTATTTAATAAGAATTTCCTTTCTTTGTTCATTTTCCATCCTCCATTTATTTAATAAAAATTCTCTTTCTTTATTCGTTTCTCATCCTTCATATATTATTAAGGATTCTTCCTCTTTGTTTATTTATTTTATACACTTTTCTCTTCTTCTTCATGATTTAACACTTTTGCAAGTGTAATAAATAAATAAATAATTGAAAAGAGAAAATTCAATAAATTTCTTTTTTATAAATTCTAATAATTTTTCTAACCCTAAATTACTTCTCCCTCAGTCAAACCCTAAAAAATAAAATCCAAATCCACGAAAATTAATTTATTTTTTTTAACTTCGAGTATTACCTTTTTTGCAAACCCTATAAACAAACTATTTTTTTTCTAACCCTAAATTACCTTTTTTTTTGTAAACCCTAAAAATAATATTTGTTTTTCTAACCCAAAATCATTCAATTTTTTTTAAGTTCTCAAACAAACTATTTTTTTTGAACCCTAACAATTTTACAAATTATAAAAATTTAATTTTCTAAATCTTAAAAATTCTTTCTTTTCATAAATTCTAAAAACCCTAATTTCTTTGGATATCTTAACCTTAAAAAAGAAAAACTTATTTCCTAAATTGAATAAGAGTTATTTACTCATCATTTTTGTTTGCTCTTGTATTTGTTTATTTGTTCTGTATGTCTCTCATTTGTTTCTTTTTTTTTTTTGTGTGTGCAAAAATCTTATATTAAAAGGTATATCAATTTTGCATTATTATAAAAAATGAGTCTTTTGAATCCACGCAACAACGCCCAAGTAATTTTGATAGAGTGGAGGATCCACCTTCAACGTTGCTTGGATCGTAAGGGTTTATTGAGTAGCCGTGTGCTAACTTAAACCCTGTGCAGGAGTGGATTTACTTAAAAATGATAATAATAAAGAAAAATCAAGTTTTTTTTTTCACAAAAAAAAGAAAGAAAATCTTTGAAACTTATTCAAAACATAATTTTTGAAAAAGAACTACGTGTAGCTTTGATTCCTACGTTACACACGGAGGATACGTAGGAGCGGGAACCTGAGCTGTCAAGTCCAATTTTTTTTAAAAATTTTTTTCAGGTTCAAAATATTTTTAAAATTGTTTTAAACTAAGATTAATTTCTAGCACACATTTTTTAGAAAAATTAAAAAACGAAAATTTTATTTTATTTTAAAATATAGAAAATAAAAAATAAAAAATAAAGTGTTAAGATATGTTGATTTACTATAATATTTCTTTAATACAAAAAAAAAGAATAATATTTTTACAAATAACTCATTCCTTTAATTCAAATAATTTTTATTGTGTTTCCTTATTTTAAAAAAATGAAATTAAAATCTCTTAAAAAATTGGTAAAAATTAGAAATAAATCTAAAAATAATAATAATAACAAATTTGAAAATAGTAAAAAAAAGATATTAATTAGTTTCTCTTAGAGTGAAATAAATGATTTTTAAAGTTAAAGTAAAATTTTGCACAATTAATTAGAAGGTAACCGTTTTAACCAACAGACGTCGTAAGGTGCTAATACCTTCCTTACACGTAAATGACTCCCGAGCTCAAATTTGGTTTCGAAGATTTTTTTTTAATTAAAAGTTTTTCTAATGTTTTCTTTAATAAACTTTGGAGTCGTCATCTGTCGCAACCGGGGTCACAACGGGACGACGATGACAAGGAGTCGCCACTAAAGTTTATTAAAGAAAACATTGGAAAAACTTTTAATTAAAAAGAAAATCTTCGAAACCAAATTTGAGCTCGGGAGTCATTTACGTGTAAGGAAGGTATTAGCACCTTACGACGTCTGTTGGTTAAAACGGTTACCTTCTAATTAATTGTGCAAAATTTTACTTTAACTTTAAAAAACATTTATTTCACTCTAAGAGAAACTAATTAATATCTTTTTTTTTACTATTTTCAAATTTGTTATTATTATTATTTTTAGATTTATTTCTAATTTTTACCAATTTTTTAAGAGATTTTAATTTCATTTTTTTAAAATAAGGAAACACAATAAAAATTATTTGAATTAAAGGAATGAGTTATTTGTTAAAATATTATTCTTTTTTTTTTGTATTAAAGAAATATTATAGTAAATCAACATATCTTAACACTTTATTTTTTATTTTTTATTTTCTATATTTTAAAATAAAATAAAATTTTCGTTTTTTAATTTTTCTAAAAAATGTGTGCTAGAAATTAATCTTAGTTTAAAACAATTTTAAAAATATTTTGAACCTGAAAAAAAATTTTAAAAAAAATTGGACTTGACAGCTCAGGTTCCCGCTCCTACGTATCCTCCGTGTGTAACGTAGGAATCAAAGCTACACGTAGTTCTTTTTTGAAAATTATGTTTTGAATAAGTTTCAAAGATTTTCTTTCTTTTTTTTGTGAAAGAAAAAACTTGATTTTTCTTTATTATTATCATTTTTAAGTAAATCCACTCCTGCACAGGGTTTAAGTTAGCACACGGCTACTCAATAAACCCTTACGATCCAAGCAACGTTGAAGGTGGATCCTCCACTCTATCAAAATTACTTGGGCGTTGCGTGGATTCAAAAGACTCATTTTTTATAATAATGCAAAATTGATATACCTTTTAATATAAGATTTTTGCACACAAAAAAAAAAAAGAAACAAACGAGAGACATACAGAACAAATAAACAAATACAAGAGCAAACAAAAATGATGAGTAAATAACTCTTATTCAATTTAGGAAATAAGTTTTTCTTTTTTAAGGTTAAGATATCCAAAGAAATTAGGGTTTTTAGAATTTATGAAAAGAAAGAATTTTTAAGATTTAAAAAATTAAATTTTTATAATTTGTAAAATTGTTAGGGTTCAAAAAAAATAGTTTGTTTGAGAACTTAAAAAAAATTGAATGATTTTGGGTTAGAAAAACAAATATTATTTTTAGGGTTTGCAAAAAAAAAGGTAATTTAGGGTTAGAAAAAAAATAGTTTGTTTATAGGGTTTGCAAAAAGGGTAATACTCGGAGTGAAAGAAAATAAATAAATTTTCGTGGATTTGGATTTTATTTTTTAGGGTTTGACTGAGGGAGAAGTAATTTAGGGTTAGAAAAATTATTAGAATTTATAAAAAAGAAATTTATTGAATTTTCTCTTTTCATTTATTTATTTATTTATTTATTACACTTGCAAAAGTGTTAAATCATGAAGAAGAAGAGAAAAGTGTACAAAATAAATAAACAAAGAGGAAGAATCCTTAATAATATATGGAGGATGAGAAACGAATAAAGAAAGAGAATTTTTATTAAATAAATGGAGAATGAAAAATGAACAAAGAAAGGAAATTCTTATTAAATAAAGGGAGGATGGAAAATAAACAAAGAGAAAAAAATCTTTATTAGATAAAGGGGGATGAGAAACAAACCAAAGAATAAAATGGAGAACACTTACTTGATGAGAGTTTTTCTTTTTTGCCTCATGTTTGGATCTCTCCTTCTATTTGTTCTCTGTAATCGATCTCAAGATATGTTTTAGGATTTTTGGCGCTGTCAGATGGTTTTCTTTGATCATCTCTTCTCCTTTTGCTCTTTGTTTCCTAAGCTCTCCCTAGAACTATTTCTTAAAGAGGTCTCATGAAAATAAAATGTGTTTTCCTTCTAAAAAGTCCCCTCTCTAAAGACCTAAACTTCCTATTTATAGGCATTTTTTAAAACCCTAAATCCTATTTATTTATTTATTTATTTATCTTTAATAAAAGCTCCCTTATTTTCCGATAACCAGTAAAAAATCTACAAACTACTTTGACCATTTCTAAATCTAATTTTAAATTTAAAAATTAAAAATTTGAATTTAAATTTTAAATTATTTTTTTTATTTTTTTAACCTTTTAAAAAATAGAATTATATTTAATTTTTTATTTTAAAATTTATTTTGAAGGGGACCCGGATAAAATATGGTATTCACAGTTGCCCCTCTTTAATTATTTTTTACTAAATAATATGAATAATAAAATTTTCATATTATTATTGTAAGAAATAAGTAAAGAAGTGAATTAATTTTATCTGTGGTGCTATGAATTTTATCTATGGTCCTATGTAACACAAGCATTATATACAAGCGAGGTTTTATAAAGGAGAACCAGTCAAGTTCTAGACATTTTGAAAATGTAAAAAGTGCCAGTTAGATTCTGGACTTTGGAAACTTTGAAAGTGAAGGTGCTAGTCAGATTCTAGACTTTTGAAATATGTAAATGTGCCAGTCAAATTTTGGACTTTGATAAATGTAAAGGTGCCAGTCAGGTTCTGGACTTTACAAAAATGTATAGGTGCCAGTTAGGTGCCAGTCAGGTTCTGAACTTTAGAAAATATAAAGGTGCCAGTCAGATTCTGGACTTTGAAAAATGTAAAAGTGCTAGTCAGATTCTGGACTTTGAAAAATTTAAAGGTGCTAGTCAGGTTCTGGACTTTAGAAAATGTAAAGATGTCAGTCAGGTTCTGGACTTCTGAGAAAGTAAAAGTGCCAGTCAGATTCTGGACTTTGAAAAATGTAAAAGTGCCAATCAGATTCTGGACTTTAGAAAATGTAAAGATGCCAATCAGGTTCTGGACTTCTGAGAAAGTAAAAGTGCCAGTCAGATTCTGGACTTTTGATGAAAGTAAATGTGTCGATAAGATTTCAAGCTTTAACAAAAAAAAAATAAAAATTAAAGATATAGTTAGCTACTAAGCTTTGGTAGAACAATAAAGAAGTGAGTCAAGGCCTACAAAATGAGGTATGTATAAGGCTCATAAGATGATTCAAACATGCAAGAGTATAAGATGAGAATAAAACATAGGAAGCCTTGCGGGATCCAACTAGAATGAGAGTAAAGTTTATGAGATATATGAGGCATGAGTGATGGAATGAGCATATGGACCTTTAAGAAAAATTGGTATGAGTGCCTCTGAAATATGAAGCATGAGACTTGTGAATTGCAACAAGCACAATATTCTTTAATGCACAAAATACATGAAGCTTATGATTAAGCACATGTATTGGCTTAGGCCTCAGGGATGTATGAATATGAATACTTGTATGATGGATGGGCACTACAGCTTTTAGAATAAGCTAACATAAAAGCCTACAAGGTAAAATAGGCATTAGGCCTAAGATTACAACAAGCACTAAGTCCTTGGGGATGAAGCGCACATAGATACTTATGAGATAAACTTGCGTGAGGGCTTCATTGGTAAGCAAGTAAGAATAGACGCGCTAACCTATGAGATACAATGAGCTTAGCAGTTCATATGCATAAAACCTATGTAGGCACGAAGGCTTGCACAATAGGAAAAAGATAGATTTTTGAAAGCAACAAGTATGAAAGCCTACAAAGTGAGTAGGTAAAAGTCTATCGAAGGCCATGAGCATAGAGACCTATAAGAAAACACGTAGAAATCGATGAGATGAAATTACGTGAGGGATTAGTTGGTAAGTGAGTGAGGCCTGTAAGAATAAGCGTGCTAACCTATGAGGTATAATAAGCTTACGCGTTCATAAACATAAAGGTCAAAGGAATGTAATAAGCATATAACCTATGTAGGCACGAAGGCTTACACGATAGACAAGAAATAGATTTTAGAAAGTAATAAGCATGAAAGCCTATAAGGTGGGTAGGTAAGAGTCTATTAGATGCCACGAGCATAGAGACCTATTAGATTAAGAAAGCACAAGAACCTATGAGGTCTATGTAGAAGCATAAAGTTTGTAAGATGGAGAAGGTCTATAGCCGTATTGATTAAAGTAAGCATGATGACTTGACGTTAGAGCTTGTAAGATGATATAGATATGCAGTCTTCTTAGGTGAACAAGTGCAGGTATGATGGCTTATATGGTACAACAAGCATGAAGCTATGAGGTAAGTACATGTGGAAGCTTATGAGTTGTAGCGAGCATGAAGATCTATGGAGAAAACATGACATCTTATGAGGTATAATAAGTATAAAGGCCGATGAGGTGAGTAGATGTGAGACATATTAAGTGGTGTAAACACCAAAACTATTAGAACAATCACGCAAACCTATGATGTGTGCAATCTTAGGAGTGCATATGCATAGAAACCTAATTAGGAATAGGTCCTAGGTATGTGCAAAAGGGCCTATAAGAGAAGGTATGTACTTATGAAAGTAGAAAGTATGAAAGCCTATAAAGTGTGTAAGTGCAAAAGCTTGTAAGATGAAGAAGGCATGAGAACATATGAGATAAAGCAAGTACAAGAGCTTTAAAATTAATTGACTTCAGAGTATGCAAGAGGAGATAGGCTCATGGGCCTGTGGAATAAGATAGCCATAAGACCTATGAACATGGGTGGGTATAGAAGTATGTGAGATGAAGAACGTACAAGAACCTATAAGAAGAAGCAAGTACAAGAGCTTGAGATTAATTGATATCAGAGCTCATAAGATAAGATAGGCACATGGAACCTATTCAAGGTACCAAATTTAATCACTTGAAGCATGCAGAGAACACTTACTTGATGAGAGTTTTTCTTTTTTGCCTCATATTTGGATCTCTCCTTCTATTTGTTCTCTGTAATCGATCTCAAGATATGTTTTAGGATTTTTGGCGCTGTCAGATGGTTTTCTTTGATCCTCTCTTCTCCTTTTGCTCTTTGTTTCCTAAGCTCTCTCTAGAACTATCTCTCAAAGAGGTCTCATGAAAATAAAATGTGTTTTTCTTCTAAAAAGTCCCCCTCTCTGAAGACCTAAGCTTCCTATTTATAGGCATTTTCTAAAACCCTAGATCCTAATAAAGGCTCCCTTATTTTCCGATGACCAGTAATCAGTTTTTTTTTCTTTTTTATCCATTTTCCTAAAAATCTACTAACTAC
The DNA here is from genome assembly GCF_003935025.1 of Abrus precatorius. Classification (NCBI taxonomy): domain Eukaryota; kingdom Viridiplantae; phylum Streptophyta; class Magnoliopsida; order Fabales; family Fabaceae; genus Abrus; species Abrus precatorius. The sequence continues at coordinate 15,433,063 of NW_020874439.1, forward strand.
TTTGACCATTTCTAAATCTGATTTTACATTTAAAAATTAAAAATTTAAATTAATTTTTTTTATCTATTTTCTTTACCTCTTAAAAAAGAAATTATTATATTTAATTTTTTTATTTTGAAATTTATTTTTGACAGGTACCCGGATAAAATTGGGTATTCACATAATCTAAAATAAAAAAATGTATAAAAAAATAAAAAAAGTTATTTTTTAATTTGAATAGTTCTTAATACATAATTTTAACACAATTACACAATATTCTGACACAAATTCAAAACAAATCAATTTAAAACAGAAAAATCAAATTCAAAATAAGTGACATGGATCTCCATGTAAGTCACGTGATTTACTACTAAATAGTATTCATTGGGTTAATTAGGTATATATTCAAGTGATTAGGTTAGAACAGTGCCACCGTTATCCAAACTAAACCACGTCGGGTTTGATCAGTTTGGATTTAGACCCGTTAAATATTAGTTTAGATCATTTTTCGGTTTAAATTATTAGATTTGTTGGTTTACTCGTTTCGATAGACATTCTTACTTTTGTCATTATTTCATTTTCAATTAAATATAGAATTTTTTTTTGTGATTTTTCTCCTTTCTATCACTTTTGTATTTTATTTTTCTTTCACTATATTCTCTTAGTTTTCTTTTCTTTTAATTTTTTCTTTATCGATATGTAAATAGATGTAGCAAATTATTTTAAAAATATAAACTAATTAAGTCTAAAGTTATGATTCTAAAAGGATTTATTTATAATTGTCTATAATTACTAATTTATTATAATAATTTGGTATTTTTTGTCATTAAATTTATTATATATACATATATATATATATATATATGTCATAACCAGATGATCGCAATAGTACGGAAAAAATATATTTTAAAAAAAGAATCTTTTATAAATAAAAAAATATTTTCTAAAAAAATCAGAGATGATTTTTAAAACAAAAAATGAGTTCAAAGTCGTCTACATGTAGAGAATGTAACAACATCCTACAACGTACGTTTAAATAACTGTTACCTTCAATTAATTATATAAATTTAGTTTACTTTTAAAAAATATTTATTTAACCACAAAACAATAAATATTGCTATTTTATTTTAGAAGAAGAAAATTTATTTATTGAATTTGTTTGGTATCTTAGCAAAATAAATTTTATTTTAAAAATTGTTTTGACTCAATAATCCAGTTCTCGCTCCTACGTATCCCCTGGTGCAATGAAAAACTCAAAGTCACGTAATTCTACCATAAAAATTATGAAGTTGGTTGATCAAAATTAAATTTAGTAAAAGAAAGTATATTTTTGAGTTTAAAATTATTTTCCTAAGATCATAATATTTAGGATAAAGATAACGCAGTTATACATGTATCTTATGAGAAACAAAAACAATACGGAAGATGAAAGAAGATCATACAACCATATTGCAAATGGTTAAAAAAAATAATTTAATAATTAAAAATATTATAGTTTGTAAATGAGAAAAAGTTTGAATTTGAAGATTCATATTGAAAGATAATTTAAAATAACGTAAGCTATACATAAATCCTTCATAATTTGTTGGATAATCAAAGACTATAAATTACACATTAATGTTGTAAAAATTTGTATAATAAAATTAAGTAATCAAATGTTTGATTATTTAAGTTATCAAAATATGACTTAAGAAAATTTAAAATATGAAATAAATTCTATTAAATGAAAGGAATAAATATAGTTGAATTGGTTAAACATAATAATTATTTAATAAAAAAGATTAAAACTTTGTTTGATATATTTATATTATATAAAATTCAAGATAGCGTTGATACATATAGGTTCTAATGATTTAGAGTGTATAAATGTAGAGATGCTACACAATAAGACTATGAGCAATTTACTTATGATACTTATTTGACATTCATAAAAAGTATCTAATGCATTATGAGTTCAATACATATTGTTTAGTAGAAAGACGAATATTCCTTGCTTATTATTAGACAATCATTTATTCACAAACCCTGTGGAGGTAAATAGTTTTCATTTCTCATCTCATGGAAAACCTTTTTCTCTTCGCTTAACCCTACCCCCTTAGGGATATTTTAGTGATAGGTTCTATAGGAATTTAACAATTCTATTTGGTCAAATACCTAGCAATAAACTCCTATGTTCTTTTTATTGTAGTATTTCTAAAAATAATAATACTATAAATCGTTACATTATAATAACTTTGAGTTTAATTTAATGAATCTATTGATAATAAAGAAAAAACATCTAAATAACGGTATTTCAATCATTTAAAATATTTACTTAATTTATTAAAGTTAAAATGTATCAAAATTTGACAGCATAAAACTTAGGTAATATAAATACATGTAGACTTTGTCAATCTATAACACATAATGATAAAAAAGCTATACATTAGTGTTATGAATTAATACAAATATTGTATTATCTATTTATTTAATAAGATAAAAAGAAAAATTAAATAGTTTACTTCTACAAAATAAGAGAATACTAACTATGAAATTAAATTACATTAACATTCCAAAATTAAGCAATACAAATAAAGAATAACAATACTAAGAATAAACAATCCAAAATTTTAAAAATAATAAAATAAATAAATTAGACATAAACAAAAGTATAAGAATTGTTAGTAAAGATTTTTTTATGTTACATTACTTATATTTTTTTTTATGGTTGTTGATAAAGAGATAAATTTGACAAGTGAAAATTTAAAAATAAATAAGTAAAATAAAATTAAATATTATGGTAAAAATAAAAATAAATATTATATTTCAATCAATTTTGAACCTCTCTTATTATCATTATAATTTGAAATTTAAAGAATTAAATTTTAAAAAAAATATATAAAAAGGACAATTTTTTTTATTAAGATAGATTAAAAAGATACTAATAAAAAAAAAAAGAGCAATATAAAAATAAAAATTAAAACAAAATAATATATAAACAAATAAATAAAAGATAAAAAAAATCTATGTCTTAGTCTAAGAATACACCCAAGCATATATTATTACATTGATACATGTACATGGCTTTTCCAATAAGTAAACTAAGAAAAAATATATATATTTTTAAAGATGCTGAAAGTTTACTCCAACTTTTTAGTGATTGAGTGTCTACAGGAAATGGATAAGCAATTTTGACATAATTTTAAACCAACCATCGTAATAAAACTATTATAATATTAAAAAAAAAACTTAAAGGATCATGAACTCGTATTCTAACTACTTCCTCCTCCTCACTTTTATCATGTCTAAATACTCTTAATAAGATGTGAGTTTTATGTCCACAAAGAAGTAGAATACTTGAACTAAAAAAAAAATGGTGTCCAAAGATGCTGATCTAAGCGGTGGTTGTCGAGATATTGTTCACTTTTCTTTTTTCAATATTCTTCCTCTCTTGAATATTTGTTCATCATTATTCTATTTTTTGAAGAAAAAAAAAATTTTGCCCTCCCCTTTATTTTTTTTTTTTCAAATCTCTCAAAGAAACTTGTTGCCTCTCCTAAATAATTTATTCTTTCCTCTGAAGAATTTTTTCAAAAATTTGTTGCTGCCTCCTCTTTTCCTTCTCTTAAAATTTTTGTTGCTCTTAAAATATCTTCCTCCCCCTCCTTTCGGATCTTACTTGTGCTTTTATATTAGTTTGTTTAGAGTTTTTAGGGCTTCAGAAAATGCCAAACTCTGAGTTTTACCCTTTTTCATGCTTAAAATCGATTTTGATATTGGAGTATAAGCTTGCATAGTGCAAGACTTCCGTTTCCAAGAACCAATTTTTTCTTTTTAATTTTTTTCTCTATTTTTCTATAAAATTATTTTATTTTATTTTACTTTTATATATATTTTTTAAAATTTGGAGGTAATTCCAGAAAAATAAAATTTAGTTTTTACAGTATATATATATATATATATATATATATATATATATATATAAATTAATTATGAGTTTTCCATCTCGATTGACTAATAAAAATTATTAAAAAATTACTCACAAAAAAAGTTTTAATCTTTATAATATAAAATTAAAAATTGATAATTGATAAATATTATATATATATATATATATATATATATATATATAGTTTTATAAGAACTTTTTATCATTTTCGTTTTTTTTTACCAGCCCACTCTTTTAGTTTCTGTTTTCCTATTTTACTATCTCTTGACCCATGAAAAAAGTTACAAAATTGTTTGAAAAATTGCATACCAAACTACGAAGTTATAATTTCAATACATCGGAAAAATGAAAACTTATGTAAAATATAAAAGAAAACCTTTAAAAATGTGATACTCTTTTGTTAAAAATTATTGTGGATCGTAAATCTGTGCACTGTAATAGCACTAAACTTGCAATTATGTTTTGAGAAAAATAAATAAATAAATAAATAAAAGTTGATGTAAAGCGATAATTCATACTTATGGTCTCGTGGTATGGGATGGCTGCTTAAAGTGGCTTTTGAGACAAAGTGTTTATTTTTCTAAAATAAAATAAAAATAGAAGCAAACCTGAAATACCTAGGGCTCTTTAAAAAATTTATGGTAAAAAAGTTTTGGTTTTTCAGAGAATCGAACTCAAACTAATATTTAAATAATATAAATATGAGCCTTTTTATAATAGATATTCCAAAAGTATTGATTATATATATATATATATATATAAATTTTTATTGAAAATAACGTAAAAATTTTAATAAAAATTATGATGAAATCTCATTAATATTATTTTGTTATAAAAATATATTTTATTTTCTTAAAGATATTAATTGTATTATGTATAGTAGACATAGATTTTAAAAAAGTATTTAACAAGACATTTAAAAAATTAATTTTTACAAAGTAGATAGATAACACATAATTTTTATTCACTTTCTTGTAATTTAATGTTTTTTTAGATAATCTATCTAGTTTATGTTGCAGAATTAATTCTTAAAGTTTAAATTAAAGTAAAATATATGGGATTATATGTAACTTGATTCAAGAGGAGTTGTTGTGGGACCAATACTTACTTTCTTGGAGAGAGTAGAAGTTGGGTTTCCTTGAGGCTTTACTGGGGTTTCTTCACCCTAGTTTCTCTCTTCAGTCGCGGCGTGGTTATGACGTGGAGCTGTCTCAGTTAGTTTGAAGAGGGTTTCTATCTCAGAAACATTTCTTGTGGAAGCGATTAAATAAGGGATGGAGCTTATTGAAGCTGAAAAGTGTTCAATGAAGGAACTAGACCAAATGACTCGCAGCAAAAAAAAAGTTCTAAGTGGTTTCTGACTCAACATCAAAGGAGTCTGGCATACCCATGCAAGACGAAATGCTAAGATTGCTCGGCTAATCAAGTGTCCCCTAAACATGGCCCTTCTGTTCTTTTTTCTTATAAAGATAAGGTTCTTGAATCTAGGGTATGATAGAACTTTCAAATTCTGATACAAGAAAATTAGATTAGCAAGTTGTAATCGGGTGAATTAACAGTAGTTAGTTGCTGAGTTGGCAAACTGTTAATAGTTAGTTAACTTCTGTCTTTTGGGGAAGTGGTCGGGAAAAGTCACGGCTATCTTCATTATATAGTAGTTAGCTGAGATTCAATTGAATCATCATGTTGTATAAAATTCTCCAAGAATTCTTCTCTGTATCTTTCATCCCAATATCAATAAAGTTCGGATGTCATTCTTTTTCTTTGATATCCCTATCACCCGAAATCTTCGAAGTTCTTCTTCTTCCTAGAATTTCTGTATCAAGTGGTATCAGTAGGTAACCTTCCAACCACGATTTCGATGGCTAACAACACTCGCACCGTTCGTGAAGATTTTGAGAGCTTTAAGGCTTCAATGGAGACACGTTTTTCGGATCTTGGAACTTCTTTGGAAGCACGCTTCATGGAAATTGGAGCTTCACTGAGAAACAATCTGGAAGAAATGTTTCGCAATCAAGAAAGTAATGCTATGTCCAATTCCGGTCATCATTCTCGATCCTATTCTTGTCGCACGCGTTTGGCTAGAATCGATTTTCCTCGATTTAACGGAGATGGCGTGAAACAATGGTTAATTCAATGGGAGACCTTCTTTTCTGTGGATGATACACTGGAGGATTGCAAAGTGAAATTGGCAGTGGTTCATTTTGAGGGCAAGGCCCTGCAATGGCACAGTGCCTATGTCAAGAATGTGGGTTTATTGAATCTTCCATCTTGGAGTGAGTACACCAAGATCCTAATTGCTCGTTTTGGTGATGTATGTGAGGATCCTATGGCTGAGTTGATGAAGTTAAGACAAAAAGGTTCTGTTCAAGACTACCATGAAACTTTTGATCAACTAGTTTCTCAAGTGGAACTTTCGGAGGTTAATCAACTAAGCTGTTTCTTGGGAGGTTTGCGTCATGATGTACAAATGATGGTGAGAATGTTCCAACCCAGTTCAGTGATGAAAGCCTTCTCCTTAGCCAAGATGTATGAATCTGCCAATACCAATTCTAGTGTTACCAAGACCTTCCCAAAGCCCACCAAACCAACCTCTTCCCAAACCTTTCCTTCATCCAAACCTGACAAAAATTCTGAACCCCTGCTTTCCACTCCTGGACCTCAAACACAGGCTGCCAATAAAAACCAAACACAAACCACCAATAGGCTTAGTCCTGCGTATATGAATGACAGAAGGGCAAAGGGGTTATGCTACTTCTGTGATGAACCCTTCTCTACTGCACATGCTCAGACTCATAAAAAGCTTCAGATACATGTGATTGAGGTGACTGATGATGAGGCTCCAGTGGAGGCTGATTCTCGTAACCTTGAGGCAGCAAACTTGGAGGATGGTAATCCCTTAATTTCTGTTAACGCTATGACTGGTATAGCTAATTTCAGAACAATGAGAGTGACAGGATATTTTGGGAAAAAACCTCTGCATTTGCTAATTGATAGTGGTAGCACACATAATTTCTTAGATGTGGAAGTTGCTAAGAAATTAGGTTGTAGAATTGTGAAAATGGATCCTGTTAATGTGTCTGTTGCTGATGGCACTCGGGTGCTGATTGATTCCATGGTAAAGAATTTTGTTTGGTCATTACAAAACACTCAGTTTAGCTGTGATATTATGTTGATTCCTCTGGGCTGTTGTGATCTAGTTTTGGGAGTGGAGTGGCTGGTAACACTTGGTGATATTACATGGAATTTCAACAAATTTTCTATGCAATTTTTCTTCCAAGGCAGGAAACATGTATTAAGAGGAACTACTTCAGTAAATGTGAAAACAATTAGAAGACACCATATGACTAAGGCCTTACAGGAAGGGGCCCATTTTTCTATGCTGCATCTTAGTGACAATGAGGAAAGATTGCTGCACTCCCTTACAAGTCATACTTCTGAACATTCAGTTGACCCTGCGGTAGCTGCTTTGTTACTGAAATTTGAAGACCTATTCAAAGAACCTACTAGTTTACCTCCAAAAAGACAGGGTCATGACCATAAGATTCCATTGCTTCAGGGCACTAATCCAGTTAACAAAAGACCTTACAGGTATGCAAAGCCGCAAAAAGACATTATTGATGGACTGGTGAAGGAATACTTGGCTTCCGGCATTATTCAACAAAGCAGCAGTCCATTTGCCAGTCCTGTGGTGTTGGTAGGCAACAAGGATGGTTCATGGAGACTGTGTGTTGATTATAGAGAGCTGAACAAGTCTACCATAAAGAATAGATTTCCTATCCCATTGGTGGATGATCTTTTAGATGAGCTGTATGGTTCCTCAATCTTCTCTAAAATTGATCTAAGATCTGGTTATAACCAGGTTAGGATGGATGAGGATGATGTGTACAAGACTGCATTTAGAACCCATGGAGGACATTTTGAATACTTAGTGATGCCATTCGGGCTAACTAATGCCCCTGCAACCTTTCAAGGATTGATGAATGAGGTGTTTAAGGACTTTTTAAGGAGATTCTTACTTGTGTTTTTTGATGATATTTTAATTTACAGCAGGTGTTTGGCAGACCATTTGCAGCATCTTGAACAGGTGTTATTAACCATGAGAAAGGAGTCTTTGTTTGCTAGGAGATCCAAATGTTACTTTGGTGTGGACAGAGTGGAGTATCTAGGGCATTTTATCTCCAAGGACGGTGTAGCTACAGATCCGGCAAAAATCCAAGCAGTACAGCAATGGCCTTGGCCCCAAACCTTGAAGCAGCTGAGAGGATTTCTAGGTTTGGCTGGATACTACAGAAGATTTGTAAGGCATTATGGGATTCTTTCCAGACCACTCACTGATATGCTGAAAAAGGACAGTTTTGCTTGGTCTCAAGCAGCGAAGGATGCTTTTCAAAAGCTTAAGGACAGCTTGATTAAGGCTTCAGTTCTTGCTTTGCCTGACTTTAACAAGACATTTGTGGTGGAGGTTGATGCTAGTGGGTCTGGATTAGGGGCTGTGCTCATGCAGGAACATCACCCTCTAGCATTCATAAGTAGATCCCTGAACAAGCAACAACAATCTTTCTCTACATATGAAAAGGAACTTCTTGCTGTGGTGTTTTCCGTCCAGAAATGGAGACATTACTTACTGGCCAAGAAGTTCACTATAAGAACTGATCATAGGAGCTTGAAATTCATATTAGATCAGAGATGGACTACCTCTTTTCAGCAGAAATGGTTAGTCAAGTTGATGGAGTTTGATTTTGACATAGAGTATCGACAAGGTAAGGAAAATGTTGCTGCGGATGCTCTTTCAAGGAGGGAAGAGATCTTTTGTAATGTTGTAGTGACAATGCAACCTGCTTCAGAATTATTGGCTAGGATTAAGGAGTCTTGGTCTGCTGATCCTGCAATTGTCAAATTGATTCAAGAGCTGGAAACCAATGCTGCTAGGCATCAGCGTTATCTTTGGCAGAGGGGTGAACTCAAAAGAAAAGGTAAATTGGTAATAGGGAAGGATTTACAGCTGAGATCTGATATCCTACAATGGTTGCATAGCTCTGCGGTTGGTGGCCATTCTGGAAGAGATGCAACTTTAAAAAGGGTTAAAGCAGTTGTGTATTGGAAAGGACTTACTAATGATGTAAAGGCTTTTGTTCAAGCTTGTACTGTTTGTCAACAATGTAAACATGATACTTCTGCTTATCCTGGCCTCCTTCAACCTTTACCTATCCCTGGCCATGTGTGGCAGCATATTACTATGGATTTCATAGATGGGTTGCCTATGTCATTTGGAAAACAGGTGATATATGTGGTAGTGGATAGACTGAGTAAGGCAGCACACTTTATAAGCCTTTCCCATCCTTATACAGCTGCAGAGGTGGCCCAATCATTCTTGGACAATATCTTTAAACTTCATGGCTTCCCTGACAGCATTACATGTGATAGAGATCCAATCTTTGTCAGTAAGTTTTGGCAGGAATTAATGGCACTACAAGGGGTCCAAGTGCAGCTCTCAACAGCCTATCATCCTCAAACCGATGGGCAGACTGAGGTGGTGAACAGATGCTTGGAAGCATACTTGAGATGCATGTGTGCTGAAAGACCTAGCCAATGGTCTAGGTGGTTACCACTTGCTGAGTGGTGGTACAATACAAGCTTCCACAGTGCCATTCAAACTTCTCCTTATGAAGTTGTGTACAATCAGCCTCCTCCAATCCATCTTCCTTATTTGACTGGAAGTGCACAAGTGGAGCTAGTGGATAGAAGTTTGTAGAGAAAAGAAGAGATGTTGAAGGTGATCAAGTTCCATATGAGAAGAGCACAAGACAGGATGAAACAGCTAGCAGATAAGCATAGAACTGACAGGGAATTCAGCATTGGTGACCTTGTATATATCAAGCTTCAATCTTACAGGCAGATTTCTGTGAGCAATAGGGTCAATGCCAAATTGGCTCCCAAGTATTATGGTCCATTTCCTATTGAAGATCGAGTAGGATCAGTTGCTTACAAGCTTAAATTGCCATCTCAGTCACAAATTCATAATGTGTTCCATGTCTCTCAGCTTAAGAAACATGTTGGCCAAGCTGTAGTTTCGTCTAATCTACCTGTTTCTGTGGAGTCCAGTGCAATTGATAAGGAGCCTGAAGTCATCTTGGATCGCATGACAGTTAAGAGGAAGGGAATAGCAGTCACTAAGGTATTGGTTAAGTGGAAGCATCATCTTCCAGAGGATGCAACTTGGGAGTTCTTTTATGATCTCAAGCAGAAATTTCCTCAATTTAATCCTTGAGGTCAAGGATTATGCTATGGAGGAGGAATTGATACAGGAAAATTAGATTAGCAAGTTGTAATCGGGTGAATTAACAGTAGTTAGTTGCTGAGTTGGCAAACTGTTAATAGTTAGTTAACTTCTGTCTTTTGGGGAAGTGGTCGGGAAAAGTCACGGCTATCTTCATTATATAGTAGTTAGCTGAGATTCAATTGAATCATCATGTTGTATAAAATTCTCCAAGAATTCTTCTCTGTATCTTTCATCCCAATATCAATAAAGTTCGGATGTCATTCTTTTTCTTTGATATCCCTATCACCCGAAATCTTCGAAGTTCTTCTTCTTCCTAGAATTTCTGTATCAAATTCCTTGTTTCTTGGATTACTCACAGTGGATTCCAGACTCAGGTTAAAAAATCTTAGATTCCCTGTAGTCTTTGGGCTGAAAATGTGACCAAGTTTAAAAATAATATTTTTGATTGAAATAAGTCTACCTTTGACAACATTTTTTTATAAGAAAAAATATTTATTTAGCTGTATTAAGGGTATATTTCACAAATTGAGTTATGGTCAGAACCTTATCTTACAAATCTCATGAACTCCTTGTGGAAATAATACCAACAAATTCTTGATCAAGAAGAATCCTATTGGTATCGTCATTCTAGATCTAAGTGGTTCACTTTAAAGGATAGAAATACTAAATTTTTTCACAGAGTAGTTGTTATTCACAGACATAAAAATTTAACTGAGGCCATAAAGGATAAGCAGGATAATTAGGAATATGATCCTATAAAACTTAAATTGATTGCTCTTAAATATTTTTAGGATATTTACCATGATCCTTCCCCTTCTGAGTTTATTTTGCATAGTTTCACCTCTATTCCCATCTTAGGATTTCTGGCCAGAATAGGCTTAATGCTGATTTATCCATGGATGTAGTTAAAGCCTCCTTTTTTTAGTATTGGAAACTTTAAATCTCTTGGTCCAGATGGTCTCCATGCCCTATTTTTTTTTAAAAGAATCAATGGACCTTTTTGGCCCCCCTTTATATTTAATTTTGTGTAGGATATCTTTCAGAACCCTAGTAACATTAGTTCTGTGAATGAAACTGCAACTCCTTTAATTCCCAAGGTTGATAATCTTAACCATATAAGGAATTTTAGACCAATATCCTTATGTAATGTGAGCTACAAAATTGTTACTAAATTGATTGCCAATAGAATTAGGGATTCTCTGTCCCATTTAATTTCAAATAATCAAACTAACTTTATTCTTAGAAGACAAGGCATAGACAACTCTTTAATCCTTTAGGAGCTTTTGCATTCCTTCCACAAATAAAAGAGTATATCTGGCTATATGATCTTGAAATTAGATATTGAGAAAGCCTATGACAGACTCAGGTGGAATTTTATTAAAGATTCTGTCTAGAAAGCTGGTATTAGTCCTGCCTTTACCAACCTTATTTATCGATGCATATCATCTCCCAAAATATTTTTAAATTAGAATAATTGTACTACTGCCTCTTTTAAGCCCTCTAGAGGTATCCATCAAGGGGATCCCTTATCTCCCTACCTCTTTGTCCTATGTCTTAAGAGATTAGCTCATCTTATCCAAGATAATGTTATTAGTAAGGATTGGTCTCCTTTTTCTTTCAGCTACCTATGCCCTAATCTTTCTCATTTGGTTTTTGCTGATGACATCATTCTAATTGTTAAAGCTATTATGCATAATGTTAACATTATTAAAGAGGTGCTTGAGACATTCTATAGGGACTCTAGTCTAAAAATTAACCATAATAAATCTATGATATTTTTCTCCATAAATATTGATCCTGTTTTATCTCAGTCTATTAGTCATAGCCTGTATATTAAACCTTTTATTCATTTTGGTAAATACTTAGGTATTCCTATGCAACATTGTAAGCTTTCCAGGCAGGACTTTTCCTTCCTTATAGACAAAATTAGGAAAAAGTTGTCTCTCCAGAGGATGAACTCTCTGTCCTTAGCTGGCAAAGTGACCCTAACTCAATCTTGTGTAATGAACATTCCATCGTATATAATGCAATCTATGATAATCCTTATTTCTGTTTGTAATGAGATTAATAGCTTGTGTAAACACTTTATTTGAGGTTATTTAGGAGGAAGAAAATGTCATCTCATTGGATGAGATAAAATCTATAAGCCTAAGTTGAATGGTGGTTTAGGTTTCAAGGATTTAAAGGCTTACATAATGAAGTTGTGGTGGAAGTTTATTTCCTCTCCCAATGCTATGTGGTCCCAGATTTTAAGCACTAAGTATAAATTAACTTTGGGTAATAGCTTTAATGTTAGTAAAAAGACGAATATGTCATACCTTTAGAGTAATATGCTCTCTGTTTGGCTAGATTTTTCTCAAGGTTTGGGCTAGGTTGTTGGAGATGGTTCCTCTATTAAATTCTAGAAGAATAGATGGATCCCTCATCTTAATAGTTTGAGTCATTATTCTATTGACCCTATTATCCCCTTTGATTTGGTTACCCCTATCTGCCTTTTTGCTTCCCAAGGGGACTGGGATTGGAGTAAAATTAGGGACATGCTTCTTGCTCATATTTGTAGCCTCATTAACCAGATTACACCTGCTAGTATCTCTGGTGGTCAGGATCTATTCTTTTGGAGTCTTACAAAAAATAGTGTTTTCAATCAAGACAATATATAACCTACTTTCTTCTCCTTTTTATGATGCCCCTTCTTGTAAGAATCTTTTTAAATTAGTGTCGAGTTGGGAAGGTCCTCCTAAATTTGTATTTTTTTGGTGGAAAGTTTCTCATGGTAAATTGTTTACTAATGATGAGAGATGCAACAGAGGCATGGCTGCATCTTTTACCTACTTTAGGTGTGGAGAAGCCCCTGGAAATATTATGCACGTCCTTTGAGATTGCTTTTATGCTAAATCGATATGGGATTGTTTGATTTTTCCTAATAATTGGGCTTTGTTCTTCAGTAATGGTTTAAGTGACTGGCTGACCAATAACCTTTCTGGTAGATGTTAAAATAAATTTCCTAATTGGAGTTGCTTATTTGGTGTTATTTTATGGCATATTTAGCAAGAGAGGAATAGTTTTATTTTTCAAAATTCTACTGCTTTACCCTCTATTCTGTTGAACAAAATTTTGTGTGATGCTAATCTTTTCTGGTCTTTGTGCAGGGGTAGTCTTCAGTCTTTGCCTATCCTGGTGACTAACCAGTCTTGTATAAATTGATCCCCTCCTATAGCTGGTTAACTTAAGTTGAATGTAGATGGATATGTTATTCGATCCTCCAAATCTACTGGTTGTGGTGGTTTAATTTATGATAATCAAGGCCTTTTTATTACTGGTTTCTATAGCAGATTGGCTCTCTGCTCTCTTATTGCTGCAGAGCTATGGGCTATTTTTCTTAGAGTAAATATGGTTGTTCAACAGGGCCTCCAGTTGATATGGATTGAGTATGACTCTAAGGAAGCTTTGTCCTTGATCCTGAATGTCCAAAATAATCTTCATTCTCTCTTTCTTTTAATTTTTAATATTAGGAACTCTTTGAAACATATATATATTTGTTAGATTTAGTCATGTTTTGAAAGAGGCCAATAGATGTACTGATTTGTTAGGTAGGTTAGGTGTTGAGGCTTGTAATTCTTATGTGTTTTTCAATTTGCCTCCTCCTCCTTTGGTCCTCTTTTTGTATCTTGATGCTTTTGGCATCAAGACTCCTAGGCTTTCTCTGTAGTTCTTTTGTGTTTCTTAGACTTCTACCCCCTTCATATAGCAGAAAAATAAATTAAAGTAAAATATATTATAATTACAATTATAATTAACCAAGATTAATGGAATTTAATAATTTTCTTTTAAATATAAATTACTAAAATTTTAATTTAAAATTTTATATAGATAAATTATAAAATTGCTGAAATATAAATAAAATTAAAGCATAATTTATTTCCATAAGTAACAATGCCTAATTACACTCATTGCAATTCAATCAACCTTTACAGCAAGAAAGTAACATCTATTTTCTTTTAATCTCATCAGCAAGATGTGAAATTTTGATTAAAAAATATGTATTATATTTTAATAAATTTAATATATATATATATATATATTATAAAAAAAATTAATTTATGAAAGTTTAAATTTAGTCTAAAACTTTTTCGTGTGTCAAGCATCCCACTGTTTGGCATCATAACTAGACAATAATTCAATTGTACGCTTGATGTTATGTGACAAGACTGAGACTCGACAATCCTACTACATTTAGATAACTTGACGTGTAATGTATACAGATTGCTATGAAGAGTCTTGGACCAAATAAGATTTTTTCTAACATGAGTGCATAGGATTATTCAACCTAGTTTATGGATACCACTATCATTCTCAAATATTGAGAAATTTTCTTTTAATATATTTTAAAGTGACACGCGGTCACGACTTGAATCTTGATTCTTCATACACTTGATAGACAACAATTTATAAAGATTCATGTCATACTCTTATTACTAATAATCACTCATGAGATTTTATTTTTTTATTTACCCATAGTTAGATCATTTAGAAAATCATAATATTAGTAAGTACCACTTGAATAATATAGCCATACCATGTATTGACATAACTATACAAGTGGACTCCAATCTTTTTCACCTGCTCATGAGCCAATTACTGTTAATATGAGATACAACATGTAGTTTATCACTTCAACTAGAACTCTCTTAGGGGACGAACCCACAAAGTTCATAATTATTATCTGCATGCATGAAAGAATCAATTTCTTGCCCATTCAATTCTATCCATACAAAAAATTCAAAAGATAACTGATAACATAAACTTAGTCATATAAATAATCCCATAATTATTCAAAGTAACCACAATTTATCCAAGAATCTTAAAACACAATCCACGGCTATCAGAGTACCAAAACAAAGTACATTACACCCAAGCTACTAAAATAAAATATAAAGTATCAAATTCTCCACCATACAATAAGTGGAGTCCTCTAGCAGCGGACAACAAAAGTCCTTCTCTATCGCCTCGATTTCTGAAGGATCCTCTTCAAATTAAGCTCAACATAGAGAATAAGACAGAGAAAGGCCATCCTCAAGATCTGTGACAACTAAAAGAAAATATCGAACACCACAACATATTTCAACAAAGAAAAGAATAAGTGAGATATATTTTCAAGTGAATATCTTTCAGAAAAGAAACAAAACAAAGTAAGTATGAGCATACATCATATTAATACAATTGTAACTTTTACATTATAACAAAATGCAAGTCTAATTACATGATGCATGATTAATGCAAATGATAACTCTTGATTTGGCAAAATCTCATTTTTATGCTTATGTGACTCTGGATACATAACAATCCTATTGTTCAGAAGTTGTTGAGAGTTTCACTAGCCAGCCTACATTTAGCATGTATGGTGGGGACTCAAACTTCCACTGACCGATCTAGCTCGACCAACAAGATAAGCCTCAAGAGAAAGTCAGGATAAAGGAGTATCATGTGGAGACTCCCAGCCAGAGTTCTGGGGTATAGGACACTCATAGAGCTTTTGGTAAGTCACCCAGTTCCATTAAATCCCCTAGACATTGAGGTCCTCCCTATCTTTCACCAATAACAGTTATAAAATAACCTCATGACTTCCTTCATAGGGTAGTGGGATTTCGCACACATTTTCCTTTTGAATAACATACACACTTTTGGAGTTTTACTCCCTTAATCACGCATACAGGCGCTGGCCAAATTTAAGATTTCACATTAATCAATTATTCAGAACCATATATATACTTGTGCCTCAATGCACTTTCTTTAAGTGTTCTAAGCTCACTAGCTTCATCTCTTTCCTTGAGTTCTAATCATTAGCCGGCTAAAGTTACACTACTCATTTACTTTCAAAAAGAAAGAAAACAAAGTTTTCACAAAATTTTACTTTTAGTCATTAGATTCAATTATTGAACTCAAGGTCGAAGTTGAAACCATGGCAAAACTCCTTAGAGTGTATATAATTACATACCAATTTCCTCTTAGCGTATCATCACGCATTTCCCACCCTCAAAGGGCTCAAGTTCACAAATGGTGCCCACTCAGCCTACATATGCCTATATGCATACTTTTAGTGCTTTACACAATCAACACATGTGCCAAACCATATATTTTCAAAGAGCACAACACATAAGATAACTTGTTCAAATACACCGAGCATACATACTCATATTGGGTATTTTAATAAAACATTTCATTAAATCGACTTTTGGTTTTCAACAAACTTTTGAGTAAATAGTTCACTTCAAATAATTCACAAGTTTTTATAATACAATATTTACTTAAACGTTAAGTGGAAATTAATCCTCTATCGAAATTAAGAGTCATCACATTTAAACAAACATTCACAATTTCATTTCAAACATTTAAGTTCTCAAGTAAAGGCTCAAGAATACCAACATGTAATTTAAACACCACATGTCTCCTAATACATGTGTTCTAGACCGCAGGATCAAGAGACAACCCTCTTTGATTTATTTCCTTTCTTACTATTTACTTGAAATACCTCCTCCCTTTTACCTTGGTGAGTGAGGTAGTCCGCAAGTTCTTTTTCTTGGACTTCTCAGTGTCAGAATTTGCAGTTTCTTGGTTTGTTGTGTTCCTAGTTCAGAGAGGAGTCTGTCAAAATCCTTTGAACCAAAATGGACAAGAGCTAGTATTTTTTTAAAATTCAGAAACAGCAATGTATTTATTGATGAAAATAAAAAAACTTCAGATTTGCACAATGTTTGTAAAATTAAGTATAACGAACTCAAACGAAGTCGAAATCACGATCTGCAAATTTTGTTAGAAAGCTAAGATCCTAAGGATCAAAATCAGCTTTTAAAATTTTAGTTTTAATGCACAAGAAAGTGCAGAAAAATCAAACTTCATTGCTGTTCATGCAGATTTTTCAGCTTTGCACCATTTTTGTAATTCATTTCCTAAGGTATTCAAACGAAGTCCAAAATTAACATAAAAATATGCGTTGGAAAGATATTTTTATGTAGTTTATAAAAATAATTTTTTATTGGTTGGAACAACTCTGTACAGAGGACATAAAATTATTTCTTCATACTATTTCTGCAGAAAATGTAAAACTGAAGGTGCTCACGTATTCTACATGATTGAGGGGGCAAACGATGTCAGATTTGAGTTCAAGATATACCGTTGAAAAGATAATTCTGCAAGAAATACATAGGGGTGTTGTATGTTAGGTTTGGAGAGAAGTCAAAATTGACTCACATAGTGGCTCTGGACGTAGAAAGCTCCAAGATTTTTCATGGAGGAGGTGCAAAAATTTCATCTCCTTGCTTTGATCGGTGAAAACATTGAGAAAGAAAGATGAAAGAGTGTTTTTACCTTGCTTGGATGTTCAAAGAGCAATCAACACACTCCTTTCAACATGAAAGGGCAAAAAATGATTTTCCCTTAGTGCAATGGCGGTTATGGTTTTGGCTATGGTGGGTGATGGGTTCCAGCCCAAAAAGAATTTGGATCAGGTTTTGCCACCTACATTGCATGTCCCTAAGAAAGAACATGACTTAATAGAACTTGAACCCAAATCCTCCAAGTCCAAAGTAAAGGACCAGCCCTTACACCACTTTTGCTGATATGTATGAAATTTGGAAATCAAAATTTAGTTAATGAATATGTAAATAATTCAAAGTATTAGAAAATTTCATCTTTCTAAAAATCAAACATATATTTAGCGAGAAATTATTTTAACAAAATAAAAATAAGTAATTTTATCACAAAACTTTTTTAATCAACATCATAAAATTTTACAAAATGTATTGAATTACTTTTAAAAAATATTAAATTGTGCTAACATACATGAACATGGATATGTAAATAATTTCATTTTAAATTAATTAATACAATTTAAGTTATAAAAATTGATTTAATTTTTAATATAATATTTAAATTATTTATTTTGAAAATAGTTTAAACAAACTCTTATATAAAATAAGAGATAGAAAAGAAATTAAAATATATTTACTTGTAAAACTATTTTTTGTTTTTAATATGTGGGTTCAATAAAATACACAATTGGTTAAAAATTGCACTTAAGATATTAATAACCGTGAAACTCACTCTCATTATAAACTTCCGAAAAAGAAAACATGAATAGGACATATTTTTTAAATGAACAGCATTCGTTGTAAAAGAAATTATTATAATATGTGAATGATATATTTTCAAAGAAATAGTAAAGAGATGGCATGAAAGATTGATTTACTTCTTCCTTAATTCTAATCATTAATATTAGTTGGTAATTTTTTTTAAACACACTTTTGAAAAAAAAAAATCTTTAAGAAAAGTTTTTAACAACTTATTAATAGAACTTTGACAACTTTAACCTTAGCAAAAATCAATGATAAGTATAAAACAAATGCAAAACAATGCGTGAGCACAATATTATGAATAATGATGTAAGCTAGCCGAAAGCCACCATCGAGTGGCGGTAACTCATTATATAGGTTAGACATTTAAAACACGAAAAAGAGTAGGTACAAAATTTCAAAATAAAATAGCACGCTGAAATTAAGTATACATGCACTACAAATACAAAATTTTTAGTAAAATTATATATGATTTTTCTACGAAAGTTACCAATCACATTTTTATGTGTTAGAATTATAATCCAAATTTAAAATCACCAATGGTAAAATTTAGAAAAAAATAAATTTGTCTAAAATATTGTCATTGGGTAGATTTAAAATAATTTTTTTTTGTTAACAAAAATTGCCGTTAGTGACTTTTAATGCTTAAAAAAATAATAAAAATTACATAAAAACTTGCTATTAGTGACTTTTTAACCATAAAAATAAAAAAATTGCTCAAAGTCATCATTAACATTTTTTAAAAAGAAAAAGTCACCACTGACGATTTTTAATATCCATGTCTATATATATTTAGTTGTTCATTCTTAGCAAATTGAAAGTGAAGTGAAAGGAAGTTTTTTAAACGTAGGTGATCGACGATGTCGTGGTTGCAATAAAATGAATTAAGTGTTTTAACAAATGTAGTATATGATGTAACTTAAGTCAAATTTCATATTACACTTTCACTTCTGAATACAACAAGGATAAACATATTTGGAGAATTTATCATGCAAAAGAGATCAAAATCAAAATTATTTTAAAAAAATCAACCGAAGATACTCTGGTGCAATGATTTGTTTCATCATAAATTACTAAAAAAGATACGATTCAACTTCAATTTTATTAATCTCGGATTATCCACATGAATATCATCAATTATATAAATCCTATCCGATTAACCTTGATCACAAATATGTGATTAAGCCTCTAATTTAACCTAATAAAAACTAAAGTAATCAATTTGAAATTAATTAGGTATATTCTGAATCATTAAGGTTCTATTCTAATAAGATCAAATGAATTAAACCCAATCAAGTTTAATTTAAAATAGAATAAAATCGAGAAAAGAAAGATGGAAGAATCAAAGTTCAAATCCAAAATTAAACAACAAGAATCCAAGCCATTGCAATGAAGAACTCCTTAAGTTGATTACGAAATTAGCCTCTTATGCTTATATGTAACGCCCCAAATTTTGGTAATATAAATTATCGATGTTTATATGTGTGAGAATGAGTATTGGAACGTGCACTCAAGTGCGTAATAATGATGTTTATGTGTATTAAGTATATAGATGTGTGTGTTTATGTGTGCATGACTGGATTGGGCTGGAAATAGGCTAAGTGCTGGTGCAAGACATTCTCGCTGCAGCGAGAGATGTCTCGCTGTAGCGAGAGGACCCTCGGTGAAAGGCATGCATCTGTCTCCTTTTCGCTGTAGCGAGAATATCTCGCTGTAGCGACAGAGTGACAGTTTGGGGTACATTTCTGGGTATAGTCTCGCTGTAGCGAGATTCTGCAGAAACCAGGATGCAGTTTTGTCTGAGATTTTCGCTGTGACGACAGAGGGTGTCGCTGCAGCGAGGCATCTCTCGACCCAAAGCCCTATTCTACCGATTAATTGCCTCCAAAGCCATTCGGGAGCTTGATTGAAGGTTGAATCCGTGTGGAGAACGCTTGGAGGTGAGTTTTAATGGTTAGGGTTTCCGTTTTTCAACCCTTTTCTTTGTTTTTCGGTGTCCTTGGGTTCTCATGGAGTTCTTCCATATGTTTTAGGTCGAAATCTATGTGTAGAACACTTCCGTTGTCAAATCCGAGCGTGGGTCATCAATCCAAGGTAAGGGAGGACTCTACCCTACTCTTTTTGTGTGTAATTCGCTGTTACTTTGTGGAATATTGCAATGTGGCTGAGTTGGAGGGTAGAAAATATGTAGGAAATGGAAGGCGATTGTAAAATGTGATGAGGGCCATGTGTCGGGACTTGCGAATATTATATGTGTGGATAAAAGTATGTGTATTTGATGAAATATGATGTGTAATGGATTAGCTGGACCCGTGGAGGGTAATTATGCATGTTGATGTGCCATCGATTGGTGAATTAATGTTAAAATGCAAATGAATAAACATGGGCTCGAGTGCCATATAATATAACTGAACGTAGGCTATATGCCGTGCAATACAAATGAAATATGAGCTGTGTGTCGTGTGAAGCATGAAGGTTGCATGTGTGAAGGGGCGTGCTAATGCTGGTATAATGTGTTGTGTGAAGGGGGCGTGCTAACGCTGGTATAATGTGCTGTAAAGGGGCGTGCTAATGCCGGTATAATATACTATAAAAAGGGCGTGCTAACGCCAGTATAATAGGCTGTGAATGAGGCGTGTAAGCGTCGGTGTAATATGTTATGGGTCATGAATATGAAATGTTGTTGGTGCCGTAAGAGTATGGATGTTTAATTGAAATAAACTGTGTTGGAATGTGGCCAGCGAGTATATATATATATATATATATATATACATATATCTGTTTAAATGAAATTTTAAAATGATTCGAAGGTGAGACTCTATGATTGATTGCTGTGGTTTGGTAGTGTAGAGTACTCATCCTTACATTCATTTTTCAGGTAATCAAGACAATTAGCACCGGACTCAGTGAAGGGGCAGATGAAACTGCTATAGGACTTAGGATTTTAATTTAAAAACTGTTGTATTTGAATAAGTCCTATAGCAACTGTTAATGAAATTTGTAAACCCTTACACTATTTGAAATATTGATGGATTTGGATTTAAAAATAGAAATTTAATTATTTTAGAATCTTTGAAGATTTCTATTTATTTGAAAATAAATTTATGGTGTTACACTATCTCCGTGGATACACAGAACTGAGAAAATTTCAAAAAGTCTAGAGAGAAAAGAGAACTTTCCCAAAGCAAAAGAAATATGCTCTCAAAATAATGAATGCCAAGAGCTTTTTAAGGATCCTCCCTAAACCTAAAATAGTTGTCTGATACAAGTGAAATTCCTAAGCTACCCCTAACCCAAATAAAATTCCATTGAATAAGCTTTTCAATGATATATAGTTTACTTGATTTGGTCATAAATTAAGTGAGATATACCCAATTAAGTGGGGAGAGGTATTGTTGTCTGACAACATCTCGTATCTAACTATGAGCCTAATTTTGACTTTAAATTTGATCGAATTAGCCAATATATATTTAATTGTAGGTCTTTGTCTTATCTTTCCAAAGCCACCAAGATTATCCAAATCCAATGTCTACAGCTCCAGATATTTCCTAAAAAAGGATCAAAGGTCAAGATTTATAAAAAATCTAAGAATTAAGCAAAAGATTCATATAAATCCATTGAAGCCCAACATCATAAAACATTATTTAAATTATGGAATTAAGCTCAATTAACATCCAATGAGACCTGTTATAAACCTACAATTAGTCTGTATGGGAGATAATGTATCATTTAGAGAACTCAAGTATTGGGTTACTCAAAATATTGAAGTTGAGTTTCCAAAATTAGTGGAAAGTATTGTGTATAGATATCCAATATCTATATTTGGTGATTTTATGTAACATTGTACAATTCCGATAACAAATGATAATGATGTTTGTAACGCTCTTAATTGATAAATCATTTTTTCATAAATCATAGAGGATTTATTATTTTACTCAAATTAGTAATTAATTCTTTTTTAATCGTGATACGAGAAAACTTAACAAAATTTCAATTTTTTTTCACCATTCAATCCATAAAAAGTTTAATAATACTCGAAACGATGAAATTTAACATATAATTAAATGTGTTTTATCCCAACATAACTTGCTAAATAAAAATAAATTTTGAACATCAATAAATAATTAACATATTTGGTATTATTCAAATAAATGAGTTCAATATTTACAAGTCAAAATCAAAATACATTAGGTCTTAAATTAAATAATTATAAAATCAAAATACATCCAGTCCTAATGAAAAGATAATTTTCACAACAAAATCCAGAGAATATGATCCTAGTTTGGATCCATCTTCATTAAACCAGCCCTTTAGTTCTTCCATTCTTTTTGTATTAGGTCCTCATCATAATGGTCTTCAGTGTTAGCTGTGACTTCTATACTGGTTATATGCTTTCGAGTAAATCTAGCAAATCTTCTTAGATGGTCAAAGTCATGGAAGAAATATACATAGTTCACGACAACTAGTATTCTAACAGTCCATCTATATATACAAATAGATGGTGTGATGGATACTGCCACTAGTAGGGTAATCAAAAGGAATATCATACCCTACTATGATCTCTATATAGTATAAACCTCTTCAGATCCACTCTCACTAGCTATAACAAATTTACAGTGGCAGACTCTTTGCCATTCCCTAAATATATTATTTAATCTACTTGCAAAACTTCACTCACTCAGCCGAACTGGTCTTTGAGGGGTGATCATTTTTATTTTTTGAAAATATAAGTAAAGATGAGTTTTCTCCTCACCACTAAAATGTAACCAATTAAACAATTTAAAAATTTCACAACAAACAAATTACAATAACAATTATATCGACATGTACTATAATCACACAATGTAATACATTATTCTCTCGTATATACAATTTTTGTGCATTATGATCACAATCTTTTAGAACTTTAAATGTCTCTTAGCCCCTTAACACTGTAAATTATGCCTCTTAGATCTCATGAGGTATTACAAATGTATGGATAGTCGCCAGTTGGCCGTTGCACACAGATACAATGTAATACCCTCATTTTGTAATTTATTATTATCACAATTAATGTTAGTTTTTTGATCAATTGGATTTTTATAACCTTATTTCCTCTCATTCCTAGCTCATTAATCCTCTTTTGTGCCTAATTAGTTTGAATTGGATCATTTTATGATGTTTGAATTTTATTTGGGCTTTATTTAATTTTTCCAGTATTTGGTAAATTCTGATACTGTTTTGGTTTCTGGACCATATCTTGAGTTGTAGATCTCATTTCATTATGATTCTTGATTTGTAGGAAATCTGAGAGAAAGATGCACAATTCTTATGAGAGGTCAGAACTCAATTCTGATGATAAGAAGCTGAAACTAGGCCTCGAAGAAGCCAGAGTGCTGCATTCGCGGTTTCTGACCTTGGTGTAGTATTTGGGCCATATCTCAGTTCACAGATGTCCGTTTAAACCCATTCTAGTTGTGTTTTGAAGCTAACAACCAAGGCTACAATTTCTCTTCATATTATAAATTGAATCGGATAGATCTTAATGGCCAAAAATAGCACACAATATCTTCTCAGATTCAGCATGGATGCTAGGTAGCAATTACAAGCATAACTTTCCCTCCAAAATGCAAACTTGAACAAATAAGGATTCCAAAGACAGCTATTGAGTAGAGGATTAATGTAATTAAATAATTATTAATTATTTTTTACGTTTTGACCCTTAAGAGTCTGTATTTAAATTAGGACAGTAGGCTATAAAAGGGTTGGTGGAGACGTGAGGTTAGATTAGGTTTATGTTTTAGGGTTTTTGTTTTCTTCTTCTTTTTCTCTTCCGTTTTTACCTTTCGTTTTCCTCCATTAATGGAGGCTTGGACTTTCATCTAGTCCAAGGATTGAAAAATGCCTGAGACTTTCTTGAGGATCGGTTTCGCAATTTATTCAACAACAAATTCAGTTTCATCTCTTCCTTCTTTCTCCTCTTGCTAATTATGATTTTGAATTGAAGTTCTTCGTTTGGATTGATAATTGTGCAGTTGTTTGATTACATATTATTCGGTTGATGTATGTAATTAATTCTTGAAGGAGTGTAAATTAGATTTTTAGATTTAAGATCTAAGATTAATGGCATTGGTGAATTAAATTAACACAAATCGATTAGGTTCTAAAGGTTTCTAAACTTTGAGCGAATTGTGTGTTAATCGAATGCATTAGAGTTTTCGTGTGAGTGCTTAATTTGAATTAAGGTTTCATTCAAATTTAATGTTAATCACTAATTTGTTGGTTGATACATCTTCTTGGAATTCGGTGATAGAGTGGTCGTAGTTCTTCTAAATTCTTGGATTAGAGTTTTTAATTCTTGTTAACTTTTGATTCTAATTAGTGTTATTCTATAAATCAAACCCCCTCTAATTTTATAATCGTATAACATTATCATCGTTGGGAGACGACTCGGATTTCACCTCTTACTACATAATTTTTATGCAATTCGGTTTTTATTAATTTGCCCGAGCGCGACACTCGCGATCAGTTGTTTGTGCATGTTATTTGAAATTAGAAGTGTTTGATTGATGTGAATTGTAGGAAATCTCGCTGTAGCGAGAATAAGGCGGTGAAAAGGGAACCTTTTAAAGCCCTCTTGCTGTAGCTAGAATCTCTCACTGTAGCGAGGAGTTCTCGCTGTAGCTAGAATGACAGACAACAAAGGAAGAAAAGTTCTGATTTTTTCGCTGTAGCGAGAAAGTCGCGAGTTTAAGAGATATTTAAAGAACTCTCGCCCTAAAATCTTCATTTTTCAATCAAATCACATATCCCTCTCCATCCTCTTCGTTCTCTCCTTCTCCCTTCTCAGAGAAACCTCCAATAACTCTGGATCTCCTTCAGATTTGAGCTCAAACATCCGTTCTTCTCAGATCTAAGTGAGTTTCTAGAGCTCATCCCTTGAATCTCTTTCCTATTTCTCTTTTCTCTTTTTCATAATATAAATATACCTTGTGATGTTAAGAATAACTCTAGTTCTTGGGTAGTATTTTAGATTGAGATGTGGAGTTTCTCTTTAGAGCACACAAAGAACATAGTTTTTGAGATCCATTTCCAAGTAAGGGGAGTTGATCCCAAACCCTAACTTCGGTATTTTGTTTTGGGTAATAGAACCTCAATGATTCTTTAAATTGTATTACTAAAAATGAAATTTTGGGTATGAGGAGCCAATAATTTAATTCAAAAATCATTTAGATAAGACTTTATAGTGAAAAGATAAGTAACTAAGCTTTTGGAGAATTTTTAAAATTTTACTATTATTTATGTATGAACAAGTGATATTGAACTTTAGGATAGACCACTTTGTTATTACTGAGAAAATGTGTAAGTTGGGTTGTACGATTGGGCTGAGTACAGAGGTGTCCGACCTCCGGCATATTGTATTGATTTGTGTAGTACGAAATTGTTTGAGAATCTTTTGTGCTAGATGAATGTTTGTTGATGATTGAGGTATGTTGAAATGGATGAAATTAGGTTATTGATGAAAGTGTTATATTATTCTCAAAAGAAGAAAGAGTTTTATGTATAAAAGTAAATGATACGACACGATGAAGGAATTATGAGAGATGTGATTGTAATACGTGAGTTAGATGGATTGATGGTTGTTATTATGATACAGGTGTTGTGGTACATTGAAAGGTATACTCATAATACATGTATTGTAATATATTAAGTTGTGAAATCAAGACTCACGTATTATGACACATTGGTCTATGAGAGAATGAAAATGAAATGAGAAATGTTGAGAAAGAGAAATAGAATAAGTATAGATAGTCACAGAGATACACTGGGGGTGTGTAAGATGGGGCCGATTGAGAAATCTGGGGAAAATGAGGGTGGTGGATGTCTTTCTATGATTGCGCAAGAATTAATGAAAATAGAGAGAAAAGACACCACATGTCTCACACTCATTTCCTATCCCAAACCCCTGACTACACCTTTATTGAAAGGGGTTGGGCTGACACACGTGTGTATCCGTGTTGCTGCAGCTATCTATGCTATGAAGTCCTTAAGGGATCCTAGGGGCAATGAATATGAAAGTGTAAGGAATGTGAAAGTGTGATGAATGTGATATAGTATAGAAATTGTATGATTATAATATATGTATCGTAGCAGATCGATATATGTTGTTATGATATGTGTATTGTAGTATATCGACGGGTGTGACTGAGACACATGTATTGTGACATATTAATTGAAATGATATGACAGATCAATATAGAAATGTATGTATAGTGAATGAATTGTCGTATATGCTCTTATTGATGGTTGCCTTATTGCATATGTTTGGATATGATAAGTTTTAATATGAGTTGTTCACTATTGGTAATGAATTTGAATAGGATATTAGGCAATAACTTTAGTTCTTTTAATATAGTTTATAATAAAAGAGACTTAGTGGGGCGGTAAATACTCACCCTTACTGATATTTTTAGGAAATGAAAGAAAGAAGATAGAGATGGTTGATCCGTTCTAGGGTCATACTCGTCAAGGATTGTGGGAAAGGAACTGCTTAGATGTAATTAAATTAAATGTAATAGATGTATAAATCTTTTGATATATTTTATTTCATTGATGGACAAATTGAATTTGAAAAATGCTATAAATTTTTTAAATTTATTAATCGGTATTCCCATATTCTACCATTCCTGCAGAGTTGTACAAATTATTACCAATTTTTTTTCTTATATATATTTTAATAATGTAAATCATTTAAAGGAATTATTTAAAGAAAAGAAGGATGTTACATACAACGTATGTAATATTCAGCCTTGTAGCCAAAAATACAGTTAGGAGTTTAGTCGGAATATAAGTGTGAGGCTTTGTGATGCTTTTGCTTTCATTAATTTATGTACAACCATGAAGAATAACAATCACCATCCTGTATTTCTCTCATATTTCTAAAATTATCTCCCTCTTCCATACTTTTAGTGTATCTCTATAACTATTCACACTAATCTCTATTATATTTGCTGATAGTACATTTTCACCATTTGTTTTTCTCATTAATTGACCCTTTATAGCGAAATCTCACTATTCTCGTCATACATTAAATAAGTCATGCCAAAGGTCAGACACCTCCAGACCTAGTTCAAATTGCATATTTTTAATAGATCATATTCATCCATTCAATAAACAAGGAAACATATATAATCTAGTCCTACAATTCAAAGAATCCATTTTTAAACTTAGATTTCTAAAATAAAAAGCATGGAACCACCCACAGAAGCAAAGAGTGTATATGAAATTCATATACATCACATAAGTATAGTTTTTATCAATTAGATAGAACTCTCATTATCTTAAGTAAATGATTCACGCAAAAATTTTGGTGGAAGATGTTGTCTGTAACACCTTAAATTTAATTTCAATAAATAAGGAATTTCGCAAAATTTTGAAATAATAAAACTTCCATTTTTAATCCAAGTTTTGTCAAATATTTCAAAATAAAGAAAGGGGGTTACAAATTTCATCAAACAGTTGCCACAGGACTTATTCAAATACAACAGTTTTCAAAATAATATCCTAAGTCCTATAGCAGTTCCATCCACCCCTTCACTGAGTCCGGTGCTGATTGTCTTGATTACCTGAAAAATGAATGTAAGGGTGAGTACTTTACACTACCCAAAGACACACAGTCAATATAGAGTCTCACCTCCAGTACATTTCCAATACATTAAATAATTACAATCACAGACAATATTATCACACAACTCAGGTCAATTTAACACTGATGCACTCACGGCATCAGCAGCATTTCAGATCCATAAGTACAATTCATAAACCCATGTATATGCATGCCAGCCACACTCACTGTGGCACTGTGATCACATATTTACACCATGAATGGTTGCCGGTTATCCCTGCCTCACAGATACCACGTGGGCAGTTACGGGTCGCTCAGCAAAGATAATGGTAAAAGGTATAGTCAGGAAGAGAGTGTGTGGCCCGTGGTGCACCCGCTCCACAGTCGGTATTACCACCACTCCCTCCTCCCCAAGGTATTTCTATTGTCCTCATCTTCCACACCCCCAGTGTATCGCTGTATCATTCACAGCACATGCGCTACACGCTCTATTCACATACATTTCATTCATGCACGCAATATTCATGCTTGAATACGGCACACAGCTCACATTGCATTCAAATACACGGCACTAGGCCCACATTCATTTCACATTACACGGCACATGGCCAATATTCATCTATATTACACGGGCCTCGAGCCCACATTTGTTCACAATATTCATTTACATTATGCAACATCTAGCACACAATTCACATTCATCTATTTTGGGTAAACACACAATATTCACATTTCTCGGCTCATGGCCCTCATCACATTTCTCAATCAACTTTCATTCTCTACCTGTTTTCTACCTTCTAACTCAGCCACAACTCCATATTCAATTAATTACACAGAAGTGTTCCCCCCTCACGGATTTCGTCCTAAACACATGGAGAAACTCCATGAGAACTCAGGGAAACCGCAAAAATAGAGAAAGGTAATGGAAACGAAAACCCTAATCATTAAAACTCACCTCGAAGCGTTCCTCACACGGATTCAACTATCAATCAAGCCCCCGAACGGATTTGGAGGCAATGTAATCGGTAGAAAGGGGTTCTGAGTCAAGGGATTCAAAGGGATTTTGTTAAAATAAGTTCTCAAACCCTAAACCCCCTTAGATTGTGACACTCTCGCTGCAACGAGAAATTATCGCTGTAGCGAGGCATCTCTCGCTACAGCAACGCCCTCTGTCGCCAGAACGAAAATCTCAGACGAAACTACATTCTGGTTTCTACAGAATCTCGCTACAGCGAGACTGCACCCATAAATGCACCACAAATTGTCGCTACAGCGAGAAGGCGATAATTTTGGTCCTTCCTCTCAAGGCTCTTTCGCTACAGCGAGAATCCCCTTGCTGCAGCGAGAACAACTCAGTATTACACCTGCACTTAGGCACTTAGCCTATTTTCAACCAAACCAGTCCAATCCAATCAATCATACATCTACACATACACATATATAAATATATATACATATTCATACTCCCTACATAGAAGGACCAAGATCAATCCTCTCTCACTTGAACTGCGTCAAGATCAATCACATGGGAAGGATCCGACACATATTGCCTAAGCTGTGACACATGAAACACCGGGTGTAGGTTCGAGAGATTCGAAGGCAGCGCGATCTGATATGTAGCTGGACCAATTCTACTCAGCATTTTGAACGACCCAATAAACTTAGGAGATAGTTTTCGAGACTTCAGAGCTCTCCCTCTCCGGTTACAGGCGAGACCTCCAGAAATATGTGGTCACCCACCTGAAACTCCAATGGCTTCCGCCTTTTATCATAATAGCTCTTTTACTTGTCTTGCGCAGCCTTCATTTTCTCTTTGATCATTTTGATCTGCTCGTTCTGCCTTTGGACGATATCCAGCGCAAACAGAGTCGCCTCTCCGGTTTCATACCAACACAACGAAGTTCTACACTTCCGCCCATACAAGGCCTTAAACGGTGTCATTCCAATGCTAGCATGGTAACTGTTGTTGTACATGAATTCCACCAGCGCAGGCACTCTTTTGTTACAATTTCTAAACACTACCAAGTGCACTAGGAGTTGCAGCAACTAATGAGTAATTTTAAGATCAGAGTATCGTCTCCACAGGAAATTAAGAATTCAAGTATCACTTCACAGAACAATAACTAGTTGAGCCATATGAATTTGGAAGAGTTGTAACATGTAGAAAGTAAGAAACAAGAACAATTAAAAGGTAAGAAACTTCCATTAAAAATAGAGTACGAATTTGATATTGAGATTAGAAATGGATGAATGATAGTTAGGAATTTATTTCACCAGAATATCAATATTAATTCAACTAAGCCTCTAAACATTCAAGCAATTGGTTAATTGACAATCGGTTTCACTTATTAATAGTCAAAGGTTAATCCCTTAACTCATTGACCCTAATGATCAACTAAACCACCCTAATCCCTTAGGTGAAGTTCAATTTCAAGTTGCATTAAGATTCAGAACCATAGGATTGCAGAATTAGGTTCACTTATCCTTAAGAAACCCCTAATTCTGGTAGTTAATTTAGATCAGAGAAGCAAATCCAATTCCCATTGGTAAAGGTTCCTTTTTTATTAATCAACCGAATTTCCATTCAAAGATTATGTGAACAACAGAATTAACCACTCAATTAATCCAAAAACTCAAAGTTCAGAGTCAAGAATCAAATCAATACATCAATTTAAGATCCATAAACTCTTAACTACGAAGAATTAAGCAAACATGATAGCGAAGAAAGAGAAAGAAGATGAAGAAGAGGAAGAACATAGAAGAGCCATCTTCAATCGATTCCCCAATCTGATTCCTCTTCTTGGATCTCGATGTTCGTCCCCAATCTTCTCTCTGACTCTCTCTGAACGAAGAAAAGAAGTAAAAAATGAAAAATGAGCAAAAGATCCCAAAAGTCTGAGCGTTTTAGAAATTTCCGATTCTATGCCTTATCACTCTTGCTGATAAGAGTGACAACGCAGGAGGTCAAGTAGTGCGCGTGTTCACTTTCGCTACCAAAACTGACCACGCGTTAGTTGCCTTGGAACACTTCTCTCTGGAACATCCACTTTTGCCAGCAAGAGTAACCACGCAGAGCTTTGCTGAGATTGAAGTCTTCTGGAATGCTCACTTTTGCCAGCAAGAGTGGTAACACACACTAGAACGTCCACTTTCACCAGCGAAAGTGGTAACGCGCTACTCTCTGTGATTGAGCTTCTCTGGAACTTTCACTTTTACTAGCAAAAGTGACAACGCATAGGTTGTGTGTTCACTTTCACTAGCGAAAGTGATAACGCCTAACACATCTTCATTAATTCTTGTTCCCCTTTTCCAGATTTTCTACTTTTCTTCTATCTTTCTCTCTTAATCCTCAACCTTATGATCTCAACTCAGAGTTTCCTGCAAAATAGGTTCTAATTAGTACTTTTCACATAGAAAATTCACAAAATCTAAACAATTAAACTATTTAGAAATAAATTGAACATTCTATTATTTTTATGAGTTTTCCAGCTCTTTCCATCATGTTTTTCATATCAAATGTATTAAAAACAAAGGTAAAATACTAGTAAAATCTGCATTTATCACACTCTTCCCAAGTTCCCTGCTGCTCAAGCACGCAAGCCCTCAACAAGTCCTCTAGGGATTGGATGGTCCGCTCAGTCTGACCGTCAGTCTGTGGGTGATAAGTTGAGCTCAGTTTCAACTTAGTCCCCAACGCCCATTGCATGCTCTCCCAAAATCTAGAGGTAAACCTCAGATCTCTATCTGACACAACACTAGTCGGCACTCCATACAGCTTGACTGTCTCCCGCACATATAACTCCGCAAGTCTTTCCAATTTATACTTCATGTTGATTGGGAGAAAGTGTGCAGCCTTGGTCAATCAATCCAATATCACCCAGATGGCGTCATGGTTGCTCCTGGTCTTAGGCAGCCCAGAAACAAAGTCCATAGAAATACTATCCTATTTCCACTCAGGGATCTCCAACGGTTGTAACAACCCAGGTGGACACTGGTGTTCTACCTTCGCCTTCTGGCAAGTTAGGCATTTAGCCACATTTTCAGCTACGTCCCTTTTCATTCCATTCCACCAAAAACTCTTCCGAAGATTCTGATACATTTTAGTTGCACTGGGGTGAAAACTCATTCTGCTCTTATACGCTTCCTCTAGCACCATCTGTCTTAGCTCATCCACTTGAGGAATGCACACTCGATTCCGAAACTTAATCACCCCGTTCTCATCACGGTGGAACTCCAAGTCCTTGCCCTCATCTTTTTGTCTCATCATGTCTTACAGGAAGGCATCTCCTTGTTGAGCATCTCAGACGTACACCAAAAAGTCGTTGTGAATTGTCGTCGCTCCAAGATACAAACTCCCTGGCCTTACCTCCATGGCCAAATTCATGTCCCGAAATTCTTCAATTAACTCCATTTCTTTCACCATCATTGCTGGCACATGCAATGATTTCTGGCTCAACGTATTGGCTACCACATTTGCCTTGCTAGGGTGGTAAGACAATGTGAAGTCATAGTCCTTGAGGAATTCCATCCATCTCCTTTGCCGCATATTCAGTTCCCTCTGGTCAAATAGGTACTTCAAACTTTTATGGTCATTGAACATCTCAAACCTCGCTCCATACAGGTAGTGCCTCCATACCTTAAGAGCAAAAACCACAGCCGCTAACTCCAGATCGTGAGTTGGATAGTTGACTTCATGCGGGCGCAACTGCCTCGAGACAGAGGCGACCACTCGCCCGTCTTGCATCAAAACACAACCAAGTCCTTCCCCGGACGCATCACAATACACATCAATTTCCGCTTTGGGTTGGGCAGCGCTAACACCGGCGCCGAAGTCAGCCTTATCTTTAGTTCCAAAAAACTAGCTTCACACCCCTTGGTCCACTTGAACTTCTTTCCCTTGCAGGTCAGCTTCATTAAGGGCAACGCTACCTTAGAAAATCCCTCAATGAATTTCCTATAATAGCCCCCCAATCCCAGAAAACTGCGAACCTCAGTTACATTTATCGGTCTCGTCCACTGCTTCCACTTTTGCAGGGTCTACCATGATTCCTTCCTTCGACACCACATGCCCCAAAAACTGGATTTCTGACAACCAGAACTCACACTTGGAGAATTTCCCATACAACTGCCTCTCCCACAGAATTTGCAGGACAATCCTCAAGTGCTCGTGCATGCTCTTCCTGAGTCTTTGAATAGATTAGGATGTCGTCAATGAACACCACCGCAAACTTATCTAAAAACTCGTGGAAGATTCTGTTCATGTAGTCCATGAACACCGCAGGCGCATTGGTCACCCTAAACGGCATAACCAAGTACTCAAAGTGACCATACCATGTCCTGAAAGCTGTCTTAGGTGCATTCTCGTTCTTCACCTTGATTTGATGGTATGCTGATCTTAAATTGATATTCGAGAACACTGCGGCTCCCTTCAACTGATCCATCAAATCGTCAATCCTTGGAAGCGAATACTTGTTCTTGACTGTTACCTTGTTTAACTACCGATAATCTACACACATCCTCATGCTTTCATCTTTCTTCTTCACCAAGAGCACTGGTGCTCCCCACGGTGACACACTCGATCTCACAAACTGTTTCTGTAACAAATCTTCTACTTGTTTCTTGATCTCTGCCAACTCTACTGGTGACATCCTGTAAGGTGCCACAGAAATCGGGTTTGCCCCCAGAATGAGATCAATAGCAAACTCTATTTCCCTCTAAGGCGGTAGCTCAGAAACATCTTCGGGGAAAACCTCCAATAAATCCCTCACCATTGGAATATACTCTGGCTCCACCACACTTTCAGT
This sequence comes from Abrus precatorius, assembly GCF_003935025.1. NCBI lineage: Eukaryota > Viridiplantae > Streptophyta > Magnoliopsida > Fabales > Fabaceae > Abrus > Abrus precatorius. The sequence continues at coordinate 15,466,790 of NW_020874439.1, forward strand.
TTCCATTGAGAACATAACAATGAAAGCCTTGGCATTTACCGTGTTCTCCCATGCTCCCTGGCTCATAAGCCTTGGAACCTCTGCTGTTGTCACACCAAAGATCAAAGTCTTCTCCCTACAGTCCAATAGCACATGGTTGGTAGCAAGCGAATCCTTTCCCAGAATTACATCCAGTTAAGAAAGAGGTAAACAAATTAAGTCCACCTTGAACTCCTTAACATGTACCGTTATCGAACACCCCAGGCATACCCATGACATCACAATCGGCTTACCTGTAGGGGTAGTTACCATAACATTACATGGCAATTCAGTCACATACAAGCCCACACTCTTCATACAGTGCACAGATATAAGAGAGTGCGTAGCAGCCGAATCAAACAACACATCAAGCAATCGACCCTTAATAATGCATTTACCTCAGATCAACTCTTCTGACTGTGAAGCCTCTGCCCCACTCATAGCAAAGACTTTACTAGGAATGCTCGGCTTCTACCCCGTACTTGGCCCCGTACTTCCTCTCGATTTCGGCCTCTGGGCTGCACTTATACTACCGCTTCTCTTAGCAGCCTAGCACTCATTACCAATGTGCCCCGACTTCCTACAGTTGTTGCAAGTTATCCTCAGTTGTGGGCAGTCCTTCACCATGTGTGGCTCTCCACACCTAAAGCATTTAAGCAACCCTCTGAAAGAACCTAATCCTGAACCACTCTCACTGCTCTTCTCTTGAGACGAACTCCCTCAGCAATGAGCGAGCCTGAATATGGCCCCTGTGAGAACCTCGGGGGCCTTCTGTCATGTCTCACCGGGCCAGCTTCCCTAGTGTCCACCGTCTTCCCTTTTGAGTTAGCTTCAAAAATTTTGCTCTTGCTCACCAAGATGTGCAAGTCTGTTAGCTGAACCACTGACCGTAGCTTGGATGTCCGGCCTCAATCCATGCTCAAACTGAGCACACAGATCCTCCTCTCCATCACCATGCTGATACTGAGTCCAGTACTTCATAAGCTTTTGGAACTTAGTTGTATATTTCCCCACAGTCATACTTCCTTGCTTCAGTTCAAGGAACTCCCTAGCTTTCTGCTTCCTTAGGTCTCGGGGAAAATAGTTCCCCTGGAAGATGGTCTTGAATGCTTCCCACTGGATATATCCATCTTCCTGTGGCAGGGTCTGACTGGCAAACCTCCATCAATCGTTAACGTCCCCATAAAGCAAATAGGTAGCATAGGCAACCTTGTTCTCCTCACGGCACCCTATTGCTTCCATTTTTAATCCAAGTTTCATCAAATATTTCAAAATAAAGAAAAGGGGTTACAAATTTCATCAAACAGTTGCCACAGGACTTATTCAAATACAACAGTTTTCAAAATAATATCCTAAGTCCTATAGCAGTTCCATCCACCCCTTCATCGAGTCTGGTGCTGATCGTCTTGATTACCTGAAAAATAAATGTAAGGGTGAGTACTCTACACTACCCAAAGACACACAGTCAACATAGAGTCTCACCTCCAGTACATTTCCAATACATTAAACAATTACAATCACAGATAATATTATCACATAACTCAGGTCAATTTAACACTGATGCACTCACAGCATCAGTAGCATTTCACATCCATAGGTACAATTCATAAACCCATGCATACGCACGCCAGCCACACTCACTGTGGCACTGTGATCACATATTTATACCATGAATGGTTACCGGTTACCCCACCTCACGGATACCATGTGGGCAGTCACGGGTCGCTCAGCAAAGATAATGGTCAGAGGTGTAGTCAGGAAGAGAGTGTGTGGCCCGTGGTGCACTCGTTCCACAGTCGGTGTGACCACTACTCCCTCCTCCCCAAGGTATTTCTACCGTCCCCATCTTCCACACCCAAGTGTATCGCTGAACCATTCACAGCATATGGTAACGGCGCTACACACTTCATTTCACATACATTTGATTCACATATGCAATATTCATGCTTGAACACGGCACACAGCCCACATTGCATTCAAATACACGGCACTAGGCCCACATTCATTTCACATTACACAACACATGGCCAATATTCATCTATATTACACGGCTCTCGGGCCCACATTTGTTCACAATATTCATTTACATCATGCAACATCTAGCACACAATTCACATTCATCTATTTCGGGTAAACACATACAATATTCACATTTCTCGGCACATGGCCCTCATCACATTTCTCAATCAACTTTCATTCTCTACCCGTTTTCTACCTTCTAACTGAGCCACAACTCCATATTCAAACAATTACACATAGAAAGAGTAGGGTAGAGTCCCTCTTACCTTGGATTGAAGATCCCACACTCTAAATCCACGAAGAAGTGTTCCCCCCTCACGGATTTCGTCCTAAACACATGGAGAAACTCCATGAGAACTCAGGAAAACCACAAAAACAGAGAAAGGGAATGGACACATCCTCATGCTTCCATCTTTCTTCTTTACCAAGAGCACTAGTGCTCCCCACCGTGACAAACTTGATCTCACAAATCGTTTTTGTAACAAATCTTCTACTTGCTTCTTGATCTCTACCAACTCCACTGGTGACATCCTGTAAGGTGCCACAGAAATCGGGCTTGCCCCCGGAATGAGGTCAATAATAAACTCTATTTCCTTCTCAGGCGGTAGCTCAAAAACATCTTCGGAGAAAACCTCCAAGAAATCCCTCTGATGAATCCACATTTTATTGGATTATTACTTGTTATTTTGATGTTTCTTAATTGAAAAAGTAAACTTAGGAAGTGTAAATAACATAAAAACATCATTTTGGTCAAATATCATAGGTTTCTTAATTTTTGGTTAATTTACATTGATTTACATAGATATAGTTTGCAATTTTGATCATTTGAATAATTGTGCATGAATTTCTAGACTTTTTCCATGGATTTTTGGCATTTGAGAAAGTTTGATATGAAAGTGATCATTTTGCAATTTTGATCATTTGAATAATTGTGCAGGAATTTCTAGACTTTTTTCATGGATTTTTAGCATTTGAGAAAGTTTGATATGAAAGTGATCACTTTGGATCCCATAGTGAACACTACAGCAAGCTAAATCCAGAAGGGCAGACGAAAGTGATCACTATGAACACATAGTAACAACTTCAAAGGCCCATTTTGAAAAAGTGTTGCGCGTGTTTACTTTGGAACCATAGTAGACACTCTAGAGCAACCATAGTTATCACTTTGATACCAAAGTGACAACTACAGAGAGGCCAAAAGCACTAGACTTGCACTTGGTTACTATAGAGCGAGAGTAACTACTATAGAACACTGCGTGTTGTCACTATGATGCCAAAGTGATAACTCCAGAGAGGCCAAAATCACAGGACTTGTGCATAACCACTATGGAGCGATAGTAACTACTATGGAACATTGCGCGTTATCACTATGAGACCATAGTAGTTACTTTGGGTGAAAATTCTACACTATAAATAGGATTTGAGAAATTAAGGTACGAGTTTTTTCATAACTTTTAGATTCTTTTGCCACTTTGGGAGCATTTTGCAGAGCTTAGGATCCTTGGGTGACAGCTAAGGCCAATCTTAAGGTTTAATTTACAATTTGTCTTCATTTTCCTTTAATTCTTGCATTGATGATGTTGAATTTTCCTTGTTTTCATCTTGAATTTGTAAGACCCATCCTTATAGAGGGCTAAACTTTCTTGTAATTCTTAATGAGTTCATGGATTCTTGAATTCCTGGGTATGAATGTCAATATAATTCCCTTTTTCATGAATTTATATTTCCCAACTCTTTGAATTGAATTAATGGTTGAATGAGGGGGACATTGCTTAATTAACCCTAATTCATTTTAATGAAATTCTTAACTTAGTTTGCTTAATCTTAAGTTAATTTCTAAGGTTGTGTAACTTGGAGAAAATAGTTGGAGCCCATGTAAATTGCTTAATTTGTATGGGACGTTAAGGTTAATTCTTGCTTTTTGAGTTACCCTAATTCAGAGGAAGAGGAAAAAGTGTTGAATCTTGAGAGGGATAGGGATAGAATTACATGAACAAATTAAGGATTGCACATTTCATTGATTGGATTCATTAATTTCATCACTTGCTTTTACATTAAAATTGGAATTACACAAAACTCCCTTGCTTTAATTGCTTTTATAGTAAATGTTTACAACATGTTCAATGTATGTTACAAACCAAAGTTGTTGGAGACAACCTAGGCTTGCATCCTAGACTACATAAATTTTTCTGCATATTTTGATGAAGGTTGACGACAAATCTTTTTGCAAACGAGAAAGAAAAAATTCCGTTCATCAAATTGGCGCCGTTGCCGGGGACTTTGGTGTTAATTTTGCATTGAACTTGTTAGTTACTTTGTTTTAGTGTTCTTTTTTTAATTTTTCTGCATTTTGCCCTGTTTTTGTTGCAGAATTCTGCAGAATTTATGATTGTGTGTTACGTTTTTCTTGCCATAGTTTGCAACTTCTTTCTGTTTTTGCTATTTAGTGTTATTGCTCTATTTTACTGCACTTAGATATCATTTTTCTGCATAATTGTTAGCTGAATTTTTCTACATTTTTGCTGTTTCATTTAGCTTACTTCTTTTGATTCCTCATAGTTAGTTTATAGTGCATGACCAGATCGAATCCTGGAGACTTGTATCCGCTTGACCCAGAGATTTATAGGACATTTCATAGTAGCATTAGATTGCATAGATGTAATTTTGAACATTTTAAGGAACCTTCATCTATCTATTCATCACCTCATTCTTTAGACTTAGAATTTGAACAAATGGCTGACAATGAAAGAACATTAAAGGAACTGGCTACAGTGGATGTAACATATGAAATTTTATGCATACAGTATCCTGACATTGATGCTCCTTTCGTTCTAAAAACTGGACTAATACACTTGTTGTCAAGATTTTATGGCCTTGCAGGTGAGGATCCGCACAAACACCTTAAGGAGTTCCACATTGTTTGTTCAACCATGAGGCCACAAAGTGTGCCTGAGGAGCATGTCAAATTAAAGGCCTTCATGTTCTCTCTGATGGATGCAACCAAGGATTGGCTCTACTATCTTCCTCCAGGATCTATTGATAGTTGGGATAACTTGAAGAGACTTTTCCTGGAGAAATTTTTTCCAGCATCAAGAGCTGCATCCATAAGAAAGGAAATCTGTGGGATAAGGAAGCTTGAAAGAGAAACCCTTTATGAATATTGGGAAAGATTCAAGAGGTTGTGTGCTAGCTGCCCCCATCACCAAATTAGTGATCAATTGTTGATACAATACTTTTATGGGGGACTGCACCCTATGGACTAGAGCATGATAGACGCCGCAAGTGGAGGGGCGTTGGTTGACAAAACTCCGGTTGCAGCCTGCAACTTGATTGAGAACATGGCTGCCAACTCCCAACAATTTGCAACAAGGCAAAATTCTTGTGTTACCAGAAATGTGAGTGAAGTACAAGTTGCTGAGTCTAGTAAGCTGGAACACAAGCTTGATGAATTAGCATCCATGGTGAAGCAATTGGCTTCCATACAAAAGAGTGTTGCTGCATCTTCACCTCCTTCACCATCCGTTCCAACCATGTTGTGTGGAATTTACTCAGCTACAGACCATTACACTGATAGCTGCCCTACACTACAAGAGTCTGACACTCTAGAAGGTAATCCACAGGCTTATGTCGCAAACATTTTCACTAATAAATTTCCTTTTCCAAATTCGCAGCAACAGCCCAATTGGGATCTATCTTCCAATAGATACAACCTAGGCTGGAGGAACTATCCGAATTTGAGATGGGGGAGCAATTCCCAACAGCACAACCATCAGCAGGGCACTCAATATCAAACACATCATATTGGACCAAATAGATCCCATCAATCCCAACATCAACCACAACAAGCCCAGCACCATCACCAACCATCTTCTTCACAACCAAGTGCATCCCAGAAAAATGAACCATCATTGGAGGAGCTCATGAAGCAATTGACCATGAACAACATCACTTTCCAGCAAAAAATTGAGGCTAGTATTAAAACTTTGGAGAATCAAATGGGACAGTTAGCCTCCTCTCTAAACCAGATGCAATCTCAAGGCTCAGGGAACCTTCTTGCACAAACTGTTGTGAATTCAGATCTGAGAAACAAATTCAATTCCCATTGATAAGAGTTCCTCTATGATTAGTTGATCAAATTTCCATTCAATCACTACTTTAACAGCAGAATCAATCACTCAATCCAATCCAAAACTCAAAGTTTAGATCCAAAATTAATTCAACATTTCTATTCAGATTCACAGTTCCTAACCACAAAGAGTTTAAGCAAACATTACAAAAAGAGAAGAGAAGAGAAAAGAAGAAGAGAATGAAGAAAGAAGAAACATCTTCAAACCAATCTCCAATCTGATCCCTCAAGAAATGAAGCTTGGTGTTCATCCTCAATCTCCCTCTCTGACTCTCTCAACAACAAAAACAAATGGAAAATGAAAAATGAACCAAAATATTATTCTTCTCTTAAATTCCTGAGCTAACTGTCTTTTATAGAATTTCTACTCTACTGGCGTGATCACTTTTGCCAGCAATAGTAATCACGCAGAGGCTAATTAATTCTTCATTTCCACTTGCGCATGTTCACTTTTGCTGGTGATAGTAGCCACGTGCACTTCAAAGTGTTCACTTTTGTTGAAAATAGTAGTCACGCAGAAGCTTCCTTTACTAATGTCATGTGCGTGTTCACTTCTGCTAGAAATAATGAACACGCAGAGGCTACCTTCTTTTGCGTGTTCACTTTTGTGGATAATAGTGAACACATGCAGCAACTCTTCTTGGAGGACTCTTTGGAACGCTCACTTTTTCCAGAAAAAGTGATTACGCAAAAGCTCTTCTCAATGCAACCTCTCTGGAACGATCACTTTTGCCAGCAAAAGTGATTACGCAGAAATTCTTCTTCATTTTATGGTTATGGAGTGATCACTTTCACCAGCGAAAGTGATCACTCAGAGGCTATTCTTCAATTATCAACTTCTTTCCTCCAATTTTTGCTACTTATGACACTTATGGACATGATGCTGCTGAACATAGGGGAGAAGCAAGGGATGACTACCACGCAGCTTTATGATGCCCTTACTTTCAGTGACCCTTACCTATGAGCAGCAGTCCAGAGTGACCTTCCACCCTTTCCTCCTACTGCCCCTGCCAGAGCTGAAGCCAATGAAAACAACTCCAATGCCTCAAATGAAGACCCCCAGCAGCAACGGCAGATGATGATGATGATGATGACTCTACCTTTTCCAGCTCTGATGAAGATGCTATCTAGCCTTAGTTTCTTTTTCACCGCACTCACTTTTCACTTACTTTCTTCTATTTCCCTGTATTTATTGTTAACTCCCATTTCCTTGTAATTATCGCACGTTATTGTTTCCATCTTTACTGCTTTACTTTCGTATTATCACTCTTAATCTGAACATTTCTGACATTTTCACTTATATATATCTATTCCATTTTCTGGTTTCATATTTGCTCCTTATACTGAATTCTGTGTATATTTGTGCAAAAAATGCCCTCAGTCCCATCAAGAGGAGCATGAATTTGACCCCTGAGTTGTGATTCTACTTTCTATGAAAAGGGGGGTGATCTCTTTGCCTCTGTTTCTATTATTCTTAATCTAATTTTCTTGCACAGTGTTAAATGAAAATCCAAAAATATTGTCCGCATCTCTCTTTTACTTTAGTCCAGTTTTGTAATTCCATAGTTATATTCTGATTGCACTTCCCATTCAACTCATGATCATTCTCTGTTTTTGAATATTTTCATTCCTACCATGCTGCGCATATTTTCTTGTAAGGTGAACTGTGATCACATGTTGTTAAGTAATTATCGCCTTTTACCATGGTAGAGAATTCAGCCTCCACATTCTTTTCTGTGTGCATTATAACATGTATATTTGCATTCAATCCTCTAGAACTTGCCCTGTTTCTTAATTGAATATGCATTGTGCAATTTTTCATCTAGATGATTGAGGCCATCTTTGCACACACCCACCCACCCTTCAACACCGTTGTATCTAATTTCCCTTGTTCCACATTCCTTCTTTTGCCAAACTTAGTCTGCAACAACATTTTCCTTACCTTAAGAGAGGTATTTCTTTTGAGTTGCATAAAGAGTAAACGCAATAAACTAAGTTTGGGGTGCTGATTATGATTGTAGTTGCTTGAGGACAAGCAAGTTCTCAAGTTTGGGGTGGTGAGCATTTTACATGTTAATATTACATGTCAAAAAAAATAATTTGATTGAATTTGAAGAAGAGAATGATTGTCAAGTCCATAAAAAAATGATGATGATGATGAATGAATGAAAAAAGAAAAGAAAAAGAAGAATATAGCAAGTCATTTTGATAGAAAAAGGATTCTCTACATAAGGCAAAGTAAATGAAAAATATGGTGAAAGAGTGCTTGAATCTCACTTGCTGCATCATTTAATGCATTCTACTCTTAGTTGTTGTCCTCACTTACTCAAAGGAATTTCCTCCTCTTAAAAACCCACTTGAGCTTTTCACCCTCCTTGATCAAAATTGAACCTAACTTAATACATTTGTGACCAACAAAGTCTTCTTGATAGGTGGTTCATTGTATCTAGGCAAAGAAGATTGAGAATATAGGCAAGCATATAGTAGGGTGAGGCAAAATGCATGAATTGAGGGAAAACACTTAACCTGAAACATTGATGAGTAAAGAGTGAAACACCATCCTTTGAGCTAAATAATTTCTTTGCACTGTGTGGATTACATGAAACCTTGCTAGATTTTTGTTTCAGTATAGTTGGACTTTGCTTGAAAATAATTGATTTAGGCATGATTTCTTTGTTGAATAAATCCATGATTTTAGAAACATTGGAAGTGTCAATTAGAGTTTGATCCTGGAATGAAAATTTTGAAAGAAAACTTTTGGATAAATCCAACCCTTTTACAAGTGACTTTATTGAATTTTGATTTGCTTGAGGACAAGCAAAAGTTTAGGTTTGGGGTTGTGATGAATCCACATTTTATTGGATTTTTACTTGTTATTTTGATGTTTCTTAATAGAAAAAGTAAACTTAGGAAGTGTAAATAACATAAAAACATCACTTTGGTCAAATATCATAGGTTTCTTAATTTTTGGTTAATTTACATTGATTTACGTAGATATAGTTTGCAATTTTGATCATTTGAATAATTGTCCAGGAATTTCTAGACTTTTTCCATGGATTTTTAGCATTTGAGAAAGTTTGATATGAAAGTGATCACTTTGGATCCCATAGTGAACACTACAGCAAGCTAAATCTAGAGGGGCAGACAAAAGTGATCACTATGAACCGATAGTAACAACTATAGAGGCCCATTTTGAAAAAGTGTTGCGCATGTTTACTTTCGAACCATAGTAGACACTCTGGAGCAACCATAATTATCACTTTGATACCAAAGTGACAACTCCAGAGAGGCCAAAAGCACCAGACTTGCATGTGGTTACTATAGAGCGAGAGTAACTACTATGGAACACTGTGCATTGTCAATATGATGCCAAAGTGATAACTCCAGAGAGGCCAAAATCACAGGACTTGTGCGTAACCATTATGGAGCGATAGTAACTACTATGGAGCACTGCACGTTATCACTATGAAACCATAGTAGTTACTTTGGGTAACAATTCTGCACTATAAATAGGATTTGAGAAATTAAGGTACGGGTTTTTTTTATAACTTTTAGATTCTTTTGCCACTTTGGGAGCATTTTGCAGAGCTTAGGATCCTTGGGTGACAGCTAAGGCCAATCTTAGGGTTTGATTTACAATTTGTCTTCATTTTCCTTTAATTCTTGCATTGATGATGTTGAATTTTCCTTGTTTTCATCTTGAATTTGTAAGACCCATCCTTATAAAGGGCTAAACTTTCTTGTAATCCTTAATGAGTTCATGGATTCTTGAATTCCTGGGTATGAATGTCAATATAATTCCCTTTCCTTCATGAATTTATATTTCCCAACTCTTTGAATTAAATTAATGGTTGAATGAGGCGGACATTGCTTAATTAACTCTAATTCGTTTTAATGAAATTCTTAACTTAGTTTGCTTAATCCTAAGTTAATTTTTAAGGTTGCGTAATCTTTAGGAAAAGAGTTGGAGCCCATGTAAATTGCTTAATTTGTATGGGACGTTAAGGTTATTTCTTACTTTTCGAGTTACCCTAATTCAGAGGAAGAGGAAAAGTATTGAATCTTGAGAGGGATAGGGATAGAATTACATGAACAAACTAAGGATTGCACATTTCATTGATTGGATTCATTAATTTCATCACTTGTCTTTACATTAAAATTGGAATTACACAAAATCCCCTTGCTTTAATTGCTTTTATAGTAAATGTTTACAACATGTTCAATGTATGTTACAAACCAAAGTCATTGGAGACAACCTAGGCTTGCATCCTAGACTACATAAATTTTTCTGCATATTTGGATGAAGGTTGACGACAAATCTTTTTGCAAACAAGAAAGAAAAAATTCCGTTCATCACCCTTACCACTGGAATATAGTCTGGTTCCACCACACTTTTCGGTTTCCATTGAGAACATAACCATGAAAGCCTTGGCGTTTACCGTGTTCTCCCACGCTCCCTAGCTCATAAGCCTTGGAACCTCTGCCATTTTCACACCGAAGATCAAAGTCTTCTCCCTACAGTCCAGCAGCACATGGTTGGCAGCAAGCCAATCCATTCCCAGAATTACTTCTAGTTGAGAAAGAGGTAAACAAATTAAGTCCACCTCGAACTCCCTACCATGTATCTTATCGAACACCCCAGGCATACCCATGACATCACAATTGGCTTACCCGTAGGGGTAGTTGCCATAACATTACATGGCAATTCAGTCACATACAAGCCCAGACTCTTCATACAGTCCACAGATATAAAAGAGTGCGTAGCACTCGAATCAAACAGCACATCAAGCAATCGACCCTTAATAATGCATTTACCTCGAATCAGCTCTTCTGACTGTGAAGCCTCTGCCTCACTCATAGCAAAGACTCTACCAGGAATGCTCGGCTTCTGCCCCGTACTTGGCCCCGTACTTCCTCTCGATTCTGGCCTCTGGGCTACACTTGCACTACCGTTTCTCTTAGCGGCCCAGCACTTATTAGCAATGTGCCTCAACTTCCCACAGTTGTTGCAAGTTATCCTCGACTGTGGGCAGTCCTTCACCATGTATGGCCCTCCACACCTGAAGCATTTAATCGACCCTCTAAAAGAACCTGATCCGAACCACTCCCACTGCTCTTCTCTTGAGAAGAACTCCCTCGGGATTGAGAGCTATTCGAGCCTAAATACGGCCCCTTTGAGAACCTCGGGCGCCTTCTGTCATGTCTCACCGGGCCAGCTCACCTAGTGTCCACCGTCTTCCCTCTTGAGTTAGCTTCAAAAATTCTGCTTTTGCTCACCATGGTGGGCAAGTCTGTCAGCTGAAACATACTGACCACAGCTCGAATGTCTGGCCTCAATCCATGCTCAAACTGAGTACACAGATCCTCCTCTCCATCACCATGCTGATAATGAGGCCAGTACTTCATCAGCTTTTGGAACTTAGCTGCATATTCCCCAACAGTCATACTTTCTTGCTTCAGTTCAAGGAATTCCTAGTTTTATGCTTCCTTAGGTCCTGGGGAAAGTAGTTCCCTAGAAAGATGGTCTTGAATGCTTTCCACTAGATATAGCCATCTTCCTATGGCAGGGTCTGACTGGCAAACCTCTACCAGTCCTCAGCCTCCCCACACAGCAAATAGGTGGCATAGGCAACCTTGTTCTCCTCACGGCACCCCATTGCATTAAAGATCTTCTCCACATCGGCCACCCACCTTTGGGCTCCTTCGGGATTGAATCCACCCTCAAACCTTAGAGGATCATGCCTAGTGAAGGCAGACAACCCTCGATACTCAGCCGGCTCTCCGCCTTGATTATGCACCATGGCTTCCAGAATCTGAGCAATGCGTTCCATGAGGTCATTGGAGCCTCTACCTCTACCTCTACCTCTACTAGCCATAATCTAAGCTACACAGTTTAACAGTCACAGTCTAGCACATCAGATCAATAATACATTTATAATTCAGGCAAACAAAACAATCAACACTTATCTTGGACGCTTCATCCTGATACCCCAGTCCATTTGGATGAACTGCTCTGATACCAAAATTGTAACACCTTAAATTTAATTTCAATAAATAAGCAATTTTGCAAAATTTTGAAATAATAAAACTTCCATTTTTAATCCAAGTTTCGTCAAATATTTCCAAATAAAGAAAGGGGGTTACAAATTTCATCAAACAGTTGCCATAGGACTTATTCAAATACAATAGTTTTCAAAATAATATCCTAAGTCTTATAGCAGTTCCATCCACCCCTTCACTGAGTCCGATGCTAATTGTCTTGATTACTTGAAATATGAATGTAAGGGTGAGTACTCTACACTACCCAAAGACACACAGTCAACATAGAGTCTCACCTCCAATACATTTTCAATACATTAAACAATTACAATCACAAACAATATTATCACACAGCTCAGGTCAATTAACACCGATGCACTCACGGCATCAGCAGCATTTCACATCCATAGGTACAATTCATAAACCCATGCATACGCACACCAGCCACACTCACTGTGGCACTGTGATCACATATTTACACCATGAATGGTTGCCGATTACCCCCGCCTCACGGATACCACGTGGGCAGTCACGAGTCGCTTAGCAAAGATAGTGGTCAGAGGTCTAGTCAGGAAGAGAGTGTGTGGCCCGTGATGCACCCGTTCCACAGTCGGTGTCACCACCACTCCCTCCTCCCCAAGGTATTTCTACCGTCCTCATCTTCCACACCCCTAGTGTATCGTTGAACCATTCACAGCACATGATAACGGCGCTACACGCTCCATTCACATACATTTCATTCACGCACACAATATTCATGCTTGCATAGGGCACACAACCCACATTGCATTCAAATACACGGCACTAGGCCCACATTCATTTCACATTACACGGCACATGGCCAATATTCATCTATATTACACGGCCCTCGGGCCCACATTTGTTCACAATATTCATTTACATCATGCAACATCTAGCACACAGTTCACATTTATCTATTTCGGGTAAACACACACAATATTCACATTTCTCGGCATATGGCACATTTCTTAATCAACTTTCATTCTCTACCCATTTTCTACCTTCTAACTCAGCCACAACTCCATATTCAAACAATTACACATAGAAAGAGTAGGGTAGAGTCCCCCTTACCTTGGATTGAAGACCCACACTTTAAATCCACGAAGAAGTGTTTCCCCTTCACGGATTTCGTCCCAAACAAATGGATAAACTCCATGAGAACTCAGGGAAACCTCAAAAACAGAGAAAGAGAATGGAAATGAAAACCCTAATCATTAAAACTCACCTCCAAGCGTTCCCCACACGAATTCAACCTTCAATCAAGCCCCCGACGACTTTGGAGGCAATGTAATCAGTAGAAAGGGGTTCTGAGTCGAGGGATTCGAAGGGATTTTGAGAAAATAACTTCTCAAACCCTAAACCCCCTTTTAAAACCCCTCAGATCGTGACACTCTCGCTGCAGCAACGCCCTCTATCGCCACAGCGAAAATCTCAGACGAAACTGCATTCTGGTTTCTACAGAATCTCGCTACAGCGAGACCCTCTCGCTACAGCGAGACTGCACTCAGAAATGCACCACAAACTGTCGCTCTGTCACTGCAGCGAGAAGGCGACAATTTTGGTCCTTCCTCCTAGGGCCCTCTCGCTGCAGCGAGAACAGCCCAATATTACACCCTGCACTTAGGCACTTAGCCTATTTTCAGCCCGACTAGTCCAATCCAATCAATCATACATCTACACGTACACACACACACACACACACACACACATATATATATATATATATACATATTCATACTCATTACACAGAAGGACACCATCATTAAGCATTAAATGCAAATTCACAACATTCATTTACACTTGTACACACATATATATGCATTTAGATTTATATAAATAACAATAAGTAATATTACAAAATTGGGGCGTTACATTGTCTGAATGACCAAATTCTTCCTAAGCATCACAAAGTAGATTAATTTTTTATAAGAAAAAAAATGATGAAATAGAAGTGAGATTGACAATCTTTAAGAAACTTATTAGAAAATAGAGTGAAAAAGATGTCCAAGCTCATATTCGTGAGAGGTTTTGAGAGCAAAGGTATTTTCTAATTATGGAAGAAAGTGAGAGAACTGAAAGTGAGATGAGAATGGTTGCTTGCCTTGTAATTTAAGTTTTAAAAATGTCAAAGTTACTTAAATGTCCTTTACTCGAGGATTCTCGCTTAAGTAAGGTCATTCTCGCCTAAGAGACATCCTTTTCTCGCCTGAACAAAAAAACAATAAAATTTTCTACATATTTTGCTGATACTGTCACTTAAGCGAGATCATTCTTGCCTAAGCAAGAAATAAAGAAGAACTTTCTTCTTCCAAACCTTATAATTGTCACCCTTTAACTTGGGAATACCAAATTTAATATCAAAAATATTTGAAGTTGCAAAGTTCAAAACACATGCCTACTATTATAATTTAAGGATAAAATAAATGTTATATTTCATCAATGCAAATATACTTTAATTCATAAATCTAGTAACATAAAACTTAATTGAAGGCTAAAGTCCTACTCAATTAGACTTTATATAACCTTAAGACAAAACTATCAAATTATTCTTTTCTTAATTCTTGTGATAGATTAAGAAATATAATATAATATTTTAATTATACAAATGGAATAAAACTTCAGTAGATAGATTTCATCATATTTCATAAATTAATTATAATTAATATTTTTAATGTGACTTTAAAACTATATAAATTCTAATTAATTAAAGATGATGTGGCTACTCCCTAATTTATTAAAATTATATTTGTTATTGATCATTAATTTTTCTCTAAATAGTCAATTATTTGCATTAACATTAAACAAATTAGATAGCAATACACAAAATTGCATGTGTAAGATGTATAGAATATTCAAACTAAATAATATATGCAACATATGTCTAGACTAATAATATAAATATACAATTTTATGCTATATAAATCATGCAAACTTTAATACATAAGCAAAACTAGTACACTAGACTTGGGATATGTAGTTTTTAAAATCAATAATTTGATATGTAAAATATGAATAACCATTGCGCCAAGTGTTGTGACATATTTTCTATTAACATCCAATATTATATATTTTCAAATACATCAATCACTGAAAATGAGTAAAATGACAGAACATAATGCGTTTTTAGTAATCTTTAACTTAAGTCAAGTTAGTTTGACCTGATTTGCAGCCTGTGGATCCAAAATCAAAACCTAACATTTTCAACATGTAGTAGATGCAAAATAACATGTTTTTAGGCACAAAAAACATAGAAAAAAAATGTTCATCAAATTTTCATCTCCAGTTAAGATTAAAAGGCTCAAAACACACAAGATCTATATATATATATATATAGATATATATATAAAATTCAAACTTTTCATAACAAGCAAGGCAGATGGAATAGCTTTTATAGGTATAATAAACAGTAGTCTTAGGAGCTACTTTAGCTATTGCTCAAAAAGATATTAAGAAAGATTTGGCCTATTCCACAATGTCTCAATTGGGTTATATGATATTAGCTCTAGGTATGGGATCTTATCGAGCCGCTTTATTTCATTTGATTACTCATGCTTATTCAAAAGCATTGTTATTTTTAGGATCTGGATCCATTATTCATTCAATGGAAGCTATTGTTGGATATTCTCCAGCTACAAGTCAAAATATGGTTCTTATGGGTGGTTTAACAAAACATGTGCCAATTACAAAAACTGCTTTCTTAATAGGTACACTTTCTCTTTGTGGTATTCCACCTTTTGCCTGTTTTTGGTCCAAATGCACACAAGCTTTGATACCAAATGAAATAAAAGTAGAAGCCAAATTAAATCAAATACATGAACCTCCAGCCATTGCAAATTAACTTGTATTAAGCACAATTTTTGTTTTTCTAAACCCTTACTTACTCAAAACGCGATTATGTTGTTTTATCTGAAGAAAGGAGTAGGTTCGGTGACCCAAAATAGATGAATACATGTGTATTTATAGAGCTTTATCCATCATAGAACTCAAAACATGGAGACACTAATAGGAACTTCAAAAAATCAGCAAAAAGTCAAAACGTTTACACAAAAGAAAAAGTGAACTTGAAAAATGGATTGATGGACCACATTATGCTCCAAAAAATTGGGAAATGAAACTGCACGAAACTGCTAACAAATAAAGCATATGAAACGAATAACAAGAGAGTACAAATAAAACAATAAAGCCTATTTACTATAGTTCATATAAAATATAGTAAAAAAATGCAGTAATAATGAATCTAAATATATATAACCTTCTGTAAATATAAATTACCAAATACATGATAAAAACAATGCATGGTTTTTTAAATGTAAATTACCAAGTTGATGATAAAAACAATGTCGAGCAACTAAAAGAAAAGAATGTAATAAATTTTGAGAGTAACTAAATTAAAATATGATGTTTGATCCTAAGCTTATCTCAAATATAGTATGATAATCCATAAATTTCCTATTTAGTTGAAACAAAATTTTGTGGATGAAAATTGCTAGATTAGCCTAAGAAGTAAACGATTTTAATTGAAAACTATGCTATGCAGAAGTACATATTGTTGAGGGAGAGAACTTATTTTCTCTTTACATAACTATAGGACAAACTATAAGACAACAAAGGTAAATAATGTAATCCAAAATGCAAATCTATCCAATTTCAAAAATGGTAAAAGTTTTAGATTTATGTGAGAAATAGTAATGAAGCATGGAGTTTGTAGGTTTTTTTATAGTGAACATAAAACTTTAGTCCAACGATAATATATAATGATACTTGGGCTTCTGAAAATTGATCAATGATGGAATGCAAGATCCTTTCATTATGATGGACAAATTTTCTCTCTAAAAAAGTATATAGCAAATTTATAAAACATTCTATCACCATTCTGTATTAGTGTTAAGTTGGCCGTTACCCAAGATGTTATTCATAAAACTAGTTTAGTATTATTGAGTGATTTTTTTTTTTGGGAAGAAATTTATAAGAATTTCTTACTAAATTTGATTTTGATTGAAGAAAATCATTAATAAAGAACAACCCACTTAGATGATAACAAGTAAATGAGAAAGAGTAATGTTCATGTAAGACAAAAATATGTATAAATAAATTGCAAGTTTTAAAAATATTTATCACTCATTTGAATTGTATAAGCTTTTGCTCATTCAATAAAGTTAGAATTTTATTTCTTTTAATTCTCTCTCCGTCTATTTTCTCCTAAATGAGAAAGATTGTGGTTGCTCATGAATTATATCATGGTATTAGAGCTTAGAGCTTTTGATCTTAAACTATAGCTTCACTACTTTAAATTGAAGAACCTAATTCTTTGAGTTTTTTGTGGTGTCGTGAAGATTCTATCGCAATCAGTGTAGGATTCTCCACCAGAATCTAGTGTTTCACCACCTATCTTTGATTCACATCCTTCTTCTATTCCACTTACATTTTCTAATCAATTTTCCATCAAGTTTAATGAAATAATTTTCTTTTAAAGGTTTAAGGTATCATTCATGGTCATAAGTTGCATCAATTTATGGTAAAATCCTATGTTTTCATAACCTTTCCATAAGTTATCAATTTGTGGTAAACCAAGATGTTTTACTCAACACATGACTTCTCATTGATTTTTTATTATTTGCTTATGAGATTGGTAAAATATCATCATTCATGGAAAATTTCAAACAAAATCCATAGTTTCTTTCACAATTAGCTCAAGATGCAATCAAGGGAGTTTAGATTTGAGTTGCATTCAATCACCAAAAAAGGCTAAAATGTTACAAAATTTCTACTATGAATTTGAGCGATAACTAATGTCTAATTGATGATTTTGTAAATCACAAAAATGTGTTTAACAGTTGCAATCAATAATAGACCTAATATGTGTTTTATGGAGGAGCTTCGGGCTATACTAGCCTATGAGGCTAGAATTGAGAAAAATAAGAAGAATAAAGTCACTAAATCTTAATCAAGCTTCATCTGTTCCTCATTTACAACCACAATCTCAAACAGACTTCAAAAGGTTTGCTTCTTTCAAAGCTACATTGATCATTTTAGTTGTGGTAAATATCGTCGTGATTTCAATGGTAATAGGTTCTGAGGTTTAATGTCAAATTTGTCAAACAATAGGTGATGATGCTAATGTGTGTTGGTAGCATAGTTCTGATTCACTTGCTACTCCAAATTAAATTTTTTCTTCTTAATTCATGGCAACAACTAGGACATAACATCATTCTTAGAACTAATGAATGTTATCTCTAACTATTAGAAGCTATTTTGGAACTGATAGGAGGTTCACCCTTCTAGTTGACAATACCAAAGCCTTTGTTAATCTCAAAAGGTGGCGCCCTCAACACCTTTGCCTATGAATGATCAAACTATAGGCTACAAGTGAGTTTTTAAAAGCAAAGAAAACTTGGATGGTTCTATAAATTAGAGCAAGGCTTGTTTGGTTGCAAAAAAGTTTCATTAACAACCTAATATTAATTATTCTAAAACTTTTTCTCCTATTACTAAACCATTCATAATTAGAAAAATACTTACTATTATCATTATGTGTAAGTGGTCAATGTAACATTCTCAATTTCTTAGTTCTAAATAAATAAATTTTATAGCAAAAGAAAAAAAATAGAAGAATTTTATTCTATTTTATAAATTTAAGGATTGAATAAAATCAAAACTCACATTCCTCTTATAAAAATTTTATAAGATTCTAAAGTATTTAAAACATCAAAGAAATAAATTAAAGACTTTAAAGTAATAAATAAAACTTAAATTTACATCTAATACGCTATCTAGATCACGTGGTATACATATAAGTTCAGAATATCATTAAGATCATCTTCAAAAGTATTTATTACAACAAAATTTACTGAAACATTATAAATTCTAAAATTTGACATTAAAGAAATATTTACAAAACTTAGTTAACATGAAATGTAATTAGGATAAAATATTATAATTTCTTAAACTATTCTAGTCCTTACAGAGTACTAGCCTTCCTTCCAATACTGTTGGATTATGATCCTAGAACGGATAAGCCATCTTTATCTCTTCACTTTCATTACCTGAAAATATTAGTAAGAGTAAGCATTTCCCGCCCCGATAAATCTTTTTGCTCGACATAAAATTTATATAATATAGAAAATATTGGCTAAACATTTCTAACACCCACCAATTAACAATGACACTCAAAACACATAAATCATCATTAGAGGAGTGCACACATTTAATAGATCAATCATTTTTGTAATTATTTATGACATACATTTTCTACACTAATCTATATGTCATAATACATATATTCTATCACATCAATCAATATGTCACAATACGTGTATCCTAATCGCACCCGTTGATGTATTACAACACATATATCGTAACAACATTAATCGATATGTTATAATGCATATATTATAATCATACAATATTTATATTACTTCATGTTCATCACAATTTCATATTCATTATACTTTCATATTCATTGCCCCTGGGATCCCTTGAGGATTTCATCGCATAGATAGTTGTTGGTTAGCTGCAGCAACACAGATACACGTGTGCCGACCTGACCCCTTTTAGCAAAGGTATAGTTAGGAGTCTCATCAAGAAATAAGTGTGTGGCCTGTTAATGCTTTCATTTTCATCAAATCATTATGCACCCATTTATACTTAGCATTCATCACCCTCATTTCCCCAAGATTTTTCAAATCATCTTTGGACTCTATATGTTACTTTTACAACTGCTGTTGCACTGAAAGTAAACTGACTTATCGTCCTCAGGGAATAAAGTTCTCAATTACCACTTCACATGATCACAATTAGTTGAACTTTACAAATTTCAGATGGATTTGGTATGAATGTATCAAAAACAAAATTAGAAAGTAAAACAAAACAATTAGCATAAAAGTATATATAGTAAACAGATGTAGAAAGAGTAGCTAGGAAATTGTTTCACCAAAACTTCAACATTGAATCAATAAAGTTCTGAACTTTCAAGCATTTAGATGGAATGACAATCAGTTTCACGTTATATTAATCAAAGGACAATCCCTTGTCTCAATGAATCTAGCATCTAATCAAATCACTCTAATCCCTTAGATCTAATCCAATCAAATGCTGCATTAAGTTTGAGAAACCAAAAGATTGCAAGATTAAGATATCTTATCCCTAAGAAACCAATAACCTTGGCAATTAATTCAGATCTGAGAAACAAATTCAATTCCCATTGATAAGAGTTCCTCTATAATTAGTTGATCAAATTTCCATTCAATCACTACTTTAACAGCAGAATCAATCACTCAATCCAATCCAAAACTCAAAGTTCAGATCCAAAATCAATTCAACATTTCTATTTCAGATTCACAGTTCCTAACCACAAAGAGTTTAAGCAAATATTACAAAAAAAGAAGAGAAGAGAAGAGAAGAAGAGAATGAACAAAGAAAAAATATCTTCAAGCCAATCTCCAATTTGATCCCTCAAGAAATGAAGCTTGGTGTTCGTCCTCAATCTCCCTCTCTGACTCTCTCAACAACAAAAACAAATGGAAAATGAAAAATGAACCAAAAAATTCCTTCAAAATTCCTGAGCTAACTGTCTTTTATAGAATTCCCGCTCTGCTGGCGTGATCACTTTTGCCAGCAATAGTAATCACGCAGAGGCTAATTCTTTAGTTCCACTTGCGCGTGTTCCCTTTTGTTGAAAATAGTAGCCACGGAGAAGCTTCCCTTACTAATGTCATGCGCGTGTTCACTTCTACTAGAAATAATAAACACGCAGAGGCTACCTTCTTGCGCGTGTTCACTTTTGTGGATAATAGTGAACACGCGCAGCAACTCTTCTTGGAAGATTCTCTGGAACGCTCACTTTTTCCAAAAAAAAGTGATTACGTAGAAGCTCTTCTCAATGCAACCTCTCTGGAACGATCACTTTTGCCAGCAAAAGTGATCACGTAGAAACTCTTCTTCATTTTATGGTTCTGGAGTGATCACTTTCACTAGCGAAAGTGATCACTCAGAGGCTGTTCTTCAATTATCAACTTCTTTCCTCCAATTTCTGCTATTTTTCTTCTATTTTTCCTTTGATCATCTAATCCTCATGAACTTAGCTCAGAATTCCCTACAAAAGCATACTTGAATTGTCACTTTTTACATAGAAAATCAATGAATTTTAAAATAACTATGTTTAAAAGTGACAGCAACATTTTTTTTTTTAAGGGTTTTCTACTATTTCTAGCATGTTTTCTTTATTAATTGCACTAAAACCTATTGTAAAATACTAGTAAAATATGGATTCATCACTATACCCCCAAGGTATTTTGTCTCCATATCATTGCAAATATTCGGAGGTCAACACTATGAGCATTATCAAACGCTCGATTCTACCAGGCAGTATTTTTCTTTTTTCTCTTATCTTTAATTTTTTATTATTATTTTATTTTATTTTATTTTATTTATTTTTATTTTTATCTTTATTTTTAAACATAGGGGACTTTGTTTTGTTTTAAGTATGGGGGAGTAGTTCCTAATTATGATTGTTATAGCATGTTCTCTTGAGTGAAGTGTTTAAGCTATTTTTGTGATAATTTAAAACTTTTTCCATCATGGAACCCAATTTTTTCAGATAGAAGAGCATGCTGAGTAATTATTATTGGCATTATACTTTCATTAGGAAAATAATAATTAGCTAAGTTCCTTACTTTTATGCTCGACATTAAACTTTAACCCACAGATGTAAGTTTTGAGCCTTAAAGGGGGATTTCTACCTTAATATAATTAATTGTACCCATTTCCTCATTGTTTTGTGTGATTATCTCCTTAGGTTTTATGCTCAAGAACTTGACTTGGAACCGACTTAAGACTTCTCTATTAATTGCATGATTGTAATATGATTGAGGCATAATAGGATTTTTATTCTTGGCCTTCAGCATGTTTGAGATACAACTAGTTGCCCACTTTGAGCTTTATTGATTTTCTTGGTCCCTTGCATTAAATTTATAAAAATAATTTGATGACCTTGAGTTTATGAATGGAGCAATTGAGTTGTTGAATTACTTGATAAATTCTCCTCTATATCTCTCATGTGCAAAAAGAAAGAAAGAAAGTATGAAAAAGAAAATGAAAAAAATAGAAAAGAAAAGAAAAGGGGTTATGTATGATTGAAAGGAGAGAGGAGTAAATATATTGTTTACATATAAAAATATAAAAATTACTCCAAGAGCTTCATTTGTAAACTTAAGGGATTTTGCAATTGTTATAATTTATTACCCCTTTGTATATCCCTTTCTTTTATTTATCTCACCTCAATTATTATAACCCCTTGGCCACATTATAACCTGTAAAAGACCTCATGATTTTTACTTGCATTTAATTTATCTAGTGGAGAGTCGGTTTATAGTCAAGCCTATGGTAGTACACTTTTTAGGATATTTGAGTGATATCTCATTTTGTCCCTTATTAAGAGAGGAAAGCAGAGTACCTTAGTTTGATGTTTGAGTGAAAAGTATGGAAATATAAGATTCTAATTAGGAATCCTTTTGATTGCTCAAGCTCGATGATATTACTCTTGTTCTCTTTATCTCCTTTATCTCAGGTTCCTTGTGTGGTATTATGTTTTAAGTTATTATGTATTTTCTTAACTAGCACTTTACTTGAGGACAAGCAAACAGATAAGTATGGGGGAGTTAATAAGTCTGTAATTAGGCCCTCTTTTACAACTATTTATTCATATTTGACCTTTATTTTTATTGGGTTTTACACTAATTTATTTATTAGTTGTGCAGTTTGATATAAAGAGGCCACGAGTAGATTTTGGTTCATTTTAGGCCCAAATGAATGGGTTTAAAAGCCTCACAGCAAAATGCACATCCAATGAAGCACGGGGGTGCTTCGACAATATGCACGACCATGCTGCACCATCATGCATGGTCATGCTTGTTTGCGTTAGCCAAACTTGCCTAGTTTAAAGGAGTTCTAATTCTATAAATAAAGAGGGGGAGGCATCGTAGAAATGATCTTTTTCCTGAGCATCATTTCACATAAGGTCCTTCAAGATTCTTGATCACTTTCACCTCTCTTGCACGGACCTTTGGCGCACCCTTGGCGACACTTGGAGATTCAAGTGACCATACTTGAAGATTGAAGATTCATCTCTTGTTCTATTTTGCTTTTCTCTTCATTATGGATATGTTATTGATTATTTTAGCTTTTTCTTTCTACATGAGTAACTAAATCCATAGCTAGGGATATGGAAATTATTGTTCATGACTTTATGGAATTTTGATATTTGATCTCCGCTTCGTGATTAGAATTTATCTTATCGTTTCTCATTCTTAACTCTAATTAATTATATCGTCAAGCGATCGTACCTCGGTTAATTAATAGATCTATAAGATAAAACAAAATAAAAGATTAGGTAGACCAAACCAATCTTTATCTTCTAATCGTTATTGAATTAACAAATTCATAGACTCCTTAGGCTTTTTCTAATTGATAACTTGCATGACCATTGAGGATATTAACTTATAAAAAAGAATATTAATATTGCATGACCAGCAGATATTAATAGTATTAGTATGAATAATTAGTAATCATCAAGAAATCAGATTTAGATCTAAATAGAAAAATTACATAAAGGATTGAATGAGAACACCCATACGCCCTAGGTTTCTCTCTGATAAGTGTAACCAAGACGTGCTCTATGTTTCTTGCTCTTAGTTTGTACAATTGATTTTATAAATTCTTGTCCTGATTAGTCTCGCATATTTGAAGCTCAAACAATTAAATTAGGAAAACTCTTAGTAGTTGATAAACAATTCTTGTGGGACGATATTTCGAGAACTTAGTTGAAAACCCTTTATTACTTGTCGATGGGTACACTTGCCCTCCAAACATGTTTTTGGCGCCGTTGCCGGGGATTGCTTTTTCAATATTAAGAAAATCTCAAATTTAATTGATTTAAGCAATTTGTGTTTTATTTTATTTTGTTTTGGTTATTGTTAAATTTTTATTTTATATTTTATAATTTTCGTTTTTATTTTATTTTAATTTTTTTATTTCACAATTTCTTTTAATGTATGCTCACTCGTTCTAAGTGCTCTACAGCTTGTTTATTTCATCCGGAGATTGAAAGAACAGCACGTAGACAAAGAAAAAAAGTGAGAGAGCAAAGAATGGCAGAGGGAAGGAGATCAATTCAAGATTACATGACACCCACTGCTAGAGGCACTCCTGGAAACATTGTGGCACCAAATGTGGAGGCTAACAATTTTGAATTGAAACCAGCACTACCATCCCAACCAGAACCGAATCCCAGGGAACAAGTTAAGGCAATTACTTTAAGAAGTGGAAAAAACTTGAATGGAATGCAAACACATGATTCATGCACACCTGTGCTTTTTGATCAGCACGCCCTTGCATCACCCCTGCACGCCCATATTGGCTGACAAAGAACGGCTGTGCTTTGAACAGCACGCCCATGCAGACAACGAATGCACGACCGTGCATGTCCCAAGCAAGGCTGTGCTCACCAAAGACACGGCCGTGCTGCATGATGAGCAAGGCTGTGCTTGCCACCCAGATACGAAGAAAGAAGCAAGGGAAGATACATTAGTGATGCCAAAGCCGAAAGTTCCATTCCCACAACGGTTGATGGGTAACCAGAGAGACCCTCAGTTCAATAAGTTTCTTGGGATCCTCAAAAAGCTCCACAACAATATCCCTTTTGTTGAAGCCATCTCACAGATGCCTAAATATGCTAAATTCCTCAAGGAGATGCTAAGCAACAAGAAGAGACTGGAAGAATTCGAGACAGTCAGATTGAATAAGGAGTGCTCAGCAATATTACTAAGGAAGCTGCCACCTAAGCTTAAGGATCCAAGGAGTTTTACTATTTCATGCACTATAGGCAACTCTTATTTCGATAAAGCGCTCTGTGATTTAGGCGCGAGTATTAATCTAATGCCATTTTCTATGTTTAGAAGGCTGGGTATGCAAGAACCCAAGCCAACTTCAATTTCTTTGTAGCTTGCTAATCGCTCGATAACGTATCCTAGGGGCATAGTGGAGGATGTCCTGGTCAAGGTAGATAAGTTCATATTCCCTGCAGATTTCATTGTCCTTGACATGGAAGAGGATGACGAAGTACCCATCATACTAGGAAGGCCTTTCCTAGCCATAGGAAGAACAATAATAGATGTTCAGCAGGGGAAGCTTACATTAAGATTGAATGATGACAAAGTAGTATTCAAAGGTTTTTAATTCACTTAAGCATCCCTTTACTTTTGATTCATGTAATTTTGTGACAGTTGCAGATGCTACCTCCCTCTCCCTGGATGTACCACAGGTGCAAGATGAATTAATAAAAGATGCATTGGAGAGGATACTTACATTGGAAAGGAGGGATCTACATGACACTGAAGAAATAATAGATGAGATATTAGCATTGAACAGTGGGGTGCCTAGAAGATGGTTCGGGCCAAGCTATCAGTCGAAGAACCTCCTGAACTAGAACTCAAACCTCTTCCCTCGAATCTTAAATATGCCTTTCCATCTCACTTACCTGTAATTATTTCTACCAATCTGACAGGTAGCATGGAGGAGAAGCTTCTGAGAGTACTAAGAGAGAACAAGGAGGCTTTCGGGTGGAGCATAAATGACATTAAGGGCATCAGTCCTTCCATATGCACTCATAGAATTCACCTGGAGGAGGAGTTCAAAACAAAAGTACAACCCCAAAGACGATTAAATCTCAATCTGAAAGAAGTAGTGAAAAAGGAAGTAATTAAGTTATTGGATGCCGATATCATATTCCTAATCTCTGATAGCCCTTGGGTGAGTCCTGTGCAGGTTGTACCAAAGAAAGGAGGGACTATTGTTATGCAGAATGAGCAACAGGAGCTCATCACTGTCAGAAAGGTAACCGGATGGAGGATGTGTATTGACTATAGGAAGCTTAACAAAGCCACCAGGAAGGATCACTTCCCTCTATCCTTTATTGACCAGATGTTAGAGAAGTTAGATGGCTATTCTGGTTATATGAAAATACCCGTTGATCTTGAAGATTAAGAAAAAAACTACTTTTACATGTCCCTATGGTACATTTGCATATAAAGAATGTCGTTTGGATTATGTAATTCCCCTGCTATCTTTCAAAGGTGTATGATGGCTTTATTTTCATATTTGTTGGAGCATTGTATTGAAATCTTTATGGATGATTTTTCTGTATATGGCACCACATTTGATAGTTGTGTACATAACTTAAATTTAGTTTTACAGAGATGCAGGAAAGTCAATTTGATTTTAAATTGGGAGAAGTGCCAGTTTATGGTTGATGAATGCATTGTTTTGTGACACAAGGTGTCAGGAAAAGGTATTGAAGTAGACCCTGCCAAGATTGAGGTTATTTCTAAACTACCTCCCCCTATAAATGTCAAGGCAGTTAGGAGTTTTCTAGGGCATGTTGGGTTCTATAGGAGATTTATACAAAACTTCTCTAAAATAGCAAAACCCCTTTCTGAATTATTGGCTAAAGATGTAGAGTTTAAATTTGATGAAACATGTTTATCTGCTTTCATGAAATTAAAAGAGAAATTAACAATTGCTAATGTGATTGTGGCCCCTAACTGGTCTTTACCTTTTGAGCTAATGTGTGATGCTAGTGATGCAGTTGTGGGAGCAGTTCTAGGACAAAGGCGAGATAAGGTGTTTCAGGCCATTTACTATGCAAGTAAAACCTTGGACGACGCTCAGCATAATTACACTATTACAAAGAAGGAATTACTTGCTGTTATCTTTGCATTTGATAAATTTTGTTCTTATTTGATAATGTCCAGAGTTGTTGTCTTTACTGACCATTCTACCATCAAGTATTTGTTGTCAAAACAGGATGCTAAACCAAGGATTATACGGTGGATTCTTCTCCCCTAAGAGTTTGATGTAGAAATTAGAGACAAGAAAGGGAGTGAAAATGTTGTAGCAGATCATTTGTCTCGATTAGATGCTTCAGTAAGGGAACCCACGGTGAAGGAGATCAAGGATTCTTTTCCTGATGAGAGGCTCCTCGCAATCTCTAAGGCACCTTGGTATGCGAATTTTGTAAACTATCTGGCAGGTAATGTAACTCCTAAACTACTTGACAAGCATAGGCTTAGAAAGTTTTGGTCTGATGTGAAGCATTATATTTGGGATGAATCTTATCTCTTTAAGATTTGTGGGGACAATATGATTAGGAGGTGTGTTTCAGAGAGTGAAGTTAATGAGATTCTTAACCATTGCCATTCTAGGGAGGTGGGAAGTCATTGTGGCCCATCGAAAACCGCTCATAAGGTCCTGCAGTGTGGTTTTTATTGGCCTACTTTGTTTAAAGATGCTCATTTATATGTTAAGTCATGTGATAGGTGTCAAAGAAGTGGAAATATATCTAGGAAACATGAAATGCCTCTTAGTAATATCTTAATTTGTGAATTATTTAATGTCTGGGGCATAGACTTCATGGGGCCTTTCCCCAAATCCATGCATAATGAATATATATTAGTAGTTGTTGATTATGTTTCCAAATGGGTAGAAGCTGTAGCATTACCCACCAATAATACTCGAGTTGTGATTAAATTTTTAAAGAAAAATATTTTCACTAGATTTGGCACCCTTAGAGCTATTATTAGTGTGGTGGTACCCATTTTTGCAACAAACAATTTGAAGCTCTTTTGACAAAATATGGTGTCACCCATAAGGTGGTCACTCCTTATCATCCCCAAACTAGTGGGCAAGTTGAGATATTTAATAAGGAATTGAAAAGAATTTTAGAGCGCACTGTTAACAACTCCAGGAAAGATTGGTCTCTGAAATTGGATGATGCACTCTCGGCCTATCGCACTGCTTTCAAAACCCCTATTGGTATGTCCCCTTATCGTTTGGTTTTTGGTAAAGCATATCACTTACCAGTTGAGCTTGAACACAAGGCCTACTAGGCCTTGAAGTTCCTATATTTTGATTCACAGGTCACAGGTGAAAAGAGATTGTTGCAACTCAATGAATTGGATGAATTGCGTTTTGAGGCATTTTAAAATGCCACGTTATACAAAGAGCATACTAAGAAGTGGCATGATAAACATATTTATCATAGGAGTTTTCAAGCAGGTGACAAGGTTTTGATCTACAACTCTCGGTTGCGACTATTTCTTAAAAAACTGAAATCTAGGTGGTATGGCCCCTACAATGTGGTAAAGGTTCTCCCATATGGAGTACTAGAAGTGTCCAAGCATGGAGAAGAACCCTTCCGTATCAATGGGCTGAGAGCGAAGCTGTATATAGATAATGTGACCCCTCTTGGTCACATGATAACACTTGACTAGCCCAGGCAAGATGTCAGGCTCGCAACATTAAACAAGCGCTTCTAGGAGGCACCTTGTGTTATGTTTTCTTAATTATGTCTCTTTTCTTAATTTTATTTTAATTTTTCATTGTTTTTACACATAATGAAGAGGGTAGACGAGCTATGCACGGCCGCGCTTTCATACAGCACGATCGTGCTTAATAAGAACATTGGCGTGCCTCACTTGAACACGCCCATGTCAAAAAAGGCTGTTTGGGCATGCTTTTATTAAACAAGCACGACCGTGCTCACATATGCACGGGCGTGCCTCTGAGTGGGACTTGAAAAATAAAAGGGGGGAGGGGTGCACAGATAGAGCACGCCCTTTCTCCCCTAAACAGAAAGAGCACTCCCACCACTCTTCTCATTTTTGCCTCTTTTCTGTAATTTTGGATTGCATTCATATCCAGGTATGTGTTCATTCTTATTAATTGTTCATATTTGATGCTATTTTGGTACGAACTTCTTTCCCTGTGTTCTGTTTTTAGAATTCTTTGCCTCTGCGTGCATAGCACGACCGTGCATATGAGCAACACGGCTGTGCATTTGAACTAGGTAACTAGCACGGTCGTGCTTTGTGACGAGCATGGGCGTGCTTGCATTACAAGCACGATTGTGCTGTCAAGGAGAACGGTCATGCATGTTCACTTAGACTAACATTGGCTCTATATTTTTCTTGCAGAAAATGCCTCTTAAAAGAGCTCGTGAAGGCACCTCCACTGCACCAACAGCGTGCGAGATTCAGTTTCGAGATGACCAGGGTACAGTAGAAGGATACCGCAAGCGCCTGGACATTTTGTTAGGGTTCGAGTTCCTCCCAACATGCTATCTGGACGAGAATGTTCTTCAAGAACATGGTCTGTGGGAGGACCTCTCCAGATACATTGCAGCCATAGAATGGGAAGGCGTCCAGGCTGTGCGAGCACCGGCATACAGGGAGCCAGTCTTGGAGTTCCTAAGCTCTGCCATAAAATTTAATTTTCGTTTCCAATTATTTTTTTTAGATTTCTTTTCAATTTTTAAATTCAAATTTGTTTTTCAAATTTATTTTTAGATTTGTTTTCAAATTTATTTTTTGATTTGTTTTCAAATTTTAAATTCAAATTCAGTTCTAGATTTTTTTTTATTTGTTTTTAAATTTTAAATTCAAATTCATTTTCAGATTTATTTTTAGATTTGTTTTCAAATTTTAAATTCAAATTTGTTTTTCAAATTTATTTTTAGATTCATTTTCATTGTTTTGATCCGCTGTTATTTGAATTACTTTCATTTTTAATTCATCGTTAAATCACAAACCTCCAAATTAATACATAATTTGATTGAATTTGGTTTTTGTTCTTGAATGTAATATCAATCGATTATTTTCTATTGCATTTGAGTTTTGGATGAATTCAGAATAGTAATCCTAGTTTGAGTCTATGGTTCGTGGGTTTAATTCGTATTAGTTTTAATTTTTCTTGTTTCAATTTTCATTTTTAATTTTCCTTTTCAATTTTCTTTTTTCAATTTTTGTTTTCAATTTTCGTTTTTCAATTTTTGTTTCCAATTATTTTTTTTAGATTTGTTTTCAATTTTTAAATTCAAATTTGTTTTTTAAATTTATTTTTAGATTTGTTTTTAAATTTTAAATTCAAATTCGTTTTCAAATTTATTTTTAGATTTGTTTTCAGATTTTAAATTCAAATTCAGTTCTAGATTTTTTTTTATTTGTTTTCAAATTTTAAATTCAAATTCGTTTTCAGATTTGTTTTTAAATTTTAAATTCAAATTTGTTTTTCAAATTTATTTTTAGATTCGTTTCATTGTTTTGATCCGCTTTCATTTGAATTACTTTCATTTTTAATTCATCGTTAAATCACAAACCTCCAAATTAATACATAATTTGATTGAATTTGATTTTTGTTCTTGAATGTAATATCAATCGATTGTTTTCTATTGCATTTGAGTTTTGGATAAATTTAGAATAGTAATCCTAGTTTGAGTCTATGGTTCGTGAGTTTAATTCGTATCAGTTTTAATTTTTCTTGTTTCAATTTTTATTTTTAATTTTTGTTTTTCAATTTTTGTTTCCAATTATTTTTTTTAACATTTGTTTTCAATTTTTAAATTCAAATTTGTTTTTCAAATTTATTTTTAGAGTTGTTTCAAATTTTAAATTCAAATTCGTTTTCAAATTTATTTTTAGATTTGTTTTTATATTTTAAATTCAAGTTCAGTTTTAGATTTTTTTTATTTGTTTTCAAATTTTAAATTCAAATTCGTTTTCAGATTTGTTTTCAAATTTTAAATTCAAATTTATTTTTCAAATTTATTTTTAGATTCGTTTTCATTGTTTTGATCCGCTTTCATTTGAATTACTTTCGTTTTTAATTCATCGTTAAATCACAAACCTCCAAATTAATACATAATTTGATTGAATTTAGTTTTTGTTCTTGAATGTAATATTAATCGATTATTTTCTATTGCATTTGAGTTTTGGATGAATTCAGAATAGTAATCCTAGTTTGAGTCTATGGTTCGTGGGTTTAATTCGTATTAGTTTTAATTTTTCTTGTTTCAATTTTCATTTTTAATTTTCCTTTTCAATTTTCTTTTTTCAATTTTTGTTTTCAATTTTTGTTTTTCAATTTTTGTTTCCAATTATTTTTTTTAGATTTGTTTTCAATTTTTAAATTCAAATTTGTTTTTTAAATTTATTTTTAGATTTGTTTTTAAATTTTAAATTCAAATTCGTTTTCAAATTTATTTTTAGATTTGTTTTCAGATTTTAAATTCAAATTCAGTTCTAGATTTTTTTTTATTTGTTTTCAAATTTTAAATTCAAATTCGTTTTCAGATTTGTTTTTAAATTTTAAATTCAAATTTGTTTTTCAAATTTATTTTTAGATTCGTTTCATTGTTTTGATCCGCTTTCATTTGAATTACTTTCGTTTTTAATTCATCGTTAAATCACAAACCTCCAAATTAATACATAATTTGATTGAATTTGATTTTTGTTCTTGAATGTAATATCAATCGATTGTTTTCTATTGCATTTGAGTTTTGGATAAATTTAGAATAGTAATCCTAGTTTGAGTCTATGGTTCGTGAGTTTAATTCGTATCAGTTTTAATTTTTCTTGTTTCAATTTTTATTTTTAATTTTTGTTTTCCATTTTCATTTTTCAGTTTTTGTTTTCAATTTTTGTTTTTCAATTTTTGTTTCCAATTATTTTTTTTAACATTTGTTTTCAATTTTTAAATTCAAATTTGTTTTTCAAATTTATTTTTAGAGTTGTTTTCAAATTTTAAATTCAAATTCGTTTTCAAATTTATTTTTAGATTTGTTTTTATATTTTAAATTCAAGTTCAGTTTTAGATTTTTTTAATTTGTTTTCAAATTTTAAATTCAAATTCGTTTTCAGATTTGTTTTCAAATTTTAAATTCAAATTTATTTTTCAAATTTATTTTTAGATTCGTTTTCATTGTTTTGATCCGCTTTCATTTGAATTACTTTCGTTTTTAATTCATCGTTAAATCACAAACCTCCAAATTAATACATAATTTGATTGAATTTGGTTTTTGTTCTTGAATGTAATATCAATCAACTGTTTTCTATTGCATTTGAGTTTTGGGTAAATTTGGAATAGTAATCCTAGTTTGAGTCTATGGTTCATTGGTTTAATTCGTATTAGTTTTAATTTTTCTTGTTTCATTTTTCATTTTTAATTTTTGTTTTCAATTTTTATTTTTCAATTTTTGTTTCCAATTATTTTTTTTAGATTTGTTTTCAATTTTTAAATTCAAATTTGTTTTTCAAATTTATTTTTAGAGTTATTTTCAAATTTTAAATTCAAATTCATTTTCAAATTTATTTTTAGATTTGTTTTTAGATTTTAAATTCAAATTCAGTTCTAGATTTTTTATTTATTTGTTTTCAAATTTTAAATTCAAATTCGTTTTCAAATTTGTTTTCAAATTTTAAATTCAAATTTGTTTTCAAATTTTAAATTCAAATTTGTTTTCCAAATTTATTTTTAGATTCATTTTCATTGTTTTGATCCGCTTTCATTTGAATTACTTTCGTTTTTAATTATCGTTAAATCACAAACCTCCAAATTAATTACTGTTGCATGTTTAAAATTGAAAATAAAATGAATTTGTGTCTTTGTGAAATGAACTATGTTTACTCCCTATATTACATGCTTGTTTGAGGAATCTAGTTTTGTTTGAAACCATTACGACGTGGTTGTCACACATCTATAAGCAAGAATTAGTCTTTAACTGTTTAGGTATCTGAATATCTCATAGTATAAAAATTTATGTATTGCATATGGATTACTGAGTGGTTATATATTTATCTTTTAAATAAATTAAAACTTAAAATTACTGAAATTTTAATCAATCATAATTTAAATTTGACTTTTAAAATTTGAAATTTAACACATCATACTAATTTTGTAAATAAAGACAGTGCGTTTTTCATAATTTCTTTCTCATTATAAAATTTTTCCTCTTTTTTTTAATGCCTAAACGTCTTATCTCCTTAAATTTTTCTTATTCAATGTATTATAATATTGATTATTAACCATGAAAATATCTATTATTCTCTTTAGTATATATAACTACTAATTATTGATGAATCTGACTTCAACAAACCTAGTTTCAACAATTGTATTTTTTTGTTGTTGCTTTTAAATTATATCGTATATAAAGTATGTATTGACCGTTAATGCAAATCTTTTGATCAGTGATTGTATAAATTTTAGAATCTTATCTTAATTTGTATTTGGTCCCTTCAAAAATAATTTTGCCTGCGGTTCCCTGATAAATTTGATTTTTGTTTCGGTGCCCATGAATTGTTGACTCCTCTGATTGTGATGGATTCTCTTCAATTGCTGTGAGTGAGTTCTCTTCAACTGCAACGTAGCCAGATAGAACCCATGGCATATTGATTAAAAAAAATGCCATCAACATAACTACAAGTCTAAAATCCTCCTTCAAAATTTCAAATGAACTATAACAGTTTAGAATTTGATTAAAATATATTGAAATCGTACGGTTATTTAATCATCAATTGTAATACTTTTAAAATTGTTTTTTATAATAATTACTCTACAAGTCTCACCTTCACATCCCTCTCGTGATCTTCAATGACGATTCTCGTATGAATCTGGCGACTTCAACTTAATGAAAGGGCATAACAAAGCACTTTTTCATGAGAAGATGGTGGAGGCCGTGACAAATTAATGTTAGCTATGCACGACACAAAACTAGTGGAGGAACTCAAGGAGCGGCTGGCAATGTCAATGAAAATACTCCATGTGAATACACATTTTTTCTTCTTTTCTTTCTTTCTTATCTCGATTAAATAATGCAAAGCAAAACAAAAAGTGAGCTATGTGAAATGAGAAGCAAGCAAGCTGCTTTGCCACCTGTAAACATTCAATCAAGATTAAAATTACATGAAATAGGAATAACGTGTAGACCAAAGGTAAACGGGTATGAATCAGAGGCAACAAATAAAATACAAAAATATGAAAAGAGAGGCAACAGAGCGCAGAGGAGGGGGATATAAAAAAAAAAAAAGGGAACAAGAGCATTCGAGAGGGGGTAGCAAAAAAGATTGAAAAAAAAAATTAGAGAAGAGAAGTCTAAAAAAAAAAACACAAAGGAGCATGAGGAACTGAAAGTCAACCGAGAAAAAAGAAGAGAAGAGAAGCAGAAATTTTAACCCATACTTACATATAATTCCTCAAATAGCGATCACCAATCGTCTAACTTTTACCGATGTGAGTACTTGTTGGGTCTCAATCTTCTCTTTGTCCATTTTCTTTTTCTTGTCCTGTGCGAAGTGTTCCATTTCTTGTCCAAAATTGTTATAAAAATCGAGAACAAAAGAGTACAAAACATATAAAAATGAAAATTGCTGCTTAATCATATATGATACAAACTATCAACTCACATTGCCTCTATTGCCACAATTATTAGCCTTTATCATGTGACTATGTACTTGATGCCATGATCCTCATGTGACTATATATATATATATATATATAGTTTTATTACTTATTATCTTTTAAATTATAAATTATAAATTTTATTTTTTTAAATAACAATAATAAAACATTTTAGAATTATTTTTTTTTATGTATCTCATATGTTTTATTTTGTTATTAACTTTTAACATCTTATTCTTTCTTTCTTTATTTATTGATTTTTTTAAAACTCTTTTTTATCTTTATAAATAATAATATCAATAATTATGGAATGAATAAGAATAACATTGAAGACTAAGTTCCTTATTTAATTGTCTTTTCCTTATATATTTATTTATTAGTCTCTTTTAATTGTTTGTTAATATTACTTTCATTGTTGTTTTATTTTCTTGTACAATTAGTATAATTTTTCTTGAGTTCATATTGTCTTTTACTTTATGATTAATAATTTATATTTTATTTCAAAATCATAATAAATAAATAAATTAATTCAACAATTTATAATGCTAATGTATAGCAACTCTACTCTTACGCATTATAAATTGTTAAAACTTATGTGTATTAACATTATCTTAAGTTTTATACACCATCAATATATTTTAAAAAAAATTATTCAACTCCCAAAATTAATTAATTATATATATTTTTTAATCAAAATCTATCCTCTAGAACATTTTCATCATATTAATATAGCTATTTATAGTGATATTGTGTAACATCTCTACTTTTATATGCTTTAAATTGCTAAGACTTTTGTGTATCAATATATCTTTGGTCCTATGTAATATAAATTAATCAAATTAAGTTTTAATCTTTTATTAAATGATTATCTTTTTAATCAATTTAAATATATTTATTTCTCATTAAAAAGAATTAATTTCATAGCTAATTTTTTTCTTAAGTTATATTTCTAATTTTGATAAATATCCAAAATATCTAGCTATGTGATTTTATTATATAATCTTTGCAACATTGATGTGTAATTTATATTGCCTTTGATTGTCTAATAAATCATAAGAGATTTATGTATAGTTTACACTATCTTAAATTCTCATTAAGTATGAATATTCATATTCAAGTATAAATTCAAACTTTTTTTTATTTACAAATATTTTAAAATTTTAATGATTTATAATGTAGCTGTGTGATCTCTCTTCGCCTTTCTACGTTGTTTATCGTAGGATACGCATATAATTACGCTATCTTGCATTACATGACTTTGAATTTTGCATTACACCTGGTGTTAGATTGGTGTAATTATATATATTTATTATTATGCCTATTGATTAGGGTGATGTAGACTTGAACTATGTAAATTAGTTATATGTTGGAATATAAAGGTTATGTAATTGTCGAATAAGGAGTAGTGCGGTTGTTTTTGTATGATGATGTTGATTGAATGCAAGTGCAGAATGAGTTAAATAATGATGGTTAAATGTGTTGAGTGTTTGGATAATTTAGAAAGTATGATTAAGAATTGGTAGTATTTTACTCGGGAGAGAAATTTTGGACTCTGGGTGCAGGGTATCTTCCTCAAGCAAGATTAGTCTTGCTTAAGCGAGAGCATATAGGATTGCCTCAACTGTAACCTCGCTCAGGCGAGAAGGGATCTTGCTCAAGGGAGAGATGTCGCTTAAGCAAGGTGTTGTAGGAGTAATAGGTAGCTCTCTAGACGCAATCTCACCCAAGTGAGAATGCTGCTCACCCAGGCGAGATGTAGCTCGCTTAAGCGATGTGTTGCTTGCTCAAGCAAGGACATCAGAAATTTGAGAGGTTCCACTGTCTGGTTTTCTCGCACAAGCAAAGGTTGGCTTGCCCAGGCAAGAGCAGAGCTCACTCAAGTGAGAAGTAACTCGCTTAAGTAAGAGCACGCAGGCTGGAGAGGTATTTTAAGGGGCCTTAGCGCCCAGAAACTTCATTTTCTCACTAGACAACTTTTCTCTCTCATTTTCTCTTTGTTCTCTCTCTTATTACCCTTAGAGAAAATCTTCTCGAAGCTGAATTCCTTCCCGATCAAAGTGAGATCTACGTGAGTTCTCGGAGCTCAATTTTCAATTTTTTACCTTGTTTCTTTTCTCTCTTTCTCAAGGGACTTAAATCGGGTTATTTTGAGTAGATCTGAATCGCTCTAGCTGTATTCCACACCCAAATGGTTGATCTCTCTCTACAGAACCCACTAGGAGCACTATCTTGGAACTCATTCTAGGTAAAGGGAGCTTACTTGATCTGGTCTAATCTGTTTAGTTGGCACTGAGACGTTTATACAAACGATTCTATTCTAACTGAGAATAGTGAGCTGCATAAGTTAAATCGTGCGCTAGAATCCATAACCTATATAGTCAAGCAAATTTTGTTATTATCGGATGAGTATATTTCTTGCTGTATGATAAATGTTTGGAATGTTGTGGTGAAAGATGATGTGCTAAACTGTTGTGATGAATAAGCTGAGAATGTTAATATATGCTAGAATATTTAATTAATATTTTGAGCTGCTTAGTTTTTATTGTCTGCTGTATATTGAAATGCTGAGTTTTGCTGTGAAAATATATATGACTAAGTTGTTAAAGCTGAATGAAATTGCTTATTTCACTGTACTGCTGAAGCTTAAAATAAAAGATTTGTTGTGCTATTAGATGCTGATTTAGCTGTACTACATCACATTTATCATTATCATCCCAGAACTGTCTACGACATTGAGCTGTGCTGTGTCTGGATCTAGATATCAGGATGAGTCACTCCCAGACTAGAACAATTCCTCTAGATTACTTAAGCTGTGAAATCAGATGAAAACTAAATCGTTGCATTTGCATTAGATGGGCTTGGAATAGGCTGAACATGCTACATTGTTTTATTGAAGCCGCGTAATGTTGTGTGTTGACTATTATGAGTTGTTTAAATAATTTTATCTATATTCATTCACATTTCATTAATGAGGTTGTCAATTATATAAGCTCACCCTTGCATTTTTGTTATGTTGGTATGTGTACTACAATGATCGTATGGTGGTATGTGAGCAAAAGATACAGCGAATGCGTCTACTTCTCAAGCTGGGAGATCTGCTTGAGGAACAACGAAGTTGGCATTTTGGAGAAATTGTGGTGTTAAATATTTTTGGTTAGTCTAAGTTATAGTAAGAGGTCTAGACTGTTGAGCTATACTTTTCAAGTAATGTAATTTATGTTTTAAACACTTGTATTTGATTTTCACTGAGTTTGTAGATGTAAATGTGGAAGTTTATGTGAAGACTTTGAATATTGTATATAAATGCCCATGAGGTTTGTTATTTGTTTATTTGAATGATGGAGTTCAGTTTTTGAAAAACTTATACTCTTTTACTAATATATAATGTCTCATAAATTAAATAAATGAATATAAGAAAGGTAAGCGGAAATGTCATTGATTCTTTGTAGAAAAAAGGGGGGGGTCTTGACACTTGGGGATACGTAGGAGCAAATATCAGACCTATCGAGTCAAAACAGTTTTTAAAAATATTTTTTTCTTTTCTGAGATATAACTTAATATTTTAATAAATAAATTTTCTTTCTTTAAAATAAAAATAGCAACACTTATTTTAAGGGTTAAATAAATACTTTTCAAAATTATAATAAATTTGCACAATTAATTTAAGGTAACCATTATTTAAACAGACGTTGTAGAGTGCTAATATCTTCCCTACACGTAAATGACTCACAAATCCATTTTTGGTTTCAAAGATCAAAATTTTAAGTTTTCCAAGGTTTTCGTTGATAAACTTTGGTGGTAATTTTTCTTAAAAACGTTTTTGTCATACCGTTGTGACCGCCCGATTGTGACACTCCACAACACTTTACCATTTACAATCACAGATTTGCAATTGAAGATTTAATGCTTCAAAAATTATTTTCTCAAAGAGTGAGGATGTCTAGAGTCTATACTTTTGGGATTATGTTCTTAAGATTTATATATATTTATGAATGAAATGATTTTATTTAATTTTCAAAAGCCTAATGCTTCAAAAATTATTTTCTCAAAGAGTGAGGATGTCTAGAGTCTATACTTTTGGAATTATGTTCTTAAGATTTATATATATTTATGAATGAAATGATTTTATTTAATTTTCAAAAGCCTCATGTTTGCTGCTTGACTCTTCAACAACAATCAAATAAAGCATTTGTCTGAATTATGAACAAGAAATAATCCAGGCTTTAAATCTCAATAAATGGATGACATCGTGTAACACCTTAGCTTTCCTTTTAATAGTAAACAAATTTCCATGGCTAATAAAAATAAATTCGTTTCTATTCATGGAATTGATAATAGAATAAAGATAGAATTTTATGTTATCTTCTTATGAAAATTTCATAAGACTCCGAAAGAAGTCAAGCTTCCAAGGGTAAAAACTTTAAAACTTTAAAATAATCAAATAAAACTCAACTTTACTTCTAACAAACTATTCAGTTCATTTTGAATACATATAAATTTTGAATTTTCACTAAGAACATTTCTAAAATATTTTTTACAACCAAAAATCTGCTGGAGGATTTAAATTCTGAAATCTAACAGTAAGATCATTTACAAACTTTGCTCAACCCAAATTGTAATTTAATAAAACAATACAATTTCTCAAACTATTTTAATCCCTACAGAGCAATCTTCCTTCCAACACCCTTGGATTATGATCCTAGGACGGCCAAACATCTTTATCTCTTTACATCCATTATCTGAAAAATATTAGTAAGGGTGAGTATCTCCTGCTCTACTAAATCTCTGGTTTGACATAAGTAAATACTCACATGCATGTACAGTACTAAGGATACCATCCAACACGAATTAAATCAACAATAACGCTCAATCATCTAAGTTACCATTACCAGGGAGCACGCACAGAACAAACAATCAATCATACTCATAACTTCATATCATATATCTTTCGACTGATATGCACACCATACTACATGTATTATACCATGTCAATTAATATGTCACAATGCATGTGTCCTAATCATACCTGTCGATGTATTACAATACATATATCGTAACAACACCAACTGACATGTTACAATGCATATATTATGACTACACAATTTCTATACCAATTCATACACATCACTCCTTCACGTTTATTTCACTTTCACATTCAATACCCCTGGGATCCCTTGAGGACTTCACAGTTTAGATAACCCCAGTTAGCCATAGCAACACGGATACACGTGTGCCGACCCAGCCCCTTCTAGCAAAGGTATAGTCAGGAGTCTCGTTAGGAAATGAGTGTCACTATCCCCCACTAGCATTTACCACCCTCATTTTCCCCAAGATTTTTCAAATCTTCTTCGAACTCTATACCCCCAGTTGTATCACTGTAGCTATCTAAACTCACCACCATATTTTTCACTCTTTTCCACACCCTTTTCACAGGGCACGTGTCATATTACGCAAGTCTTACCCACATAGCTTGGTGTATTATAATACATTTATTATGAGTACTCCCATTGGTCATATCACAATACCTGTATTGCAATCACATCCATTTGTCTAGTCTGACTCCTGTATTATGATCACTTGTTCAACATTTCATTCAATTCATTCACACGTACGCTCAATGCACTTAGCCATGCTCACTGTGACACTATAATTTCATCACACATAACACAAAAAACTTTTTCTTTATTTAAGAATAGTTAAAAATTTGCATTATATCATAGGTTCACTCATTTGGCATACTTCAACCATTAAACAGCATAAATACATCATCAATCAATCTGGTTCAACCAGTACCAACATACCACAATCATCATTAAATATTCATCGAACACAGAAAATCATCACACCAATCACATATCACACAATAAATACAATGTGCTGGAGGTCAGACACCTCCGGACTCAACTCAATCGTACAATCCATCATTCACGTTTCCCAATAATAACCACAGAGTCGTCTATCCTAAGGTTTGACGTCATTCCAACTACCTTCAAACAACTTTTTCTTATTAAAATTATAGTATTCCTTCAAAAACGGTTTCATTTGCATCCTTATTACAAATTACATTTAGATAGTTATCAAAATAGTCATTAGTTCCTTAATTTAAACTATTAAGAGAGGTTAGGGTTTGAGATTTACTCCCCCTTACCTTAGAATGGAGACCTATCACAAAATCAATGATAGAATAGCTCCCCACATGAATTTTCGTCCCTAAAGCATGGAAATCCCGATGAGAAACCGAGAATACAAGAAAGAAGAACGAGAAACTGAAAACCCTAACTCACAAACTTACCTCCAAGCCCCCCAAACTTGATTTCAACCTTCAATCTAACTTCCGAACGGCTTTGGAGGCAATTTAATTTATAAGAACGGGTTGGAAGTGAAGAGACCTGAGAGGATTTCAAAGGGAGGGATAGGAAATAAATTTCCCGAATCTTAAACCCTTCAAATACGACTCAGATCACAACATGCTCGCTACAGCGACACACTCTCGCTGCAGCGATACTCTTGTCGCTACAGCAAAAAACTTAGGAGAAATTACACCTTGGTTTCTACAGAATCTCGCTACAACGAGAAGACGACAGTTTCACGCCTTCCTTCTAGTGCCCTCTCACTACAGCGAGAACACCTTATACCAGACACTTAGCCAATTTTTTAATCCGGTCCCAAACATATTCAAACACACTCATACGCATCCATATTCATCTCACGAATTTACACCACCTAACAATACACATCATCATCAATAATCAATCATACAAACACTTAGAAATTTCCATATATATATATATATATACATATATATAGTAATAAAAATATTAATACAAAATTTGGGGTGTTACATATTGTAAACCTCTTACATAGTATTTGTGATTGATTGTTGAACGAGAGAATAAGTCTCAAAGATTTGTCAATCTTGTAAAATCCTTAATCAATATTTTACTTTCAGCATATCCAATTTTTTATCTCAAATTACAGAAGAAAGAGAAAACTACTACAAAGAAAATTCATATACAAAGTCAAATAACACATCATTTAGCAAAAATATGAAATTTGAAGTTCAAAAGTAAATCAACATTTAAAGTCATATGATTAGATATGTTCAATTTTAGTGGTAGGAAGAGGAACCACTGCCATCCAATCAATGAAAGAAGGTGGGAAGGAGCAGCTATGCGACAGTGTTGTTAGGGCTTAAGGATTCACACTAAAGCTCCATGCCTTTTTTAATAATTTTTAAATACAAAATTTGTAAGACTAATTAATGGTGTTAAAACTAACGTGAGAATTATTTTTTTTTGAGAACTAAAATGAATTAAAAAAAATGTTAGAGGACAAAAACGAAATTTACAACGGATGAAAAGATTAAATTTGTCTATTTATAATTATTGATATTATTTATTAAAAATAATAAAAATCACGTAAGTATCACTTGTAATTTAATAATTTTATTTTTAAATTAATCATTCTTTATGATATTTTATATTTTCAATAAATTTATCAAATAACTAATACCGTTAAAAAAAATGTGCGTTAAAGGATATTACAATTAACCCAAAGGTGACTTGTCATAACATACAACAGCAAATAGTGGGAGCATAAGTTGTATTAAGGATCATTTTCTTTCACACTTCAACCTAGATAACAAGTAGAAGAAAAGAAAGTAGCTTTTATATTGATCAATCCATGGTTTACAATTTGTAATCCAAACATGCTATTTATTACAGTATATTTTTATTCGCTGGTTGTGGTTGACATCGTTCCAACACCAGCTAGAAGATGAATTTTTGTTCCCCTTTTCCTGTTACTAATTTAAAAATTTAGAATTAATCTACTGTTCTGTTGGTGTGTTTTACTTTTTATTTGATTTCAAGTGTTGGTGTACCGGTGAGAGGCAAGTATATAATTGGTTTGTCATTACAGAACAATTTATTAAACAAAGTCTAGGTATATTAAAATACACTCCCAGAAAAAAAAAGAAAAAAAAAAGTAGAACCTTCCCTAAAACGAGATAATATAGGAAAAAGTAAATAAATTTTGAAATGGAAATCATATACGTAATTTTCTTGCCATAGCACCATAAACATATAAATAAAAAGCTCTTGGTTTGGATAATAGCTCATAAGCAATCAACGACATGTTGAGATTATTTTTCCAAAATCAAGTAACAAACACATGATTATAACAGCTTTCACTTGGTTGAGAATTTTAAGGACAGAAGGGTAATATATATAAATATAGAATATTGGTAGAAAACATGGCATGCCTAGTGAAAGCACATATTTTCATCATCAGAGGATGAAATCCTAGTCGTTTATGCTATGTATAACTAAATTTCACTAATTCAAACCATTATCTCTGCTCCACCATCATCACTTTTGCCTTCATAACAATCAGCCACTGCAACCTTTTGCACATTCTTATAGGAGTACTCACGAGCAAAGAACACAAACACAAAAAGGTTCAATCCGGTCATAATTGCCAGTAGACAATAGAACTTGTCCAAACGGCTACTATTCAAATCCTTACCAAACCAACTCTTCCCACTCTTAGTCGTCACCTGATCCACAATTATTATCAACAAACTACTAAGAAAACTTGCTGCCCCAAGTACACTTAGGTAAAGTGCTATTCCCAAGCTTCTCATTGAATCTGGTACTTGATCATAAAAGTACTCTTGCAAGCCCACAAGAGCGAACCCATCTCCAAACCCAATAATTAGAAATTGTGGGGCCAACCAAAAGACACTCATTGACAAAGACCCCTTTAATGGGCCATTCATATCAACAACTTGAAGCCTCTTTTTTTCTACCAAAGCTGCCACTATCATTGTGATAACTGAGAATAGCATTCCAAAACCAATCCTTTGAAGGATGTTCATTCCTCTCTCATTTCCTGTTAGCCTTCTCAACACTGGCACAAGGAGTTTGTCATAAACTGTCACTGAAATTATCATCCCAATCGCAGCAAGAGTGAAAATTGAGGGTGGAGGAATCTCAAACCCGTTGCCTATCTTTCTGTCCATGATGGCTCCTTGTTTGATGAAGAAAGTAGTTGTTTGTGAAGCACAAACCCCAAATGGTAATGTGAATACCCAAATGGGGATCATGTTGATTATGAGCTTCATTTCTTCAACCTTAGTTACTGTTGCAAGTTTCCAGGGACTCTGCTTCTGTGCCAAGTTCCCATCATTTTCAAGAATTGCTGCCTTGTCAAGAAATCTGATCAAACAAACCATACCATCACTCTATGTTAAATTATAGCAATGTCATAAAGGTACTGATTTTTTTTTAAATTTATTAAAATAATATTTACTATTTCAAAATTATTTTATAAGGTGTATTTATTCTTTTCCTTGTATTCTTAAAATTTTTATTAAAAAATTTTAATATATAGCAATTTTTAAAATGTGTATCCATATACATATGATAAAAAATATTAAATATGTCATATTAAATATTTTCAATTACTTAAATTAAATGTTGATTAAATTTTATGTTTATAATATAATAAATATTTTATTTTTTACTAATAACTTTGTTCCCTCTTTAACGTGTTCACTGGAACACATTAAGAAATTGAAGTTACATACCTCAGCAATAGTATATTTAGAACTACATTTTAATGTGTTTTAAAATCATGTTAACTTAGAAAATATAATTAAGAGTGTTGGAATATGCATAGATTCATACTTAATCAAATGTAAATTTAAAAACACACTAAATTGACCTTTCTTTCTGAATGTAATAATTTAGTTTTACTACTTA
This sequence comes from Abrus precatorius, assembly GCF_003935025.1. Classification (NCBI taxonomy): domain Eukaryota; kingdom Viridiplantae; phylum Streptophyta; class Magnoliopsida; order Fabales; family Fabaceae; genus Abrus; species Abrus precatorius. Next base: position 15,511,058 of record NW_020874439.1, read on the forward strand.
CTTGAGTTTCTTGGTGTGAGCTAGAAATCTTTCCCTGTTGCCCTCAGACTTGGAAACCTCATACAATTGAGTGGGATTGGAAGGGTATGGAAGCTTCCTTTTGGAAATAGCAGCAACAAGAACCTGCAACATAGGAGTAAAGGGGCTCCCAGTTGGTGCTCTATAGCGATATGATGACCTTCCTATCAAGAATATGAGCAATGAGAAAGCCATGACACAAGTGAGAATGATGTCAGCAACACCCCAGTTCACATGGTCTTGTACGTAAACAATAAGGGTCACTCCTAGAATGAGTCCACTGCAGAGACCACAGTTCCACCAGTTGAAGAAGGACATTTTCTGTCTTCTTTCTTCAGCATGGTTATCATCAAATTGATCTGCTCCAAAGCTTTCCAAGGAAGGTTTATGTCCTCCAGTTCCTATGGAGATCAAATACATAGCTAGGAAGAAAACCACTTCATGAATTCTCCTAGGTTCACTGCACATGTTGGAATGATCACATGGCTTCAAACCTGGTAAGAACCATGACAGACAAAGCACCACCAAACCCTGTTTTTTTTTTTTTTTTATCACACAAAAACAAGTGGTTTCATAGTTAATAAGGTATATAATAAAAGTGGTTTATTAAAATCAACCCTTAAATATAAGATCTTTCTAACTACTTTATAAAATGTAGTTAATTTTATTAAATTTATTAATAATTTGAATAATTTTTCTAAAACTATTTTTAAAATTATTGGGACCCACTGTCCTACTCTCTCTACATTATTAATTACTTTAATTTTGATTAAGGGTATTTTTATAAAAGTAATAAATATAAAAATAACTTGCAAGGAAAAAAAGACAATGAAAAACCAAAAATAGTTATAAAGTTTTGCTGTAAAAGAAGTTATATATTATAATTTTAGTAATAAAATCTATCGGTTTTGGATTCTTGGAGTTGATGTAACAATTTTTATAATAAAAAGCCAAATTAATGATGATAATGTTATTGACCTTAAAAAATGATGATAATGTTATTAAGTCTTACTTGAGGGGTGAATGAGATTGGTTACCATAAGATAAATAATGCATGATGCAATCACAGTGGTGTAACGGCCCAAGTATGCATCAGCAAGGAATCCTCCGAACAGTGGCATCAAAGTAGTGACACCAGACCAATAGTTCACATTCTTAACTGCTGTCTTAAGATCTTGATGAATAACCTTTGTGAGGTAAAGGACCAAGCTAGTTGCTATTCCGAAATAGCTCAATCTCTCACTAAACTCAATCGCTGCAAAAGAAAAAAACAATTAAATCCACATGGTTGGTGTAAACAATAAGTTACTTTTTAATTTGTCAAGAATGAGAATATATAGGTTATGAATTTATACATGGCTAATTGTAGACCAGCTAAATGAGAGTGACATATTAACCCTTAGATTCAAGTAAATGGAATCATTCTTCAATATAGAAAAATAAGTGGTTTCAATATATGATTACTAATGTGTATAAAAGATAAAAACTAGGAGGATCCAAAGAACAAAAAAGGGAACAAGCATCCTGAACCATTAACCCCTAATTCTATACTTCGAATAGCTTCTGAATTAATTGGCCAAGAGAGCAAGTAGGTACAGTATCATTCTTGTTTCGAGATTTTGACCTACACTAAATGGGGTAAACTAGGAATAATAAGCTTTTAATTCTAAAAAGAATTGAATAGATTTAAAGCTAATAAGGTTAAGAGATGAATAGTGAAATATAATATCGATATCAAAGTTTACTTAACTGTATGGTTTTAATATCAAATTTATATTTATAATAGTGATTGGCACACGAAAGATGTCATTCTTTATGCTTTAAATATTGACCATCCGAGTAGAATAATAAAAATAAATAAATAAATAAAAACGTAAGATTCAAGCTGGGCCAATAAGGAGTCCGAAACTACTATTTAGCGTTAACATGGTCGTTGAGTTTTAATTCAGCGGTAAGAAACCACTGTTTTTTACTTCTTTTTGGTAGAAAGGGACAAAATTTTACCTATCTCACCAAAGATGACATATAAAAAGTTAAATGATTCTTTGCAATTTTGATATATAATTTCTATTTCTGAAAAGAAGGGGAAAAATCTAAACTCAGTTGTTTGAGAAATAATGCAAATGCTGCTGCACAAGCAATATGTAATCGTCTAAGGGCATTTGCGGGCTATTAAGGACGGTTACGTATTATAATAATACAGCATGCTATATATAAACATTGACCAAAGCTTACAGAGATAATGTTCATAAATTGTGTAATGTATTAAGAAAATTGCTGAGTAAATAAATTAAACTTAGGCCTTTCAAGTATAATTTTTTGCCTGTTTGAGAAAGATTATCTTTTCAGGAAATGATTTTTCTTTTCTATAAAATGTTTCTAGGAAGAAATAGATGAACTATTCTTTTTCATGCACTTAATCACCTTTTTTAATTTATCTTTTTTTAAAACAAAGTTATCTTTTCAACATTTTGCTTATAATCGTCTGATTAATTATTTTCTACATGCAATCCAACAATTTTTGAATTCATCCGTTACGTAATAGTGAAATAAAACACCAAATATTATGTCTAAATTACATTTCATAATTTTTTTCTGTAATTTTCTTTTGTTATACAATCTAAACACAATTTTTAGTGATTGTATATGTTAAATTTTACATAATTTAAATATTTGTAGATATGTTATCTAATAATTTATAATTAGTTATATTTTAAAAATATATTGTATTAAAATAAAGTAAAACAATAAAAATATAAGAAATAAGAATTTTAAACTATTATCTATATATATATATATATATATTTAATTAATGAAAATATACCCTTTTTGTTATAATCAATTAGAAAAATAACAATTATACATATATTCTACTAAATCTATTTTTAACCACTAATATTAATTCAGCCTACTTATCCGCTAAATAAGCTCTGATTATCCAATTATCACACTGTTTAGAAGGGAGTGGGGCATCTTTTTCACTAGTAATAGTGAATATATAATGCCTAATTTGTGTGGCTCATATCCATTATCTCGTCACTAATGCTACTATAATATATCTTCTTGTAGGTATAAAAAGTGGGACCAAGTGCTTCAGAGGTCGTGCTGCCCTTGACCATTTTAGTTCATGGGAATCTTACCATAGTTACTACCCAATTTGTATTATATATTCTTGCATGATTTGTATGGATATGCATCCGAGCATATGATCGAAATGGTGAAGAGATTTCTACCTTTTCCATAACTAGTATAAAAAATTTCATTATTTATGGAGAAAGAAAATACCAAACGTTTACATTACTTTTACTAGAATAGTTTTTATTTAATATAGATTGAATTATTAATATGAGGATTAATATTATATAATCATTTAATATATTAATATTATATATTAATTTTTATATTGATGTAGTTATTTTTTAATATAATGTATCATAATACATCTATAATATCCATATATACTCAATGTTAACTGTCATTAAATAAAAGTTATACCAACATAAATTAATACAATGCTAAAGAGTTATTTCTAGTCAACTAAGATTTTAAACTCTTTCAGTACTCCTTAACTTTGTAAAGCGTTATTTATGTTAGTTGTTTCTTTTACTTTATTTTCTAATGTCATATTATAATTAAATTAATTAAAATATTGTGTATTTTATAACATCAAAGACTAATAAAACAAAATTGAAAATCTTAAGAAATAAAAGACCCAATTCAAGCAATCTTATGATTAGTTTGAAAACATGAAAAAGTTCTTTAAACGTACTCCTATGAATCAAAGCAAACGATATTCTGCAATCTAAACTTCTTGGTTCAGATTAGGCTTGAAAAGTTGTTGTAAATATATTAAAGGTTAAAGCATTCATATCCTAATAAAGTAAAGAAGATGAAATACATTCCCAACACAATTTATGATTATATATACCAATATAAATAATTTTATTAACATAGCATATTGGGGTCCCGGAATATTCATGTAATAATGTAAATAAATGTAAAAAGCTTATGAAACAAACCCGTCACTCGGTAACTTCAAGTATATATAATTAGATAATTGCAAGCTTGCAACCGAATTTTTAAGCTAGTACATGTTAATCAGTTTCAGGGGTTTTAATTAATTCAGTAATGCCTTTAGGTGAAAATAGTGTTCATTTATATGGAGTGAGTGACACAAGTACGAACATATACACAAATAAATAACATATTTAGTGAAAACATTAGAAGTACAAGAAACTAATTTTAATTATAGTTATACACGAATAGATAATAAATATTTTACTTAAATCTAATATTAATTTATTTATGATAATCTGATCGATCAAAATTCATTTATATCACAAAAGCATGGAACCTAAAACAAACCATAGAAATTCCAGAACCGCAATTTAGAGATGAAGTTACAGAACTTATTAAAAATTAAATAGAAATATAAATTAACAAACAAAATGATGTAAATACTTTTAGAGTGATAGATTAACAGTGTTTTGCTTGCGAGTGTCTTAGAGGAAGTGCCTAATTAACGAATAAGCATAATAATTTTATTAGAAAATAAATATAATAAAGATATATTAATAATATTAAAATAAATGTTATAATTTATTATCATTTTAATTTCATAAAGTCACATATTAAAATTTTTCATTAATAAATAAAGTTAAGGAATAGAAAACTAGTTAGCATATATATTATATCAAATTTCTTATTATATATCTGTAGAGATTGACTTTAGCATGCAGGTATTCCTTTCCTTACCGATAATGAAGAGAGAAGCTTTCCAAGAGCCAGTTGAAGTTCGAAGAGGAACTCTGCGTCTGTGATCCAATGAAGAATCATGAACCCATTTCATCTTATCATTAACCTCCCCAGGATTTGCATCATGTTTATTCTTCTCCATCTTGCTATGCTTGTCGAGTGATGCTAAGTTGAAGCTGCAAGTAGAACACTAGCTTCCTCGTGCAGGTATTAGGTGAATATTGGAGTTAGTGGCTATTGCATTGACAACCTTTACCATAGAACCTGCTTATATAGAGGATGATAATTGCCTTTTTGACCCACTATTGGGTGAGCAGGGTTTTGGAATAATGATGAAAATCTCTCTCATGTGCAATGATTGCGATTTGCGAGAAAGAATTTACCATTTTCTTTTTAATATAAGAGAGAAGTTTTGGTGCTTATAGAAATTTTAATTGTGAAATGCACCGTTAGATTAGTAAATTAAGAAAGACCCATAGGGCTTGAAACTCAAGTCCTTGTTGTAAAGATGCTCTTAAGTAGCACTTAGCAAATGTCATTGTTATAATGGAATAGCATTCCTTCCATTTTCTTCCACGGGACCACGGTAGTGTTCCTTATTGGGCACCAGATTTACGTGTCAGCCAACCAAAAGAAACTATAGCTATATGTTACTACGTGTTTGGTTCATACACAATAGGGTGAGGCCTATCACCAAAAATAGGGGGGGGGGGGGGGGAGAGGAAATTACTGCATTCACAAGTTCAGTGTATGCTTATTTTATTTTTAAATAAATAATTGACAATTTTTATTATTTTTTAGATAATTTTCAAAAACTAAGTAATTGATTTTTAAAATCTAATATTAACCAAGTGCATGCCATTGGAGGTTTTATCTTCTGTTTTACTGACACTTTCTCTTTTTCTTTTTCCTTTCACTGGTGAAGATGTTAAATGAAAATTATGTGTGTGTGTTTTATCTTTGAGTGAATATGTTTGCAAACATAATTGTAAAACCAACCCTAAGGATGCAAAAGTAGTGATTAGGATTATATATATAATTTTTTTAAAAGTGGTAAACCATTATCCCAAAACATTTACAAATTAATCAACTTTGGTATTAGTGTATTGATCAAAGGTACAATATATGAAATTACATATGGATAATTTGTTTAGATTTAAATTTTATTAAAGGCCTAATTATATTTTAAAATCTTTTAGTTTATAGATTATATACATTTTTAAGTCTTCTATAACCTTTTTTTAACTAACCAACTTATTTTTAATTTTAAAATAAAACAAAATTTCTTCTACAACATATTTTTATTTATGATAAAAAATACTTAAATTATTATTTTTATCTAAATATTGAGAAGTTTACAATGGATATAAGACACAATAATTTTAAAATCTTAAAGTTAGATATTTAGAAATAAATGATTCAATTTAAAGAATTTCACTAGACGAGAGATTTGAATTTAAAGAGAAAAAAAATACAATTTATTTTATTTTGGTTGAAATATAATGTTTTTAACGGGCGAGTTTTAAGGAAAAGGATATTTCAAATAGTTTAATCAATTCAATTTGCAAAACAAATATTTAAGAAAATGTAAATTTAAAGATTTTATGTAGAAGAAATTTAATAAAAGAATAAATTTATTTAATTTTAAAATTCCTGAGGATGTAAGAGTTGCTAAAAACGAGGTACAGATCTCTTTCAATTTAAATTATTCCCCCAACTCGTCTTAATATGATATAAATTTTGATGGGTTTGACTTTCAGAAATAGACCTAGTATATATTTTGAAGGCAGATTTAAATTATAGTTCAGGTTGTCTTCATCTGGTTTCAGTATATATTTTTTTTATAAATTTTATAATTAAAAAAGGTTCATTTTTACTCTTTGATTACATGCAATTTAAATTATGTCTTTTTGAAATATTTAATGTAACACTTTTTTCTCTTTTAAAAATATTTAATGTAACACTTTGTCTATTTGAAAACGTACGAAGAAGTTTTTGAGTAGTCTAATTTTTTTGTTTTCTAATAGAAAAATTAGGAGTAAACGTAAGAATAACACAATGACTTTTTTTTTTTTTCATCAGACTTTCAAAGTTAAAATTTAAATTTAACATCGCTAAATACACGTAGAGATAAAATACTTTTTTTCTTTATAATACGTAGATATTTATGTAATAGTAATAATATTTATTAATTTTATGACTTAGTTATATATAATATTAAAATTGATATATTTTATTTAAAAGTTGAGCTTACTTAATCTATTTTAATGTTATAAAAATTTTAGGTCGAGTAAATAAATTCGTCCCACCTGTCATATGTAAACGGCTAGGGGACCCTATAATCCTATATAGGCTGACTTTCAAAGCATGAGAAAGTTAGACTAAAAATATATATAAAATACTAAAATTATCAATAATATAAATTAAAAGAATTGAATGTGTTATTATATAGTAGGAACAAGTTTCTTGTCACAATTTGAATATTATAAATGTTTAAAATCTTACGATCACTGTAATAAAAACTTTAATTTTATGAAATTCAATAAAATTTTCCTAAATATTTAATTGTACATTTTTTAATGAATTGAATGTGTTATTATATAGTAGGAACAAGTTTCTTGTTACAATTTGAATATCTTTAATATAAATGTTTAAAATCTTACGATCACTGTAATAAAAACTTTAATTTTATGAAATTCAATAAAATTTTCCTAAATATTTAATTGTACATTTTTAATGCGTATTTAAGAATATTTTTTAAAACAATAGTAAATTATTTATTGAAAATTATAACATTCAATTTTATTTCAATACAAACTTAGAACAGATACATTCCCATTGTGTGCTATAAGTTATCCATTAAAAATATTGTTAGTTGTGAGGGTGCGTTTGCTAAGGTATTTCATCTAGCTGAAAAGCTTGGTTAATAGAGATAATAAGTGTTGAGTAAAGTAGCTAAAATAGTTAGTTACTTGTATTGCTTTGAACGCTGCTCGTAATAGCAATTTTTATTTTAATTATTAGCTGACAGTGATATTTTATTGTGTTTCGTTTCTATTATTTTTTAAATAATTTCTTCTTTGCTCGTTAATATTTTTAAACTTTGCTTTCTTTTACTGTAAATAGCACCTGTAGATAAAAATTCTTACATCGATTAAAAAAGATTTTTTACGATCGGTCCTGCATCTTATGTAGATATAAGTGATATAGAAAGTGACATTTTCTATATCAATTATTCATAATAATCGATGTGAAAAAATACACTTTTTACATTGATTATCCATAATAATCAATGTAAAAAATGTTTTTCATATTCATGTTTGTCTTCTCATGATATCAGTGTTTCTCTTCTTTGATATTTTTAATGTTCACGATAATATTATCAATATATTTTCTCACATTTAAAACACTGTTCAAATTAAAATTTATAAATATCAGTGTTCATCGTGTTCGTTAAGCATCTTGTTCGTTGTGTTCATTGTATTCGTAATTGTTCATCTTTGTTTAAATCTATAACATAAAGAATATACAGTGTTTGTTAAATTGTTTAATAAAGAAGAAGATACAGAAAATAAAGCAAGTGGTCCAAACCCCTTTGGGTGTTTAGATTGGATAGATCTCAAAAAGTGATAAGATTGAGGAATGTTAAGATTGCATTGAAAAAATAGAATATTGAGGTATTTAAAAATGTTGATAAGGTAATTTCTGATTTGACAACTGAGTTGAGCTTGATTAATGATAAAAATTCTGTGATGGAACTTTTCGATGTGGAGAAGGAGCGACAACAGATATTGGTGGGTGATATTTGGAAGGCTAGGAAAAATAGGGAGAGTCTCAGCCCAAAAAGCTCGAGTGAGATAGGGGAAGGAGGGTGACTTAAATACAAAGTTCTTTCATTTGTGTGTTAATGGGAGGAGGCGCGAAATAATATACATGCGCTTCAAATTGGGGAGAGATGTGTAGAAGAGGTTTATGAGATTAAAACAGGTGTGGTGGCCTATTTTACGGCTCATTTTAGTAGTAGAGGTTGACTTTGACCTACTATTGATGTTAATGGTTTACCGAGAGTCTCTGTTCTTCAGAATGAGGGGCTTGTTAATGCTTTTTCGGAGGAGGAAGTAGGAAGGATGATTTTGAAGTGTAAGGGGAATAAAAGTCCAGGACCTGATGGTTTCAATTTTGTGTTCCTTAAGAGGTTTTAGGGAGTGATCAAGGAAGAAGTGATGGTAATGCTTACTAAATTTTATACAAATGAGAAACTACCTAGGTCTTTGTTATCTTACTTTGTAGCACTTGTGCCAAAAGTGTCTTGCCCACAACAGATATCTGATTTTCGGCTTATCTCATTATTAGGTTGTCTTTATAAGATTGTTTCCAAGCTTTTGGCAAATAGGTTGAAAGGGATTTTGGATTCAATAATTTCAGAAGAACAATCAGCCTTTATCCCGGGAAGGAACATGTTAGATAATGTGCTTGTGGCTAATGAAGCAGTTGATTATGTGTGGAGGTATAACAAGAGGTGTTTTGTATTAAAGCTTGATTATGGGAAGGCTTATGATTTGGTGGAGTGGGGATATCTTTTGTTTATGTTACGTAGCTTTGGATTTTCAGAAAAATGGGTCAGTTGGATGGAAGCTTGTGTGTGTGGGGGTAGCCTATCAGCTTTGATTAATGGTTATCCTACATTGAAGGTTCATATTGAGCGAGGCCTAAAACAGGGGATCCTCTTGCTCATTTTCTTTTTCTTGTGACAGCGGAAGGGTTAGGAGTTCTTATGCAGAAGGCAGTGGCTTGTGGGTTGTTCTCTGGTGTGAAAATTGGGGTAGGGGGACTGAATATTTCTTTACTGCAGTTTGTGGATGACACATTGATTATGGGAGAGGCTTCGGTTCAAAACTTGTAGACTTTGAAAGTAGTATTGCATAGCTTTGAATTAATGTCAGGTATGAAAATTAACTTTCATAAAAGTAGTGTATTGGGGATTAACACTGGTGATGACTTTGACAACTTGGCTGCAGAGTTCCTATATTGTAAGATTGGTAGTTTCCCATTAAAGTATCTCGAGTTACAGTTAGGTGTTAACCCGAAAAAGCCTAGTGCATGGAAGGGTGTGCTAGAGGCTCTTAAAAAGAGGTTAGCGTCATAGAAGCATAGGTATTTATCGATTGGAGGTAGGGTGACTTTGATCAATGCCGTTCTTAATTCTATGTCATTGCACTCGTTTTCCTTTTTTAAGGTACCGAAGTCAGTGATAAAGAAGATTGTCACTAGCCAACAGAATTTTTTATGGAAGGGTGTTAAGGATAGATTTAAAATTCCCTGGGTGAAATAGGAAACAATATGTAGACCGCAGAAAAATGGTGGCTTGGACATTAGGAATGTGCAGTGGTTTAACTGGGCGCTTCTTGGTAAATAGTTATGGCAAGGTGTTAATTGTTCTAGTTTATTGTGGGTGCGGGTTTTGGAATCTAGGTATGGAAGATTAGCTTCTTCTATTCACCGTTCATCAGTCTACAACAGATGTTCTTTGTGGTGGCATGATTTGCTGAAGGTCATTCATCAAGGAAATTCATGGCTGGATGAGAAGTTTGATAGGAGTGTGGGTGCAGGTTTACACACTCTTTTTGGAGAGATAAGTGGGTAGGCAGAATATGATTGTGTGAGGCATTTCTGCGATTGTTTGTGGTGGCGAGAAATGTTGAATCATGTGTGTTGGAGAATGGTTTTCATGATGGCACTAGGTGGGTTTAGGATGTTAGTTGGCGAAGAGGTCTCTTTCAACATTAGATCTCAAGCTTTAATCTTTTGTTGGAGCTTGTGGATGGGGTTTATATTAAGTTACTACAAGAAGATAAATAGGTATGGAGGGCAGATTCTTCAGGTTGTTATTCAGTGCAATCTGCGTATTTATGGTTGTTTGAACTTTTTGGTGGTCCTAATAGTGTATATCAGTGTAGGCAGATGCCTTGCAAAGGCTATGGAGAAGGAAGGTCCCTCTTAAGTGTATGATATTTTCGTGGCAATTGTTGTTGAATGCACTTCCTTGTAAAGGTTTGCTGACTGATCGTGGTGTTCAAATTGATGATATAACTTGTTACTTCTGTCATGGTTTGGAGGAACTTTCAACTCATTTATTTTTAACGTGCTCAATTTTATCTCAAATCTAATACTTTATTGCGCGTCGGCTTGGATTCTTACTAGTTTTGCCTTTAGATTTATCGACTCACTTGCTTTCTTGGGTTGGTGTTGGCTGTAGTAAAAGAGAAGAGATATGCTTATTAATTGTTTGGGTAAGTACAATGTAGTCTTTGTGATTACATAGAAATAGAATTGTGTTTTCCAATGGTATTTTGGATGAGAGGGAAGTCTTAGATTCTATTGTTCTAAGGTCCTGGAAATGGCTATCACTTGTTAATAAGGGAGAAGCTATTTTGTTAGCTGATTGGTATTTGAACCTACGAAATTGCATCCGTCTTAACTTTGTATAAATATATTTTTGCTTTTTATTTCTCTGAGTAAGTAATTTTTTTCTATGTAAATGAGTTTTGAATTTTCCTTGAACTCTCTCTAATAATATATGTTTTGCCTATAAAAAAAAAATCTCAAAAAGTAATATGAAATAGGCATATAATTTGTACAAATTAATTGGAGTTCCATGTTAAAAATTATATCATTCAAAGTTTACAGCTATGAACCCAAAAAATTGCAGAACCTTCTATATCAATTATAAAAACAACCAATTTAGAAAAGTTTACATAAATTTTAAAAATACCACCGTGTCTTTTTCTACCTCAGTTGTCAAAAAAAATAATATAGAAAATACTTTCTACACCGATTCTAAAAATAATTAATGCAAAAAAGTTTACATAAATTTTAAAACTTAACAATTTTTTTACATCAATTATTTTTAAAACTAATGTAAAAAGTACTTTTCACTTCAGTTCTTTTGACAATGTCATAGAGAAGTTTGCATAAATTTTAAAAATATTATCGCGTCTCTTTCTACATTGTTTCACAAAAAATTGATGTAAAATCTTGTTTTAAAAATGTTTTTTGTATTAGTGAAAAAAAAATGTCATAAATAAAAATAAATAGATAAATATTACATCATTCATTAATTTGAAAAATAATAATTTGTTAATGTTTTAAAAATAATTTAACAAAGACATTAAATTTATTTTTTAGTTAATAAAATATTTTTAAATAAGAATAAAGTTAAAATTTTATTATCATAATTAAAGGAAATTAAAATATTTAATTTATAATTTTTTAAAAATCAATAATTTCTAAATTTCAAATTTTAGTTTACTTAGTTATCATATCATCTTATATTTAATCAATTAATCTGACAATTAATTTTACGAAATTACTTTCAAATCAATTGGTTGACTTTTTATATTTCAGGTATATTAGTTTTGAAATACAAACCCAAAATTAACATAACTAATAGTTGAAGAGTCCCTTGTCCATGTTAACATGATTTGATTACTAGTCATGTGTAACGATACCACTGATCACAACATCTTTAAAACAATATTCTCTAATTATCTATGCAAGGATATCCTATGTTGGCATAAACAAAATATTTAATTGTATATTTATCTAATCCAAAAGGTGTCGGATGAAATAAAAGTAGTTATTTGAATTTCGATCGGAATCAAATTATAACTTTTCGAACAACACTTTAAGCTTTGTATGGGAGCTTTTTTTCATAAATAAATTAAAAAAATTCATTATTCCTTAAATGTTCTAAAAATAAAAAATTTTACATAAATATTCTAAAAGTATATATAAAAGAAGTTGATTGAAATTAATTTTATTTTTATTTTAAAATTTTTTATATAAAAGTCAATTTAAATTGACTTCCATTGTAGATTTAATTAAATCAACTTCTATCCTGCTTTTAAATTTTTTTTTACACATACGTCGATTTAAATTGACTTTCATTCTATTTTGAATTTTTATATAGAATTCAATTTAAATTAATTTGCACTCGACATGTATATGTTTTAGAAGGAAGTCGATTATAATCAACTTTGTAATGCATAATTGAAGTCGACTTAAATAAATTTATCTTTATATAAAATAAGTTTAATAGAAATGTCTGTCAACATGTCACACCAGTGTGTTTTTGTGATATCCGATAGTCATTATGCAATTAAATTAGCTCTAGAAAAAGTGAGTGATATCCCCTTCAGCATGTCATGCATATTATGTGCGGCACATTGTGTTAAATTTTATTATAAGGTTTAAGAACAGAGGTGCAAAGCGATTACTAATAAATGTTATCATCTCACTCAATTTCAAAATTTCTTCATCTTCAAATGTCAAATATGTGTTTATTTATAATAAAGAAATATATTAAAGTTGACTTAAATTATGCATTATAAAGTTGATTACAATCAACTTCTTTCTAAAACATATTTATATGTGAGTAAAAGTTAATTTAAATTGACTTATGTGTAAACAAATTTTGAAATTAGAAAGAAAGTTAATTTAAATTAATTTTTATATAAAAAATTCAAAAATAGAATAGAATCGACTTCTGTATAAAAAAAAATTTTAAAAGTAGAATGTAAGTCAATTCAAATTGACTTCTATGTAAAAAAAATTAAACTTATAACAGAAGTCAATTTAAATCGACTTTTATATAGAAATTTTTAAAACAAAAATAAAAGTAATCGACTTATGTTATATATACTTTAAGGATATTTACGTAATTTTTTTTTTCAGAATATTTAGAAAATAATAAATTTTTTTAATTTATTTATAAAAAAAGCCTTATATGAGAGTTCTTTAATTTTTATTTGGGAGTTAATTAATTAGGAGAGGAGGGTTAAGCGAATTTTCAAAACTTAAAACTCTCTTAAACTTAATTTTATGAGTTCCTTGTTATAAAATTTTTTGAATAGATTTTTAAAATGACTAATTTATTCTTAGTTTGTTTCTCAATCCCTTCTCAAAAAGAGTGATGTTAATTTTAAAGAAAAGAATAGCAAAAAATTATTTGTTTTAAAAAAGTTAGTTTTTAAGAGTGAGAATTTTTTTTAAAAATATAAAAATATAAAAAAATAGAAATATGAATTTTAAAAATATTAATTTTTAAAGAAAAAATGATATAATTTGTATATTTTTGAAAAAAATTAAAGAAAAGAATAGAAATAAATTAATTTTTTAAAAATATATTAGTTTTTAGAGTGATATTTTTAAAAAAATTTATAAAAAAATAAAAATTTAAAAATTTAAATTTTAAAAATATTAATTTTAAAGAGAGAAAAATATTTAGTTTTTGTATTTTTAAAAAAATAAAAATTATAAATAAAAGGTATAAAAAGCAATAATGACATTTATATTATTAATTATCTATTACTCTACGCTTTTTATATTAAACATTGGGAGAATCTATTCTCTTTCCTTTTTTTTTTCTTCGCTTCCAAACTCTTAATACAATGTCTTAGACATTCTTATAATTTTAAGAGTAATTACTCTTCCAATTTTTACAAATTTATTGTTTATTTATTTTATAGTACTGTTTAATTATTAGACGACTATTTTATGATAATAGCTTGCTGAAATTAAAGTGTGGGTATGTATATGTGGTAGAAGTGTAGGATATAAGAAAGTATTCTCACATATTAAAATTTCTGGAGAGTCTTAGATAATGTACAGTGTCAAAATACAATTTTTTAAGAAAAGACTTGTTTCTCACGTCAAATTCCATGGATGTAGGATGTAGGATGTAGTAGTAAAGATTTGTAGTAAAGATTTTGTCAATATTTTCTTAATTTTTATGTATTTCCTTATAATCAATAAAAAATAGACAAAATAGTTGTTGTTATATATAGATGTAGTAGCAAAGATAGAAGAATGATCTAACTTAATCTCTATAATAGATAAATAGAAGAATAGCCCTTAAAAAAATAAATTTTTACAATTAAATGACTTAATTAAAAGAAATGAACAAAATAAAAGAATATAAAACTAGCAGATATGGAAGAAATTTAAAGTAGATTCAAGAAATTGAATGGGCAGGTTAAAGGAATTACCAAAAGAGATTAAAATTGTTTAAAAAAATAAAAATATTAAACGAAAATGATATCTCTTTAGAATAGATATTACTGGAATTAGAATGTAAAGAAATATTAAAAATACAAGATAAAAACGAAGAAAGAACAAATGAAGGTACTTTTATTAACTTATTATGTATAATTTCAGCACATAAATGACATTGTGAAGTAGCGTTGGTAGTACAAGATGAAATATTTAATATGGTCACTCTAATGATTCAAAGTCAATATCAACTATATTTAAGAAGGATTAACACCTACATAATATTATGAAAAAACCAATAAAAGGAATTTGTGGTGCAAATGGCTCTCAATTGAGTATTCAATATAAATTATCAACTTATAAAATGACATTGCAATCAATTC
Source organism: Abrus precatorius (assembly GCF_003935025.1). NCBI lineage: Eukaryota > Viridiplantae > Streptophyta > Magnoliopsida > Fabales > Fabaceae > Abrus > Abrus precatorius. Next base: position 15,526,264 of record NW_020874439.1, read on the forward strand.
TAGAAACACCCTTCTCAACGTTACTATATCCTTTTAAAGTAATTTTATATGGATGCATCGCACTACAATTTTATCAAGAACAAAACGTATCAGCATAGACAATAATGTACCTTTTTTTATTTTTTATAGAATAATCATTTCAAGAGAGTAATGATTTAACATAAATAAGCTAGTATTCACACACAATTCACGAGTGAAGAAAGTAAAAAAAAAACCTCTTATATTCAAAGTTTTTGAACTTTTGGATCAATCCTCATAAGTTTCTCCATCGTTCGCATTTTGATGAAAGTTGTTTTGCTTTCTACCAGCCATTTATATCTACTTATTTTTTAATCTACCTAACAAAATCTTATCTACTTGCCTTACCTATTTCCCACTAATATATGCTCAACAACTTAAACTTGAAAAATATATACAAGGGTTGGATCTTTTTACACTACTATAAGTGTAAAAACTCTTACACTTGATCTGATTTTTTATTTAACTTATATTTAACAGGTTATAATTTATTATTTCATTAACTGTTAGATGTAAGTTAAATAAGGACTCAAATCGAGTATAAAAGTTTTTAGATTTACAAATGTGAGAAGATCTTTTCATATATATATATATATGTGTGTGTGGCAAGATTTTCTTACACCCTATAAAAGCTATTCTATTCATTATGTAAGGTAGAACTATGAAAAGAAAAAGAAGTCGAGTTACAAGAAAAATTCTTGCCACTACCATAGTAGCAGCATGTATAAGAGCGTAAATGGAAGTAGGTCCTTCCATAGCATCATGTAACCATACATGAAGGGGAAATTGGACAGATTTAGCAACTGAGCCACAAAATAACAAGAGGACAGATAAAGTAAGAAAAAAAATATTAATTTCATTTTTTTAAATCAAATTACTGACTATTTGAAACAAATCCCGAAATTCTAAACTACCCGTTATTCAATAAAAACCTAAAATTTTTAATAATAAACTAAGTAAGTCTAAAAACTCTTACATTCAATTTGAGTCTTTCATTTAACTTAAATCTAACGGGTAATAATTTATTACTCTACTGGCTATTATATTTAAGTTAAATGAAATTTTGATAAAAAATTTTCATGGAATAATGTCATCCGCACTTGTGTGTGTCTGCATATATAAATAGATCTCAAACATTCAATTTTATTATAAAATGTTACAATTAAAATTTAAAAGACATGTGATCTTCTCTCATCTTAAAGGACATATCTTGAGTATTAATCATTTAAATTTCTTCAGCCTTGATTTGTATGCAATTTTATATAATTACTTTAATTGATCTTTATGAAAAAATTTTAAACTTATTTTACATTTACTTTACAAACTTGCAATCAAATAAAAAGTAATGTTAGCTGTGATTTTGTTAATCATTTAAGTGGTGACAAAGGTAAATTTGCCTTTGACTTTAGTGATCTTGTATCCAACCTTGATTGATATATGTTGTTGATATGATGAGTAATCCAAGTGATAGAACGTTGAAAAAATAATTATTCCACTAGATGTTTTTCTTAGAGAATTTTTTTTTTTAATTTTTTATCTAGAACAACAACTATCATATAGACATATGTAGCATCAGGAAGCACTTTATAGAGAAAAATTATGAGTATTGAGATAGATTTATGAAAATGTTTCACGTTACTAATTAGTGATCATGTGTTGATTCAATGTTTTTATAAAGGTACAAAAGCATGATTGCTGAAACCAATGATACAACATGGATAGATAAGACATCTTCAATAACTCGTGATCTAACGAGTAGCATGGAAAAACAGTTTCCAACTATTTAACACTCAACTTATGATACTAGTCAAGGCTATGAAGCAAATAAAATTCAAATGTAAAAAAAATGCATTTGAATTTAGATATGATCATACAATTTATTTTTCACAAAAATATAACTGTATTAACAAAACTTTGTTAATTTACTTGATAAACAATTATTAAAAATTAAATATATCAGAAATCCTGGATACCTTATAATTTTAGCCTCAGTTTAGAAGTAGAATTTCAGCACGCTGCTTAACTTACTAATATTAACTTTTTTCAAGTTGAAACAATTATAATATCAATTTTACTGTAGCTAGAGGTTAATTTTCCGTGTATCACACAAACAAGTATTATAAAATTAAAATAAAATATTTTAATAATTAATTAAAATTAATTTCATAATCATTTAAAAATTTATAAATTTAAATAGGTAAATATTATAATTATTATTAATAAAAATTTTATTATATTAAGTAAATTTTAATAAAGGAAAATTTAAATTTAAATATGAATTATAAAAGTTCAAAATTTAAATTTCCAATTAAGATCTAAATATTTAATGCAAAAAAAAAAAACTTACATCATGTTAACTTTAAGAAAGAAGAAAAAAAAAGTAATTTTAAGAAAAATGTTAGAAGTATTTTAAAGGTTATTAAAGTATTTAAAGTAAATGATACAATAAAAACTTATTCATTCATCCCTTCTATGATTTTTAATGCTATAATCTATATAAAAAAAATTATGTTCAACTTTTAGAAGCACTGTATATAGCAAAACTTTAATTTTAAAATCTTTTATGCCTACAAATCTTTTTAATTATTAACCAAAAAAGATAAATCATATGGTATTGTATTTAAAAGAATAATGATATTCTTCCTATGTGAACCAATGGATAATATTAGTAAACATATTTGATTTTAGTGTCTTATCTAATTTCATCTGGATTTGATTCAAGTCAGGTACTTAAATATGGTGGGTGAGTCTATTATTGAAAATTTTTTATATGCACAAAAATTTGAAGTATACACAAAAACTCAAATTTAAGACCTTACTTAAACAATACTGAACAGTTTGTTACTCAGACTAACTTTCGTTGGTATAAAATTGATGATATAATTTATTATTCTAATTTTTTAAATATTTTTAATTACTAAATGATCCCTATATACTTTACATAAGTTAAAAAATTATAATTTTTTAAGAATTTATTTTTTTCCCATTCAATTTAATTCTACTTGTCACTCGGACTAATTTATGTTGGTTTAAGAATTCATTTTAGATTACATTTTATTTTAATAACAATCATTAATTATTATAGTTATTCTTTTATAATATTTGAACTTATATTTAAAGAGTTAAAAGACAATTTCAGAGTTTAATGTGCATAAAGTTTATTTGAAATACCCATCATCAAATCAACTATGACAACTGAAACTAACCACATTACATAAAAAAGAGATTTAATAGTAATTATATTAAAGCGTTTATAAAAATAAATGTTATAAAATACTGTAATATAAACTTTTGCTACTATCACTCAACTATTTTCTTCGTTTACTGAATTTCAGCCTTTTAATTTAGAGACCAACTTGATTGATTCTCTGTTTTAACTTCTAAAATGACATTTTAACTGAGTTTTCATGGCAATTAAACATTCGTTATAGTAAGTAATATATTATGTCATGTTTTCTATTATTATTTATTAATTAACGTGAGTCAATTTTGTTCCTACTAGAGAAACACTAGTCTTTAAGTCTTTGCTTCGATAGGGTGACGTCTTTTCGAATCTTGCCGATGTTGCGTGACATGGGGAGGGTACCTGCAAAATGCACTCCGATGCTCAAGTCAGGTCTTAATTCTGAACAGTAAATACTTAATTATTTTTTATAAAAGTATGTCTTTATCTGTACTTCTTACCTTCCTTTTATAGGAGATATTATGGGCTAATGGATTTCGTAGACCAGCTCTAATTCTGATCAATAATTTATTAATTATAATTAATTTATAATTATCATGTTTTGTGGTGCACTCGTCCTTCGTCATAATTCGAATATGTATTCAGTTTTCTCTTTCAAATTGTACTTAGTTGAGAGTGAGGATTGAGTCGAACCTTTTCACAACAGAAAAAGTATAAAATCGATACAAAGAAAAGTTGAGAGAGAAAAGATGCATTTTCTTAATGATATAATCGATACATATAATCTTATTTTTAAGTGTGACGATTTGAATTCATATATGCGGGTTGATTGTCAGTTTACCAACTAAATTATAAAATTGGATCATTCTGATCCGTTGCCAAAAACAGAATCGTGAACTTCAACTAAAAGAAGTTTCGTGATTATCGTGCGCAATTTGGGAGGAATACAAATTCCCATTGACTTTGATAGGATGTTAATTATTTATTAATAATCAAGATTTTTTATGTTATTTAACGCACATTAAATTTTAATATGTCAATAATAAATGTGAATTTTATGAGATTCATAGTAATCTCATAAAATAAAAATGAAACTGAAACGTTAAGAATGGTCTGAATAGTTGAGCTGGTAGAGGACTGATTTGAATTCGTAAACTTTTTGTTTCTTCATACTGTTTGTACTGTTTAACAAATTAAACAAAACCATTGATTACGTTTCTTTTGAAACAATATATGGAGTGTTTAGTTTAGGTTTTGGAGTTTTTTTATCTATTAAAATTGCATGTAATATAATCTTGTAACTTTTTTCTTTTGTCAAATTTAATGGTATTGTCACGTTGATCGAGTGATGAGCATATTTTAAGATTTTGTAAAATTAGGTAAATGTTGAATATGTTCGGAAAATGTAGATAATTGTTTACTGTGTTGAATAAAGAGTAACTTAGTTTAGTTATGAACTTATAAGTTTAATAAATAAGTTTGTAAAACTGTTGATAAAAAAAAAAAAAAGAAACTTATAATTTTTAAAAACATTTAAAAAGTTTCTATCTTTTAAAAATTCACTATCAGTATTCTTTATTATATTTTTTTTTTCATTTAGAAAGAAAATAACTTGTTTTTTACACGGTTGAAACTAATAATCTCATTCTTTTTGTTCTATTTACTTTCCCAATATTTTTTTATTTTTTTATCTGCCCCTTGTCTTTTTTTTATATCTAAATATGTTTTATATTATAAAAATATATCTTAAAATATTTCATATTCAAAATATATATGAAGATAAATTTTATTATTTTATATAACTATTTAATTAATTGATTAATAATAAATAAATAAAATAAATAATATTTAATTTTAATATTATATTAATATAATATTAAATTTTTTAAAATCATTTAATAAAAATAAGAAAGTTTGTTAAATAATTCTAATTTTACAAATTATTCATGTAATTATAAATTTTTAGTTGCAAACTCACAATTTTAAGCTAGCTTAAACATTAGAAACTTTCAAGCATTATTTTTGTTCATTTTGCATAAATGAAAATATTACGTCCATAGTATGGTTTGTTAAACGGAAAAATAAAAATTGAATTTCTTGTTTCCTAAGATTTAAAATGTTTTTCTTCCGTCTACAATTCTCTTAATAGGCATTGAGTATCATTGTTTGCTCTTATTAAATCATTGACATCTGTATATCTGTATTCTGATCGTAGGAATATGATACCTTTTTCCGGTAAATTTCTTTCGTTTTCATAAAGTTCAACAGACCCCACTGGAAATAAGATAAGGATTCCTCGAAAGTTTCTTTTCTAAATCATGTCAAAATGATAAAAATATGTAATTGATGCAATTTATATTTACTTAATTACACGAGAAGAATTTTTTTATATTAGTGTAAATATAAAAACTTTTATATTTGATTTGATTATTTTATTTAATATATATCTAACAGTCACTGTGAAAAAATTATATATATTAGTTTTGATGTACATGTATTATTGTTCTTTTCTTGTATGGGAAATAAGAACTGTAATTTAACTTGATGGTTTCATGGAAGCTAAACTAAAATCATATGTAATTGTACGATTTTTTTAATTTAATTTTGCTCCAGCTCTCAAATTATGATAATAAAAATTGTAACTAAGTAAAAAATAATATATATTTTTCCTTCTTTTGAACATTTATATTGCTATAATAACTTATTGATTTTGATGATACTACACATACATTGTTAACATGTAGACCATATACAACCGATGAAGACAAGACAACCACTCCCACCAAGTACCGAAAATATAATTATTAAAACGTTGTGATCCTAATGATGTTTCCTTTTGCAAGATTGGGAAATAATTTCCCCTTTAATTTATATTTTTGTTACCTACAGAGCGACATCTTTATTTGAGGAGAACAATTGCTAAAAGGGAACTGAACCTCATAATAATACTCCATGTTCTCGAAATAAACAAATTTAATAACACTGCACCAAACCAATTCCACTTAGCAATTATGTAATCGATCCTGCGTACAGTCTAAAAAGGTATAATTAAACGAGGCTGAGTCAACTGATAGTTAAATCAAACCCTTTGGTGGCTACAATTAATTGAGAGCTAAACCAATTGTGGACAAAGCACTCCCAGCTTCATCAATGCTAACGCCACCATATCAAAGATAAGAAGCTTAATTTAGCCATTTTTATAATCTAGGTCAACCACAATTATATTATTTTTTAAGGGCAATAATTGGTGACTATTATTACTATATCAAATCAAGTGCAAGGTTAATATTCAACACGCTAATTAATTGGTATAGGTTTGCTCTAATTGCATATGATCAAAAAAGCTAGTTACCAAATTGGCTTACCACCGAGCCCTTTATTCAATGCATCACGTGATTTACATTTTAATTTGTGCTCTACAACTTTACTTTGAATTTGAGAGTTATCAACGGATAATGGACTGAAAAGGAGAGACTGAAAAACTCAAATGGAATATATGGGACCACCATGCAATAAAAATTCTTGGTGTATTATGAACATTTAAATTAAGCTAAGATTTGCAGCATTTTTATCATTTGGAAGAAAAGGGAATCCGAAAGCTGGGCTAGTCCTGATCATTTAAAGAATATATACTCCTTACGAAAACAGCAAGAAAAAAGCATACGAAGCACATGCTCCAATGTGTAACCAAGTGAAGCTAAATCTACAATAAAGTTGTGGAGAATCTCAAGAGATTTTACTGGTTCTTCTTTCCTTTTTTGACTTGTCGTATGTATTGTATAGTGCAAGATAAGTGTTAATGGGGGGTTTTATCCAGCGCATGCAGCACTGGAGTCACATTATTGTTGGTATGAATTATGGTAAAATTTTAAAGTTGACACTATACTGATTGATTTGTCAAGTAGTATAAAGACGATTGATGACTACTTTCATTATTCGATTTACATCAACACTTTAAAACGTGATCAAAACTAAAGGCATGTTTCTAATGATTTTTGCTTTTATAAAATATATATTTTTAAAATATATATCATAACTAGGGATGACAATAGATAAGATATGGGTAGGGTACTATAGTACCCATCCCCATACCACGTTTTAAAAAAATACTTATACCCAGCCTCATACTTGCGTGGGTATGAATATTAATCCTCGTATTCATATCCACTGGGTATTCACCTATCCATTTTGTACCTATTACCCGCGCTTATTTGAGAAAACAAATATTTAAAGATCAAAATAGATCTGCACAATGGATGACCCTTTGTTTGAGATCATTTAATGACCTCTTGTGACGGCATTGACAACTAATTTTAATGAATAACATTTTATAGTTGTTAGATTTTAATGAGGCAAACATTGAAAATGAGAGTAGAGTTAGGACAAAGAAGTTCAAGTATTAAACAACAACAAAAAATAGATACAAAATTTTTTTTTTTTAACTTTTGAATATGAAATTGTAAGAAAAATAACATATTTAATTAAAATAATATATATATATATATATATATATATATATTAATACTAGTATTTTTAACTCATGTATTATACAAAAATATTTTGTCAAAAATACAAATTTTTGAAAAATTATTTTAATGAATTAAATATTTATAATGTATATAAATTTTAAAAGAAAAAAATTTGAATAAAAGATAAATGGTCACAATAAAATTTTATAATAAAGAAATATATGTGTATATAAAAAAATTATACTTTTTTATCCAAAGAAAAAATTAACAAATAAGAATTAACAATATTTTTTTATATTTTATATCTTTTAAAAATTTCTTTAAACGTAAATAAATGGTAAGAGTAATATTATTTATATTCAATATATTATAGTTGTGCTTGTAATGCATATGTTGCATAAAAAAATATTATTTTAAATTAAGTTATAAAAATAAAATTTAAATATTATCAAAAAATAATAAGCTTACAGTAATAGTATGTAATTGTAAAATTTATAAAATATTTATAGTATGTTTATTATTTATCATTCACTTTATGATTTAAATATCAATATGATTTTATTAACAAAAGTATTTGTGTGAAAAATATTTTATGTGTGTCATATATAATAATATTTTTTAAAAAAGTCAATTTGATATCAACTGTATAATAATTAAATTGTATTAGATTAATTAAATGATATAAAATAGTAAATTAAATTTTCTATTAAAAATATAAATTTACACATTTTTTTCTGACTATAATTACGAACACATTTATTCTCATGTTGAAATATCAAAGTTTTTAAGGTTATTATAAGCGCAAATCAAAATCCTGTTCAGATTATTTTTCATAAACAAAAATAGAAAAATGATTGTATAAATAGTTTAAGAAGCACATTTTACAAGCCAAAAACAAAAAGAATGGAAATCTGTGTGGAAACATGTTTTATCTTTTTGTTAACAATATAACAACTGACATTTATTCATAAATATAAATAATCCAATATTAAAATAATCTATATTAGTACAAATTTTTGTTTAATGAGTATAGTATTCAACCGCTGGAAAAAAAAAACCTGTCTTGTAAATTGAATTAATGCCTGTGTGAATAATAATTTTATACGAGTCCTTATTTTCTTATTTCTATAATAGACAATAAAATAAAAAATTAAAAAAATAAAACAATAAAGAGAAAATCTAGAAAAATAAATAAATAAACTCAGAAAAATTAAAATTAAAAAAATCTAAAGACAACTACCTTTGATTATCCTAAAATCAGAAAAAAAATTAAAAATTAAAATAGAATAAGTAAGTTGGTTTTAGAGTTGTTCGTAACACCAAATTGTGCGGTTGTAAAAGTGTAAAAAACAAATAAGAAGATCAGAAAACCTGTTGGGAGAGAGAGAAGACATATTCTTTAAATAGTTCCAAATCAATAAAAAGAAAAATAGAGAAAGATAAACAGAAAGTTTATAAGTGCAAAAACTTAAGAAAGATCACAAAAAGGAAGGGGAAGAAATCAACAGTGGCGGGGAGTGAAATCAACAATTAAAACTTGTTTCTTGGCTGCCATTTTTATTTTCTCAATTAAATCTTTTTGTTGTTATTGTAATTCTAGAATATCTTCTTCTGTACATCAATAACAATATGATTTTGAATTTTTTTTAGAAAGTATTCAATGCAATATCCTTATTCTCATTCACTACGCCATAAATGAGTTTTTAGCACTAAATTAGACAATGGTTAATAAAAATCGCTTTGTAACTATATATTTAGAGAGCAGTTCTCTATTAACCGCTCTCAGATCTATACTTTTGAAAGCGGTTAATAGAGAACCGCTCTTAGATATATCTTTGAGAGCAATTTTTTGTTAACCGCTCTCAGAACTATACTTTTGAGAGCGATTCTTTTAACCGCTCTCTAAAGTCATTAAAGTTGTTTATAAATGAAATAAGTTCAACGCATTTCTTTTTCTTGGCTAACAAAGTTGGTCTCTTTTACTGTAAGTTTTGTTTGTCTTCTCTGCTCTCTTATGTTCTCTTCGTCTTTTTCTGTTAGTCTGCTTTCTTCGTTTTCTCTCGCTAACAAATTAGTTTTTTTTTTCACATCTGTAGGTACTTCTTCATTCTTTGTTAGCCTGCTCTCTTCATCTTCTCTACACTAACAATTAGTTTTGTTTTTTTATATCTGTAGGTACCTCTTCATTCTTAGTTAGCCTCCTCTCCGCATATTTTTTGTGCTAACAAATTAGTTTTTTTTTTTCACATCTGTAGGTACTTCTTCATTCTCTCTTTCTTTCTTCTTCTCTTTGTTAACGGTGGATCATCCATTCTTTCTTTCTTTCTTTTTTTCTCTCTATTAACGTTAAAAATCATCCTACTAATTTGTTCTTTTTTTTTTTTTGCTTGGTTCATGCAGATGTGGACTGTTTGGTTAACACCAAACATATAAACTCAAGATTCAATTTTGATTTGTCATAAAAATGAAGAAAACTTACAAAGAAATCAATTCCAAATTTTGATTTAAACGTAATAATAAATCAATTTTACTTTGCAGCAGAAAACTAAAAAGGAAACCAATTTCAAATTTTAGATTCGCAGTCTACATTTATACTTTGGAGAGCGATTCCACATAGTACTGCTCTCTAATCTTACACCTATACTTTGGAGAGCGGTTTCGCGTGAAATCGCTCTCCAATCTTAACTTTTAAGAGCAGTTGTTTAACCGTGTAACGTCCTTATTTCCAATTTAGTGCATATAAATAATTTTCATTTTCAATTCAATTTCAATATGAAATTCAGATATCATAAAATTTTCCTAGAAGTAATTACTACAATTTAATCAAATATTTCCATTTAAATCAATAGAATAGTGCAATAGCATAAAACTTCCGAAATTACCATAATCAAAAGTAAAGAAAAAGGCTATACATAAACTTCACAGTACAATATATTACACTACTAAAAAGTCTGTTTATACAAATGGATTTTTAGAGCATTACAGACGGTTTTTTCTATTACAGACAGATTTACAGACGGATATAAACCGTCTGTAATATCCTCGTCGGTAAATAATTACAGACGGATTTTCAAATCCGTCTGTAAGTTACAGACGGATAAATCCGTCTGTAAGTTACAGACAGTAGAATCCGTCTATAAGTTATAGACAGTAAAATCCGTCTGTAATTCACAGACGGAAAAATCCGTCTATAAATTACAGACAGAAAAATCCGTCTCTAATTCACAGACAGAAAAATCCGTCTGTAATCCGTCGGTGATATATTTTACTATAATTGATATTTTTTTATTTGTATAGATAGTTATTTCCTGCTGTTCTTGATTATCACAATTTATAAACAAAATAGAAACTATAGATTCGGCATCTAAACATTCCAAAATGATTTATAAAATATAAAATTTAAATGTTGTTACAAAGGAAGAAAAAAAAGCATCTAAATAAATACATTTAAAAATAAAATACAAGTCTTCATCAGGAATAATCTATATGGTCAGAATCCGAAGGAGCATCATCATCAGTAGAAGAGGAGTCAGTAGAGGAATGATGGATGGAGGTGAAAACCGGTAGTGCTGGAGCTGGTGGAGGAGGAGGAAGAGGTGTGGAGCTGCTTGCTCTCATGAGCTCAAAATAAGCATGCATCTGCTGCATTTGCATATGCTGCTGCGTCATCTGCTGCTGGACCTCCCTTTGCATTCTCGACGCCACCTTCTTCTCTATCTTCTTCTCCATTTTCTTTGCCCACTTCTTCTTCCATGCACTTTCTTTGCTCTTCCACATCTCCTCATTCTGCTTTTGGAGTTCTTCATTGAGGGCATGGACCTGAGTGCGGACCATGTCCTCCACATCCTCAGGTGCAAGAGAAGGGGCATCTCCAGTGACAGATGCAGGGGACATGGAGTCTGCAAAGCGGCCCCCCATGCCATAAATGCGACCTTTATAAAGGCCACCCACTGTCTGTGACCACATAGCATCCTCATCTACTGACTCTGGATTCTGAGAAGATGCTTCCTCAAGCCTTTGAATATAGTCATCTTACAGTTCAGTTCAGATAATTAGATATTAGTTTGGAGAACTATTTAATAAGTCGCTAATAATAACATATATTATCAATAACTATGACTTACATATGTGGCCTTAGATCGTGTATCAACCCACAGGTTTTTGTCTTGCTTGCGAGTGTGTGTCTCTTTAAACAACTCTCCAGTAGTAGGTGGCCTCTTCAACGACTTCTCCTGTAATTAGAAATAAATCACAATCTCAAATATGAAATTATAGATAGATTAAACTGAATTTTAAAATCACATACCAAGTTTGCCTTACTGCCAGCCAAAGTCGTAGACCCACCAGTATGCAGTGACCCCCCCTTTATTAGATGCCCTGTTTGTCTTGTTCTTTACAGAGAGATTTTTAAACTCATCTGTACCCCAATACTCCTGCAAGGCATGAAGAAAGTTGGGTGCTATCCAATCAGCAGTAGAAGGGTCCTGGCGAGCCTCAGTGTACATCTGTCTTAGTCGCTTTGCAGTGCGACTCTTCCAGGCCTTGAAAATCATCTTTTCGTCCTGGGGGGAATGGAGAAGTTGCTCTACAGAAACACAATTTCTTTGAGAAGGGGTACAAACAGTCATATGTAATTACACTTAGTTAAAATTAATACACTATTATTACCTTCCAATCTTTGAACCATTCTATCTTTGTATCATTTGGCACCTTTGCAAAACTTCTGTAAGGCGCATCAAACATCTTCTTAATCGTATCTGTGACCTGATGGAGACCTTTCTGTGGTGGTATCCAACTGATAACACAATAAAATAAAACATAACTACTAACATTCACATAAAGTACGCAATGTTAGGCATATTTGATTGAATTACTTACCAAGTGGACCCATCCCATCTCAAAGTTTCTAACGATCTCGATGATGCCTGGGTCTGTGATGACTGCTGCCCGCTTACAGATGGGACAGTAGTGGATCCATCTCCTGTGCCCTGTGTAGCAGGTGACTGTGTGGCCTGTGTAGTAGGGGGTGCAGAGTGTGAAACTCGCTGTACTGGAGGGGGAGGAGCAATATACCCAGGATTCGGCACCATGATAAATTGCTCCTGTCCCCTAACCTGGGAGGTCTGCACTGTTGCTGGTGTGGACGTCGAAGTCGGAGCGGTAGGTGAAGAAGTGTTGCCACGATCAGTTTGCTGAGTAATACCCTTCTTACCTTTACCTTTACCTGCCATATCTGAATCAAACCATATATATGTTTAGAGACAAATACTATAATTTGTTTAAAATATGAATAATATTGGTGATAACTCAAATTAAATAATCATGGCAACCTATCATACATCCACTGACGATTTTTGAGAAACATCTTCCTCAAGAACTATATAAACCTAATACAAATATACAATGTGGTATCAACCTTCTAAAATACATTACAGAAAATTTTAATATAAATTTTGGCAGAATCTCCCCTAATACATGTTAATTTCCTTACATTTGTTTACTATTTTTTTACAAAAATGAAAATTTCACCTAAAATCAACTAATAAATTATATAACAATAAATTATTCGATACATCAAACACAAACACATCACAATCCTAAACCGTTCTAGAGCACATCCCCTTGTAACTCCACAACATGCATATTCTACAAACTCCACAAACACAAATAATCCCACAGCACACAATAATCAGGTTCGGAGAAGGACCTCTACGCCCTTCCCCCCAGTCATACAATCTCCAATCCTACAACTCTATATTAGAAATTTTAAGTCTCTAAAAAACATAAAAAATTAAAAAACTAAACCGATTAAAAGTTAGAGTATCGTACCAGGAATACAATGATGCAAAAAAACTTTCAAATGGTTGCTCCAACAACTCGCAATGGCCAAAACACTGAGCTCTTAGAGAGAGAGAGGGGGGAGCGAGAGAGAGAGAGGGTTTTGATAATGGGGGAGGGGAAGAGGAGACGCGGTTTTAATGGGTTTTAGTCATTACAGACGGGAAAATCCGTCTGTAATGGGTTTAATGAAACGGTGTGTTTCAGGAGGCACATTACAGACGGATTTTTCTGTCTGTAAATGCGTCAATCCCATTTACAGACGGAAAAATCCGTCTGTAATGTGCCACCTGAAAGGTCGGCTAAAACTGCCATATTTACAGACGGTAAAATCCATCTATAATTTCCCGCCATAATATTTCATCCTATTTTCAAATTACAGACGGAAAAATCCGTCTGTAATTGCTGTCTATAACGTTTGGCGCCAAAAGGCGGGCTAAATACAGACGGATTTTACAGACGGGATAAAATCCGTCTGTATTACAGACGGATTTACAGACGGATTTTTCAGAAAATAAAATAAAAAAATTAGTTCACAAATCCGTCTGTAAAGCCGTCTGTAAAATCCGTCTGTATTAAGCGTTTTTCTAGTAGTGTTAATTTACAAATTGTATGTTTGAGTATTTAAAGATCAAAATAATAATTACAACACCAAACACTACAAAAAGGATCCCAGAGCAGCCTCAGTTATACTCATCTCCAGCATTCCAACTCTCTATCTTGGCTAGGTCCTTGGAGTCTAAGTCGTCATCAGATCCCAGATACCCATCGCTAGAGTCAGCTCTGACCTCTGTTCCTGTGACGCGCTCAAAGGTCCAACGGGTAGGTCTTCCTAGAGAGTCGTGGTCATGGTAGGTGTATAAGTAAGTAAGGGCTGCTAGGGTTCTAACTGTACCCCTATACATATATACACATAAGGTTTAGTGTATCCTACTCCTAGGGAAGTCGAATGGAATACTACAAGCAAAATCCATCTTAATCATGACATAAACCTAGGGTCATTCTCTACCAATACAACAAATTTAAAATGATTTACACACTGGTATTCATTAAATACGTAATTTAATCTAAAGTCTACAAAACTATCTACCAGCCTAACTCTTCCCTGCGGATTCATCATCCTGGTTCCCTGAAATTGTCAATAAGGATGAGCACCTATCTTATCATTTAAAACATAATATTACTTTAAAGACTAACATAACAGCACAATCATGGTCATGGAATACAAGGAATCATAATAGCATAAATCTTAAAGCAATATATTAGACATACACATATTCATAATTATTATATTGCCCTCTTTCGGATACGCACATTCAGTGCACTGTGATCATAATTATACGATGCCTCTAGCAGTTCTTAAGGTCTTACACAACTAGGTAAATAGTCGCCAGTTAGCCCATGTATACGGATACAACGTATACAATAATGGGTCCCTTAGCAAAGGTATAGTCAGGAGTCTAGTCAGGAAATGAGTGTGAGGCCATGTGGTGCATTCGGTCTCAGAAAGAATGTGTACACTTACGCGAATGTCGCTCACCACCCTACATTTCCCCCAAATTTCTTATCGTCTCCAGACTCTATACCCCCAGTGTATCTCTGTAACTATTCACACTAGAACCATTTAGCTTCTTACACTTATCTCATACTCCTTTTCGTACTAAACTCATTATTCAAGTAAGAGATTGTGCTTAGTAAAGCACTTCCGAACTAAATTCTAAACAAACAGACTACTCGAACATATCATTAACACCCAAAGTCAGCTAAACATATTTTTCATAATAATTCAATGTCAATCAATCATAAGAATCATACTAAAACACATACATAAAGTACTCTCATGGTTACAAAATAATTATTATGCTTAAAATAACAAAATAGAGCCCTCCTTACTTTGAGACGAAGTTTTGAAAGAGATTTTGTGAAGGGTTTTAGGTGAAAGGACCAAAATCTTCCTAGATATCACAAAAGAGAACATTTTGAGAAAGGAGAAACTTAGAAAACACCCAAAAAGAGAAAACAAAGCTCCAAGAACCTACTTGGAGTTGTTTGATGAAGTTCCCAAGCTTGGATTTGAAAGAAAGTTGAGGTTTTGGAGAGATTTTCTGAGAAGAGAGGGTTAGGGTCAAGAGAACAAGGGAGAGCTCGAAACTTGGATTGTAATCCAAGTTTTCTAACTTGGAAACCCTTAAATACCCCTAGACTCGCGACATTCTTGCTACAGTGAGCCATTTCTCGCTACAGCGATAAATTCTCGCTACAGCAAGCCCTTCTCTTGCTGCAGCGAAAAAACCAGACAAAATTGTACTTTGCTGTCTGTCATTCTAGCTACAGCGAGAGCTCCTCGCTACAACGAGAGAATTCTAGCTACAACAAGAGAGCATCAGAATGCCTGATTTCTGGACGCTCTTCTCGCCACAGCGAGAGAATCTCGTTACAGCAAGATATCCTGCAACCTACATCATTTAAACTCTCCAAAATTCAAATAACTTCACAGATATATGTAGTAACTTTTAGGTGAAAGTGTACCTATATCAACTTGTCCAAATTTCTTTCCTTTTGTAAAGTCTGTAATCATCATATCTAACTTTATTTTAAATAATTTGCATGAAATGTCAGGTCTATCTTCAACTTTAATTTCTCTTGTTTTGAAGAAATCTTGTAATTTTCACCCAACTTGAATTGCAGGTGAATGTAATCAACATATCAGTATAGCTAAATTTTTTACATATAGCCATTACATTTTGACTATTATTAAACATAGATTTCATACCTCTTGTGAAAGAAAAAGGTAATATAACACACTTACCAATAGATAAAGGATAATTTTCACCCTAACTTACAACCTCTTCAATGTCATTATGAAACCTAATAAAAGATTGATTATTTCTTATACAAGACAGTCTTTGAGACTCTACCATAATATATATGTCGACTAAAAACTATTGATATAATTTTCTTCATTTATCTATATTGGCAAATTCAACATTCCTTTGTTGGATTCTAAAAGCTATAAATTCTCTCAAAGTTACTTGAGAATGTAAATGTTTCCTTGGAGTAACCAATTGAAGGTTTGTCTAAACACCCTTATTGAGGTTCAAGAATAAGTATAACTGAATATTTATGAATTCAGAAAGTGACTTTATTATGTTATAGTCATAATAATTAAATTTGGTTATTTTTTAGGATTTACAAAGTATAAAAAAAGAAAATCCCTTAGTCTCTAATTGAATGGCATTGTTGTGTGATTATAATATGTGTTGTTGTGAGTAGTGGTTGATAGCTTTAGAATAGTAAATTAATTGGCATTTTGTCAATAAAGGTTTAACATCTCAAAATTCTTCTCCTGTGATTCAATCTCCAATTAATCAAGTGAAGAAACTCATATAATCACTTAAGCAAATGGAAATACCATGTTCAGATTTATATTCATGATTTATATTGTAACATCCTTATTTTTATACTTATTATTATAGCATTAAATGTTGGTTGTATGTGTGAAATTATTTGAATTTTGGAAAGTTTAAATGGTGTAAGCTGCAGGATATCTCGTTGTAGCGAGAAAGAACATCCAAAATAAGCTCTTTGATGCTTTCTCACTTTATTGATGAGCTCTCGCTGTAGCTAGAATGACAGACAACAAAGAAAAATTTTTGTCTAATTTTTTCGCTGCAGCGAGAGAAGGGCTTGGTGTAGCAAGAGATAGCTTGCTATAGCGAGAATATCGTGAGTTAAGGAGTATTTAAGAGTTTTCAACTTAGAAAAATTGGATTACAATCTAAGTTTCGAATTCTCTTGCATTATCTTTGATCTTTCATTCTCTTTTCTCAGAAAATCTCCCCTAAACTTCAACCTTCCTCTGAATCCGGCCTTAGAAGTTCAACCAATCAACTCCAAGTAAGTTCTTGGAGCTGAGTTCTTCCATTTTGTTTGTTTTCTATGTTTCGCACTTCTCAAAATGCTTTCTTTTACGATACCTAGGAAAAACTAGGACCTTTTGTAATGCCCCAATTTTTGTAATAGTATTTTGGTTTCTAATGTAAATTGTGGAGTTCTATTTGAATGTATATTTTGATTTATGTGCTGATGATGTGGATATATATGTGTGTATGACAATGTGTGAATAGACATGTGAATGTGTATTGAGGATGTTTGATTTGCAATTGGGCTTGACTGATTGGAAAATATAGGTTAGTGTGTACTACAGGTCATTCTTGATGTAGCGGGAAGGTCCTAGGCGTAGAGCATGATTCTATTACATTCTCACTGTAGCGAGAGGCCCTTCGCTGCAGCGAGAAGGCAACAGAGGAGGGTGCATTTCTGGGTGTAGTCTTGCTGTAATGAGAGGATCTCGCTGTAGCGAGATTCTACAGAAACCAGAGTACAGAACAGTTTAAGATTTTCGCTGTAGCGAGAAGGGGTCTGGCTGTAGCAAGAGTTGATAGTGAATCGATTGACCAAGGATGCACACTTTCTCCCTATCAACATGAAGTATAAATTGGAGAGATTGGTGACTAGTATAGTATCCGATAGAGACCCGAGATTCACCTCAAAGTTTTAGGAGAGCCTGTAGAGGGCGTTGGGTACTAAGTTAAGAATTAGTTCGACGTATCATCCACAGATCAACGGTTAGACAGAGAGAACCATCTAGTCCTTGGAGGATCTACTGAGAGCTTGTATGATCGAGAAACAGGGAACTTGGGAAGAATGTTTATCATTGGTGGAGTTCACGTATAATAATAGCTATCACCCAACATTAAGATGGCACTGTTTGAGGCTTTGTATGGGCGCAAGTATAGAACTCCTCTGTGTTGGTATGAGACTGGAAAGGCTACTCTGTGTGCACCAGACATGGTCCAAAGACAGAATGAGCAGATCAAAATGATCAGAGAGAAGATGAAGGTTGCACAAGATTGACAAAAAAATGACTATGATAAGAGGATGAAACTTTGGAGTTTCAGGTGGGTGACCATGTGTTTTTGAAGGTCTCACCTGTGACTGAAGTTGAGAGAACTCTGAAATCTCAGAAGCTATCTCCTTAGTTTATTGGGCCATTCAAAGTACTGAGTAAAATTGATTCTGCAGCATACTGGATAGCACTACCTCTAAATCTCTTAAACCAATATCTAGTGTTCTATGTGTCACAAATCAAGAAGTATGCGTTGGATACTTCTCACGTGATTGATCTTGACCCGGTTCAAGTAAGAAAAGACTTATCCTATGATATATACTCGGTGAGGATTGTGGATCATCGTGTTAAGTAGTTGAGGGGCAAAGAGATCTCATTGGTGAAGGTGATATAGAGCTCGAGTGATGAGGGAGATGCCATATGAGAAATAGAGAGTAGAATGAGAGAGTTATATCCGGAATTGTTTGTATAGTTTGATTGAATTTCAGGGACAAAATTTCCTAAAGGAGGGGAGAGTTGTAACGCCTCAATTTTTGTAATAATATTTTGATTTCTAATGTAAATTATGGAGTTCTATTTGAATGTCTATTTTGATTTATGTAATGATGATGTGGATATATATGTGTGTATCACCATGTGTGGATAGACACGTGAATGGGTATTGAGGATGTTTGATTTGTAATTGGGCTGGACTGATTGAAAAACATAGGTTAGTGTGTACTGTAGGTCATTCTCAATTTAGCAAGAAGGTCCTGCACGTAGAGCATGATTCTGTCGTGTTCTCGTTGTAGCAAGAGGCCCCTCGTTGCAGCAAGAAGGCAATAAAGGAGGGTGCATTTTTGGGTGCAGTCTCGCTGTAGCGAAAGGATCTTGCTGTAACAAGATTCTGCAAAAACCAGAGTGTAAAATTGTCTGAGATTTTCGCTGCAGCGAGAAAGGGTCTCACTGTAGCGAGAAATGTCTTGCTATAGGAAGAAATTTCTTGCTACAGCGAGAGTGTCGCGAGTCCTAGGGTACTTGAGCGGTTTAGGATTCGAAAAATTCATTTCCCACATTTCCTCCCATCTCTTCTTTAATTCTCTCGACCCCAAATCCTATTTCACCGATTAAATTGCCTCCAAATCCGTTTGAGTGCAAGATTGAAGGTTGGAATCACATTTGGAGCGTTTAGAAGTAAGTTTGAGAGTTAAGGTTTACGCTTTTCCATCCTTTCTCGGTTCTTGTTGGTTTCTCATGGAATTCCTCCATGTATTTAGGACAAAATATTGTGTGGAGGACGTTTTATACCATTAATTTATGTTGGGTCTTCATTCCGAGGTAAAGGGAGACTCCACCCTATCTCATTGTACTTAAAATTTGTTTATTTTGCTGTGTATTGGAATGTGATGGAAATAGAAGGTAGAAAAATGTGCATTTGGATGGAATTGACTTGATTGTAATCGGTTGTAGTGAAAATTTTGTGCAAAACTTAGCATTATTGGTATTGAGAAATGTGTGTGATAAATAGTAAATATGTGTATGATGGAGTGACTTGATTGCAATATGGTTCTGATGAAAATGTGGGGTGATTGAGTGTAATACGATCGAATATGTGTGGACATGCCATTTGTTGATGATGAATGATATGAAATAATTGAGAATATGAATGAATGTGTGTGAATGGCATGTTGAATATGATTGTGTGAATGGCATGTTGAATATGATTGTGTGACACCCTTAGTTTTGTTGCCTTTGTATGAGAAAACAAGAAATTTTGGTGTAGGATTTCTCGCTTAAGCGAGATAGCCTTTTCTAAAAAAAAGAGTTATGGAGCTTTCTTACTCAAGCGAGATGAATCTTGCTCAAGTGAGAAAGGATAAGGTTGCCCCAATTGTTTTCTGGCCCAGGCAAGAAGCAGCTTGCTCAAGCGAGATGGAGCTCGCCTAAGTGAGGAGTCACAGGAAAAATAGGAAACTTTTTGGACCTATTCTCACTCAGGCGAGAATTCCTCTCGCTTAGGTGAGATGCTGCTCGCTCAGGCTAGATTGTCTCTCACTTAAGCGAGAATAATAGAAAATTGAGTAGTTCCATTATCTGGTTTCCGCAGCCAAGCAAGGAAGGTCTCACCTAGGCAAAGTAGGGCTTGCTCAAGCAAGAATTTACCCGATTAAGCGAGAACGGACAGGTCTAGAGGGGTATTTAAGGGACTTCAGTGCTGGAACTTTCATTTTTCTCATCAAACAACTTTCGCTCGTTGTTTCTCTTTGTTCTTTTACCTTCCCTTCTCAGAGAAAACTCTTTCGAACCCTGAACCTCTTCCTGATTTGAGCTCAAACATCTATTCCATTTGTACACAAGTTTCTTAGAGCTTAGATCTCTAGTTTCATTCGTTTTTTTTATTCTCTCTTTCTCAAAGGAGGTTTACTTTGAAATAGTTAGGGAAACTTCATCCTTCAAACGATATCTTTCATCTGGATCGATGTACCTCTCCCTTGGATCTCGAGGAAAAACTTGGTTTAAGAAACTCAATGCCAGGTAAAGGGAGTTGATCCCAAATATTAACTTGTTTTTGGTATTTTAGTTTGCAAACACTAAGTTTTTCTATTAGAACCCCAGAATACTAATATTTTCTTAGAATATCACGTGTAGGAATATAGATTTTTGACAATGATTATTTTTAAAACTAGTTAAATACAAATTGTAGTTAAAGCTCTGAACCAAACCATTTTGAGAAATGTGATGATTTTTCTAGTAAACATCATTCAAAGATAGTTAAGATTGCTATTTGATATTTTTAGAATAATAAACATATTGTGAATATTGAATGATACCAAACTTTAGGATAGACAACTTTATTAATACTAAGAAAGTATTGTCACGACCCCTTTTATAAGGAACCGAGAACATTATTTCTACACTACTTACTTATTTAAGATAGATAAATACTGGAAAATATATGTGTAAAATTCAGTTTTCATTCAAAATAAACAAAGTTCCTTACAACCATATCCAATAGAACAACATAAGATTACATTTAGTTCGTAATACTCAAAATACACAAAAATTATACTACATAACTTCCTCTATATAACGTCCAAAATTTTCAATATCTGTTTTATGCTATTAATTGATTTTCTCGATTAATTTACATGAATAAGGTTAATAAGAGATTAATTGAATATTTATTAGAATTCAAATCTATGTTAATTAGGTAGACTAGAATTAAAAATTTAAAGTAGAATTTCCTCTTAGGAGAGAGACTGGTATAGTTTCAGTAATTTAAATTACTAGAATAAAATAATATTATTTGTCCTAGATCCAACGGTGGGGAAGCCATCCATCACACCTTGATCCAATGGTTCATAATCCACCTTGTGACTCATTTGAGACCACAAAATTTATGAACCAATCAAAATTTGTCAAGTAACTCCATTCATCATGGCCACTTGGATATTTTGTTTTCCCTCATCTCTTTATAAAATTGATCACTTCTCTCCCTCATTTTCTTCTCCATCTTTCTCCTTTTCTTACCTCCATAAGCTTTTCTCTCAAGCTCACCTACACTTGCAACTTAGAAACATCTTTGGAATCAAATTGGTGCTCAAAGGAGGTAGGGTTCTATCTATGTTGATATGCTTATATGGATGTGTGTGCCTATCTATTTTATGTTTTAAATCTTTTAATACATGATATATGTAGTGTTTTTTTTATGATGTATAGTTGGGTTAATGGTGGTTTGGGTTAGTTTGAAGGTAGATCAAGTAGAAAAACAAAGAAGAGAAAGAAAACAGCAAGTCTGAAAACATAATTTTCTAAGATTTCCGTACAAATACACTATGTAGACCAATTATTTAGGGTTTAAATATTATTAAAATATTTTTAACTTAAACTATACATCCTGATCTTTCTGTACATATAAATTATTAGGCAATTGGATTAGTATAAAATTAGTTATGAATTTTTGAAGTTTGGGATAAGTTTCAGATTTTGATTTTGGGCAGGTAAGCTTGTATGAGACATAACTTGGATTGAGGTGAAACAAAATTTTTTAACAGTATAAGATATATTAGTTTATACCATAAAAATTTCACAGTCCAATTCATTTTGAGCAGTTCCCAGAATTTTTCCCAAGTTACCCTTAGTGCTATTGAGTCAGAAATAGAGCAACCTATAATACCCAACTTTAGAACCTTATAACTTGAATTCTGTTTAACCAAATGAAATGAAAATTTTTGGATTTTAAAATCTGATTTCTTAAATTTAAAATGACATGAATTTCATAGTCATACACTTAGAATTCGAATTTTGGTGGATTTTAACATTTTTGAGTGCTGTTCTGGCTAATCACAGGACAGGTCATAGTAGAAAACAAAAATCGTGAGCTTTAGTTGTCAAAACTGAATGGGACCAATTAGGTTAGAAAATAGACAAATAGGGCTTCAACATATAAAAAATTCAGGCCTATTGAAGTCATATAGCAATAAACTTAGAAAAAAAATAAAACAAGGAAAAATTTATCCTTTTAAGGAAAGGATCATGAATTTTAAGGTTTCATTTAATTATTTACTTATTTATTTATTTATTTTCTATGATATTTTTGAATGTCTAATTGTGAGTTGGCACTATTTATGGGAAAGCAAATATCATCTGTTATGCTACACATATTTTGTAAGAATTATGGATAAATTGTAAAATTTCAAAAAGATATGTGAGATACAATATGAAAGTTATGAAAGTTTAAGATGATTTAAAGTTATAAGAAAGTCCTATATCACTTGGGCCAGCCTAGATAAAAAGTTAAGGGGAATAAGTAGATGGAAGCGTTGGGGAAAGTAAACCTGACAAATCCAGTATAGGAACAAGCTCGATCCTGATAAGTAGACTCTTACGCAGGAGTCTTATGGCCAAGAACTCCCAGGAGATCAAGGATAGGAACATATATGAGAATTAAGTACCTTATTATGTGATTGAAAGTATTTTAATTAATATTAATTCATTTTAATGTTGCTTTCAATTACAACTTTAAGTACTGTTATGTCACATGTATGATTCATGTTGAGTCCTTTAATTATTTATTTAATTTCTTGTATATGTGTATCATAATCATTATGATCCTGTGTATTGCAAATGTTAGACATAAAATTTACTTTGTTTCAGGCCATGTTTTCAGTAATCATAATTGAAATATTTCCTTATTGGTTTAACAACCCTTTATTTAAATAAAAACCGAAACAACTGAGAATGAAAGCGATGTCACAAAGAAACACTCAGCCCTACTGAGAATTTTTAGAAATTCTCACCCTGCTTAGTTTCTGTTTTATTCTCAGATCTATATGATGGACGCAACAGCAGTGATCTGCATTGAGTTCCCGGATATGCAACTACACTATGATCCTACCTTTGACTCTCTTTATATAGTTGGATCGTGCCATTTTAGGTTTTATTTCTCTAGTAATAGGGACTTTTCTGTACCTCTTTTTCATCTTGCACTCGACCCTGCTACTCCATATTTTGCATTTCCACTGCCTGCAACACATCCTGCTCCTGCAGATTATACAGAACCTATATTTGCTTCGCCTTTACGGGTGATCCCCGGAGATTCGGTTGAATTTGAAAGTGACCTATCAGAAGCTACAGACTCATCATCATCCTCTCCTAGACCTGATGACTATACTCCTGTTGGGCCTGCTATGGCCAATGGTTTTCTGTCTGAGTAGTTGGTGGAGTAGTTAACTTTGTACAATATAGCCCTCTTTTGGTAGGATAGGTTACTAGGCCATGAAAGTAGTTGTAGGACACTAATCTTAGTTCTAAATTGTCCTATGAAATCTCGTTAGGACTTGGTGTGTAAAAATCGATTACTGGGCAAGTACACCCATTGTCAGAGTAATATTACAAAAATTGGAGTATCAAGTGCCGTATCCACAGTGACTGTTACTAAGAATTACTTCCTTGATTACTCAATTGTTAATGGATATGAGCAAGAGATTATGTTGATAAAATTGTTGAACTAAGAAAATAACAAATTAAAAGAAACAGATTTCTATGATAATAAAGCCTAGAAAAATATAACTAAGTGTATTCAAGAAAAATAAGTGAGTATCTAGATTGTAAATCCTCCTAAATGTCCAAATAACTGGAATTCTCCTTCAACTATTTAGTTCTAATCCCTTATCGCTGCAGGAATTTTTGAATTAAACCAATACCTTTCTCAAGGATAATGATTCCTAACCATCGGTTGATCAATCGAAATCTCTTCCTTAATTAATACCCCTAGGTTGCATTAAGTTCATTATGAATTTCATAATTAGAGTTATTCCTAATACAGAAAACTTACGTCTTTCTATCTCTAGAAATACATTCAAGTCCTTTTAATTGAGCAATGTTAATTTCATGCAGGATTTTTACTCAAAATCAAACAAGAAAATAAGATAGGAGATAATTGATACTACTCAATTAAACCCAAGAGAAGAAAACATGAAATAGTATTAAGAAGAATTCTAGAAAGTTTGGTCAATTAGGATTCATTGCGTCTAGATACTCAAAGAAAAATTAGAACCTAAACATCCCAAAACTACAATTACAAAAGAAAGAAATTAAAATGCTTGATTCCCTTCTCCAGCCGTCACTGACTCTTTCTTTCCCAAAAATAGCATCCCTTAAGTTTCTGTGCCAAGTTCCCTTTTATATGAGTCGTCCAAGGGCTCATCTTCTTGCAGAAGTTTAAATTTTGATGCACGTTCAAAGTACACGGCCATGTACTTTGGCCGTGTACATCTATGGTATCTAACAATTGTCCTTCATAGCTTTCTTGAAAAGTACACGCCCATGTACGCAGCCATGTACATGGCCATGTACTTTGACCGTGTACATCCCTAGTTTTGATGATGCACTTCAATTGATGCGACTAGTTATATACACGCTCATATACACGGGCGTGTACTTGCCCGTGTATATCTCTGTTTTGATTATGTGCTTGATTTATGCAACCAGTGAGATACCCGTTCATGTACACGGCCATTTACTTACCTGTGTATATCTTTGGTTCTTTTCTTACTTCAATTCTCAATATCCTTTAAGCTTTCATTCCTTGATCATTTTTCTTGAAATATGAATAAAATAGACTGAATAATAAATTCTCTCAATGAATAGCTCAAAAATCTCAATTATCATTCATAAACTACAATGTAGGATCAAGTATAGAAAGCATTTATTAGGACTGCACTTTGATGACATAAGCCACTGATCTTTTTGTATGTAGTGGTCCTTATATGTATTCCTGACTGTATGTAAATAACATGGTGTCATATAAACATATATGTATCTAGTTACCTTTCTGTAAAATGTATGAGTTAAATTAATTACTATGTTTATCTAGGTTATTTACATATTCGATTTTCTTTTATTTTTGTTTTTATAATGTTTCGCTCCTTTATACATCCGATAATTTACTACAAAAATTAATATGAAATGAAGGAATGGAATAAACAAAATTTTTAATTAATGTAATGCAACTACTGTAATTTAGTAATTATAACTTAAGCATAAACTAAATTCAATAGGGTGTTACAAATTTGGTATCAAAGCAGTTTATCCTAGCAAGGCCCTAAGGATTGGACTGACTATGCTCCATATATATTCTTTAACTTTTAGATATAATGCACTGGATTATGGTTAAATTCTAGAAGTGCATTTGTAAGAGGTGTCTGTCCATGTGAGCTATTATTTACTAGCACACTAAACTTAGTGTTGAGCCTGATCAACTTAATGACTTTTGTTTTATGTGTTCGGAACTTAATGGCTTCGGGACGGCAAGGTAGACCACGAATTGTACCTGATCAAGAGAACCAGACTGATTTTATGAATACAATGTAAGATATTGAGCATGCCATGCGAGAACAAGCAGCTATAACAACTCAAATGATGGTCCAATTGGGAAGACAGCTTGAGGCTGGTCACGGAGGGAATCCAAATGGTCCTATAATGGATCTAGAGTATCTTAAATTTACAAAATTTAGAAAAGCTAACCTGCCTAACTTTAGAGGAGCCTTTGATCCTGATAAGGCAGATGAGTGGATTAAAGCCATGAAAAAAGTATTTTCTATTTTAGATTGTACATACTGTCAGAAGGTGGCCTTTGCCACCTACATGTTGGAAGCAGACGCGAAATTTTGGTGGAATGGTGTATGAAGGTTATTAGAAGAATCCCAAACTGAAATCACTTGGGATGTATTTAGAGATTCGATCTATCAGAAGCATTTTCATGCTTCTGTCCGTAATGCCAAGGAACTAGAATTTATGCAACTACATCAAGGAAACAGTAGTATATCAGAGTATATCACTAAATTTGAGGAGTTGTGTAAGTTTTTCACAATCTATCAAAAGAACCGCAATGAGGTTTGGAAGTGCGTGAAGTTTGAAGGTGGACTGGGAGAGGATATTCTTACCACCACAGGGCCAATGGAGATAAGAGATTTCCCTACCTTAGTCAAC
The DNA here is from genome assembly GCF_003935025.1 of Abrus precatorius. NCBI lineage: Eukaryota > Viridiplantae > Streptophyta > Magnoliopsida > Fabales > Fabaceae > Abrus > Abrus precatorius. The sequence continues at coordinate 15,553,154 of NW_020874439.1, forward strand.
ATAGATAGAACCCTACCCCCTTTGAGCACCAATTTGATTCCAAAGATGTTTCTAAGTTACAAGTGTAGGTGAGCTTGAGAGAAAAGCTTATGGAGGTAAGAAAAGGAGAAAGATGGAGAAGAGAATGAGGGAGATAAGTGATCAATTTTATAAAGAGATGAGGGAAAGAAAAATATCCAAGTGGCCATGATGAATTGAGTTACTTGGCAAATTTTGATTGGTTCATAAATTTTGTGGTCTCAAATGAGCCACAAGGTGGATTATGAACCATTGGATCAAGGTGTGGTGGATGACTTCCCACTATTGGATCTAGGACAAATAATATTATTTTATTTTGGTAATTTAAATTACTGAAACTATACCCAGTCACTCTCCTAAGAGAAAATTCTACTATAAATTTTTAATTCTAGTCTACCTAATTAACATAGATTCTATTAATCTCTTATTAACCTTATTCATGTAAATTAATAGAGATAATCAATTAATAGCATAAAACAGACATTTAAGATTTTGGACGTTACATAGAGGAAGTTATGTAGTATAATTTTTGTGTATTTTGAGTATTACGAACTAAATGTAATATTATGTTGTTTTATTGGATATGGTTGTAAGGAACTTTGTTTATTTTGAATGAAAACTGAATTTTACACATATATTCTCCAGTATTTATCTATCTTAAATAAGTAAGTAGTGTAGAAATAATGTTCTTGGCTTCTTATAAAAAGGAGTAGTGACAATACTTTCTTGGTATTAATAAAGTTGTCTATCCTAAAGTTTGGTATCATCCAATATTCACAGTATGTTTATTATTCTAAAAATATCAAATAGCAATCTTAACTATCTTTGAATGATGTTTACTAGAAAAATCATCATATTTCTCAAAATGGTTTGGTTCAGAGCTTTAACTACAATTTGTATTTAACTAGTTTTGAAAATAATCATTGTCAACAATCTATATTCCTACACGTGATATTCTAAGAAAATATTAGTATTCGGGGGTTCTAATAGAAAAACTTAGTGTTTACAAACAAAAATACCAAAAACGAGTTAGGATTTGGGATTAACTCCCCTTACCTGGAATTGAGTTTCTTAAACCAAGTTTTTCCTCGAGATCCAAGGGAGAGGTACATCGATCCAGATGAAAGATATCGCTTGATGGATGAAGTTTCCCTAACTATTTCAAAGTAAACCTCCTTTGAGAAAGAGAGAATCAAAGAAAATGAATGAAACTAGAGATCTGAGCTCTGAGAAACTTACTTGAGTACAAATGGAATAGATGTTTGAGCTTAAATCAGAAAGAGGTTCAGGAAAGAGTTTTCTCTGAGAAGGGAAGGTAAAAGAACAAAGAGAAACAACGAGCGAAAGTTGTTTGATGAGAAAAATGAAAGTTCCAGCACTGAAGTCCCTTAAATACCCCTCTAGACCTGTGCGTTCTCGCTTAATCGAGTAAATGCTTGCTTGAGCAAGCCCTACTTTGCCTAGGTGAGACCTTCCTTGCTTGGCTGAGGAAACCAGATAATGGAACTACTCAATTTTCTGTTATTCTCGCTTAAGTGAGAGACATTCTAGCCTGAGCGAGCAGCATCTCCCCTAAGCGAGAGAATTCTCGCCTAAGCGAGAATAGGTCCAAAAAGTTTCCTATTTTTCCTGCGACTCCTTACTTGGGCGAGCTCCATCTCGCTTGAGCAAGCTGCTTCTTGCCTAGGCCAGAAAACAATTGGGGCAACCTTATCCTTTCTCACTTGAGCGAGATTCATCTCGCTTGAGTGAGAAAGCTCCATAACTCCTTTTTTCAGAAAAGGCTATCTCGCTTGAGCGAGAAATCCTACACCAAAATTTCTATTTTTCTCATACAAAGGCAACAAAATTGAGGGTATCACACAATCATATTCAACATGCCATTCACACACATTTATTCATCTTCTCAATTATTTCATATCATTCATCATCAACAAATGGCATGTCCACACATATTCGATCATATTACACTCAATCACACCACATTTTCATCAGAACCTTATTGCAATCAAGTCACTCCATCATACACAATATTTACTATTTATCACACACATTTTTCAATACCAATAATGCTAAGTTACACACAAAATTTTCACTACAACCGATTACAATCAAGTCAATTCCATCCAAATGCACATTTTTCTACCTTCTATTTCCATCACATTCCATTACACAGCAAAATAAACAAATTTCAAGTACAATGAGATAGGGTGGAGTCTCCCTTTACCTCAGAATGAAGACCCAACACATATTAATGGTATAAAACGTCCTCCACATAATATTTTGTCGTAAATACATAGAGGAATTCCATGAGAAACAAAAAAGAACTGAGAAAGGATGGAAAAGCGTAAACCCTAACTCTCAAACTTACCTCTAAACGCTCCAAATGTGATTCCAACCTTCAATCTTGCAAAATTTACTCGACTCAAGCCTTCTAACACTTCTCCACTTGTCCTTCAGCCTGTGAAGTAGATGCAATGTGACACCTAGGCGCTAGGCAAGGGCAGAGAGTGATCACCAGTGCAATGTGGCATGGACAAGGAGCAGCTACATTGCAAGCTTTCGGCGGTAAGGGGCATATGAATGAATCAAACTGACACTGGAATGAGAGAGATCCAGAGGTGGTGTAGCTATGGGACTGTACAATTGAAGATAGCTTAAAGGAATTGCTTAGGACTACCTATACCAACAAAATGCATTCACTTTTTGGTGGCCTATTGATGAATCCACATTTTATTAGTTTTTTACTTGTCATTTTAATGTTTCTTAATAGAAAAAGTAAACTTAGGAATTGTAAATAACATAAAAACATTATTTTGGTCAATTTATCATAGGTTTCTTAATTTTTGGTTAAATTACATTAATTTACATAGATATAGTTTGCAATTTTGATCATTTGAGTCTAGACTTTTTCCATGGATTTTCAGCATTTGAGAAAGTTTGATATGAAAGTGATCACTTTGGATTCCATAGTGAACACTACACCCAGAAGAGCAGACTAAAGTGATCACTATGAACCCATAGTGACAACTATGGAGACCCATTTTGAAAAAGTGTTGCGCGTGCTTACTTTGTAACCATAGTAGACACTCTGGAGCAGCCAAAGTTATCACTCTGATACCAAAGTGACAACTCTAGAGAGGCCAAAAGCTTATGACTTGCGCGTGGCTACTATGAGGCGAGCGTAACTACTATGGAACATTGCGCGTTATCACTATGATGCCAAAGTGATAACTCCAGAGGGGCCCAAATCACAGGACTTGCACGTAATCACTATGAAACCATAGTAATTACTTTGGGCGAAAATTTCTGCACTATAAATAGGATTTGAGAAATTAGGGTACAAAGTTTTTTACATAACTTTAGATTCTTTTGCCACTTTGGGAGCATTTTGCAGAGCTTAGGATCCTTGGGTGACAGCCAAGGCCAATCTTAGGGTTAGATTTACAATTTCTCTTCATTTTCCTTTAATTCTTGCATTGATGATGTTGAATTTTCCTTGTTTTCATCTTGAATTTGTAAGACCCATCCTTATGGAGGGATAAACTTTCTTGTAATCCTTAGTGAGTTCATGGATTCTTGAATTCCTGGGTATGAATGTCAATATAATTCCCTTTCCTTCATGAATTTACATTTCCCAACTCTTTGAATTGAATTAATGGTTGAATGAGGGGCACATTGCTTAATTAACTCTAATTCGTTTTAATGAAATTCTTAACGTAGTTTGCTTAATCCTAAGTTAATTTCTAAGGTTGCATAATCTTGGGGAAAAGAGTTGGAGCCCATGTAAATTGCTTAATTTGTATGGGACGTTAAGGTTAATTCTTGCTTTTTGAGTTACCCTAATTCAGAGGAAGAAGAAAAGTATTGAATCTTGAGAGGGATAGGGATAGAATTACATGAACAAACTAAGGATTGCACATTTCGTTGATTGGATTCATTAATTTCATCACTTGCCTTTACATTAAAATCAGAATTACCCAAAAACCCCTTGCTTTAATTGCTTTTATAGTAAATGTTTACAACATGTTCAATGTATGTTACAAACCAAAGTCGTTGGAGACAACCTAGGCTTGCATCCTAGACTACATAAATTTTTCTGCATATTTTGATGAAGGTTGACGACAAATCTTTTTGCAAAACGAAACAAAAATCTATCGTTCATCAAATTGGCGGCATTGCTGGGGACTTTGGTGTTAATTTTGCATTAAACTTGTTAGTTGCTCTGTTTTAGTGTTCTATTTTCAATTTTTCTACACTATTGTTCTGTCTTTGTTGCAAAATTATGGGATGACTGACCTTCTGAAAAATTTTCAAAAAGTGTGAGTGAGGACAAAGCATACTGAAAGGTTTTGTGTTGGTTTGTAGGGACAGTTGTCAGTCCCGAATAAGTTGCCAGGTGACGTGACATATTTTAGATTTATATTTATAGTTTTATTTTGATTACTAAACACTTTCATATGCTTTATTTTTAGAGTTTTTATCATTTTCTAGTTATTTGAATAAATTGGGCTTGTAACAAATTTATTCTAATTAGAACCTATAAATAGACTAATAAGGTTCTGAATTTGGGGGAAGTGATTATATAGTTTGAGATTTTGAGACTCGGTTGAAATAAAAATCCTTGTTTTTACTTTCTCTCAAACTCTCTTGTTCTTTTCTCATTCTTGCGTGGGGTAAGCATTTCGATGGAAGGCTAAACCTCTCTCTCAATCTGTGGAATCCAAACGCCGTAATTCCAACTTGAGTTCTGTGCTAAATTGTTTCAAGTTTGTTCTCTTTTCTCTCTAATATCAGAATTGTGTATTGCAATCGTAATTGACTTTTCTGTTGTTAGAATTCAAATTAAGACTCGATTGATACTTTGATTTGATAATTAATGAGAATTAGGTTAAATGATTATTTGATTTAATTCGTAACTCTATTCAATTAGGATATTCGATTGAATTAATAATTGAATTGGGTGATTGTTCAAACGTAGATTTAAATCTTTAGATACTGTGATAGTCAGAGTTACATGCAATTGATATTTTACAGATTGATGTTTTGTAATTAGTTTTTACTCACTTTAATTCTATCTGTAATTTAATTTAATTAATTTACAATTTTAAAAATCCCAAAAAAACCTTATTTGCATTCTTTGAAACAAAGCCTAAAATTGAATTTGATTGAAAATGTGTTGTCATAAATCGACCTAGGTTTGCCTTTATACTACAAAACTTTTAGAAAACTTAGTTGTTTTGATAGCGACTCAGCATCGTCTATCACTGGGCTGTTACAATAATGGTATCAGAGCAGGCCTCTCTCCCAGAACAGTGTGGTTCAAGGATAAACCAAGCAGAAGCTAGTGAGCATGTGACACCCAGGCGCTAGGCGAGGATGGAGAGTGATCGCCAGTGCAATGTGGTAAGGACAAGGAGCAGCTACTTGGCAGGCTTCTGGCGTTAAGGGGCACATGAATGAATCAAACTTACACCGGAATGAGAGGGATCTAGAGGCTGTGTAAGTATGTGACTATACAATTGAGGATAACTTAAAGAAATTGATTAGGACTACCTATACCAACAAAATGAATTTACTATTCAGTGGCCTATCACTTAAGAACTCCAAAGTTTAGCGTGTGCTTAACTTGGGAAAATTATGCGATGGGTAACCTTCTGGGAAGATCTTGGAAAGTGTGTGAGTGAGGACAAAGCATACTAAAAAGTCTTGTGTTGGTTTGTGAAGACAATCGTCAATCCTGAATTAGTTGTCGGTCTATTACTTAAGTATTCTAGAAGGAACTAAGTCGGTCCATGAGTGACTCATTCCGATATCTAGATCTAGACAGCACAGCACAACACAACTCAGCATGCTCTATCATTACACATCTACCCACCTAAACATGTAACTCAGCTCTATAATGAAGCAATTATATTCTCAACAACCAGTCAAATGTCAACATTTTAAATCAATTAGCAGCATAAAAGTACCAGATCTGACAAAATCATCTCAAAACTTCTTGTAATATCATACTAAATTGTTCCAAACATCGTTTAATAGTTAAAGTAATCTCCCCTTACCTTAGAACAACGATTGACACTAGATCTACCGAATATTACTTGTTTTACGGCAAGATCCACCGAAGATTTAGCTCTACAATGAAGTTTCTTCTAAGATATCATCAACTATATATAAGAAAGAGAAGAAGAAGAGAAACGAACGGTAAATCTAACTTCAAACTTATAGAAACTTACTTCAAATCCTTCAGAACAGACGTAGAATCTCAAATCTGGTGAGAAATCAAAGTTTAGGAGGGTTAGTATGAGAGAAAATGCTGGTATATGGCCTTGAGTCTTTCTAGAACCTTTGAGAAGTGTAAAGAAATGGAAAATTTGTGCAACGCCCCCTATTTATAGCTAAAATTTTGAAAAAAAAAATCTTTTGGTATTATTCACGCTAGATTTACTGTTCATACTGACTTATTGTTCATGTCAGATTTACTGTTCACACTAACTTTACTATTCTCTTTTTTTTAAAAATAATTTCATACACCATCTAAAACTATTTCAATACCAAATAATCTTTTAATTAACATTTAACAAGTACAAAACATTATAGATTACTCAATAATAAATTACAGGCCTGGCATGTATGTGTATTGAAATTGTACGATTGGTTTGAGTCCAGATGTGTCCTACCTTTGACACATTGTATTGATCTGTGTAGTGTGAAATTAATTGATGATCTTTCTGCGATGGACTGATATAATATGATAATATGAATGTTTGTCTAATGATTGACATATGTTGAAATTAGTGGATTTGGATTATTGAGGAAAAGTGAATAACATGACATGATTGTGGAATTATAAGATGTGTGATTATAAGATGTGTGATTATAATACGTGAGTTGTAACTAACTAATAGGTGTGAGTATGATACATGTATTGTAATACATTAAAGGGTGTATTTATAATACATGAATTTATATAAATCATAACTCATGTATTATATGCTAATCGATGAAAAAGATGTGGAAATGAAATAAGAAATACTGAGAATGAGTATAGATAGTCATAGAGATACACTAGCAGTGTGGAAGATGAGAGTGATTTTGATAATCTGGGAGAAATGAGGGTGGTGGATGTTTTTCTTAAAATGCACATAATTAATAAAAATAGAGGGAAAAGACACCATATGCCTCACACTCATTTCCTGACCTAAACTCCTGACCAACATTATTGTTAAAAAGGGCTGGGTTGGCACATGTTATATCTGTGTGCAGTGGCTAACCAGCAACTATCTATACTATGAAGTCCTCAAGAGATCCCAGGAGCAAATATTATGAAAGTGTGATGAATGTGAAGTAGTACAAAAGTTGGGTGATTATAATATATGCATTGTAAACTATCGATTGGTGTTATGATATATGTGTTGTAATACATCAACGGGTGTGATTATGACACATGTATTGACATATTGATTGATATGATATAATACATGTATTATGACATATAGATCAATGTAGAAATATGATTGACTTACTATATATGCTCTGCTATGATAATTCTTGGTGTGATCTATGTGTTATTAGTAATGAGTATATATTAAAAGGTGTTAGATAATATATTTAGTTTTATTTAAATTATTCTAGCAAATAAGAGATTTAGTGGTGCAGAAAATACTCAGCTTTAATATTTTTTTTAAGTTAATGACAATGAAGGGATAAAGAAGATTGATTTGTTTTAGGGTCATACTTGCAAAGGATTATGGGAAAGAACTGTTCTATTAGGATTAATTTAATTTGAGGAATGTAATAGTATTAATTAAGTTTTCATTTATAATTTATATTTATTGGTAAACTCTATTATAAGTATTGATTAAGGTGTATGTGGAATATTTAACAATTAGTCGATTTAAATTTCAATTTATATTTAGTCTTAGCTAAAACTTAAATTTATTGCAAAATAGTATTATTTATATTATGAATTTGAATTACATATATGTAATTTGCATAAAATCTTAGTTTTCATTTCAATTATAAATTCAAGTTATGAAAATGTATCTTTATTTTATTAAGAATGGACTTGTATACCAGCAAAGTTTTAAAATTTTCCAATCTTTTTAGTTTGTATTCATACATTTGTACAATTCTTCTAAAGTTATTCAAACCCTTACAAATTTCATCAATTATATTTCCAATAATATGTATTATTAAAGTAAATTATTTGAATTATAAGAAGGATGTTACAGACAACCTGACCTATTTCAATTCCTACTAGCTTGAGAGTGTATATCAATCATTCTTAACTCTATCAAAACATTATCAAAACTAGAAAAAGCTAATGTTTTAGTAAAGATGTCGACTAGTTGATTTGAGGAAGAAATATACAAATGGTGAATAAGCTTTAAGCTAAACTTTTCCAGAACAACACGCTAATCTATTTTAATGTGCTTGGTCCTCTCATGGAAAGAATTATTGTGAGCTATATGAATGGCAGATGTATTGTCATTGAAAAGGTTGCATGGTGTGTTGTGCAGATTGTTAGATCCTTGGGCAAGTGGGTGATCAATTGAATTTCACAAACAATAAAAGGTAAAACTCTATATTCAACTTCTGAAGAAGACCTGGAAACTGTAGTTTGTTTCTTAGCTTTCCAAGAAATGAGAGAAGATGTATAAAAGATTGTTACGTTTGATTTATAGCAGAATGCTTTACATCAAAATTTACTAACTAGTAAGTGTACTAGGTAGTTGTAGCAAGTAATAAAATTTGAAAATCAATGTAACTCCCAAGTATCATTCACAAGGATCTTATTTTTTAATTACCACTTCACAACTTGACAATTAGTTAAGCTAAACAATTCATTTGGTAAATTTGTAACATGTAGAATTAATAAATAACAACATTAGAAAGTAATAAAGGTGCTGTAAAACAAAATACAAATTTGTGTTGAAGTGATATACGAATGAATAAGAGTTAAGAATTTATTTCACCAAAATTTCAGTATCAACTCAATTATACCTCTGAACATTCAAGTATTTGATTGATTGACAATCAGTTTCACAAATTATTAGTCAAAGGTTAATTCCTTAACTTATTGACCCTTACATTCAACTAAATCACCCTAATTCCTTAGATAAAATTTAATTTCATGTTGCATTACGAATTAGAAACCTTAAGATTGCAAAACTAAGACCACTTATCCCTAAGAAATCAATAATCTTGGTAATCAATTTAGATCTGAGAAACAAATCCAATTTCCATTGGTAAAGGCTTCCTCTTTGATTAATCAATTGAATTTACATCCAAAGATTTACTTTATTCACATAATTAACTACTCAATCCAATCAAACACTCAAAGTTTAGAGTAAAATTCAAATTAATACATCCATTTCAGATCCATAAATCCCTAACAAAAAGTTCATAACAACATTACAATGAGAGAAGGAAAAACAAGAGAAGAAGAAGACAACGAGCAGAAGAACATCTTCAAATATCCAATCTTCACCCTGACAAAAGATCCCAATATAAACTGTCAACTGCTTTTTATAACTTTTCCTGCCTCTCTCCACGTTGGAACTTTAATCACTTGAAGTTATAACGTAGAAGGCCTTCTAGAAGCTTCTAAGGTTGAAGTAGAAGCTTTAAATGCCCAAAGTTGACACTTGAAAGTGGTTTCCCAAATTCTGCTATTGCACGTTGGTACTTTAAGTTGTTAAAGTTGCTACGCGCAACTGCGCGCTGGTACTTTCAGTGGGTAAAGTTGCTACATGCAAGTCTTTCATGTGATTTTGCCTTGCACGTTACTACTTTCAGTAGGTAAAGTTGCTATGCGTAACTGCACGTAGACGCTTTCAGTGCCTAAAGTTGCTACGCGCTGACCTTTTGTGAAATTTTGCCTTGCGTGTCACTAGTTTCAGTAGGTAAAGTTGCTACGCACAACCCTCTTCATATATTTTGCTGCTAGAGTGATAACTGTTAGTACTTAAAGTTGTTATGCATATGATCTACATGGATTTTCTTCTTGAAAGTGTTAACTTTGAACACTTAAAGTGTTCACTTTGAGCTTTTGCACTTTTGAAAACCTCCATAGTTGCTATTTTATGCACCCAAAGTTATAACACACAGTACATATGACTTGATTCTTGACTTTTTAATCTCAAATCTTCCACTTTCTTCATTTGAATCTTAACTTTAAATTCTCCAGCTCAAGTTTCTGCACAAAATTAACTCTTTTTAGCAGAATTATTCCAGAATTAGGATAAAATCTAAAATTCTAAAATATTTACATAACTATGAACATAAATGCAATTTTTATGATATTTTCATGTTTATTTATTATTTAACTACTTATTTACTAATAAAAACTAAACTAAAACATAGTAAAATGTGAATTTATCACCTACAAAAACTAGTAATAAAATGCTTAGAGTCAAGGCATTTGCCCCAAATCTGAGTCACTAGAGGCATAGAACTTGAAGTTTGAAGTTTAAGGAAAGAAAAGTCCTTGCAAGGTGAAGCTTTGATATACAAAGAATGTGGGTAGCTTGCAGATGAAGTTGTGTAAGTTTGTCAACAAATTGGCTTAATTGTTGAACTTAATATGGAAGGTCAAGTCTGGTAGAAGGTAGATATAGAAGTATTCTAATCAACCTTTTATAGGATAAGATGTCAGATAAAAGAGAGTCAAGTTTCGTAGAGTGATTAATGTTAAAATCAATGAGGGTATTAACAAGCTTGGCACCTAAGAAATTTACATTAGAGATAAGCTCAAGAGCATTTTTCCTTTGACTTAAGAATATCCCTTTGGATGATTGAGCAAATTTAAGGTCAAGAAAATACTTGATCTTACCAAGATTTTTTATCTTAATTTTTTCATTAAAAAATATTTCAGATGTTATATTTGATCAATATTACTCCCTATTAGAACAACATCATCAACATACAACAATAAGACAGTGATTCCACTTGATGCATGCTTAATGAAGAGAATGGATCAAAAGGACATTGTATGGAGTTGAGAGATTGAAGAGCCTTGGAGAGAGTACCAAACCATTGTTTAGTGCCCTATTTAAGGCCATATAAAGACCTTTTCAATAGGAATTTGATTTGGCTTAGGAGAAACAAAACTTCTTCAGACAAATAAGTACACTTCATTCAACTCACCACGAAGAAAAACATTGTCCACATCCAACTAATGAAAATGCCAGTGTTTAGCAATTACAATTGAGATGAGAAGTCTCAGAGTAGTCATTCTTGCTATGGGGAAAAGGTGTCCAATCCTTCCACTTGTGAAAATCCTTCACAATAAGCCAGACTTGCGTTTAAGTTTGTAAACATATTTACAACCTATAGTTGTTTCCTCTATTAGCAGGTCAACAAGAATTTAGGTGTTATTTCTTTCAATAGCAACAAGTTCTTCCTACATAGCATTTTTCCAATTAGCATCCTTAACAACTTGAAAGTAGCTTCTCACTTATGTGATTGCAAATAGATTGGCAACAATGTTTTGATAGCTAGGAGACAACTTGTCATAAGATAACACATAAGAAAAAGGATAAGTATTAGATGGTTTATGAATTGCACAGGAAAAAGAATATTTTGTTTACAAGGTTAACAAGTTGTAGTGATAATCTTATAAATAACTTGAAGTCTTTTTGGCTTTGTGGGAGCATCTAATAGATTGTCTTAGCTCTATAGTTTTTTCATGCTCAATCAAATTTGTATTATGACCAACGGTGTAGGTGACTTCATTTATTTGAGTTAAGATTGAAATGTAGTCAATGTACCAAGTGTCTGGTTGTATTGGCAGAGAAATACTAGTCTGTTAATTGGCAGATTTACTGATAGAATGATAAGGAAAAATATGTTCACGAAAAATTACATTTCCAAAAATGAACACATCTCTGGTCTTGAGATCATATAAGATCTAGCCTTTTGTTCCTTTTATTGAAACCTATGAAGATACATTTCCTTGCTCGAGGGTCAAGTTCGGTAATGCTATTTGTGAGTGTTGAGGCCAAAATCAAAAAACCAAATACTCTCATCATGGATAATGTAATACCCTAATTTTTATTTTCATTTTTCTTGTTTTTAAAATGGAAGAGTTTTCTAAAAAAAATTAAAAAAAATCCTAAATAGAAAGAAATATTCCTTTTGGCTCAAAAGAATATTCCTTTTAGTTTAAGTGAAATTTTTTTTGCTTAAGCGAGAATGGATCAAATTTTCTCAATTATATTCTCGCTCAAGCAAGAAAATTCTTGTCAAGCTAAAATTCACGATAGAAATGGGTAGCTCTCTGCCATGTTTTTGTTCAAGCAAAAATACCCTTAATTGAGCAAAAATATAAGGAAAAAAAGTAGCAATTTTTGTTTGGTTTTTTCGCTCAAGCGAAAATTCGCGAGTTTTAAAGGGTATTTAAGGGATTTTCACTCTAAAAGTTGTATTGGAACCTCTCATTTCTTTCTCTGTTCTCTCACTTCCTTTCCTCAGAGAAAATCCCTTTGAATCTTGAATCTCTTCTAAATCTTAACTGTAACGTCCTTTCCTCTTGATCTCAAGAGAGTTCTTTGGAGTTCAATCTTTCAATCTCACTTTTATTTCTCTATTTTCTCCTTTCTTAAAAGTACTCTACTTCATAATATAGAGGAGGAACTTGGTCTTTGGCTAACATCTCCTTTGAAATGTTGAACTTCCCTCTGGATCATGAGAAGATCTTGGTCTTAGAAACACTAACTGTCATCCCTTTGGTTGTGAGAGACCAATTTCCAAGTAAGGGTAGTTGATCCCAAACCTTATCTCTTATCTACATGTTTTTAGTTTAGAAACTCAAAAGTTTCCTATCTTAGATAGTAGAGCCTTAATGTTTTCTTAGAACTACATTGCTAAAAAAATGGATTTTGGGCATAAAAATCTATGATTTATTTCCAGGACTATCTAAGCAAAATTTCATAGTAAAGATTATGAATAAAACATGTTTTAAGAAGTTCCTATGATTTTGCTATTGATTATTATGTATGTATGGTTGATATTGTGAATTATCATCTTGAACAATGTGTACTAAGGAAAATACTAAATTTTAGGATAGATGAATTTTATTAAAGACTGAGAGAATGTGATCTCTGTTATGTTAATGTAGTATGTGATTTAATTTTAATACGTTTTAACTGTACGATTGTAGCGGAGTCTAGAGGTGTTCAACCTTTAGCAAAATTGTTTGATGATTTAATTATAATTTAATGGAACATTATTATGATTATGTATTATTTTGAATGTGAAATTGATTGTACGTAAGAGAAACTTTGGATGACTATGGGTGTGAATATTTGAGAATATAGACTTGTATAAAGTGTTCTTTAAACTATTATTAAAGTCACGAAAAGAGAATTATTGACAAAATGGTGTGTCATGAAAAAGTGATGGAAATGTGTATAAATAGTGACAGAGATACACTAAGAGTGTGAAAGATGTAGTCGATTTTGGAAAAACTTAGGGAAATATAGGGTAATGAATGCTTTCTTTTAAATTGCGCACAAACTGTTGAGAATGAAAGCATAACAGGCCTCACACTCATTTCTTGACCTATACTCATAACACACTTTGCCAAAAGGGGCTGGGTCGGCACACATATCTATGTTGTTGCGGCTAACTAGTAACTATCTATACTTTGAAGATCTCAAGGGATCCTAGGAGCAATGAAAGTGTAATCATGATGTTTAAGTTATAATACAGTGATCTTATGATTATAATATGTGTGTTGCAAAAGATTGATTGGTGTGATTATAATACAAGTATTGTAATATATCGACAAGTGTAATTATAATGCATGTATTGTAATGCATTGATTAATATGATTAGAACTCACGTATTATGACATATTGATTGATATAAGAATGTATGAATGGTATGGTTCTGGTGCATGTTTTGAAATATTAATGATGTGTTTGTTATGATGTTTTGATTTACTGCAAATTCATTAATATAATATGCAAACTAGTATTATTTTAAATGCATTGTATTTAAGAATGTTTATGTATTACTATTTTTCATAAAATAAAGGATTTAGTAGGACAGCGAATACTCATCCTTACAACTATTTTTCAGGAATTGAAATGAAGGAAGATTCGTTGTAAGATCATATTCTCAGTGGTGTTGCAAGGAATAATATGTTCTATTAGGCTTTAAGTTATATTAAGGTTCTAAAAATTTTGATTAAGTCTTAGTTAGAAATTGATTTTGGTATGTAAACAATTTAATGTTAAATTTAGACACTTAAAAACTTTGATAAAGTTTACTACAAATAATTATTTGAATTATATTTGTAATATTTAGTAGTTAATTCCATCAATCTTATTTTTAATGTTAAATTTAAATTATGAAAATATATTTCTATATTATGAATGAGATTTATCTGTAAAGTCTTAAGATTTTGATAACTTCTATTGTTTCAAGATTTAAATCAACATGAACCTTTCCTAATTCATTTAAGATGTTACCTATTTTAATTAAATTATATCAAAATTTATGAATAAAAGAATAGGGATGTTACAGCTTGATGGGCGGTTTCTTGTTGTGTTTAAAAGATTTGTCGCAAATCCTCATCAAAATATAAACAAATTAATGTAGTACTAGGGTTACCCTAGATTGTTTCCCATGAACATTGGCTATTAATCTTCATTAAACATGTTAAAGGCATTAATTGAACAAGTAATTAAAATAGGGGTTTTATGGTTTTAAATCAATATAAAGAGCAGCAAGCAAACAAGTTTAATTAATTCAAACAATAGAAAGTAGCAATCCTTAGTTCATCCACATAGATTCTATCCTCATTCCACTCAAGATTTAACACTTATCCTCTCTCCCATGAATTAGGTTAATTTGACAAGCGAAAATCAACCTTATGGTCCTAACGAAATTACGCAATTTGTTAGGCTCTAATCCCTCATCCCAAGATTATGCAACCTTAGAATTAAACCTAGGATTAGCAATCCCTAGTTTAGAATCTCCTTAAAATGAATTAGGGTTAATTAAGCAATGTCCCGCTCATTCACCATTAACTTAATTCAAGAGGCAAGGAAGAAGTAATTCATGAAAAGAAAGGAGTTATATTATCATTAAAATCAAGGAACTCAAGAATCCATGTTAACTCACTAAGGATTACACACAATTTAGCCCTCCATGGAATTGGGGGTTAAAAACATAGTTTGGAAATGCAGAAAACCCATTGGCATTAATGTAAAAGCAAGAGAAATGAGAAACCAAACCCTAGGTTGGACCCTTGGCTGTCACCCAAGGTTTCCCTAAGTTCTGGAAAATGTCCTAATTTAGTAAAGAAGAGAAAAGGTATGAAAAGTGTAAGAGCTCTGTTGCCCTAATTTAGCAAAAATCTATTTATACTAAGGTTGGCGCCTTCCAAAGTGATTACTTTCATTCTTTCATAGTAGACACGGGCAGCATCAGTTGGTTTTTGCCTTTCTGTAGTGTTCACTATTAACTTTGATAGTAGACACGTGCAACACTAGTACATTTTGGGCACTCTAGAGTGACTACTATGAACTTTGATAGTAGCTACGCGCAGCACCTTCAATTCTACACACTCTGGAGTGACTACTATGAACTTTCATAGTAGCTACGCGCAGCACCTTCAATTCTGCACACTCTGGAGTGACTACTATTTCATAGTAGTCACGCATAGGCTTAGTGGATTCTGGGCTGCTGTAGTTGTCACTTTTAGCTTTGAAAATGATCACTTTGGTCCTTTTACTGAAAGTAGCTTGCTGTAGTGGTCACTATCAATCTTGAAAGTAGTTACTTTCACCTCAAATTTCTCAAAATTCAATAATTCTTCAAAATAAGCTTGGGGATTCCTGCCACATTATTCAAATGATGAAAACATGTAAAATAAACTATCTAAATCAATGTAAATTAACCAAAAACTAAGAAACCTATATTATTTAGCCTAATTGGAATATTCATCTTATTTACACTATCTAAGTCTATTCTTTTCTATAAAAAGTAAAAAATGATGTATAAAAATTTAGTAAAATGTGGATTCATCACAGCTTCCAATATAAATTTAATTATTAAGGTACAATTTATCATTTGTTTTTCTAATAGTTATGTAAGGTCTCATGAAAGGATTTATTTACAAGAAAGTTTTAATTTCATCACATGCATTTTCATACTACTTGTTTTTTAAAAATATAATTTTATTTCTTTTATTTTGTCATAATTGATTACATAAATTGAATACGAAATTAGGGATGTTATAGATAAGTTAGGACGGGAAGAATTTAAAATTTTATAAGGACTTTTATCCTTTAAAATAGGTGTAGGAATCCTATTAATAAGACATGTTGAGTGACCAACATCATATGACCAAAAATATTTAGACAAATTAGCTTGAAATAAGAAACTTTTGGCTATGTTTAAAAGATGTTGGTGCTTCCTTCATACAATGGCATTTTGTTGAGGGGTCTTCATTGAAGTGGTTTGATGGATGATTCCTTTGGTAATATTAATTGGTCCATAGGCAAACTTAAGGCCATTGTATGTTCTTATAGCTTTGATTTCAGTATCAAACTGATTTGCATCTAATGCAAACAAATTTCAAATTAAAAATTTAACTTTAGACTTATTTTTCAAAAGATCCACTGAAGTACACCTTGAATAGTCATCAACAATTGTAAAAAGGTAAGTATGTTGTAACACCTTAATTTTAATTTCAATAAATAAGGAATTTCGCAAGATTTTGAAATACTAAATTTCCATTTCACAATCCAAGTTTCATTCATTAAACATTTCAAAAAAAAAGAAAGGGGTTACAAATTACATCAAACAGTTGCTACAGGACTTATTCAAATACAACAGCTTTGAAAATGATATCCTAAGTCCTATATGCATGAGTCTGGTGCTGATCGTCTTGATTACTTGAAAAATGAATGTAAGGGTGAGTACTCTACACTACCTAAAAATACACAGTCAGCATAGAGTCTCACCTCCAGCACAATTTCCAATACATTAAACAAACACAATCACAGGCAGCATTATCACACAACTCATGTCAATTTAACACCGATGCACTCACAACATCGGCAACATTTCACATCCATAAGTACAATACACAAACTCATGCATATGCATGCTAGCCACACTCATTGTGGCACTGTGATAACAGATTTACACCATGAATGGTCACAGGTTACCCCCGCCTCACGGATACCACGTGGGCAGTCACGGGTCGCTCAGCAAAGATAATGGTCAGAGGTCTAGTTAGGAAGAGAGTGTGTGGCCCGTGGTGCACTCGTTCCACAGTCGGTGTCACCAACACTCTCTCCTCCCCAAGGTATTTCTACCGTCCTCATCTTCCACACCTCCAATGTATCGCTGAACCATTCATAGCACATTACAATGGCGCTACACGCTCTATTCACATACATTTCATTTACACACACAATATTCATGCTTGCACATGGCACATAACCTATATTTAATTCACAGTACTCGGCACATGCCCCACACTTTATCTACAATATATGGCGCATAGCTTTCATTTATTCACAATAATATTAATTTACCAATCAATGACATTCTATCACACACAACTACCCCCACGGGGCCTAATTATTTTAGCACACATCACATTACACACCAATTTCCATCAAACACACAATTCCTACTCTCTATCTCAGCCACATTGCATTAATTAACAAAACACACAAGAATTACAACACATTTGAGATAGGTAGAGTCCCCCTTTACCTTGGATTGAAGACCCACACTCGGATTCGACCACGGACGTGCTCCCTACATAGATTTTTGCCTAAATACATGGAAGAATTCCATGAGAATCCAAGGAAACCACAAAAATAGAGAATGGGGTTGAAAAACAGAAATCCTAATGATTAAAACTCACCTCCAAGCGTTTCCCACATGGATTTAACCTTCAATCAAGCTCATGAACAGCTTTGGAGGCAAATTAATCGGTGAAAAGGGGTTTGGAAATGAAAGGATCAAAGGGATTTCAAAGGGAGAGCGAGAAATAACCCTCCCTAAATCCTAACCCCCTTTAAATCCTTTTCTAGTCTCAACACTCTCTCTACAGTGAGATATTCTCGCTGCAGCGAAAATATCAGACGAAACTGCACCTTGGTTTCTGCAGAATCTCGCTATAGCGAGATTGCACCCAGAAATGCATCCCAAACTGTCGCTCTCTCGCTACAGCGAGAAGGTGACAGTTCCAGTACTTCAGATGAAAATCAAGGAAGGCCCATTGAAGTCAAAGACTTAAAGACATTAGAAGGACTTCAAGTACCAATGACAAGGACAAGGGCAAAGAGAATAAATGGAGACTTAGAAAATATTGTTGCTATTCTAATTGAAAGAGAACTTAATTTGGAGTTGGAAAAGCCCAATATGGTCAATTACACATGTTTAGAGAATTTGGACTCTAATGAGTTTCATTAGGATTTAATTATTATATTTTATTTATTTATTTTAATATTAGTCATTACTTATTGAGTTTTTATTTAGGATAGAATCTTGTTATTTTATTTAGTTTATTTGAATTTAGGCTTGTTAGTACAAAAGGCCCATTAGGGTTTGTGTTAGTATTGGTTTATAAGCGTTAGGCATGTATAAGCTCTTATAAATACACTTTTAATTAGTTTTGAATACAATTTGAGATTGAACACTCTTATGAGAGCGTGTGACTCTAAGTTCTTGAGTGAGCCAATTTTCTTTGATCTTATCAAGAGGCCAAAACTCTTGTGGCGATCGTTCCTTGGCTTATCAATCTTGCGATTGTGGCACCATTTTCCATCTCTATTCTATTTTCACTTTTTATTAATTTTCTTCTTATTTCAATTCCTATTTGTACCCTAATAATTTCATTTCTATTGTGTGAAATGTAATTTAAGATCGTTTAATTCGGTGACACGATTTGTGGTTGTCATCAACTTCCTCCCAAGGCCCTCTCGCTATAGCGAGAATCCTCTCGCTGCAATGAGAACAACCCAGTATTATGCCCTGCACTTAGGCACTTAGCCCATTTCAGCCCTATCCAATCATGCATACACACAATATACACATCCGTATACTTAATACACATAAACATCATCATCACACATCCAATGCAAATTTTCAACATTCATATATACTTGTACACACACATATATATATGCATTCAGATTTATATAAATAACAGTAATTAATATTACAAAATTTGGGGCATGTCCATGAATAAAAATAGTGAAAATAAGTCTCCATATGTCAGCATGAATCAAATAAATTTTTTTTGCTATATTTAGTCTCACTTAAATTGTAAGGTAATTTTCTTTGTTTTGCAATATGACATATATCATAAACTACATTCTTTTTAGGACTAATAAAAGGAAATTGTTTTTGTAAGACTTTCAATTGATCACGAGAAGGATGACCAAGTCTATAATGCCACAAATTCTTATTAACAAAAACAAGATTACAATGAGAAAAATTAGTGTGAGACAAATGTATATGATAAAGTATGTGTGAGATGCTTCAATAAATATAAGTCAACCTTGAGCTCAAGTGTATCAATCATCTTTTAAACATTGGAACTCTATATCCAGGAAAAAAGAAGAAGAAGAAGAAAAGAAACCTAACTTGTAGTTCAAGAAGTAGGTTAGGTTTGATACTAAAATCAAATTGTACTAAAAATTAGATAAGTAAAGAACATCAATTAAGTAAAGAAAGGAAGAAATGAATAGTTTCTGCAATGGATACGATGACAAAATTTCCATCAGGCTAGTAACATTAATAGGTTTAATATGTTTATAAGAAGTAAAGAAACTTAAAAGGAAACAAAAATGGTAAGTAGCACCTATATCGAGAATCCATTTTGTGTGGAAAAGTTTGCCATTATGAGTGGGAAGTGTACTTTAATACTAAACAAAAGACAAATTTACTTGAACATTTGTGTTATTTTCATTGTTATTAAGATTTTGAGGGAGGAGAGCTAGCAAATTTTGGTACAGTTCAGCTATGTAACCAAATTTATGTTCTTGGTTTTCAACCTTTGCTGCATTTTCAAAAATTTCCATATTTGCTTAACAATTGGCATATTTAGGATTCCTGAACTTGAATTCCAAGGGAAACCCATGTTTTTTTTTAACATGTCAACTATGTGCTCCAGTTTTCCAAAATGTGAGAAAAGTTTACCACCTTGTCGTTAAGCTTTTGTATTATGGAATCCTTTGAATTTGTTGTGTTTTCTTGTATCTTGGGAAAATTTGTCACTAACATTAACAATAATCTTTGAATTTTTAGATTGTTCAACGGAAAATTGTCTCTTTTGTGCAATGATAAGAAAAAACTTATTAGTGGTTGGAAGAGGATCTATCAACATGATTTAAGATCTAATAATGGTTTATTGTTCATTCAAGACTTTCAAGAATCTTACTATTATATCTATATTTCTTTGATTTTTCAAATTATTGAAGACTCTAATGGTACATTTGACATTACAAGAATAAATAGGTGTCAAACTCAAAATTTATAAAAAAATAAAAATATTAATTTTAAAATATTTAATTTTTAGATAAAGAAATTTATTTGATTATTTATTTATTTTTTAAATAAAAAATTATGAATAAAAGATATTAAAAATAATAATATCATTGACATGATTCAATTTCCATCACCACTCTCAATAATAAATATTCAAACAAGAGAGAGGTTTAATCTTTCTTTCCTCAACCTTCTCTTCTTCTCTTTCCCGTAATAATACATGCATATCTTATACATCATTAAACAACATTAATAACGATAAAATAATAAAACTAATTTCTTTTTATTAGTACTAAAATAATATTTAGCATTATTACCTTACATATAAAATTGTCCTATATTATTATACATATAAAATAATTTTAAGAACTATAAAAATATAAAATAATTATTCAAACCCTAAACATATGAAGTATTATTAACATAGATATAAAATTTTATAATTATAAAAAATAAAATAACTTAAGTATTTTATATATACAGCCATTTTGATAAAAAGAATTTAGCTTGGCGACTAATCTTTATTTGTAGTTCCATAAAATTTAAGATATCTACAAAAATTATATTCTTTTTAAAGATAATATAAAAAGGAGGAATGAAATAAAAAAATATTATAATTGATTATTGTTTAATTATATTTCTAATTTACGATAAAAATTTCATAAAAAAAGTATTTGAAATAAATTATAAAGTGTACATAATAAAAATTATTATTTTATTATAAAAAAATAATATAATTTTTATCTTTGTTTTTTAATTTTTTAAATTAGTGGTGGGAAGTTTTCTTACTTCTCCCTCTTGTATTTTTATTTATTTAAATAACATATCTACTTTACTTTATTACTTTTTCCTTTTTTTTTTCGTTTTCTATAACATAAATGTTTTAGTAATATAAACGTAAATTTGGATAGTATAGATATTTGTTTTGATCTGATAAGTTCTTTTGGTTGATCAAAATATGACAAATGCAAAAGGAAGTAAATTTATTATTGTATTTAAAAACAATTATTATTGACAAAATAAAATTGATTACTTAAAAAACAATACTCTATAAGTATAGAATATAATTGATAAAATAATGTTAAATAATAATTTATAGTTTCTTAAATGAAATATATTAATATATTATTCATACTATTATATATCTTGTAAAAAAAAGTAAAATAAAAAAAAGGAATTGCCGCCAAACCTATCATTTATCACTATCAATATAATAATAGTGGATAAATTGCATGCCCATTATCCGTACTGCAAAATTGACCAACCATTAAGAAGTGCATGCTATGAGATAGTGATTTGGACACAATTCGCACATAAGTCAATCAAGCAGCCTCCATCAATAGCACCTAAATACGTGAATGGTGCCTGTCACATTGTCGGAAGAACCACTTTATACCACATAGACAATTCAATCTAAAGTAAAAAGGAATAAAAAAAAAGGGAAAAAAATCAAAATTATTAACTTTTATAATAGAATTTATTTAAATTATATTAATAATATATTTTTATATTATTATTCATGAAACAATATTATAAAATTTAAAATTATTGCTTTTATAAATTATTTTAAAAATTATATATAAACTTGTTTTTTTTAATTAACGATACAATTGTTTTAACACTCGTCATATCAAAATTAAACTCCGAACATAATTATCAACGTATCCAAAGAATGTCTTAATACGATAGTGTACTGTTTTGTCTGTTACGTTTTCTATTTTGTTTTATTTAAGGTATTTTAATAATAATTATTATTATTATTTGTTGCTTTTGCTTTTAAATTTTCTTTTTAAACAAAATATTTAAATTGATAAATTTTTTTTTTAACATTTCTAAATTTTTTAAAATGTTAAAATAAAGTAAAATTTTTATAATTATTTATATAAAATATATAAGCCGAAAATAAAATGAATCTTATTCGGTAGTAGTGACATCTTCACCATAATTAAACCTATGACAAATTGTACTAATTGGATCACAACGGTTTGAAGATGATTGAGTCCTACAATCCCACTATACCAGCAATACTGTTGGCAAAGAAGAACAGGTAAGAAGCTTAAAGTGATCACTATGTTTTCCTTTTTCTTTTTCTTTTTTTTTTTTTTTTTTTTTTTTTTTTTTTTGTCTTTCTTGAACAGCAAAGGAAATTTATTAAGAAAAGATACGAAATATCTTAATCCATATACATCATAACCTTTTGGAACATTGAACCATTCAAATTAAAAGATTGGTAGTGATCCAATCATAAAAAGAGGAAATAAATTAAAAATCAAATATAGACTAATCCAAAATTAAGATCTAATTTTAATACAGTTCAGAAAATTGTTATCATAAAATTATTTACGAGACGTAGAGTGAAATATTTGTTTGACAAGTTTCATTAATTATAATGAATTTTTAAGTCCCTGTTATTATTATCTCTTAACCTTTCAAATTTTAAATATTTATAATATGATTTTTATTGTTTCTTAACTATTCTTTTAAGATTTTAAACTGGGATTTTTAATAGTATATTAATATTTTAAATCTTTAATTTTTATTTATTTATTTTTTTAGCATTGTTGATGTATAATTTTCTTGTTACTAATGACAAGGTATGGCTCAAGGTTTTGAAATTTTATAAGTAGGGTAAGATTGGTACACTGTTTATTCATGGTTTCTTCAGTTTGTTTGTTTCTATTTTTCAAGTCAAAGTTCTATTAGAGTTGTCATTATATTTTTCATCCTCCCCAAGATCTTCAGAATCAGCCACTCAAAGCCTATTACTTGCTCAAAGATAAATCGAGTTTATCTTCTGAAGAGGCCATGATCATGAAAAGTGTAAACATACACTACTGCTGCTAGAGTCCTATCAATCACTCGATAGATATAGAGACTAGGGATATGGCGAATCTGATTATTTACAGGACAATCAAAAGGAACACTATAATATAATGTTATTTCTAGGATAAAGATGTCTCTAGCTTCATTATTACATTCTACAACAAATTTAAAATGACATACATGTTAATACTTCCTGAAGACATAGTTTAACCTACAATTTACAAGGTAGTTGACTAGTCTAATTACTTCTCGAGATTCAGTCATCCTTGCTTCCTAAAATGTTTAGTAAGGATGAGCATCTTTCTCATCATTAAACACAATACAATTATCAACAATCATAATAACAATTTTTAATCAAGATTCAAGCAAGTATTACCATATCCAACACATAATAAATACATCAATAGTTTCCACCAATACATTTATACTCAACCACAATTTTCATACAATTTCCTTCCTCAAATATGCACTTTTCCTTACACTGTGATAACAGATTTTTGATGCCTCCAACACTTCATGAGGTCTTACACAGATAGGTAAATAGTTGTCTATTAGCCCATGCACACAGATACAACGTATACAATAACGAGCCCTTAGCAAAGGTATAGTCATGAAACGTGTAACATCCCTATTTTTATAGTAAGTATAATTGCATTGTTAAGATAAATATGCAAGTGAAGGGATGATAAAAGGATTTTGCAGTGTTAGAACTGTAAGATTCTCGTTGAAGCGAGGATGTGTCGTTGTAGCAAGATAAGTCTTGCTGTAGCGAGAATAAGGTGGTGAAATTTGAACGTTCTGGAGTTTTCTCATTGTAGCGAGAGAAGTGGATATGATTGCCTCACTTGTAGCAACAAGTCCCACTGTAGCAAGAAAGGTCTCACTGTAACAATAGTCTCTTGGTGTAGTGTGGAATATTACAAGTAATCTCTCGCTGAAGTGAGAAGTGTTCGCTGTAGCAAGAAGTTCTCCCTGTAGCGAGAATATTGCGATTCTGAGGGTATTTAAGTGTTTTCCTGCATGAAAACTCATTTCCCATTTTCATTTCATGCTCTCCTTCGAGTTTTCGTTAAAATCTCTCCTCCTTTACTAAGATTTAATCTCTCTAAACGCTGATTTTTCCTTGAAACAAGGACTGCCCACCAAATCTAATCAGTTTTAAGTATGTTTCTTTGAGTTAAATCTCGTTTCCACCATTTGTTTTCCTTTGAATCTTATTTTCAAGGAAGGCTTTGTGATTGTTTAGGGAAAGTTCTTGTTTTTGAACAGTTTTCATCTGCAACACTTTTCTAAAACTTCATTATAAGGTAAGAGGAGTTCTATTTTATCATTATATGGTATAAGTTATACGTTGAGCTTAGGAGAATATGTTTTATAGCATTTTTTGATGATATATGCTCGAGTAATGAGTATTAATTAAGAAAGATTGTTGTTATGTATATGTTTGATTGCTTGATTGATTGATTATACTATGCTCATATGAAATATATGATGATAAAGTAAAATATTATGGCTAAGTAAGTTTTGATAATATTTTATAAATGTATTGGATGTGATATGACTTTGTGATTAAGGAATATATGAATAATGAGTAGTGTACTGGATAGGGGAACTGATGGACCCTACATATAGAAAAAAGGAAACTGAATATCTACTCGGCTAGTCTGAATCAGTATCTCTAAAATTTAAAGATAAATAATAATTAGAATTTTATTCAAATCTTGAAAAGGGCCAAAAGTCAAGGTTGACTCAGGCCCATTAGCCCATTACATTGCCTATAAAAGAAAGGTAGAAAGAGCAGGTAGGAGGTTGACTTTTCATTATTGAATACCATTTATTACTTCGAGCCGAATCCTGACTTCAACATCGGAGTGCCTTTTGCAGGTACCCTCCAATATCGGAGTGCCGTTTCTTAAGAAGGAAGAAGTAGCTCAATGGCCACGGTCTACTACTTCAACGGAGATTCGTAGTTTTCTAGGATTGGCCGACTATTATAAGAAATTCATTGCAGGATTTTCTAAAATAGCGTTTCCATTAACAAATTGACAAGAAAGGGAAAAGACTTTAAATGGACTGAAGCATGTGAAGCCAATTTTCAGAATTTAAAGGAGAAGTTGACATCGGCTCCTGTACTAATTTTACCCAATCCAAAAATTTGAGGTATATTGCGATGCATCAGGACAAGGCCTTGGGTGTGTTCTGATGTATAAATGGAAGGGTAGTTTCTTATGCTTCGAGACAGTTACGTCCTCATGAAATTAACTACCCTACCCATGATCTAGAGTTAGTTGGGTGAGTGCCTTATGAAACCACCGTAATACATTGGTTTTTCTTCCCACTAAAAATTGTTGTGGTATTTGCATTCAAGATATGAAGACATTATCTCTGTGGTGCAAAGTTTGAAGTTTTTAGTGATCATAAGAGTCTAAAGTACTTGTTTGATTAAAATGAGCTAAATATACGGTAACGAAGGTGGATAGAATTTTTAAAGGACCATGATTTTACATTGTCATATCACCAAGGAAAGACAAATTTAGTTACATATGCAACCTTGTATGCACCAGATATGGTCCAAAGGCAAAATGATTAGATTAGAATGATTGAGAGAAAATGAAGGTCGCACAAGATAGACAAAAAAGTTATCATGATCAGAGAAAAAAAACTCTTGAATTTCAAGTAGGTGACCATGTGTTTTTAAGAGTCTCACCTATCACAGGAGTTGGAAGGGTACTGAAATCCAAGAAATTGTCTCCTAAGTTCATTGGGATATTTGAAATACTGAGTAGAATTGACTCTATGGCATATCAAGTTGCCTTGCCTTTGAACCTTTCAAATTTACTTCCTGTCTTCCAGTGAGAGTTTCCAATCACCAAATTAAACAAGTAAGGGGTAAGGATATCTTATTGGTGAAAGTAATATGAAATACAAGTGATAAAGTAGATTCTACTTAGGAATTAGAAGAAAAAATGAGAGAAGTATACCCACACCTCTTCTTTAGCCGATGAATTTTGAGAACAAAATTCTTTAAAGGGTGAGAGAATTGTAACATCTCTGCTTTTATAGTAATTATAATTGCATTGTTAAGATAAATATGCATATGAGGGGATGTTAGTAGGATTTTGAAGTGTTAGAATTGTAAGGTTCTCGTTATAGCGAGACAATTCTCACTGTAGCGAGAATAAGGTGATGAAATTGGAACGTTCTGGAGCTTTCTCACTATAGTGAGAGAAGTGGATAAGATTACCTCACCTGCAGTGAGAAGTCCCGCTACAGCGAGAAAGGTCTCGCTGTAGCAAAAAATGCAAAAACAGAGTGTAATTTTGTCTGATATTTTTGCTATAGCAAAAAGACATCTTGCTGTAGCGACAATGTCTCGTTGTAGTATGGAGTATTACGAGTAATCTCTCGTTGTAACGAGAAGTGTTCACTGTAATGAGAATGTTGCGATTTCGAAGGTATTTAAGGTTTTCCTACATGAAAAATCACTTCTCTTTTTTGATTTCACGCTCTCTTTCGAGTTTTCTTTGAAATCACTCCTCCTTTACTTAGATTTAACCTCTCCAAACACTGATTTTTCCTTGAAACAAGGACTGGACATCAATTCTTAGCAATTTTGAGTAAGTTTCTCTGAGTTAAATCTCATTTCCACTGTTTGTTTTCCTTTGAATCTTATTTTCAAGGAAGGTTTCGTGACTGTTAAGGGAAAGTTCTCATTTTTGAACAGTTTTCATCATCAACACTTTTCTAGAACTTCATTATAAGGTAAGGGGAGCTTTATTTTATCATTATATGGTACAAGTTATACGTTGAGCTCAGAAGAATATGTTTATATAGCATTTTTTGATGATATATGCTTGAGTAATGAGTATTAATGAAAAAGGATTGTTATTATGTATATGTTTGATTGTTTGGTTGACTGATTATACTGTGCTCATATGAAATATATGATGATAAAGTAAAATATTATGGCTGAGCAAGTTTTGATAATATTTTATAAATGTACTAGATGTTATATGACTTTGTGATTGAGGGATATATGAATATGATGAACAAGTCATCGATAATTTATTGAATGATATGATTATTAAGATCATGAGTTAGTAGTATGACCAATATGGAATTGGTTGAAAAGTGCTATTAAGCACAATCTTATGATTGGGTTGTGGAATGAATATGAGAACTGAATAGATTTGGTGTAAATAATTACAGAGATACACTGGGGGTATAGAGTTCGAAGATAATAAGGAAATCTGGGAGAAATGTAGGGTGGTGAGTGATATCCATGTATGTGTACACATTCTGTTTGAAAGAGAATGCGCAACATGGCCTCACACTCATTTCCTAGCTAGACTCTTGACTATGCCTTTACTAAGGGGCTTGTTATTGTTTACATTGTATCCGTGTGCATGGGCTAGCCGACGACTATTTACATGATTGAGTAAGATAACGAGAACTGCTAAAGGCATCAAATGACTATGATCATAGTGCATTGAGAGTGCGTATCTGAAAATGGAAATGTCAATGAGAACAAAAGCACATGCATGCCCATGCTTGTTGAGAAGCACTCCCATGTTGATTCTACATGCACACCCGTGCTTACTGATGAGCACGTCCCTGTTACAATAGAAGCACGACCATGCTTATACAAGCACACCCATGACAATGATAAAAGCACGACCGTGCTTCAAATGGGGAGCCTAAAAAAGAAAAGAAGGAAGAGCCTCTTGTTCAACCAAGGCCCTATGAGCCTAAGATACCTTTCCCACAGCGGCTGCAAGGTCACCCTCCTTATGATGAAGAGTTCCACAAGTTCTTAGACTTATTGGCAAAGTGCACATCAATATGCCTTTCATTGATGCTATCTCCAAAATGCCCAAACATGAAACTGTGAAGCTCTCCCAGGAGTGCTCAGCTATAGTCCTTAAAAAGCTTCCACCTAAACTTAATGACCCAGGGAGTTTTACTATTCCTTGCATAATTGGAAAAACTCATATTGATAAGACTTTATGTGATTTAAGAGCAAGTATTAATCTTATGCCTTATTCTATTTTCAGGAAGCTTGGAATGCATAAACCTAAGCCGACCTCCATGTCACTTCAGTTGCAGATAAGTTGTTCACATACCTGAAAGGCATAATGGAGAACGTACTTGTAAAAGTTGAGGAGTTTATATTTCCTGTTGACTTTGTGGTACTTGACATGGAGGAAGATGATGATGTCCCCATCATACTAAGGAGACCGTTCTTGGCCACTGTTAGGGCCATCATAGATGTACAAGAAGGGAAGCTCACACTGAGGCTAGATGATGAGGAAGTTGTATTTCAAGTTTTCAATTCTTTCAAGTACCCTTCTAGCCAAAAGTCTTGTCACTTTGTGACCACTGTAGATGTTGCTTCTCCTCCTCCAATTTATGTGAAGCATGCAACCACAAGAAGAAGGCCAAGGAGGAAGCAATATAAGAAGAAGAAAAGACAAAAGCTTAAACCATCCATTAATAAGCCTCCTAATTCAAAGCTTAAATTTTCTTCTCTTTATTCTAATTCCCATCTTATAATAATTTTTCTGATGTAATAGGTATTAGGGTGGCAAAGCTGCTGGGGAGACAATTGCATATCAAGGGAGTCACCTCTAAGACTCATACCTTCTTCCCATCATGATTTAACAGGAACATCAGGCTTGTGACATTAAACAAGCATTCTCAAGAGGCAACATGTGTCTTTTATTTTATTTAAAATTTATTTCTTTTTGTTTATTTTAATTTTGCTATTGTTATTTTATTTTTAGAATAAAGAATAAGCATATTGAAAGATTGCAAGAATGGAGTTGATCGTTCCCGCACACACTTTTGAGCTCTGATTTGAAAGCACACCCATGCTCATCCTATACATGGCCGTGCAATCAGTCGCAGTTGTTAGAGAAGCTTTACATCATAAGCATAAACATGCTTAAGATTTCAACATGGTCGTGCTCCCTCATCCGAAGTGGTCATGTCAAGAATTATCCGGGAACCTCTTTTTTTTTCTTTCAATTGCCCTATTTGCATGCTTTTAATTTGATTGCTTTCAAACATTGAGGACATTTTGCTTTAAGTATGGGGGAGTAGTTCCTAATTATATGATTGTTATTGCATGTTCTTAAGTAAAGTGTCTATGCTATTTTTTTATGATAATTTAAAACTTTTTCCCTCCTGAAACCCAATTTTTTCAAATAGAAGAGCATGTTGAGTGATTATTATTGGCATTATACTTTCACTTGGAAACTAATAATTAGCTAAGTTCCTTACTTTTATGCTCTACATTAAACTTTAACCCACAAATGTGAGTTTTGAGTCTTAAAGGGAATTTTTATCTTAATTCAATTAATTGTATCTCTTTCCTCATTGTTTTGTGTGATTATCTCCTTAGAATTTATGCTTTAGAACTTGACATAGAACCGAGTTAAGACTTCTCTTTTTAATTGCATGTTTTTAATATGATTGAGGCATAATAGGATTTTTATTCTTGGCCTTCAGCATGTTTGAGATACAACTAGTTGTGCACTTTGAGCTTTATTGATTTTCTTGGTCCCTTGCATTAAATTTATAAAATATTTTGATAATCTTGAGTTTATGAATGGAGCAATTGAGTTGTTAAATTGTTTGATTAATTCTCTTCTATATCTCTTATGTGCAAAAAGAAAGAAAGAAAGTATGAAAAAGAAAAGAAAAAATAGAAAAGAAAAAAAGAAAAAAAAAAGAAAAAGGGTTATATATGATTCAAAAGAGAGAGGAGTAAAGATATTATTTATATAAAAATATATAAAAATTACTCTAAGAGCTTTATTTATAAACTTAGGGGATGTTTATAATTTTTATAATTTATTACCCCTTTGTATATCTCATTCCTTTCATTTATCTCACCTCAATTATTATAACTCCTTGGCCACATTATAACCTGAAAAAGACCTCATGATTTTGACTTGCATTTAATTTATTTAGTGGAGAGTCGGTTTATAGTCAAGCCTATGGTAATACACATTTCTTTAGGAGAACTGAGTGATATCTCATTTTGTCCCTTAGTGAGAGACGAAAGTAGGGTACCTTAGTTTGATGTTTGAGTGAAAAGTATGGAATTATAAGATTCTAATTGGGAATCCTTTTGATTGCTTATGCTCATTGATATTACTCTTGTTGCTCTCTTTATCTCCGTTGTTTCGGGTTCTGTGTGTGGTATTATGTTTCAAGTTATTATGTTATTCTCTTAACTAGCACTTTGCTTGAGGACAAGCAAACAGATAAGTATGGGGGAGTTGATAAGTCTGTCATTAGGCCCTATTTTACAGCCCATATATTCATATTTGAGCTTTATTTTACTTGGTTTTTACATTAATTTATATATTAATTGTGTAGTTTGGTATAAAGGGATCGCAAGTATACTTTGGGTATGTTTTGGGCCAAAATTGATAAAAGATTAGAGTTTCGCAACAGTCAGCACGCTCAGACACTTTCAACAAGAACGGGAGTGTTTCGAGCCCATGCACGGTCGTGCTTAAGGCCTTGCACGACCATGCTCATCTGCGAGAAGCCCAATTATCAAGAGTCTTTAGGGTTTTCAAACCCTATTAAAAGGAGATTTTAGGCATCATAAAGGACCAGTTTTTGACATCTAGTCTTTGGCTTTCGAATACACCTCTCATCTCGTCTTTCTTGCACGGGATCCTTGGCACATGTTGGGCGAGACTTTGAGCTTCAAGCGATCATATATGAAGATCAGGAACACATCTCATACTCTAGTTTGCTATTTCTTTTGATTATGGTTTTGTTTATGATTGTCTTTAGGGTTTTCAAACCCTATTAAAAGGAGATCTTATACATCGTAAAGGACCGGTTTTTGACATCTAGTCTTTGGCTTTCGGATACACCTCTCATCCTTGGCACATGTTTGGCGAGACTTGGAGCTTCAAGCGATCGTACTTGAAGACCAAGAACACATCTCATACTCTAGTTTGCTATTTCTTTTGATTATGGTTTTCTTTATGATTGTTTTAGTTCTTTTCTTTAGCATGAGTAACTAAGTCCATAGTTAGGGTTATGAGAACTATTGTTCATGAATTTATGGAGTTTTAATGTTTAGATTTAAATTTGATTTTCGTTTCGTGATTAGATTTTATCTTATTGTATTTTTCTCTTAATCCTAATTAATTGTATCGTTAGACAATCGTACCTCAATTAATTAATAGATCCATAAGATTGTGTAAATAGCAAATTACAAATAATGCACATTTGACTTGGACTAATTTTATTGCACTAATTCAAATCTCTCTTTTGCTTTACTCAAGTGCCTTTGCTGTGTCTTATCGGACATATCTCTAGCAACCCTTTATAGCTTTCCACGTGAAAAGGGTCTTTTCATTGTCACTTAAATTTGTTGCTTCTTTCGTCATTTGACTACTTCAATCTCCTTCGTCTTATATTATCGGTTGAGAGAGTTTTCTCACTTTACTTTTCTGCTTTCCATTTTATTTGCCTCACCAATTTCTAGAACCCCCCCCCCCCCCAAAAAAAAAAAAAGTAAATACAAGGAAAGATATCGTCATCTGAAAAGTCACAAATCTGATCTGCTATTTTTGATGAGTCAATGTTGCCCATGATATATGATTTCGTTCACCATAGAGATTTCCTTTGGTGAAGTCAGTAAGAAAAAAAAAAAAAGAATTAGCAATAGTGTCTTCGAATTAACTCAATTGATTACATGATTTGTGAATGTGGATTCGATTTCTCATAATGGTTTACCCATTTTCCATTTTTATAGCTTATTATAATACTCATTTTAAAAAAAGAAAAAACAAAACGTTGTTGTAGTATTAGGA
Source organism: Abrus precatorius (assembly GCF_003935025.1). NCBI lineage: Eukaryota > Viridiplantae > Streptophyta > Magnoliopsida > Fabales > Fabaceae > Abrus > Abrus precatorius. Next base: position 15,585,370 of record NW_020874439.1, read on the forward strand.
ATTCATAAGTGGCTTATAATACAAGCTCTGTCACACCTTCAAATTAAATTATCTTGTTAGAGCTCGTCTCCAACTAAGTATAATAATTAATCAAAAGATATTAAAATAATAAAATAATTGTGTTTAAATTATTGTAATGCAATCCAAAATCTTTTATTAACTATGCTAAAACATACCGTGTAGTTATTGTTTTCGTAAGTTTGAACCACTGCAGATGCGACACGTAAAAGTTCTTTTTTCTTTTTCGTTTGTTTTCTTATCAAGTGCCCACAATTGTGACAGTATTAGTGGTATTATTCGTGCACAAAGGACAAACTGGTTTAGATCGTTTCACTATGTCACTCTCCACTTTATAATCTAAAGTTCAAACCTTCTATGTCATTATCTTTCTTATAATTCTAAGATTTTCATTCAGAGAGTCAGCAAGTGCGCTAGTAAACATTGTTTTATATCTCGTTTTCGGCAAATTAATATCAATCATTTCACTTTGGTCCAATCAACCCCATCCACCGAAAATCATGTTTGGTTCACAAGATATAGAATGAAAAGAAACTAAAAAGGGGTCAATGCGGATTTCTTGTTTAGTCAAAGGATTAGTATAAGGGAATGATGATTTAGGTATAGGACATATACGACCTACTTAAATACAGGCTCATTTAAAGGTAGACTAATGCGGTTTGGTCCATTTAACTAAAAGCTTATGTGTGATTGTGCAAACCAGATTGTAAATCCAGTTATAATTGATACTATTCATAAATAAAATTTACTCAAATTTTCACTCGACTACTAGCAAATCAAGGTGTTAGGATGAAGGTTTTCTCTTGCAGTACTGAAGCATGAAGAGCTTTTTTTCTTTTTTTCGGTCAACAAATGTGGAGGGCCTTAAATATAAAGTTTATTATGCTAGGTTAGGAAAATTTTGGTAACTTGTTTAAAATAATATGGTAGTGATTATGTTAGTATTCCTTTAACCGGTTTAGTATAATTTTGGGGGAATCGTCTAGCAATATCAATATTGCATATTTAATCTAATTTCATTTATTTTATATTTGCATTTGGTATCTTCCTGTGCGGCACAAGATTTTAAATTACAATTTTAGTTAGTTATACTTGTATACGTGAAAACTTCAAAAACATTAAGATTGCGAGATATTACAAAGAAATACATAAAATTGATATTATAGTTAAAATTTTAATTGCAGAACATGACTTAAAATCACCTTTCTGCAATATAAGAATTAGTGCATGTTAATTGTTTGATTAAAGTTCTATCAATTCTTGTATTAGCAGCAATTTGAGCTTAGTACTAATTCTGAATTTATTTGTACATAAATTTGAGTTTCAGGTAACTTTTTTCTTTTCCCTTTACTGGAAATTCTGTTAACAGACTTGAGGAATTGTTCTGACAGTTTCCTTCTGTACGTAGGGAAGAAAGGGAAAAGACCAAGGGAATGAATGTGGTTAGAAGTAAGTGAAACATTCATATATAGTAACTAGATTAACACCCAGTAGATATGTATTAGTGTGGATAATGATTCCCTTACATAACTCTAATTAATAAAAATAGAATTTAGCAGAAAATGAGAAGAAGAAAAAAGTAAAATAATTAATATAATAGAAAGAGTTGTCAAATGAATTATAGAGGGAAAAAAAAACTAAACTGGAAAGGAAAAGAACTGTAAAGAAAACTAAACTTGTAAAGAGAAAAAGAAAGAAAGAAAATGGAGAGAACGGTAACCTACATTAGAGAGAAACCAACTTTATTAAGGTATAAAAGACAAAAAAGATAAAGAGAACTTTCATATGTAAAAGCGACTATTTTTGTTAGCAATATAGAATAAAATTGAGTGTGTTTTATTTATAAACTAAAAATTGTTATGCATTTTAAAATATAAATTTATAAAAAAAAAAGACTTTAGATAACATTTTAATATATAAACGCTCTCTAAATTATGTGACTTTAGAGTATTGTTGATAAAGAATCACTCTCAAAAGTATATATTAAAGAGCGGTTTAATGCTAACTACTTTTAAAAGTATACATTAAAAAATAGTTTACGAAATGTTCAACGCTTTCCAAATATATTGTTACAAAAAAGTTTCTACTAACTACTATATAAATTAGTACTCTTAAAACTAGTATCTAACAGTGTAATTTATGTTATTTAAATAAATTTGTCATAATATGCAACAATTTTTAAGGACAGGAAAAGTAATACAAAAATAAATTAAAAGAACAGGATAGACCTGAGGAGGAAATACATTTTTATATATCATAATTTGCGGGAATAATGCTTAAGAGCAAGGCTATGTCACTATAAAGTGGCCTAATTATTGAAGCATATGAACATCTTGGTCAAAATATGTGGCAAGTATTGAGACTAAGGCAGCACTATAATTCCCATATTTTCAAGTTGTGCGTGTGAAACGATGTTGGATATTGTAAGCTTCTGGTCGATATGCTATTTTACCATTGTTATTGGATTAGAGACTTCTATATTATTTTCAATATGATGGTTGCTTTGAAATATTGAAAGCAAGCGTGTTCAATTACAAAGTATTTTGTGATTTATATTGAATGTATGTGTGTATGTTTTTCTCATTGATCGATCTAATTTGAGATAAGATGCGCTGTTACATCATTCGTGTGAAAGGAGAAAGTTATAGAATTATTTATGAGATGCCAAACTGAGTCATTTCCCATTTAAACTTTCAACTTGCAATTTAAGTGACAATTTTCTCGTAAAATTATTTTAAAGCTTTTGGTTTTGTAACATGCCACGAAGCAAAAAGTATTGCCACACTGTGCGCTAAAACGGATGAATCTATCTTTCTTAAAATAGATTACCATGTTTCTCAATATTTGTTTAGTTTTAATTATAAAAAAAATATTTCACTTTTTATACTATTTACCATACAAATTAAAATAGTAAAATTATTACTCATTTTAATTATCTTTTTCTTGGGACAAATGTAATACTTTGTATAAATATAGTGTCGCAACAGGGATTATGACGGGACAGCGATCGTACAGAGAAAAGGAAGAATTGTAGAAAAATGGTCGCAATCAGTTTTTTTTTTTAAAAAAAAACTAATGATAGAGAGTCGTTACCAAAGTTTATTTAAAAAACATTGGAAAAATTTTTAAAAAACAATTTCAAAACCAGATTTTGGCTCGGGAATCATTTATGTGTAAGGATGGTATTAGCATCCTATAGTGTCCGTTAATTAAAACGATTACCTTTTAATTAATTGTACAAAAATTATTGTAACTTTAAAAATATTTATTTCACTCTAATAGAAAACAATTAATATTTTTTTACTATTTTCAAATTTGCTATTATTATTATCTTTTAGATTTATTTCAATTTTTTATAATTTTTCAAGGATTTTAATTTTATTTTTAAAATAAGGAAACACAATAAAAAATATTTGAATTAAAGGAATGAGTTATTTATAAAAATATTTTTTTTTCAGTTTTGTATTAAAGAAATATATTTCAAAAAAGAGAACTTATCTTGGCACTTTACTTTTTTATAAAATAAAATGAATTTTTTGTTTCTTTATTTTTTATAAAGAGAATATGCTTGAAATTACTCTTAATTTAAAACAATTTTAAAAAAAATTTGAACCTGAAAAACAATTAAAAAAAATTAGACTTGACGGGTCAGGTTCTCATTCTTACGTAACCTCCATATGCAATGAAAAATCAAAGCTGCCACGTAGTTCTTTTTTGATAATTGAGTTTTGGATAAGTTTCAAAGATTTTCTTTTTTTTTTTTTGAAAAACTTGATTTTTCTTTATTATTTTTTCAAGTAAATCCACTCTTGCACAGGGTTCAAGTTAGCATACGGCTACTCAATAAACTCTTACGATCCAAGCAACGTTGATGGTGGATTTGATGCCTGGAACTGGTGCTATTTCAATGGCACCTTACAAAATGTCTCCTATTGAACTTGTTGAATTAAAGAAACAACTAGACGAACGATTATCCATACAATTTATCAGACCAAATGTCTCACCATGGGGAGCACTTGTCTTACTTGTCAAAAAAAAAAGATGGAAGTATGCAATTATGTATCGATTATGGGCAATTGAACAAGGTAACAATAAAGAATAAGTACCCCTAACTGTTACTTTCTAACCAACTGAGAGGAGCCATAGTATTCTCCAAAATAGATTTAAGGTCTGAATATCATCTGATTAGAGTCAAAGAGGAGGACATTCTGAAGACTACTTTTTGAACTCGCTATGGTCATTATGAATACATGGTAATGCCCTCTACAGTGACGAATGCCCCTACAATGTTTATGGACTATATGAACCGTGTCTTTCACCCTTACTTGGACAAGTTTGTAGTAGTTTTCGTAGACGACATCTTAATCTACTCTCGCAACCATGAGGAACACGCTAAACATTTGAAGATTGTGTTAGAGACTCTATGCCACAAGCAATTTTACACCAAATTTTCAAAATGCAGTTTTGGTTAGAAAAAGTACAGTTTTTGGGGCATGTAACTTCCAAAGAAGGTATCACTATAGACCCTTCGAAGGTAGAAGCTGTGTTACGATAAGAGCCACCCAAGACTATGACAGAATTTTGAAGCTTCCTCAGACTTGCTGGTTACTACTGTCTTTTTATAGAGGGGTTCTTAAAAATAGTTATTCCTTTGACCCGTTTTACTCATAAGAACCAACCTTTCGAATGGGACTAGAAATGTACGACCAATTTATGTGAGTTGAAGAATAGGTTGACTTTTGTGCCAATCTTGATCTTACCCGACCCTTGCAAGAAGTTCGAAGTATACTGCGATGCTTCTCAACAAGGTTTGGGAAGTGTGTTGATGCAAGAAAGGAAAGTGGTGGCATACGCGTCACAATAATTATGACCACATGAAAAGAATTATCCCACCCATGACCTAGAATTGGCTGCAGTTGTTTTCGCACTTAAACTCTAGAGGCATCATTTTTATGGAGCTCAATTTGAAGTCTTTAGTGACCATAAAAGTTTGAAGTACCTCTTTGATCAGAAGGAGTTGAACATGCATCAACGTAGGTGGATGGAATTCTTGAAAGATTATGACTTTGAACTACACTACCATCCAGGAAAAGCCAACGTAGTAATAGACGCTTTGGGTAGGAAATCATTACATGTGTCCTCCCTAATGATTAAGGAACTGGAATTAATAGAGTCCTTTAGGAATCTAAACCTGGCTATTCAAGTTCAACCAAATAGTCTAATACTTGTGATGCTCAAGATTTCTAATGAATTTCTAGAACGGGTTCGAATTGCCCAAAGACACGACGAATTCCTGAAAGAACGACTCACAAAGGAGTTCGAAAAGGAATCTGATCTTCACTAAGAAGAAGGAGGCTTGGCTAAGTACAGGGATTGAATCTATGTTCCTGTTGAAGATGATTTAAGATGCCTAGTATTAGAAAAGGCTCATAAGAGTAAACTTAGCATTCATCTAGGTGCCACTAAGATGTACCAAGATTTGAAGAAAACTTTTTGGTGGTCGGGGATGAAGAAAGCGATTGCCGAATTTATGGCCTCGTGTTTAATATGTCAAAAGGCCAAAGTGGAACATCAAAGACCAGCCGGCCAATTACAACCCTTAAGTATCCCTGAATGGAAGTGGGATGACATAGCCATGGATTTTGTGTCTGGATTTCCAAGAACGACCTGGGGCCATAATGCTATTTGGGTCATTATGGATCGCCTCACCAAATCTGCTCATTTTATTTCAGTAAATATGAAATACCCTTTGAAAAAGTTAGCTCGGATCTATGTTAAGGAGGTTGTGTGGTTACATATCTGACAGGGATCCTCGTTTCACGTCAAGATTTTGAAGAAGCTTACGTCATACTTTAGGGACAAAGTTACGACTCAGTTTGTCATATCATCCTCAAACAGATGGACAATAAAAAAGAACCATCCAGACCTTAGAAGACTTATTGAGGGCTTGCATACTGGAACACGGAGGCTAATGGGATCAACATTTACCCTTAATCGAGTTTACTTATAACAATAGTCACCATTCAAGAATCGGGATGACACCCTACGAAGCTCTTTATGGAAGAAAGTGTTGGATGCCATTGTGTTGGTTCGAAACTTGTGAAAATTTACTCATCAGTCCGGAAAAGGTTTAAGAAACCACAAACAAAATTAAGATGATACGTGAGAAAATGAAATCCTCTCAGGATTGACAAAAGAGTTATTATGACAAGTGAAAGAAGCCTCTGGAGTTCGAAAAAGGAGATCATGTGTTTCTCTGCATCACCCCAACAACGGGAATAGGAAGGATTTTGAAACCCCAGAAACTCAACCCAAAGTTTATTAGCCCTTACCAAATACTTAAAAAAGTGGGGAGTTCGGCTTATCAAATAGCCTTACCTCCAAATTTATCCAACTTTCACAATATTTTTCAGGTCTCTCAACTTAAAAAATATACCCCCGATCCATCGCATGTGATTGAATTAGACCAAGTTGCCCTAAAGGAAAACCTAACTTTCGAAGCCATGCCTTTTCGAATCATTGATCATAAAGTCAAAATGCTCTGAAACAGAGAAATCGCTTTGGTCAAAGTAATTTGGAGTACTACTGATGCGAGCGACGCCACGTGGGAACCAGAAGAAGACATGAGATGATCATACCCCTAATTGTTTCACTCAGGCCAGTCAAAACTTTGAGGATGAAATTTCTTAAAGAGAGGGAGTGTTGTAAAGCCCCTAAAACTCCTGATTTTACATTATACTAGCAATTAGAACCTACCCAAGATTTAATTGTTTTCCATTTGTATTTGTTACTAGCTCAAATTTACTCAGGGAGATTAAACCAAAATCTTTCCCAAACTTAGAGCATGATATTTGGTGTGTAAAAATTGATTACTGGGCAAGTGCACCCATTGTCAGAGTAATATTGCAAAAATTAGAGTACCAAGTGTCGTATCCACAGGGACTGTTACTAAGAATTGCTTCATTGATTAACCAATTATTAATGAATATTGGTAAGAAATTATCTTGATAAATTTGCTGAACTAAGAAAATAACAATTTAAAAGAAACATATTTTTATGCTAATAACGCCTAGAAAGTATGACTAAGTGTATTCAAGAGAAATAAGTGAGTGTCTAGGTTGTAAATCCTCCTAAATGTCCAAATAACTAAAATTATCCTTCAACTACTTAGTTCTAGCCCCTTGTTGCTGCAAGAATTCCTGAAATAAACCAATACCTTTCTCAAGGATAATGGTTCCTAACCTTCGGTTGATTAATCAGAATCTCTTCCTTAATTAGTTCCCCTAGGTTGAATTAAGTTCATTATGAATTTCATAATTAGGGTTATTTCTAATATAGAAAACTCATGCCTTTCTATCTCTAGAAATACATTCAAGCCCTTTTAATTGAGTAATGATAAATTCATGCAGGATTTTTACTCAAAATAAAACAAGAAAATAAGATAGGAGACAATTAATATTACTCAAATAAACTCGAGAAGAGAACATGAAATAGCATTAAGAAGAATTGCAGAAGGTTTGGTCAAATAGAATTCATTACGTCTAGATACTCAAAGGAAAATTAGAACCTAAACATCCCAAAATTACAATTACAAAAGAAAGAGATTAAAGAGCTTGATTCCATTCTCCATCCATCATTGACTCCGTCTTTCCTAAAAATAGCATCCTCAGGTTTCTGTGCCAAATTCCCTTTTATATGAGTGGTCCTAGGGCCCTATGTACATGGCCATGTACTTTGACCATGTACATCTCTGGTTTTGATGGTGTACTTCAATTAACGCGACCAGTTAGATACACGCTCACATACACGGGCGTGTACTTGCCCGTGTATATCTCTGTCTCTGATTATGTGCTTGACTTATGCAACCAGTGAGATACACGCTCAGATACACGGCCATGTACTTGCCCATGTATATCTCTGGTTCTGACTTTTGCTTCAATTCCCACTATCCTTTAAAGCTTTCACTTCTTGATCCTTTTTTTCTGAAATATGAACAAAAAAGACTTAATAATGAATTCTTTCAATGAATAACTCAAAAATATCAATTATCATTCATGAATTACATTATAAGACCAAGTGTGGAATGAATTTATCAATTTCCCCCGAACATGAATGATTGCTTGTCCCTAAGCAAAGAAATGTATCAAATTTACCTTTGACAACAAAGAATCAAATTCCTGAATTTTTTTATTTTATTTTTCTTCAAATTTTTTGGAGGGATAATAATTCTTAAACATCAAATTGTTCCTTCTTTTGGTCTCAACCTTTGTAACTTCAGACAAAACTGAATAAGGACCTTCATGCCATTAGTTCTTAAAAATCACAGTCAAAACTTTGAATTCTTCCACAAGGTCTTATTTAATTTTCTTTGCTTTGAGCCATGATTGACTAATAGGGTGCATCTTATGCTCCATCCCAATTAGCACAAGTTATTAATGGAAATTCCATCCCTTACTTTCCACATCGGTACCTCAAACAATTCTGGAGTTCTAGGATGTGGTATCCGGACATTGCCTGCAATCCACATTCAACTAGATATGCTTCTATGGCATGCTTTTTTATTTTTTAGCAGATCCCCAATTTTTTCATATATCAATTATTTTATTAATTATATATATATATATATATTTAAACAATTGGCATAGATTCAAGGTCCTCAAATCAGAAAAGTCTTTTGATACTTCAATCAAGAAACAATCACAAACACAATTCAAATATCTAGAATAACTACATATGATCTTTATTTATTTTTTCTTTTCAACAAAACATATTGTTTATATAGACTATCCAGGAATATCATCTCTAATGTAAAAGCAAAACTTCCTCAATATTGCTCGAGGACAAAACAAAGATTCAGTTCAAACATCTATAATTATCCACCCCACACTGTAAGATTTGCATTGTCCTCAATCAAATATAAGAATTAAAGTGAAAAATAAAACTTCCTTGAAAAGCAATAGGAATAAGCAAAGAGTGTTTGGATTCAAGGCTAATATGGGATTTAAATGAAAAAGAAACCTCATGAAAATAAATTTATAGGGAAATTCAACGGAGTTCAAAATGACAAGAGGAACAGAACAATCAGAATAACGTAATAAGGAAACAAAAGCAATTTAAAATCTGACAATACATAAGTAAAAGAATTCTAACAACTAAGACTATCCTAATTGTCAACTAAACTGCTATACTAGCATCATCTGAGTCTTCATCATCTGAACTAAGGAAGTGGTCAAAAGGAGATAGGGTTGAATGGAGGACTGTCAGTGCTGAGATACCAAAATGACTGAACAGAGCAGCAAAGTTGGCTTCGATAGTGGATTCCAGTCTAGCCAAGCGGTGAATGCAGTCTCTGTGGTTGCTCCTCAAAGACCGCTGGGATGCGATGATCTATTACAGTTAAGGGTGAATAGGGTTGGGATTCTCAGTAGGTGCAGGGGGACTATCTACCCTAGGTGGGTGAGATGGGAGCTTATCAAAGGGATCATCTGGGGCATCAGTGTGGGTACTGGCAGGAGCGGGTTCAAAGTGCATGGCCCTCATTGTGTCATGCAAGATAGGGACCATGTGATTAACTAGTGTGAAACCAAAAACATCGTTCAGAATTCCTAATCCCTTAGCCAAGCGAGTGACATATGGACCCACACAAATACTCCCTACCCAATCATCATTGGCTTGAGAGAATAAAAATTTTGCCAGGCAAATACTAAGGTGGATGGGGATCTTATCAATCATGCTACGCAAGCATTCTAGGTCCTTTGTACCCATAACCCCAAAACTGTGACCTCTCCTAGTAAGAGTGTGGGCTAACAGAGCATGTACATACCTCCAAGCCAGTTTCTTCAATGTGGAGGCCTTGGACTGAGTAGGATTCCAATATTTATCAATAGCACTAATCCTTTTCCAAAAGTCTTTATTGGAGCAACCCGAAAGGGGTATATGGGCTAGTTGCCAGTACTCTTTAGTGAGTACAAAATCAAAGGTATAAAGCCCCATTCGAACAGAAAATCAGAATAACTCATCTTGTACACGTTTTGCATCATCCAAAATTGAATAGAGCCTTAAGAATCCCAACCAGAAAATTTCTTTTCAACAACTAGAGTGGTGAGAAATTCTAATATGAGATATCTATATGTAGGCTCAATAATAGAAAACAAATTCTCCCAATGCCCTATTCCTACCAATTCCCTCACTTCCTCAAACAGATTATAATGATGTAGAACGTCCCAATCAATAAATTGCTCTGGCCCCAAACCCTGTTTTTCAGTTTGTCATACCTATTGAGGTGAGTAAGGGTGTTGAAGGTGAGCAGTTGGGCTGAGGGCGGTTGTGGAGAAGGCTTATTCTGGGGGCGAGGACGCTTCCTTACTAGTTCCTTGCCCTTTCTGGGCGCTCTGGATGAAGACCCATTAGCCATGGTGGGTGCAGCAAATAGGGATTGGAGAAGGAGGAGAATGTGGTGCAGCAACGTGAGAGTGAGGAGGAGTGGGAGAGAAAGAGTGAATAAGGTACAGAACTAGCTGAGTATGCAGAAAATTAGGAAAGGGGAATGGGGTTTTTAAGGGTTATTGTGCAGAGAAATAACAGAGGGTACAGTGCAGGAAAGAGAAACAAGGGAGAGGGGGCGATTTAGTTTGTCGCAACATCTACACGGCTGTGTATCTGGCCGTGTAGAACACTGTCCATGTAATTTTAAAAACAAGGGACTCGCGTGGCATGTACACGGTTGGGTACATGGCCGTGTACATGGCCGTGTAAACCAAGTGTGTACAAGCATAATAAAAGTACACGGTCATGTATCTGACGGTGTATATTACTGCTCAGAAGAAAATAAAACTACATGGGCATGTAACTGAACGTGTACATCTCTGCCTAACCCTCATCTAAGCAAAATAAAAGTACACGGTGGTGTAGATGGTTGTGTACATCACTGCTTTCTCTTTCTCTCTCTATTTTTTTTATAATTAAATGAAAATAAATAACTAAATTAAAATAAACTAGACCTACCTATCCTAAACAAATAAATAACTGAATTATAATAAACTAAACCTACCTACCCTATTATTCAATGTAATTCAACATGGAGGAGTTTGAACTCCTCATTTGCAGAAGTTGGAAGTTGACCCCCTTGGTACAATTTTAGCCTATGTCTATTCATCTTAAAATTTCCTTTTTCTGGATGAGTTAACTCAATTGTACCATAAGGAAATACCTCATGCACAGTAAACGATCCAGACCAATGGGATTTGAGTTTACCTAGAAATAATTTGAGGTGAGAGTTGTACAACAGTACTAAATCACCTTTTTGAAATAGTTTACCTCCTTTGATTTTTTTGATCATGGAAAACCTTCATCCTCTCTTTGTAGATCCTGGATTTTTCATAGGCTTCCATGCACCATTCTTCCAATTCATTCAATTGTATCAACTGCTTGTTACCTGCATGATCAAGATCCATATTCAAGGATTTGATTGCCCAAAATGCCTTATGTTCTAATTCAACTAGGAGATGACAGGCTTTACCAAACATAAGTCTATATGGTGTAGTGCCTATGGGAGTCGTAAAAGCTGTCCTGATGGCCCACAAGGCATCATCTAACTTATCAGCCCAGTCCTTCCTATTCTTCTCTACTATTTTTCTAACGCTCTTTTCAACTCCATATTAGCTACTTCAACTTGGCCACTTATTTAACGGTGATATGGGTAGTAGTTCTATAGGTGACTCCATATTTATAAAGAACTTTTTCAAGTTGGGTATTGCAAAAATGTGTACCCCTATCACTAATTAAAGCTCTCAGTGTGCCAAATCGTGAAAACAACTTTTTAAGGAACCTAGTGACTACTCTTGCATCATTAGTAGGTAAAGCTTATGCCTCTATCCATTTGAACAAATAATCAATAGCCACTAAAATGTATTATTCCCTTTTGAACTAGGAAAGGGTCCCATGAAATCTATTCTCCAAACATAGAAAATTTTACAAGTTAGAATGTAATTCTGAGGCATTTCATGCCTTTGAGAGATATTACGCTACCTCTAGCAATTGTCACATAACTCAACATACCTGTGAGCATCCTTAAAAATAGAAGGCCAGTAAAATCCAGATTCTAGCACCTTTTTAGCCGTCCTACTCCCAGAATGATGACCTCCAGCAAGGCCAGTATGACAATGTCCTAAGATCTTCCATCCTTCAGCGTGTGACACACACCGTCGAATAACCTGGTTTGCACAAATTTGAAATAGATATGGGTCCTCCCAAAAGTAGTATTTCAAATCAAAAAAGAATTTCTTCTTTTGCTGATTTGAGAACTCTTGTGGTAAAACCTTAGCAACCAAATAGTTAGCAAAATCTACAAACCATGGTAAATAAAAATCAGAAGCAGTTACCACATTATACAGGTGTTCTTCTGGAAATTTGTCATTAATGCTCTTTTCATCTAATTCCTCCATACTGAAATTTTTCAACCTTGACAAATAATCAGCAACTAAATTTTCTGAATCCTTCTTATCCTTGATTTCCAAGTCGAATTCTTTAGAAAGAATTAAATATTGGCAAAATTTATCAAACTCAAACACCACAACTAATAATTCTTTCTCTATTGTAGTGTAATTCTCTTGAGCACTTGTTAGGTTCTTGCTGGCATAATAAATGGGCTGAAAATGCTTGTGTTTTCTCTGGCCAAGTACAGCTCCCACAACATAGTCGCTTGCATCGCACATTAATTCAAATGGATAGTTTTAATCAGGACCACACAAAATAAGAGCTTAGGTTAGTTTTCCTTTTAGTAGCTCAAAAGAAATCAAACACTCCTCATCAAAAACAAAGAAATTTTCCTTTTCTAAAAGTCTGGTTAGAGGTTTAGTGATCTTGGAAAAATCCTTGATAAATCTCCTGTAGAATCCTGCATGGCCTAAGAAGCTCCAAACTGCCTTGACAGAAGTAGGAGGTGGTAGCTTTTCAATCATGTCAATCTTTGCCTTATCTACCTCAATTCCCTTATAGGAAATTTTATGACCAAGTACAATGCCCTCTTGCATCATAAAATAGCACTTCTCCCAATTAAGCACCAAATTGATTTCTTCACATCTTTAAAGTACCCTTGACAAATTCTTTAAACAATGAGAGAATAAGTCCCCAAAGACTGAGAAATCCTCCATGAATATCTCCATTATATCTTCTAGCATCTCATAAAAAATGGCCATCATACACCGCTGAAGAACATAGTGTAGTCTTAGTATTACTAGGCAAGCTTCCTTGGGGTCTTTCTGAGGGGAGTCTAGAAATTTGACCCAACTGATTTTCTAGATTATGAATAGAGGCTTGTTGATTTCTTAGTACTGTCTCGGTAGATTGAAACTGAGATTCTAAAGTTTGAATGAATTTAGTCATCAACTCCTCAAGGTTTGCTTTCTTTTCAGCTAAGGGTGGTGGTGGATGTGAAGTTTGTTGAAATCTTGGGAGTGTATTATTCCGCATTGGCTATTGGCGGTTGTTCTATGATGGGTTTGCATAATTTCTCCAGCCCAGATTATTCATGCCATTATAATTTTGGTAAGGTGGTCTATTTCCTACCACATTGGCATGCTCTTCTTGAGTAGCTTGACACTCATGATTAGGATGGCCTCCTCCACAAATATCACATCTCATTACCAGAGCAACTAGATGGTTAACGGATAAGCCATCAATCTTCTTCCCTAAGTCTTTAACTTGCATTGCCAAAGATGTTACTGCATCAAGACTATAAATCCCAGCAGATTTTGCAGGTTTAGATTGAGTGGAGCTCCATTGATAGCTGTTCATTGCCATTTCTTCAAACAGTTCTTGTGCAGCCCTTGGTGTCTTACTATTTAAAGTTCCCCCAACTGCAGCATCTATCATTTGTCTTGTGGTGGGGTTCAATCCATTGTAGAAGGTTTGCACTTGAAGCCAGTCAGGAATCCCATGATGTGAGCACTTCCTTAATAATTCCTTAAACCTCTCCCATGTATCATATAATGTCTCTGACTCCAATTGGTAAAAAGAAGAGATATCATTCCTTATCTTAGCAATCTTTGCGGAAGGGAAATACTTTGCTAAGAACCTTTCTGCCATAGCCTCCCATGAAGTGATAGATCCACGTGGAAGAGAGAGTTCAACTACTGTTTTACTCTGCTCCTAAGAGAAAATGGAAATAGCCTCAAGCGGATTGCATCATCAGTAGTTCCATTAATCTTGAACATATCACAAATCTCCAAAAAATTAGCAATGTAAGCGTTGGGATCTTCATCTTATAACCCATTAAATTGAACAAACTACTGAACCATCTGAATAACATTGGACTTTATTTCAAAATTCCCCTACACATCCAGACGGACAATGCTAGATTTTGTCCCGGTTAATGATGGACGAGCATAATCAGACATGGTCCTTGGTTGCTCTTTATTGTTTGCCATTCCTTCCATGTGGGTTTGTGTGTTTTCCCTCTATACTAGCAGTCGCCTCTCTTTTTGAATCTTTTTCAATGTTCTTTCTATCTCTGGGTCAAATTCAAATAGTTCTTCAAACAGTGCAGCAGAATGGGTTCTGGTCATACACCAGAAAAA